>NC_064920.1:1106053927-1107253927 GCF_023897955.1 Schistocerca gregaria | reverse complement strand
TGGCTGCAGGAACACTCTTGTCAGCTTAGAGACTTCCGCTGGTCACCAAACTCCCCATATACGGACATTATTGGGCATATATGAGATGTCGTGCAACGTGCTGTTCAAAAGAGATCGCCACGGCCTCGTTCTCTTACGGATTTTTTGGACAGCTCTGCATGATTCACGGTGTCAATTCTCTCCAGCACTACTTCAGGCATTGGTCGAGTCAATACCACGTCGTGTTGCGTTTCTTCGGCTCTTCAGTGTCTTTACTACAATAATGTATTTAAGTTATAAACTATTCCGGACATTCCAGCACAAGCTGCATATGTGCCACCTATACAGGAAACTAGCAATCTACCTGACACGTTTTTTCGCCATTATGGTTGTTGTAGTAAAAATATTACGGTATCACATCAAAACTGTTCCTATTATCGGATTACTCTATAGCGCACTGCAACCAGAGTGTGCACAATGCATGTAAAACACTTGATAATAGGAAGATATGCTTGAATTCGATCATGCTTTAAATAAAATAACTTCTTTCGGCAAATTTGGCCTGTTGACGTCACCGTTATTGAATCTGTACATCAATACAGTCGTGAAATTACCCTAGCACTACGGAGAAGACATTCCTTGGTACTAAAACAACAAGATACTTCTCTAAAGGATTCCTGATAAAAGTAAGCCATAAAACTCTTGACACGTCTCTGTGAGATTGCGCAACCCGGTCACATAATACTATGTTGCAAAAGTTCTGCAATGCGAACCGCCTAATAAAATATCGTTATCTTCGGGATCATTGTTCCTTACCTACGTAGTGCAATTGTAAGCTTGCTTAACTTAGAACTGGCGCGCCACCCCATACCTATAGCTCAATACTGTTTGCAATTTATCAATTTCTAATCCTAGCTTTCCTAGATTTCAAACAATGGAACGCAGACAAACATTAGGGCACATTCGCACGACGAATTTTAGACACAATGGCTGACAAAAAGAAGTGAACTGTTCTGAAGGGGACATTGCAACCGCTGTTGGCATGGATCTATGCACTGATTCGGTTAGGATCGGCGGTATAAAGCCACTGTATCCCTACTGGCGCTAGCTGGCCCACAGCTGTTGTAGTTAGTCTTTGACATTCTGGACACTGGCACTAGGATGATGTTAACGTCAGATTTGATGCCACATGTGTTCTATCGGGGACAGACTTAGGACTTTTGCACACCACCGGAAAACCTCAACACATCGCATACTGCCCATAGAGAGACGTGCCCCACGTGTGGACGAGCATTGTCCTATTGACATTTGTCCATGGTATAATGCATAATGTAAACAGTAAGAAAGAAGTTTGATGAAAACACTCTATGCAAGTGATTGAATCTTTTCTTAAATGTCTAGTTACGTAAGAACTAGTCTTCCTCTCAGACGCTAGTTAGTCGTTTCCTGATGTCGGCCTAATAAGCCGAAAGTAGTCTGAAAGAAACAATGATCAGTAGAACAAAAATATTGTACATGTTACTCAACCTTAAATTTGGAATTTTTCTACCAAGAGATACTGGAAGAATCCATAAATAAGAAACAATTAAATTTATGAACTTTAAAAATGACTTTAGCTGTTGTTTAAAATGAAATACTCCATTGTAGCAAAGACGAATCCAGTGTAGTGCAGCAAAAATGAACGAGAAAGACAGTCGCCCAGTAAAAATTCAACTCTTCATCTGTTTCCTGTCGGTCCTCGAGGAAAAACGTGGCTCGCTGAAATAATAAGTTACGTCTGGGTAGTACCATACAGACACGGACACCGCCTGGCTAAAATGCGTTTGTCTGCTGATTTACTGTCTTTACTTCACGTACAGTAACTCTTTAATCTTCCAAACTCGGAACTTCTTCATTATAAATAGTCACAACAGTTTCACAAATCAAAAATTATACCTTCTCTTTAAAATAAGTTTATCCAAGTAAAACAATACCACAGCGCGAAATTACACTCGCAGATTTGATCATACAGAAGCATTTGAATTACCTTCCAAGAATAAAAATCATAAAATCAGAAATTAAATACTTGGCAGTATACGGCAAAAATTACGCTCCCACCAGCAACGACTTCCAACTACTAACCAAGAAGATCAAAGATGGTTTATATATTAAAGAAAATATATTATATGACAAATGGCTGTCTTATTAAGTTTCTTCCGTTGAGTTATTCCGAAAGTTCATAATTAACAATTTTTATTGTTGATAATTTCAAACAGAAATAACTTTATGTAAACAAATTTCGAAATAAATTCAGTATATGAAAAATGCTTAAGTTACTTGAAAAATTATAAAAGTCACATTATTCACGTTACTTAAAATATACGAAATGTGACATAATAACAATTTTGAATATGTTTGTATTGTATAGTACACAATGTAAGACACGACAAAAAGACGACACACTACGAAGGAATTATCCGAATTGGACGGAAATCGTTAGATGTGATGCACATGTACAGAGAAAGAAATGATTATAATTTCAGGAAAATTGTTTGATTTATTCAAGAGAAAAAAAGTTTCTCATACTGAGCTGATGAATAACGCTTCGAACCATCTCTGGCTCTTATACAATACTTATTCAGCTTTCACTGACTGCCTGAGTTGGTGGAAAAATCTGTACAATTGGCACGTTAGATCATCAGAATCCGGAGCTTGTTGGAAAGCCACGCCTATAATGCTCCACACGTTCTCAACTGGGGACAGATCCATCGGCCTTGCTCTCCAAGATAGGCTCTGGTAAAGAGGAAGATAATCAGCAGAAACTCTCATCGTGTGCAGGGGTACTTATCTTTCTAAAATGTATGCCCAAGATGGCGTGCCATGAGGGACAACAAGGCAGAGCGTAGGAGGTACCGCTGTGCTGTAAGGCTGCCGCGGATGACATCCAAAGCGGTCCTGCTACGAAAAGAAATGGTGGGCGACAGTCACATTAGTATCATACCGCTGACCTGGGCGTCTCCAGAGAAGTCTTCGGTGTGTACTGTCATTGACTGGAGTAGAATTGTCTTCAAAGACGCTTCGGACAGTGGTTGTATGCCAACATGACTGCCACCCACCATACGGCTCAACAACCATGAGTGATGGTCTGGACTGCAATTTCTATTCGCAGCAGGACCCCTTCCGTTGTCATCCGCGACATCCTTACAGCACAGCGGTACCTCGACGATTTTCTACGCCCCGTTTTGTTGCCCTTCATGGAAAGTCATCCTGGGCTTACATTCCGCTTGCCAAACCTTGCCTTGGCAAGCAATGTCGCCGAATGTCTCCCCAGTTGAGGATGTTTTGAGCATTATTGGCAGGGCCTTCCAACCAGCTCGGTATTTTGACGATCTAACGCACCAGGTTGACAGAATTTGGCACTACATTTCTCAGGCCATCCAACAACTTTACATTCCTGCGTACCAACCTGAATGACCGGTTGTATAAGGGGCCAGAGGTGGACCAACGCGTTACTGACTTGCTCAGTTTGTGAAGCTCTTTCTCTTGATTAAATCATCCAGTTTTTCTGATATTGTAATCATTTGTTTGTCTGTCGATTTACATCACGTGTACTGATTTCTGTCCCATTTGGATAATTCCTTCGTGTGGCGTCGGTTGTTTTCTCGTTTTTCTAGTTATTTGGAATATTTATAAAATGTATCGGGTAATTCTTTTCTTAACTATATCGACAAGTAGTGTAAGTGGCAAAAGATGAACTATTGTTCAGTTCCATTACACATTTTAAATCTTTGAGTTCGGTTAATAATTGTATAAAATATATAAATCAAATTTTTCTTGTTAGATAGGCAACCTACAACTGGACCATTAGCTCCTGTGCCCGTGAGCTCGTTGTAGCACTTTCGTAATATACACTGACGAACCAAAGAAACTGGTACACCTGGTATTGTGTAGCATCCCGCGAGCACGTACAAGTGCCGCAATACAACGTCGCATGAATTCGACTAATGTCTGAAGTAGTACTGGAGAGAATTGACACCATGAATCCTGCAGTGCTGTCCACAAATCGGTGGAGATCTCTTTTGAACAGCTCTTTGCAAAGCATCCCAGATACGCTCAATAATGTTCATATCTGAGGAGTTTGGTGGCCAAAGGAAGTGTTTAAACTTATAAGAGTGTTCCTGGAACCACTCTGTAGCAATTCTGGATGTGTGGGGTGTCGCATTGTCCGGCTGGAATTGCACAAGTCCCTCGGAATGCGCAGTGAACACGAATAGATGCAGGTGATCAGACAGGGTGCTCGCTTATGTTTGACCTGTCAGAGTCGTATCTAAACGTCTCAAGGGGTCCCCTATCACTCCAACTGCACACACCCCACAATTACAGAGCCTTCACCAGTTTGAACAGACCCCTGCTGACATGCATTCATGAGGATTCATGAGGTTGTCTCCATATCCTTACACGTCCATCCTCTCGATACAATTTGAAACGAGACTCGTCCGACCATGCAATAAGTTTCCTGTCATCGGCAGTCCAATGTCAGTGTTGATGAGCCCAGGCGAGGCATAAAGCTTTGTGTCTTGCAGTCATCAAGAGTACACGAGTGGGCCTTCGGTTCCAAAACCTCATATCGGAGTTTCGTTGAATGGTTCGCACAATGACACTTATTGACGCACTAGCATTGAAATCTGCAGGAACTTGCGAAAGGGTTGCACTTCTGTCATGTTGAACAACTCTCTTCAGTCGTTGGTCCCGTTCCTGCAGGATCTTTTCCGGCCGCAGCGATGTCGGAGATTTGATGTTTTGCCGGAGTCGGAGTCGTATCTAGACGTATCAGGGATCCCACATCACTCAAGCTGCACACGCCCCACACCATTACAGAGTCTCCATCAGCTTGAAAAGTTCCCTGCTGACATGCAGGGTCCATGGACTCATAAGTTGTCTCCACGCCCGTACTGCTATCTGCTTGATACAATATGAAACGAGACTTGTTCGACCAGGCAACATGTTTCCAGTCGTCAAAAGTCCAATGTCGTTCTTGACGAGCCCATGCGAGGAATAAAGCTTTGTGTCGTGCAGTCATCAAAGGTACACGAGTGCGTCTTCGGCTCCGAAAGCCAATATCGATGATCTTTCGTTGAATGGTTCTCACGTTGACACTTCCTGACGACCCAGCATTGAAATCTGCAGTAATTTTAGGAAACGGTTCACTTTAGTCGTCGTTGGTCCCGTTCTTGCAGGATCTTCTTCCTGCCCCAGCGATGTCGGAGATCTGAAGTTTTACAGAATTCCTGATATTCACGGTACCCCCGTGAAATGTCCGTACGGAAAAATTCCCACTTCATCGCTACCTCGGAGCTGCTGTGTCCCATCGTTCATGCACCGACTATAATACCACGTTGTAACTCACTTAAACCTTGGAAACCTGCCATTGTAGCAGCAGCAGCTAACAATTGCGCCAGACAGTTGTGTTGTACAGGCGTTGCCGACCGCAGCGCCGTATTCTGCCTGTTTACATATCTCTGTATTTGAATACGCACGCCTATACCAATTTCTTTGACGCTTCAGTGTAGAGTAGCCTGTGCTGTTACGTGTGGGCACCCTGTCAGAATACCTCTTATTGGTTGCGTTCGCCGGCAGGGATGTACATCGGCATCATCGCGTCGATGGCGCTGACGGGTGCCATGTGCGAGATGGCCGGCGGCTGGCCGCTCGCCTTCTACTCCTTCGGCGCCGTCGGCCTGCTCTGGTGTGTTCCCTGGTTCCTGCTGGTCGCCGACTCGCCGGCGAAGCATCCAAGCATCGACCCTGCCGAGCGCTGCTACATCGAGGCCTACATCCTGCCCATCAACAAGGTAACGCCGGCTGCAGCGACATTAACCGCAATAGCACGCTAGCTGCACACAAGATGTCCCATCTACTTCTCTTCACTTATTAGTTAATTCTAATGGGTGGTTACAACTGAAGTGCAGGCACTCACAGATGTCCAGTATGGGCAGTAATTATCGTTTGGCAGCGAAATTTTGGAACACTTATTATGTTCGAGTATAATGACTTTTCTGGAGACTATAAATCTACTCTGTAGGAATCAGCATGGGTTTCGCAAAGACGATCGTGTGAAACCCAGCTCACACAGGGCCATGGACACGGGTTCCCCGGTAGATGCCGTGTTTCTTGACTTCCGCAATGCGTTCGATACAGGTCCCCACAGTCGTTTAATGAACAAAGTAAGAGCATATGGACTATCACACAAATTGTGTCATTGGATTGAAGAGTTCCTAGATAACAGAACGCAGCACGTCATTCTCAATGGAGATAAGTCTTCCGAAGTAAGAGTGATTTCAGGTGTGCCGCAGGGGAGTGTCGTAGGACCGTTGCTATTCACAATATACATAAATGACCTTGTGGATGACATCGGAAGTTCACTGAGGCTTTTTGCAGATGATGCTGTAGTATATCGAGTGGTTGCAACAATGGAAAATTGTACTGAAATGTAGGAAGATGTGCAACGAATTGACGCATGATGCAGGGAATGGCAATTGAATCTCAATGTAGACAAGTTTAATGTGCTGCGAATACATAAAAAGAAAGATCCTTTATCATTTAGCTACAATATAGCAGGTCAGCAACTGGAAGCAATTAATTCCATTAATTATCTTGGAGTAGGCATTAGGAGTGATTTAAAATGGAATGACCATATAAAATTAATCGTCGGTAAAACAGATTCCAGACTGAGATTCATTGGAAGAATCCTAAGGAAAAGCAGTCCGAAAACATAGGAAGTAGGTTACAGTACGCTTCTAATAATTTCCGGGTATGCAGCCGGATCCCGTCGACATTCTGCCACGATATTTCGGCCCAGAGACGTCCGGCCGGCTGCATACCCGGAAATTTTAGAAGAACAAATACGCCGGGAAAATTTCAGAAGTCACATACAGTACGCTTGTTCGCCCACTGCTTGAATACTGTTCACCAGTGTGTGATCCGTACCATATAGGATTGATAGAAGAGATAGAGAAGATCCAACGGAGAGCAGCGCGCTTCGTTACGGGATCATTTAGTAATCCCGAAAGCGTTACGGAGATTGTAGATAAACTCCAGTGGAAGACTCTGCGCGAGAGACGCCCAGTAGCTCGGTACGGGCTTTTGCTGAAGTTTCCAGAACATACCTTCACCGAGGAGTTCAAATGGCTCTGAGCACTATGGGACTTAACATCTGTGGTCATCAGTCCCCTAGAACTTAGAACTACTTAAACCTAACTAGCCGCCGGGCGCGGTGGTCTCGCGGTTCTAAGCGCGCAGTCCGGAACCGTGCGACTGCTACGGTCGCAGGTTCGAATCCTGCCTGGGGCATGGATGTGTGTGATGTTCCTAGGTTAGTTAGGTTTAAGTAGTTCTAAGTTCTAGGGGACTAATGACCACAGCAGTTGAGTCCCATAGTGCTCAGAGCCATTTGAACCATTTTTGAACCTAACTAGCCTAAGGGCATCACACACATCCATGCCCGAGGCAGGATTCGAACCTGCGACCGTAGCAGTCATGCGGTTCCGGACTGAGCGCCTAGAACCGCTAGACCACCGCGGCCGGCCCACCGAGGAGTCCAGCAGTAAATTGGTCCCTCTTACGTATATCTCGCGGAGAGACCATGAGGATAAAATCAGAGAGATTAGAGCCCACACAGAGGCATACCGACAATCTTTCTTTCCACAAACAATACGAGACTGGAATAGAGGGGAGAACCGGTAGAGCTACTCAAGATACCCTCCGCCACACGCCGTCAAGTGGCTTGATGAGTATGGATGTAGATGTAGATACATGCTAGATATTCAAACGCGTTAATGCGGAACCGGTTTACACTGGAAAAAAATTAGTTCCAGTTTTGGCCCCCAGGTGCAAATCCGGCGTTGTGGATGCAATAAAGTCGTATAGAAATGTTTTAAACTCTAATATATTAGGAACATGGCATGGGCAGAAAAGGTCAATTACATCTACATACGTACTCCGCAAGCCACCATACGGTGCGCGGCGGAGGGTACTTTGTACCACTACTAAAGATTCCTTTTCCTGTTCCAATCGCAAACAGAGCGAGTGGAAAAACGGATATCTATGAGACTCCGTGCTGCTCGTAATTTCTGTTACCTGATTTTCGTGGCCCTTAGGCGAACTGCAAGTTCGCAGCAGTTTGATGGTACTGCAGTTAGCTTCAAATGACGGTTCTTCAAATTTTCTCAACATCGTTCCTCAAAAAGAACGTCGCCTTACTTTCAGTAGTTCGCATTTGAGTTTCCGAAGCATATCCGTAATACTTTCGTGTCAATCAAACCTACTGATAATAAAGCTAGCAGCTCGCTGTGGCGTTTCTGCCACACTTCTCGCCCACAAAAAATGAAGTCAGAGCTGAATGCACCACTGGAAGGAGGCACATGGGGAAGCAGTACAGTGGCATAGTAACGTTGACTGGTGAATGTAGCGTGTTCAAAGATCTGTGATGATGTCAAGAACTTAGGGCCTGGACCAATTAGGAGTTGGGTCGCCAACTCTTCTAGGATGAGATCGGATTCAGTCTGCATAGTGATTCTGGGCGTACCCCCTTATGACGACATCTGGGAAGTGAAGCTTGGAGGGCGGTTTATGAGTCGTGCTTGGGTAGCTCTGTCGATATATCACTTGCACGCGAAAGGTGTAGGTCCCCGGATCACTGACGCTTTAGCTCAGCGTGTTCGATCAGAGGGTTAGCTGCCCTCTGTAATAAAAAAAACTGAGTGAATAGATCAACGATGAACTTTAACGGGTGTCAAAAAGCAACGAACGAAATGAAGTAAAGGAAAAGAAAAAAGGGATCGCGTTCCGGTCTCGCACATAGCTTTAATCTGCCAGGACTGTTTCATATCCTCTGCATTGATTTTTCAGAAAATGTTTGGGAAAGCGCATATTTACAGTAACTGTGATTCCGTAAATGATAACTGATCTTTCCTCGGACAGTGCCAGTATTGCCCTAAAATGAATTTAAAGTGTCCGTCTGATGATCAGGCTGATGAAACCAATAGCAAAAGTATTATTCAGTCAGTAGCTTCAGGAAGTTTGCTACAACATTCTTCAAACATTTGCAAGCGGAGAGATACCGGCGTCCAGCATTTCGATATACAGGGTGAGCACAAAGTCTTGCCCTGATTACAGAAATTTATAACAGAATAACCGTTTGACATAATAAGTTACATTTAAAGCCGTTACATAGGTTAGTGTTACTCGTTATGACCAATAGATGGCGCTAGTGCTCCACAGCACCGACGCGTTCTGTTAGGTCACGTTAGTTGCTGGCGAAATGGCGTCGAAGCAGGAGAATGCGCAATGTGTGCTTTGATTTCACGAAACGAAATCGCTCATCAGTGTTCTGCTTAAATTTCGGGCTCCTTTTGGACGCAGCCCTCCTGACGTTAAATCAGTAATGCGATGGTATGCAAAGTTTAACGAAACAGGCAGCGTTGAAGATCGTCCTTAAAGTGGCACCCTCGTGTGAGTCATGCCAACTGTTGATCGAGTTCGGCAATCCTTTCAACGGAGTCCGTCTAAATCAACTCGTCAAGCATCACGTGAACTTCAAATACCGCAAGCAGGTGTGGTGAAGATTCTTCACGAAAGGCTTAGGTTGCGTGCTTACAAAGTGCAAATCGTGCAGGCCTTGTAACCGAATGATTTGCTGACACGTGTTGAATTTGTAACTGATATTCTCAGTAGGATTGATGGCGCTAACGATTACTTAAATCGCATATGCTTTACCGATGAATCCACCTTTCATGTCAGTGAAATGGTAAATAGGCATAATGTCCGTATATGGGTTCAGAGTCTCCACATGCTACTGTACAGTTACAGCGAGACAGCGAAATAGTGAATGTTTGGTGCGGCCTCATGCATAACATGGTTTTTGGCCCGTTCTCTTCGCGGAAAAATCCATTACCGCTAACATTTACTTAGAGGTTTTGCAACAGTTCATTGCACCCACAGTTAGAAAAATATCAACTATGGATAATTTTCCAGCAAGATTGAGCACCCCCCCCCCCCCCTTCCCCCTTCCCCACTGGACTTTGATAGTGCGTGATTTCCTAAATGAAACATTTCCGGATCGGTGGATTGGAAGGAACGGTCCAACATCCTGTCCACCCTGCTCTCCAGACATTACGCCCCTTGACTTTTTTTTCTTGGACTGTATCAAGGGCAGAGTCTTTGTCACACCAGTTGTTGACGTCGACGAATTGAAGGCTAGGATACAAGCAGCTGTGGGTACTGTGACAGAGCACATGTTACGAAACACCTGGCGGGAACTGGAATACCGCCTCGACATTCTCCGAGCTACCAAGGGAGCATACGTTGAGGTTTACTAACGTAAGTGGTCTTAAATAAAAATTGTAACACTAACCTGTGCAACAACATCAAATGTAAATTATTATGTCAAACGGCTATTCTGTAGCAAGACTTAATGCTCACTCTCTACAAGGTGAGATGTACAGCACCGATGGTCAGGCACTAATGGAGAGAGTATGAAGCACTATAAAACACTGAGCATGAGAGACTTCCTCTCAAAGCATGGGCTACCGTTACTCCTCGAGAAAACTGAATGCCGTTTCAGTCTCTTCTTATTGTGACGTCTTCTGTCGCTGCAGCTACAGCCGCGACGAAACTGTTATAATCCTTCTACACGGTCGACTTTCTTGTATCAGTTAATTACTCGAGACAAGTGCGTCTACTGCAGAGCCTCTGGCGTTCTCTTCCCGTACTGATTGTGAGTCTTGTCTGTTCTGAGTGGCCATTTCCGTTTACACGTCAGCGGCGAAATTGCTGGTGTTGTGAGAGCTGTCTGATGTGCAGTTTGACTTGTGATTGGTGAAAGCGAAGTTGTGAGTGACTATCCTGTTCACGAAAAAATCGAAATACAGTAACAAAATGTAGGAACAAGCAATGACAATAGAGTTTATTGATGACCAACGCAGAATTCATAGAGGAACTTCTTGTCAACGGTCGTGTGGAAAATTCTCTCACACTGCTGAGAACTGAAGTAATAGGAAAAGTGTCATCCAAACATGTCAGAACATATGCATGTATTTTATCGAGAAAACATGTACTTGCAAACACGCCAGACAATACGTAGAACGCAGTAGATAATGGCTGTTTGCTTTATCCTTTGTATCTTGCTTTCTTGCTATGCGCCAAATAACAACTGAAAAGCCGGCCGAAGTGGCCATGCGGTTCTAGGCGCTGCAGTCTGGAACCTTGAGACCGCTACGGTCGCAGGTTTGAATCCTGCCTCGGGCATGGCTGTGTGTGATTTCCTTAGGTTAGTTAGGTTTAACTAGTTCTAAGTTCTAGGGGACTAATGACCTCAGAAGTTGAGTCCCATGGTTCTCAGTGCCATTTGAACCATTTTTGAGCTACTGAGCCGGCCGCGGTGGTCTCGCGGTTCTAGGCGCGCAGTCCGGAACCGTGGGACTGCTACGGTCGCAGGTTCGAATCCTGCCTCGGGCATGGATGTGTGTGATGTCCTTAGGTTAGTTAGGTTTAAGCAGTTCTAAGTTCTAGGGAACTAATGACCACAGAAGTTGAGTCCCATAGTGCTCACAGCCATTTGAACCATTTTTTTGAACTACTGAAAATTATTTTTCTTGTCCAGAACTCTGACTTTTTCCCCATTCAAATAATTTTCATTAAAACAGTGCTATCTGTTTACATTCTTGTTTTTGCAGTTTCTCTGTAAAACGTAAATACTTTTTGCTTTCAGATATTTCGTCTCTCTTGTAGGAAGACGTTAGCAGGAAAAAATACCACGACATCCTGTAACTTTTCAATGTGCTACGAGAACAAAACAAAAAGCATAATCAAGATGAAGAAGACACAGAAGCACAAAATCGCTTGCTATAATGGGAGTGAGCTCGACCAGAATAGGTTATAATTTCCAACGTTAGCAGACGCCCCCAGATGGGGTCTCTCTGCACATACGCAGTGTGCACCATACTCGGGAATTTAGTACTCCATACTCGGCACAATCCATAGATCATTGACGCCATACACGTACCCGCCTCTTGGTTGGTTGCCGATTTACACTCGCGTCGTGGTTGGTTGCTGATTTACTCGCAGGCACACAAGATGCATGCGCTTTGAGTAGTCGATTTTGACCAGAAATGTGTAAAACGTGCGTTCCCTTTGGAACCGGTTCTATCTCCTGGACTTGCGTGCGGATGCACAGGAGGTTACGTCCTCGTTCATCTTGGATTTCACACTGCAGTGCTTTAATACTACAACTTGCATGCCTGTATTTTATGTGGAACTCTCCACACTCAGGAAAGCTACAGCATGCTCCGCGGCTGTTTCTCATGTTCACGGAAGAGACAGTCTCCACCCTGCGTATCGTTACGTTGCAGAAGCGACTGCCCGTGCCGTGGAAGAGCGTGCTGACGACCCCGGCGCTGTGGGCCCTCGTCGCCATCATGGTGACCTTCGACTGGACCTTCTATCTCTACATCTCCTCACTGCCCCTCTACCTGGCCAGCGTCCTCCACTTCGATATGCAAAGTGTGAGTACAGTGACTTTTAGAAGCATTCTGACGCTTACTTATGTCTATTCTGGATGTATCATGCTTCCAACAAACCTTAGCTTCAAGAAAATTTCGCTTAATTTATTTCTTTCCTTTTATTTGTGTACTTAATTTCTTATTTATTCTTCCTTTGACAGTTCAATACAACAGTACAAGGGGGTGTCAAAAACCAACCGGATTTTTTTTTCTTTATTTTTGCATTTTAATGCCCCCGCGCTTGAGATTGGTGTTGGCAGTACCGGAAAGGTCTGACCTTGAGTGACGTAATACCACACGAGTCAGTCAGCTGGCGCAACGCAGTTGGAGGGAAGCGGGGAAAGCGTACGTGCGTGTTTACTGCACCCAATATGGATCTCAAGTTGCACAGTGCGAGTCTATTAGATTTTGCGTTCTGCTCGACAAAACTCCATCGCAAACATTGGAAATGTTGCAGCAAGCTTACAAAGAGCAAGCCACGGGGATAATACAAATTGTTGAGTGGCATAAACGAGGATAATGGAATGAAGTCGAATTAAGTCGGGTGATGCTGAGGGAATTAGATTAGGAAATGAGACACTTCAAGTAGTAAAGGAGTTTTGCTATTTGGGGAGCAAAATAACTGATGATGGTCGAAGTAGGGAGGATATAAAATGTAGACTGGCAATGGCAAGGAAAGCGTTTCTGAAGAAGAAAAATTTGTTAACATCGCGTTCAGATTTAAATGTCAGGAAGTCGTATCTGAAAGTATTTGTATGGAGTGTAGCCATGAATGGAAGTGAAACATGGACGATAAATAGTTTGGACAAGAAGAGAATAGAAGCTTTCGAAATATGGTGCTACAGAAGAATGCTGAAGCTTAAATGGGTGGATCACATGAATGAAGAGGTATTGAATAAGATTGGGGAGAAGAGCGGTTTGTGGCACAACGTGAATAGAAGGGATCGGGTGATAGGACATGTTTTGAGACATCGCGGGATTACTAATTTAGTATTGGAGGGCAGCGTGGAGGGTAAAAATCGTAGAGGGAGGCCAAGAGATGAATAGACTAAGCACATTCAGAAGGATGTAGGCTGCAGTAGGCACTGGGAGATGAAGAAGCTTGCGCAGGATAGAGTAGCATGGAAAGCTGCATCAAACCAGTCTCAGGACTGAAGACTACAACAACAACAAACGATTTCGGGAGGGTAAAAATGATCTTGCGGATGCTCCAAGACCGGGAAGGCTCTCAACTTCGAACAATGAAACAAGTGTCAAGACCACTGATTCATGTTGTTGGAAGACCTTCATATATCGTTAACAAAGATTGCACAGATCATAAATATGTCTTACGGATCAGTTGAAGGCATTGTACGAAGCACAGGAAAGTTACAGAAAACTGGGTGCCTCGTGTGATCAGTGACGAACAGAAGGCTAACCGTGTGACGGCGTATCAATAGTGGAAGGGAAGGCTTCAGTGAGAAACAGATTTTTTGGATAAAGTCATCACATGCCACGAATCCTTGATTCATCATAATAATTCAGAAAAAAAAAAAACAGAACAGTGCCCAGAGCAAATTTCCCTTAAGTCCAAGAGCCAAAAAGGCCAAAGTCAACAAAGTGCAGGAAAAGTCATGCATCTTATCTTCTTCGATAACCAAGGCATTGCATACGATCATGGAGTGAATGAGCAATGTACTGTTACTGCTAATTATTATTCTGAGATATTGAAGAGGCCATTAAAGAGGAAAAATGCAACAAAAATACCACATCTTGCTCAAATGGGATGGATCCTTTAACAGGATAATACACTGGCTCCTCGTGCCATTGAGACCCAAGAAACAATCACTGAATTAAGCACTGAGGTGGTGCCACATTCACATTATTCACTGTACCTAGCGCCGTGTGACTTCCACCTGTGTCCTGCAGTGAGAAAAGAGCTTTGGCGTCGTTATTTCAGGGTGGTTGAGAGCTAAACAAACAACTTTCGGGTTTACGCAACAGACCAAAAAGGGACTTCAGGGCATATTTTGAACATTGGACTGAACGCCAGAGATGTTGTATCGTGTTCGAGGGAGATTACTTTGCAGGTCTATAATGGAATTTCAATAAAAGTGAGCAGTATTTTCCACTTAATAAAAAATTTCAGTTTTTTAAACCCCGTCATATACGCCATGTCAATAGTTACAGGCCATACAACTTATTAGAATGGGTGTATGTATGTACACTATGTGATCAAAAGTATCCGCACACCCCCAAAAACATACGTTTTTCATATTAGGTGAATTGTGCAGCCACCTACTGCCAGGTACTCCGTATCAGCGACCTCAGTAGTCATTAGACATTGTGAGAGAGCAGAATTGGGAGCTCTGCGTAACTCACGGACTTCGAACGTGGTCAGGTGACTGGGTGTCACTTATGTCATACGTCCGTACGCGAGATTTCCAATCTCCTAAACATCCCTAGGTCCACTGATGCCGGTGTGATAGTGAAGAGGAAACGTGAAGGGACACGTACAGCACTAAAAGCGAACAGGCCGACCTCGTCTGTTGACAGACAGAGACCGCCGACAGTTGGAGAATGTCCTAACCTGTAATAGGCAGAAATCTATCCAGACCATCACGCAGAAATTCCAAACTGCATCAGGATCCACTGCAAGTACTATGACAGTTAGGCGGGAGGTGAGAAAACTTGGATTTCATGGCCGGGCAGCTTGCTCATAAGCAACACATTAGGTCGGTAAATGCCATCGACACCTCGCTTGGTGTAAGGAGGGTAAACATAGGTCGACTGAATAGTGGAAAAACGTTGTATGGAGTGACGAATCACGGTACACAATGTGGCGATCCGATGGCAAGGTGTGGGTATGACGAATGCCCGATGAATGTCATCTACCAGCGTATGTAGTGCCAACAGTAAAATTCGGATGCCGTGGTGTTATGGTGTGGTCGTGCTTTTCACGGAGGGGGCTTGCACACCTTGTTGTTTTGCGTGACACTATCATAGTGCAGGCCCACATTGATGTTTTAAGCACCTTCTTGCTTCCCACTGTTGAAGAGCAATTCGGGGATGGCGATTGCATCTTTAAACACGATCGAGCACCTGTTCATAATGCAAGGCCTGTGGCTGAGTGGTTACACGACAATAACATCCCTGTAATGGACTGGCCTGCACAAAGTCCTGACCTGAATCCTATAGAACATCTTTGGGATGTTTTGGACTACTTCGTGCCAGGCCTCACCAACCGATCGACATCGATACCTCTCCTCAGTTAAGCACTCCGTGAACAATAGGCTGCCATTCCCCAAGAAATCTTACAGCGTCTGATTAAACATATGCCTGCGAGAGTGAAAGCTGTCATCAAAGCTAAGGTTGGGTCAACGCCATATTGAATTCCAGCATTAAGCATGGACGGCGCCACGAATTTGCAAGTCATTTTCAGCCCCGTGTCCTGATACTACTGATACTACCACATGTGCCCCTAAATCACTGGAATGACTTCAACCGTTCTCAGTACTCATATTATTTACTGTATGGAAAGAATCACTCTTTTTCCCCATTGAAAGTGTTTATTGAACATGAATACAAATACTATCAGCCTTACAATGTGAGAATTATGCATCACTAAAAACAGTACACCAAATGCATTCTTCAAACAGTTGTGTATGAAACACAGTTTTACACTTACAGAAAACGAAAGTTATTCAAAAATCATTGAATGCAGTCTTTCGCATACATAACACATCCATTATGAGAAGCAGAAAAATGAAGTGTTAAATTTCTTGAACGAAAGAACAATGACAATACAAAAAATAATCAATCAGTACTTCTAGACGTTTCAGACTGGAACCGCGCGACCGCTACGGTTACAGGTTTGAATGCTGCCTCGGTCATGGATGTGTGCGCTGTCCTCAGGTTAGTTAGGGTTAAGTAGTTCTAATTTCTAAGGGACTGATGACCTCAGATGTTAAGTCCCATAGTGCTCAGAGCCATTTTTTTGATTATTCACTGCTCCATCTTCTCTCCTCTCTGCTGTTGTTGCTGGTTGGTAACTGCTGGGACACCCGACAGCACAACTTGTACAACTCGCTCACGGCCCTCTGCTGGAGGGAGAGCCGTCTTTGGCCGTGATTGTAAAGACGCCGTCCGCAGACAGTTGCACCTGCACCTGCTTGGTGACTACGTCCTTCCGCGGCAAACAGCGACGCTGCATGTGGTGCCATATGTAACCGTGCACGTCTTGACGCTCTTCGTATTTTGCCTCTACCACCACTCTGTCGCCCACCACTTTTACCCTCTGTTCCTCCTGTCTGAACTGCTGGACGTCTAGATTAACCTTGAACCCATCATTGTTGTTCTGGATGGTAGATACGTTGGAGTTACGAGCTGCCAAATAACGTTACGGTCTGTAGTAATGAGACATAGCAGGAACGACAGACAGACGAGGGGAAGCCAAATCGTCATGTGTCAGCCCCAAGCCGAAAAGCTGATCGATTAATGACGGTTGACACCGTCCAACAAGTGGGGGATCTTCGGAGTCAAAGCCTTCTTTACCAAAAATATTTTTTTTTCACTTTATGCAAGTGAATAATTCCTTTCCTTGTAGTAAACTGTCCTATTTACATCACTGAACAACAGGATTAATTAATCACATGTGTACAAATGGCAACACATGAATCTTATGAAATAGCCTTTTAGAATCTTTAACATTCCTCACACCAATGCAATAAACCATAATGGGCTGTTTAGTTTTCAAATCTTCAATATTCTTGTTGAAGGTTATATTAGTCTTACATATAAATAAAGGATTTTGATATTTGTAATGGTAGAGAGAGGAGCTGTTAAATTTCAAACAATACGCTGCCATTGTTCACAAAATAATCTTCTCCTGGATAGTTGTTAAAAACAGTGATTTTCTTTTTTGTCTTCTTATATTTTTCTTAGCCTTTTCCGTAACTAAAAGAATAGTGCCACGTCTGTATGTCAAGTGTTATATGTCTTCAGGTGGACGACAAGTAATCTGATGATTTAAAATGTCTTCTTGTACAAACTAAAATTGGCTCCTTGCCAAAGAAAGGGAAAAATAAGAAATAACAATTATATTAACAAAGGATAGTTCTGTAAAATTTGCTGGTTTTTTCATGTTCTTGTGATACGTTGTTTTGTACTAAATAGTGATTTAAGTAAATTGATTCATATCTGCATCATAATTTTCAACACAATACTCAGTGTAATCTCTTTATCCTCTTATCTTTGCATGTACATATTCCATTTATGCACAGTAATCTTCAAGTGTTGTATGACAATGATTAATAACATAAGCAATGGTGTGACCTAAAATCCAAATGGCGGCATTTTGCTTCCTGGTGCGGTCAAATTCCAAGATGTGACGTCTTGCGGAACCGTGCGGTCAGTTATCACCCATATACTTCGCATGTGCGACGTGAGCAGTCCAGCTGTACCACAGGTGAACCTGTAAATTAAGGTATCCACGTGACCGCATATCATACAGATGGGTGTGAATCTCGCGTGGATGTTGTGGAGTTTCTCATTGGTTGGAACATCGTCGTTGATGATCAGATACGATATAGAGAGGACGCGTGAGGGCAATACAGAGCTACGGATATTTCGCCAGATTGTATTTCACTTTGCTTGAGGCTATTTTTAAATGACTCTGTTTTCTCTACCATCTGTTGTGAGAAAACAACAGATTTTCCCGTTGGTATAAGGTGGATGGATGTTATCAGCCTGTCGTATGTAACTGAACTCGCAGTAGTACACTACTGGCTATTAAAATTGCTACACCAAGAAGAAATGCACATGATAAACGGGTATTAATTGGACAAATATATTATACTAGAACTGACATGTGATTCCATTTTCACGCAATTTGAGTGCATAGATCCTGAGAAACCAGTACCCAGAACAACCACCTCTGGCTGTAATAACGGCCTTGATACGCCTGGGCATTCAGTCTAACAGAGCTTGGATGGCGTGTACAGGTACAGCTGCTCATGCGGCTTCAACACGATTCCACATTTCATCAAGAGTAGTGACTGTCGTATTGTGACGAGCCAGTTGCTCGGCCACCATTGACCAGACGTTTTCAGTTGGTGAGAGATCTGGAGAATGTGCTGGCCAGGGCATCAGTAGAACATTTTCTGTACCCAGAAAGGCCCGTACAGGACCTGCAACATGCTGTCGTGCATTATCCTGCTAAAATGAAGGGTTTCGCAGGGATCGAATGAAGGGTAGAGCCACGGTTCGTAACACATCTGAAATGTAACGTCCACTGTTCAAAGTGCCGTCAATGCGAACGAGAGGTGATCGAGAAGTGTAACCAATGACACCCCATACCATCACGCCGGGCGATACGCCAGAATGGCGATGACGAATACACGCTTCCAATGGCCTTCAACGCTATGTCGCCAAACACGGATGTGACCACCATGATGCTGTAAACAGAACCTGGATTCATCCGAAGAAATGACGTTTTGCCGTTCGTGCACCCAGGTTCGCCGTTGAGTACACTATCTCAGGCGCTCATGTCTGTGATGCAGCGTCAAGGGTAACCACAGCCATGGTCTCCGAGCTGATAGCCCATGCTGCTGCAAACGTCATGGAAATGTTCGTGCAGATGGTTGTTGTCTTGCAAACGTCTCCATCTGTTGACCCAGGGATCGAGAGGTGGCTGCACGATCCGCTACAGCCATGCGTATAAGATGCCTGTCATCTCGACTGCTAGTGGTACGAGGCCGTTGAGATCAAGCACGGCGTTCCGTATTACCCTCCTGAACCCACCGATTCCATATTCTGCTAACAGTCGTTGGATCTCAACCAACGCGAGCAGCAATGTCGCGATACGATAAACCGCAATCGCTATAGGCTACAATCCGACCTTTCTCAAAGTAAAAACGTGATGGTATGCGCTTCTCCTCCTTACACGAGGCATCACAACAACGTTTCACCGGGCAACGTCGGTCAACTGCTATTTGTGTGTGAGAAATCTGTTGGAAAATTTCCTCATGTCAGCACGTTGTATGTGTCGCCACCGGCGACAACCTTCTGTGAATGCTCTGAGAAGCTAATCATTTGCATATCACAGCATCTTCTTCCTGCCTTTTAAATTTGGCGTCTGTAGCAGGGCATCTTCGTGATGTAGCAATTTTAATGGCCAGTAGTGTAGAGTCTAATATGGCGAAAGGTTATTGGTATCATATGTTCGTTAATGGGCTCATTATGCTGCATGGCTTCCAGTTTAGCATTAAGTTCTTGATTAACCTCGGTGCGTCTTTGTTGACAGTTTTATGCATACGGGTGATTAGCAAGGTCCGACATTTATGTCTGGCGCTGTTGAGACCAATCCCTCCTCTTGAGGTTGGAGGGGTAAGAACCACCAGCCTATGAAAGGGATGGGAGTGAGGGTGAAACAGCAGTGTAGCCCACGACGCACCAGTACCCATACTTCAGTTATCCAGTATTTGAGAATGAGAGGAGTTAGAAACTTGCAACAAATTTTACACATAATTTCAAACATCTAAGAAACTTTTTTCTCTCAGTCGACCGCCACAAAATGCAGAACGCAAAAACTGTTCGTGGCTTACTACATTTACGCTGTTCACGTAGTAAAACTGCCACATGAAGCACGACATTTAAATTATCACTTCTGTATTCTTGACACATTTTGCAGACACTATTCGCATATATCACTGAATGTACCGGAAACATTACATCATTGTACGACACTTATTACGGGAGACATGACTTCATAAAACCCGAATGCAAGGCGTTTAAATTTATTACTTCTTTACCACTAATTGTATTCTGAACACATTTCGCAGACAGTAGGCGCGGATACGAGGGACAAGGGGGGTGGCTATAGAGAGAGTGAGACGAGGAGGTGGATAGAGAGAGGGCGAAGGCAGACCGGATGGTCACCCATCCAAGTACTATCCCAGCCCGACAGCGCCTAACTTCGGTGATCTGAAGGGGACCGGTGTTACCACAGCGGCAAGGCCGTTGGCCCATGTATACAGATAATAATAATAATAATAATAATAATTTCGTGTGGCTCAATGGCCTGGTACAAGTCTTTCTATTGGACGCCATTTCAGCGACTTGCGAGTCCGTAACCCCAACCAGTTATCCAACTGGGGAAAGGGGACCTACAGTTTAACGTGGAATTAGAAACGCGCGTTGTTTCTGGTGACTTCCACATCGTCGAGTGGCCAACGGTAGCTTAAAACGAAGACTGACAGATCTTAAAGGTTTCAACCAGTGAGTTTGCTTCAAAATATGTGACAAAAATAGTCAAAGCTTTTGATTTCATTGAATTACAAATTAAAATTTTTTACACCGCTTATAGAACGTAGACTTTAGTATTTCACATAAATTTTAACTTATCATCTCTACCTGATTCCGAGAAAAAAGTGTCTTAACAGACAGACAAATAGACAACAAACGGTAAAAAAATATTTTTAAGTGATATAACAGTTAACGATTTTCGGATTTTCTGTTGTGAAACCCTGCTTCTTGTCAAATTCCATGATTTTAGGCAAACGAGAAGTACACTATAGGTTTTGGTGAGCGATTTTGCAAGTATCAAAATATGTGGCATAAATGGCCATACCTTCTGACTGTGACGTCTTAGAAGCTTAAATTTTTCACACAGCCAAGGAACCGAAAGACCTTATTATGTGATGCACATTTCAGCTTGACACCTCTATCTTTTCCTAAGAAACGGAGAGACAGACGGACTGGAACGCTAAAAACATCAGTTATGTAGCGCTTACTAAAGTTCGACAGTACTAAAAGATTTAGTATAATGGCAGCCAATCATTTCTAGATATGTCTGATAGTTATGTAATGAATAAAGTTTGTTCTCCAGTTTCCAAGAGGGGAGCGATCGGGATATGGATTCGACAACCGTCGTGTCAAAGCACACACCTCAAGCTCTTTGGAGAAACCGCTTAAAACGATATGGCTAAACAAAGGCTCTGTGACCTACTTCTTTGCCCCTGACCGGACTCTCTTCTTCGCACACAGAATGAGATGCGACAGTTGTGGATCAACAAGATTTGGCGTTAGAATGTTTGTTGAGATCATAGTAAATGAGTGTCTCTGGCTTAATGTGACGACCATCCAGAAAAACTAAATCCTCTTGCCTAAAGTTTCTTGGAAACACAGTCAACGGTGGTCTCTTTAAGTAGCCACCAGTAACCCCAAACCCGATCCTTCATAGGATCGAACCCCCAAGCATAAGAAAGCTTTAAACGTCTGACTATTTTACACCTGAATTTATGTGTTAAACATGCGTTGGCGCTGAGATCGGAATGCAATACCATTATGGTTGAATACGCAAAACTCAAATTATGTTAATAATAATAATTTATCTATTTTTCTGGCTGCTGAGGTCCTTGGCTGTGCATTATATCCACACTAATAAATGGGAAAGTAACTGTCTGTTACGTTTTCAGGACTAAGCCGCTGAACCGATTTTGATGAATTCTTTTATGATGATAGCTTGAACGCTGAGGAACAACATGGGCTAAAAAAGAATAATAACGGCGATTGGTTGCAGTAATTTCTGAAACCTACAACATAGGCTACTGTAGAAAGAGAGAAGCACAACATGTTTATTGATTTGAGGAATACAACGTGCAATATGCAATAATACAATGAAGAGCCAAACAAACTGGCACACTTGCCTAACATCATAAAGTGCCCCTGCGAGCACGCAGAAATGCCGCAAAACGGCGTGGCATTGACTCGACTAATGTCTGAAGTAGTGCTGGAGGGAATTGACACCGTGAATCCTGCAGAGCTATCCATAAATCCGTAAGAGTACGAGGGGGTGGAGATCTTTTCTGAACAACACGTTGCCAGGCATCCCAGATATGCTCATTATACTCATGTGTGGGGAGTTTCGTGGCCAGCGCAGGTGTTTATACTCAGAATAGTGTCCCTGGAGCCACTCTGTAGCAATTCCGGACGTGTGGGGTGTCGCATTGTCCAGCTGTAATTTTCCAAGTCCGTCGGGATGCACTCTGAACATGAATGGATGCAGGTGATCAGACAGGATGCTTACGTACGTGTCACCTGTCAGAGTTGTGTGTAGACATATCAGGGGTCCCATATCACACACATCAACTGCACGCTCTCCATACTATTACAGAACCTCCATCAGCTTGAACAGTCTCCAGCTGACATGCAGGGTCCATGGATTCATGAGGTTGTCTCCTCCGTCCATCCGCTCGATGCAATTTGAAACGAGACTCGTCCGACCAGGGAACGTGTTTCCAGTCATCTACAGTCCAATGTCAGGGTTGACGGGCCCAAGCAAGTCGTAAAGCTTTGTGTCGTGCAGTCATCAAGGGTACACGAGGGGGCCTTAGGCTCCGAAAACCCATATCGATGATGTTTCGTTGAATGGCTAGCACGCTGACACTTGTTGATGGCACAGCATTCAAATCTGGAGCAATTTGGAAGGGTTACACGTCTGTCACGCTGAACGATTCTCTTCAGTCATCGTTGGTCCCGTTCTTGCAGGATCTTTTTCCGGCAGCAGTGATGTCGGACATTTGGTGTTTTACCGGTACGCTCGTAAAATGGTCGTACGGGTAAATCCCACTTCATCGCTACCGCGGAGATACTGTGTCCCATCGCTCGTGCGCCGACTGTAACGCCACGTTCAAACTCACTTAAATGTTGATAACCTGCCATTGTAGCAGCATAAACCTGTCTAACAACTGCGCCAGACATTTGTTGTCTTATGTAGGCGTTGTCGACCGCAGCGCCGTATTCTGCTTGTTTACACATCTCTGTATTTGAATACGCATGCCTACACCAGTTTCTTTTGGAGCTTCGGTGTATTATAAATGTGAAATTAACACGGTCCGTTACTTTTCATGACTAAACCGGTGAACAAAGTGTGTAGTACAAGATACGTATTGATTTGAGGATATTAAGCGAATTAAGAAAAAATATTTGCTCTTTCACTTCTTAACTTAGTCATATTTGAAAAAAATGTTTTTATTGTTTGATATGTTCGACGTAATATGATTCAACCATGCTTATTCAATTGTCAACTTGTTTAAACCATAGGAATACTAGTATCATGAATTGATAAAGTAACCCACTCTGTTACCTTTTCACGACTCTACCGCTGATCCGATTCAGATGGTATTTGGTATGGAGATAGCATGAACCCTAAGAAAGATCATGGGCTACTTTAGAAAGCTGTACCTCTTTGAGGGTTATTAAAATTTTTAAATATCGCATACGTGAGTGGTACGCAGACGAAGCTGCCGCTGTGTCTATAGATTATCACGTGGCAGTGCAAATACAGTGTTATTGTGGGCGCAGTTTATGATTCTGAGTTGTTACGCCATCTGGCATAACTGGAGAGTTTTTGTGGAGATACAGCACTAAAATCCGACTGTAGGTCCGAGAAATTATTTAAAATTACTGCAATAAGCGTCGCAAATCTGATTTAGAGGAGATACAACGTTCTAAGACAGTTCAAGCAGTGAGAGTTACTCGAATCCAACTAACCTCGGAGTAACGTCGCGTCCGCCGGAACTTCGATACATAACGTCAGGCGACCTAAGAGCTACATAGACACAAACACACTCACACTAGCCCGTCCAATTTTAGACGCCGAGCTTCACGCGTCTCTTACAATTGCCGAGGCGCTTGAAGACCCACAACGACAGCGACATTTATAGGCTGTAACACAAACAGGGAGACGTGGCATCTTTACACGGGGAACGTGAGACGGTTTTTATGAGGCTGGGTTTCATTACGATCTATTAATTGACAATGTTATTCATAAATTATTCATGTTGCGGGATGGATCAAAAATGTAGGTGCTTCAGTGCATTAAAATGGAAGGAAGAAAAGGTTGGCATATTTTTCTCTGGTGGAAAAATCACACAGCCAGTGCTAGGTGAGCCGGACGGACCTCTACGGACTCTGCTTCTCTACAAATGTAATGAATTGAGGTTTTTTTTTAAATACAGGGTGTATCAAAAAGAATCATCCGATTTGGCACATCTATATTTCTGAAACTACTAAACGTATACAATGAATTTTGTTTATTGACGAACGGCAATCAAAAAAAGTTTTTTATACCTTTTCGTAGGTGTTCAATATGCCCCCCTTGAGCTGCAGGGCATATGTCAGTGAGGTGTTCAAATTGTTCTCACACTGCAGCGAGCATGTCTTGTGTTACAACTTCCACAGCTGCTGATATTGTTGTTGGTAACGGAGGCACATAAATAAAGTGTTTTATAAATCCCCAGAAAAATTAATCACATACAGTTAGGTCCGGTGATCCTGGAGATCAGCAATGTAAGGTTGAATCATTTGGTCCAGGGCTACTAATACTTTGATTTCAAAATCCCCGCACTTCCAGATGCCATTGTGGAGGTGCCCCATTCTGTTGTTAAATAAATTCGTCCGAATCAGTCTCCAACTGTGAGGAAAGAAAGTTCTCAAGCATACTTCTCTACACCACCATATACAGAGACATTTACAAATTACTAGTTTTCCTACTCAGAACTACTGAGACGCTAGCGAAACCGCTGGAATAGCTACTTATTTTAATAAATGTAGCAACCAGCCACTTTGTTAACTATTTTTTAGTAAAACTAAGATACGTTTCGGGCTTTCATCCATCTTCAATTAGCATGATACTCTTCAGTCAGGACATAGCTGCATCATCGACAGCAGATTAGATGCTGCAGCTGGCCTGTGAAAAATAGTTTTTCTAGCTACTACATTTCGTGAGTTGCATATTTATGATATATTGCTTTTTAGATGTCTATATACTCTGCTTGCAGTTGCTCCGATTATCGTCTTTATGGCGGGGTGGGGTTGTGCAAAATACGTCCATAAAGCACGAACAGCGAAAATGTAATAAGCTATAAATTTTTTTCGTTTCGTTATTTTGTGGGAGGGGCAGGGATTTCAGCGAGAAAAAGTTTCGAAAAGTCTCAAAATGTGTGAAAATTTTTGGTAGTTTCCAAGTGCTCATATTCTCAAACATTGTATGAATACAGTGTGGATAATTTGCGCGCCGTGACATACACGGTGACAAGAAATAATATTATACACAGTTTCTAACTTCAATACTTACTGTGTTAAACGTTTAACTTAATTAATACAGATCGCTCCTTACTATTCAAGAATAGTAAACTAATGTTTAGCTGAAGGCTTGCTGGAGTAACAAAAATGTTTGTTGTATAACTTTTATGAGTAAGATATGACATCATTACAAATTTTTAAATTCGGTAAATATTTGTGTGAAATACTGAAAATCAAATATTTGTTGCTTCTGGAAGCGGTCAGAAGGCAATCCGCAATTGTAACAGGGTGACATTTAAGCCGTTACTAATAAAGATTTGTTTAGAAGCAGTTTTGTGTGTGTGTGTGTGTGTGTGTGTGTGTGTGTGTGTGTGTGTGTGTGTGTGTGTGTGTGTGTGTCAAAGCGCGCGCGCACGTGTGTGTGTGTGTGTGTGTGTGTGTGTGTGTGTGTGTGTGTGGAGGGATCTAATTCGCCATAGCGAGTCCGGTATGTGACTACATGTGTAATGGACAGTATGGTGTTAACCCGAAACTCTTGCTAAGTAAATTCCACCGCTGCCGAACTCAAAAGGCATCTTGCGGCATTTCTAGATCGCAGATCCAGCCACCTCACATCAGTTACAAACCTTCTCCATTTCGTTTAAGTATTTTCCTTGGGAAATTTAATTACGACGATTAACATCGTTTAGGGGCTTTACGAGTAACGGAAATTGGCAATTTGTGCTAAGGTGTTATGGGACCAAACTGCTGAGGTCATTGGTCCCTAAGCCTACACACTACTTAATCTAACTTAAACTAACTTACACTATGGACATCACCCACACCCATTCCCGAGGGAGGACTCCTCGAACCTCCGACGGGGAATGGGCGGGGTGGGGGGGGGGGGGGGGGGGGAGGCCGCACGGACCGTGACAAGGCGCCCAAGACCGGGCGGCTACCCTGCGTGGCTACGAGTAACGGCTGCTCCCTACGTAGTGAGTAGACAGTAAGACGGATATCACTGTTCACTCAATATTCAGTCGCAATGGACCCATCGTTCGTCTCAAATGTCTATACGGGTAAACTCAAGCGTGATAAACAAAAGGAATTACGCTTTCGAAGTCGTATATTAACATGGTGATTTTTTACGGACAACCCACAACAAATACGAACACACTTGCCAGCGAACATTAATCAGTTTGAAGTGTATAAACATCCACCGAAAACTTCTAATACCAGTTTTGTTCCATTTTTTTTTATTTGGTGGGACAACTTGTAGGCATTCGATGTAATTTTATAGCAATGTTTCGAATCTGAGAAGCGCCCACTCACGTATCTTTAAGCTACTTCACTGTGTGTCTATTCGTTGCAGAACGGCTTCCTGTCGGCAGCGCCCCACGTCATAAGTGCGGGCGGCAGTCTGTTCTTCGGATGGCTCACCGATTTTGTGTTCCGGAAGGGCTACATATCCAAACTTCACGGATTTCGCATTATAAACGGAATGGGTAAGTTCAAGCCGATCGTTCATTGTTTTAAAAGCCAAATATACCATAAAACAAACATAGTTTTGTATGTTGCATTTAAACTCCGCTAAATTCGCGTGACAAAACAAAACTCATCGTATACGAATGAACTGTTTGGCAGCGATATATACTGATAAAATAACCTCGAGCTTCCAGCTACGTCAAGTGGTTTAAGCACACTCTGATGCCATCGTATTTTTTGTACGATGGAGAGAATATTTGAACCAGACGGACGGCTAATGGCTCCCCTTAGCGACGCCTAAGGGGAGCCCATTAGCTCCATTTGCAGACAACCTGTTTACGGACGACATCGTCCTGGACATGGCTCCTGCAGAGTCAAGTAGCTTTTAACGTTTCATCGGCGACACGTTGATTATCTGGTGTCGTGGACTTGGAAAGATGGGAGAATTTTTAGATCACATCAAGAATATCCGTGGCAACATTAAATCCACCATGGAGGTGGACAGGTGTACCTTGCTGTTCCTTGACGACCTCATCAGCCGAGGAGCAAATGGATATCTCATCCACATTGTTTACCGGAAACCCACCTATAATGGACCGATAGCTGTACGCTACCAGCTACCACCATCCGTCACAGAATCGTTCTGTTCTGAGGACCTTGGTGCATCAAACGGAAGCCGCCTCAGGCGCTGAAAACCTGCAGAAGGTACTGAACTACTCACGGGAAGTGTTAAAGCAAGACGGCCACAACTATTGCTAGATTTCTCAAGCCATCTTTCCGAAAACACAGCAGGAGGACCCCCAAGAAGGACTCGAAAAAGCTTGCATTTTTGCCATTCTGCAGCTCAGTAACAGGAAAAATATCTGGCTCAGGCATAAATTCGATTCGGTCGTCAGGGTTCCAGCAAAAATTCGACAAGTCATGAGGCCTGTGAAAGACGACGTAGACCTCGGAACGCCAGGAGTGTATAAAATACCGTTTGGGGGTGGACAGTTTTATGTTAGACTATGTGTACTACAGAACAGCGCTGTGTAGAACACGAGAGATGCTTTCGTCTTCGTCACCCTTACAAGAGTAGATCGGAGTTTAAGAAATTAGTCATGGAGAATCAATAAGCAAAGAAGTGAGATACAGAAGTACTAAGATACAGCAATAAGCATTAGGTCAGTAGGCAGTACAGTTGAAGAGGAGTGGAGCTCTATAAAAAGGCAATCACAGAAGTTGGAAAGAAAAACGTAGGTACAAAGAAGGTAACTACGAAGAAACCATGGGTAACAGAAGAAATACTTCAGTTGATCGACGAAAGAAGGAAGTACAAAAATGTTCATGGAAATTCAGGGATTCAGAAATACAAGGCGTTGAGGAATGAAATGAATAGTAAGTGCAGAGAAGCCAAGACGAAATGGCTGCATGAAAAATGTGAAGAAATCGAAAAAGACATGATTGTCGGAAGGACAGACTCAGCATACAGGGAAGTCAAATAACCTTCGTTGACATTAAAAGCAAGGGGGGTAACATTAAGAGTGCAACTGGAATTCCACTGTTAAATGAAGAGGAGAGTGTGAATAGATGGAAAGAGTACACTGAAGGCCTCTACGAGGGGGAAGATTTATCAGTTGTGATAGAAGAAGAGACAGGAGTCGATTTGGAAGAGATCGGTGATCCAGTATTAGAACCAGAATTTAAGAGAGCATTGAAGGACTTAAGATCAAATAAGGCAGAAGGGATAGATAACGTTCCATCAGAATTTCTAAAATCATTGGGGAAAGAGGCAACAAATGACTATTCACATTGGTGTGTAGAATGTACGAGGGTCAGTCAAAAAGTAATGCCTCCTATTTTTTTTTCTACGTTTAATTGTCAGGAAATTTAAATGAAATTACATAGGTTGAAAACCACAACATTGAGGATCATTTTGTCATTTTTCAATGTAATCTCCGCCCATCTCTACAGTTTTGGTCCATCTTTGAACAAGGGCATGTATCCCAGCACGGTAAAAATCACAGCTCTGCTTCCTAAGCCATTGACGCACGGATGTTTTGACGGCCTCCTCATCTTCAAAATGAATCCCACGATGAGCTTCTTTTAGTGGCCCGAACAGATGGAAGTCTGATGGTGCCAGGTCAGGGCTGTATGGGGGATGAGGCAAAACTTCCCATCCAATTTTGACAATCTCGTCAGAGGTGTGACGACTGGTGTGTGGTCTTGCATTGTCATGCAAAAGAAGAACATCTGCCATTGATTTTGTTGGGCGAACTCGCTGAAGACGTGCTTTAAGTTTTTTGAGGGTTGTGACGTATTGAACAGAATTTATTGTGCATCCCTACTCCAAAAAATCAACCAGAATCACACCCTCTGTATCCCAGAAAACTGTTGCCATAACTTTCCCTGCCGATCGCACAGTTTTGAATTTTTTCTTCCTCGGCGAGCTTGTGTGACGCCACTCCATTGACTGCCTCTTTGATTCGGGTTCAAAAAAATGCACCCATGTTTCGTCCCCGGTCACAATTTTTTTCAGAAACTCATCTCCCTCCAAACGGAAGCGCTGCAAGTGTTGAGAGGCTATTGTTTTCCTTGCCTCTTTATTCTGATCGGTTAACATTCTTGGAACCCTCCGTCCACAAACTTTTGAGTACCCCAATTGTTTACTCGTAATAATCGTGATCACACTGCCTTTACTAAGAGAAATAATGCGACACACTTCATCTGCAGTCACCCGACGGTCACCACGAATGTCATCAACTTGCTGAATGTTGTGTGGAGTCACTGCACTCACCGGCCTGCCGCTCCGCTTTTCGTCAGTCAACGGTGTTTGCCCATCAGCTTCCTTACAACGACGAACCCATCGTCTAACAGTGCTGACATCCACTGTCACAACACCATACACCTTCTTCAGTCTTTCATGAATGCGTATGGGCGTTTCACCTTCTGCATTCAAGAATTCAATCACACAACGCTGTCTCAAACGAACATCGATGTTGGCCATCTTACAAACTTCTGCTGTGCTGCCACCTGTTGACACAGAAAGTTACTACTGCAGTGGATTGCAGAAGAAGGTTTGGGGAATGGCGCCAAATTCAAATTTTTAACTTAACTTAATTTTTTTAAGTAGAAAAAAATGGGAGGCATTACTTTTTGACCGACCCTCGTATGTGTCTGGTGAGATATCATCTGACTTTCGAAAAAATATAATCCACACAATTCCGAAGATGGAGATGACAAGTGTGACAATTACCACACAATCAACTTAACAGCTCATGTACCCAAGTTGCTGACAAGGATAATATAAAGAAGAACAGAATAGAAAAGAAAATTGAGGATGTGTTAGATGACGAACAGATTGGCTTCAGGAAAGTTAAAGGAACCAGAGAGGCAATTCTGACATTGCGGTTGATAATGGAAGCATAACTAAAGAAGAATCAGGACACTTTCATAGGATTTTTCGACCTGAAAAAGGCGTTCAGCAATGTAAAATGGTGCAAGATGTTCGAATTTCTGAAAAGAAGTGGTAAGCTATAGAGAGAGACGGGTAATACGAGCCAAGAGGGAATAATAACGAAGTGCTCGGATTAGAAAGGGTGCAAGGCAGGGATGTAGTCTTTCGCCTCTAATGTTACATCGAAGAAGCAATGATGAAAATAAAAAATAGATTCAGGAGTAGAATTAAAATTCAAGGTGAGAGGATATCATTGATTCGATTCGCTGATGGCATTGCTAGCCTGAGTGAAAGTGAAGGAGAATTACATGCTCTTCTGAATGCAATGAACAGCCTGAGTTCAGAATATGGACTGAGAGTACATGAAAGAAAGACGAAAGTAATAAGAAGTAGCAGAAATGAGAACAGAGAGAAACTTAACATCAGGATTGATAATCACGAAATAGATGAAGTTACGGAATTCTACTACCTAGTCAGTAAAATAACCAATGGCGCACTTAGCAAGAAGGACATCAAAACCTGAGTAGCACTGGCAAAAATGGCTTTCCTGGCCAAGATAAGTCTACTAGTATCAAACGAGGCCTTAATTTAAGGAAAAAATTTCTGAAAATGTTCGTTTGGAGCACAGAATTGTGTGGTAGTGAAACGTGGATTGTGGGAAAACCGGAGCAGAAGAGAATCGAAGCATTTGAGCGGTGGTGCTACAGACGAATGTTGAAAATTAGGTGGACTGATGAGGTGAGGAATGAGAAAGTTCTGCGCAGAATCGGAGAGAAAAGGAATATCTGGAAAACACTGACAAGGAGAAGGGACAGGATGATAACACATATGAAAAGACTTCAGGGAATTACTTCCATCTTACTAGAGGGAGCTGTAGAGGGCAAAACTTGTAGATGAAGACAGTGATTGGAACACATCCAACAAATAATTGAGGACGTTGGTTGCAAGTGCTACTCTGAGATGAAGAGATTGGCACAGAAGAGGGTTTCGTGGCGGAGCGCTTCAAAGCAGTCAGAAGACTGATGACTCAAAAAAAAAAAAAATTATAATTCAGCGGAAGCAAAGCATGCTCTAGAAAGCGGACATCGTACTGAATTCGACGAGACGTTATTACAGGGACTAATAGTTTCTTGGATAGCGTAAGAAAAGAAACGATCTATACGAAAATTTGTGACTTCACCCTCAATAAAGACAGTGGCCTGCAACTATTCAAGGTTCGGGACGCCACCATCCAGAAGGTGAAGCGGGCGCGGAAGGTGCACAACGAAAACATTACTTTGTATGGCGCTGGAGCGAGCACCAAGAAGCAGCGCGCCTAATTAAGAACATTAGCAGCAACCAAAAGACAGCCACCACTTCACAGTGACCGAGGAGTGCTCACCCGGAAGCTTGTGGATTTTAAACCACTTGGGGTGGCCTGAAGGTCGAGCAAGTTTTATGAAAAAATTCCTTACTCTCTTTAGTAGCGACCTCCAGTGCACATGACTCGCAAATAGTAGTCTTTTAATTTCTTATCCCACAATAGCGAGCAATTTTGTTCTTTAATTTATTTCTTGTGCTGTATATTCACTTTATTCATTAAGTTTTGCCGTTGGTTCACGTATTGACACTCAGCTTGTATAAAAACACGTGTCAGAAAATTTAGAGATTTATACTTGCCATCAAAACATTGCAAATAGTACATATGAACTTGAATCTGAAAATTCTTCTTTACGTAGATACGACAAGATTTATTATGCTTGGCACAAAAATTATACGTTCACCTGACACACTTACATTTACAGAACATGGTCGAAGTGACCTCATGATTCCATGTATCACCTGAGCCTGCTTTCCATACTTTGCCATACGTTGCAGAAAACTCCTGGTGTGTTGCGTATTTGGTAAAATCCTTTTTGAATACGCTCCCTCAGAACACCGACATTGGGTACAACAGTCGAATAAGCCAAGAAATTTAAATGTCGCCCCTCCCTCACTAAAAATAAATCTACTGGATTCAAATGTGGTGATTGGATAGCGCGGATCCCATTCGACCAATCTTTCGGAAACTGCTTATCGAGATACAAATTGCCTGCGGAGTACCACCGTGCGTAAACGACATTCGGTCGATGACTCTAGAGGTAGGGGTACGTTATCGAGTAAATGAATCACCTCATTTCCGAGAAGCTCTAGTTACGTTTGTCCACAAAACGTTGCGAAAAGAAGAAGGGGCTAATGAGATGGTCACGAATAATTCCGTCCCAAACGTTGAGGCTGAACTTCTGTTGGTTTTTGTCTTGTCGCACTTAATGACCGTTTTCATAAGCCCTGACATGATTGTTAGGATAATTGCACATCCTACCCCGTGAAAAGCCAGCCTCATCAGTGAACAGGGTACGTGCTTAGTACGGCACAAAAACAGCACACTGGAACAACACGTGTTGACAGAAAGTTATTTTTGTCCCAAATCCTGCCTCAGTTATTCCTTACACTAGTTGAAGGTGATAAAACTATATATGTAGAAGAGTTTCATGCAGAATGTTCCACACCGTCATTTGATTAATGCCTTACCTTCTCGCAAGTCTCCTTGTACTGGTTGGAGTTTCAACCACAGTACGAAGAACCGTATCTTGGAGTTCAGCCGTTCGCACATCGTATGGTCTTCCATCATATGCAACTCTCTTCTCATATGAGGCTAACTCTCGCAAACGTTGGTGAAATCGTACAACGTTCTTGCTTAAGGTAACTGCCTCCCAGGGTAACGTTCAGTATAAAGTTGATGTGTTGCGTCCGCATTTCCATCTGCTAGGCCGTACATGTGCATGTCCGTCATTTCAAACACTGCATACATCACTGTGATATGTTGTGGTGGAAGTTATTCTAAAACAGAACAAACGATAATCAAACAAAACAAAACAAATACCATGACGAATAAGCAAGAAAGGAAGTAAAAATGCACAATTCAGGGAAATTAGACAACTAGGAGTCACTACAGGGAATTACTTTCATACTCTCGTAATGAAGGGTTTTCGGGTCATGTTCATACGAACATTTTGTAGTGTTTTGGCGTCAAGTTTCTGAGACATGTTTTAAGCACGCTGTCTAAGATTTCATTCTTAATTTCGTTACATGTTTTCCATATTGGTTTTGTTTTCCGCCAGTGAATGAAATGTTGTATCTTGCGTGAAAGTTAAACAGTAAACAAACGCATTCTGTTAAAAGAGACCTAATGAGTAAATTCGTGGAAAAGAAGCTCATAATGTCTTTAAGTCCATTGAGACACAGATATATGCGAAGTCCTGTATCTGTCGATCTGTTCCACCAGACGAGTTACGCACGTGAGAGAAAGTCGAACTTAAACCGAAACTACTATTCATACAGGGTGAAAAGTATTTAAACCGACAAACCCTGGGACGTTGTAGCGGACATGAAAACAAATATTTTTCCCCAATGTCATTTTTTCCTATGAGGAGTGTTTAAATCGGTAGAAGAAGATTTCTCTGGCGGCAAAATTAATTAAACCAACAAACACTTTTCCATTTTTTTTATGACCAAGACATTAAGACAACCCAATTTCAGTTACAGTAGATTTTCAAAAATGCCTCCATTTACACGTAAACAAAGGTTACACTGTCGGATCATGTTCTGTCTGAGGCGGACAAAAACCTCAGGAGTATCCTGAATTGTTCCTGCTGCTGCTGCTGCTGCTAGCCGGGCGACCAGATCCTCTTCTGGTGCTCCAGGAGCTACGTAAACAAGGTTGTGCATCTCTCCCCACACAAAAAAGTCCAGAGGGGACATATCTGGGGATCGAGCAGGCCATGGTACAGGACCACGTTTCTGGGAACCGTCGGTCCACAAATCGACGCACACGACGACTGAAATGTGACGGCGCCTTGTCATGTTGGAACCACATGCGTTGTCTTGCGGGGAGCAGGACGCCTTCCAGCAATTTGTCAATGCTCTGGCGAGAAAATTGTAATAGTGCCTGCCGTTTAATGTCCTAGGTAGCAGATACGGCCCAATTAAACAGTCTCCAACAACACCGACCCACACATTAACGAAGAACCGAACTTGATGAGCGCTGTGGCATGTGGGATATCCACACTCCAAACATTCGAATTGTGCATGTTGAAGACTCCATAACGTCCGAACATTACTTCATCGGTAAACAACACAGAGGATGGAAATGTAGAATACATTTCACACTGTTTCAGGTACCACTGCGAAAACTGTGCTCTGGGTGGATAACCAACTGGTTCCAGGTTGTGGACACGCTGTAAGTGAAATGGATTAACAATTGCTATCGAAGGACGGTTCTTACATTTGTCTGACTGGTCCCCATGTTACGTGCAATTGCACGAGTGCTGATTGAAGGATCCCGCTCCACATGCTGCAAGACAGCTTCCTCAAATTGCGGCGTTCTTACGGTGCGACGGCGTCCCTGTCCAGGTAATCTGCTAAATGACCAGATATCACGCAGACGTTGGTACACAGCAGCAAAGGTCGTATGACGGCGATTAGGATATTGTTGTTGATAAACACGCTGTGCACCTCGTCCGTTGTGGTGCGCTACGTAGTACACACCAACCACATCAGTGTACTCACTCAGGTCTATCGCTCCATTAGTAAACAGATACAATGCACTACTACACTGGTGGACAGCAGTTGCCTACAACTGAAGAGCGTAATACGCCCTCTAACAACTGAAGATCGTAATACGGCCTCCACCGGTTTAAATAATCCTCACAGGAAAAAATGACATTAGGGAAAAATATTTGTTTTGATGTCTCCTACAACCTCCCAGAGTTTATGGGTTTAAATACTTTTCACCCTGTATAGTGCCATCTTTATAACATGTTTTATTTTCTGAAACGAATAAATATTCTTAAAATTTTGCTTTTATGGGAAAAGTAGCGCAAATTGTGACTTGTTGTTCTCTTACTTTATATGAGTTTGACTCTGCTGAAATTTTTTTGTATTGGTTCAAACTCGCCATTATCCGCTTGAAAGGATTGAGTTTTCTTAACTTGTTGTATCACAAAGGAAACTGGACTATAACTCACTCATTCCAAAATACATTTCTGAATATCGACTGTAGCGTGTTATTCAGGGGGCTCCATAACTAAAAGTACGAAACGTGTAATTCCGAAGGGTTGTGGCAGAGCGACATTTTTCTTAGAAAACCTTGTTCTCTGTCTAGAGCAGCGTTTCCGAAACAGTGTTGTGTGCAACGTTGGTGTTCCACGGAAAGTGAATAAGTACTCTACGAAAAACTTTATCGACTTTTAAAAAAAAATTCTAAATTTTATTATGATTTCTGTGTTGTTAGTTATGATTTAAAATAGAAGTAGTCGCTAAAAAAACAAGTTTTTATTATTTTTTTTAAATCAAATTTCTTTAACCTTCACAACAAACAAGGCATTCTGTCAAAGTACCAGTATTCTCAAAGTGTTTCGTCAGAGTAAAAGTTTGGGAATCACTGCTCTAGAATTTTAACGAATTCATTCGTCACTCCTAGAAATATCGATGTAACATGTAGGGTTAAAAATCGTTTACCGCCTATGTCCTGTACGTTATATTTCTTATGTTTTTTCGGTTTCACATTTCTGTGATCCATCTTTAAATCTACTGCAGGTCTAGGTGGCAACCAAAGCTACAGGTAAATATTCCTTTAACACATGCATGCATATAACTAAACATATCTCTGAAAGAGCACACATATCATTATTTGATGAAGGAGAAGTCCTAACTGCAAAGTAAAAATATGTTTCTTTTGGATGCCATCTTCCGCAGTAATGTTAATAAAAAATATTATTTTGCTTGCCCAATCCTAAGTTAACCCCAAATTAAGAAAATATTTTAACAGACGGCTTTCGCTTTGTCGATAAAAAGTCAACAGAAGTGATTCTATGCACATTTTGAATAGATAATCCTTTCTGGTATTTCGGTTACAATCAAAAATAGTTTTACCTCACAGTATGCTGTTTTCTACAAACTAGTAGATCGTTTGTTACTGTTTTCGACATGTCCTGATTTTTTTAACTCTGAACGAGAGTGAGATCGTATTTAAATACGCTATTGGTTGCTGTAAAATCATATTTAATACCTATCATTTAGTATAATTGTTCTACAATTCAGCTAGTATGATTGTTGGTTGTGGTAGACCTCACAACAATCTTCTAAATGTAGAGCATCACCACATTTCTAGACGGCCATCTTTTTCCTCTTCAGCAGTACGCAATACATCTTTTTGTGTCTTATGTTTCTCCGCAATTGGAGATATGTGCATCGGGGATTATGTCCATGTTTCTGCCTGAAGTCTTATAGGGGCAGTACTCGATGATGCTCTCTGGTGAACAGAGTACTCAGTTAGCTCTACACTCTAGCAGTCGCTTTGCAACGCTGATCCTAGATTCGGTGTAGCACGTGTTCTTCCTTCCCACTGACCTTGTAATACATAATGAAGAAGATAAAAAACATATTTATACACACCTTCCTTGTGGAAAGAGAGCTGCCCTCTGGTCTTGACAGACTGTGCAACCCATATCCTTCCGCAGAACGAAACTTTCACTCTACAACGGACTGTGCGCTGAAACTTCCTGGCAGATTAACACTGTGTGCCTTCAGAGAAGCTCTCCTGCAGACTTTTCAGAGCTAGCACTCCTGGAAGAAAGGGTATAACTCTCCTGCCCAGCTTGCAGAACTAGCACTCCTGGAAGAAAGGGTATCCTTTCTCCCAGGAGTGCTAGTTCTGAAAGGTCTGCAGGAGACCTTCTGTGAAGTTTGGAAGGTGGGAGACGAGGTACTGCCGGAATTAAAGCTGTGAGGAGGTGTTGTGAGTCATACTTGTGTTGTTCAAATGGTGGAGCACTTGCCCACAAAAAGCTAAGGTCCCAAGATCGAGTCTCAGTCCAGCACACAGTTGTAATCTGCGAGGAAGTTTCATTTCCTTCTGATATTCAAGGGCACTTTGAACTTCAGAAACTACATCACTGAAAGACAAACACTCAGTACATTACTATTGTTAAAAACAGTATTAACAAGCTTTTGTGAACCGTCTTCATTACTTCCACGAGCTATTCTCTTCGCCACTTTGATTGTTTGCTAAGATCACCTACCACGCGACAAGCTTGCCCTGCGTTTCAGTTTACAATACATTTAAGAGCCATCTATTACCTAGAAATTGAACTAAAAGTGTAATTTGATAAGTCTTGTTTTGTGAACAACTCATCTTACCGTCGGAAAAATAGATTCTGTCAAACATTGCAAAATAGTCGATGGCTGCAACTATCACTTCCTCTTTTTATGAAAATTTCAAATCGGGCAACAGGAAGAAGTAACTTGGGCCTAATTCTGCTGAGTATGGTGGATGACGAACCAATTCAAAGCGCACCTCATGCACTTTCGCCATTGTCATCGTAAACAAAGAGCACTTCATCTCAGATTTAAGAGAAGTAAAAACCTAGCTGACAAACAAAAACTGAACGAAGCGAAAATGACCCTCAGAGCACTGATGAATGGTGCAGCGTCTGGCAGTTGACCCAGAACGTAAATAAATGTAAAACATATTGCTCACACGTCGGAAAGAAATCCGCCACTGTACAGCTATACTACTGATGACAAACAGCTGGAGACAGCGTCTGCCGTAAAATATCTAGGCGTAACTATCTACCCACCGTTCTTAAGTGGAATGACCAGTTAAAACAGGTAGTGGGAAAAGTTGACACAAGACTCAGATTCATCGGGAGAATCTTAAGGAATTGTAACTCATCCACGAAAGAAGTGGCTTATAAGGCGCTTGTTCGCCCGATTCTTGTTCATCTATCTGGGACCCCTATCAGGTAGGACTTATAGAGGATATAGAGAAGATCCAACGTTTCGCCACGGTATCGTTTAGCTGGCGAGAGAGCGCTACGGAGATGCTAAACAAACTCCACTGGCAGACGCTGCAAGAGAGGCGTTGTGTATCACGGAGAGATTTACTATTGAAATTTCGGGTCAGAACTTATCAGGAGGAGTCGGAGACCATATTACTTCCCCCACATACATCTCGGTTATTGACCACGAGGACAAAATTCGAGAAATTAGAGCCAATACAGAGGCTTACCGATAGTCATTCTTCCCACGCACTATTCGAGAGTGGAACAGGTTTGGAGGGATCAGATAGTGGTACCGAAAGTACCCACCGCCACACACCATTAGGTGGCTTCCGGGGTATAATGTAGATGATGCAGGTGTACATGTCATCACTGCTGTGTGGGATGGTGGATTATCCTTTGAAAGAGCACCTTTTTGCGTGCCAGCTGTTGTCTTTTATCAGCCAATGCAAGTTTCAAACGATCCAACAATGAAACATAATAGGGCTCACTTATGGTTCTGCGTTCTTCCAGATAGTCTATGAAGATTATTCCTTGAGAATCCCAAAAAAATTGTGGCCATCACCTTACCAGCTGACTAGATGGTCTTTCCTTCTTGGGTGCATGTTCACCAGTCTATGTCCATTGTTCTGACCCTGGTGAATAGCGATGTATCCAGATTTCCTCAACAGTCACAAAACGGTGCAAAAAGGTTTGCGGATTGCGATCCATAACTGGACCCTATTATGCTTCATTGTTAGAACGTTTGAAACTTGCATTGGCTGAAAAAAGATAACAACTGGCATGCAAAAAAGTGTTCTTTCAGAGGATAATGCACTACTCCGCACATCATTGTGTTGAAATGTTGTACCGGATGCGTTCTTGGTCGACTGTTGGCAATCGCGCAGCCTACCTCGCACAGAGCTTCTTCAGAACCAGTTCTGCGTGGGCGATATTAAGCGCTCGCTCACTTGAGGTGCCTACAGGCTCATCAATCTTATGAATTTTTATTTATTGATCTTGCATTTCCATATAATGGATTTTGTATATGGTTCAGCTTGCAGGGACAACGTCTAAATTCGTTAATCCAAAAGTTAATGGTCTTCAATGATGGTGCACAGTCCGCGTGAACTTCATCCAGTTCTGTATTGATTTGCCCAACCTTTCAATAGGAAATGTTTAATAACATCCCGAAAATCCGTATTCACCATTTCCAAACGCAGTCGACGCACTGACCAATTCAGACGGCTGTCAAGAAAGAACTGTACGCTGTACATTGTTAAAATTCATTGCAAGATCCTTGGAATAGTCAAGCTTACCAACCACGAAGGTACAACAAAATGGTTCCACTCTTTCATAGACGTTTACCAGACTTACCAAGTCACCCTCGAGGTGAAGCGCGATATTTGCGAACCGAGCGCGTCATAGGATTTCAAATGCTGTAGGAACTTCATATAGCCGGCCGCTGTGGCCGAGCGTTTGTAGGCGCTTCAGTCCGGAAGCGCACTGCTGCTACGGTCGCAGGTTCGAATCCTGCCTCGAGCATGAATGTGTGTGATGTCCTTAGGTTAGTTACGTTTAAGTAGTACTAAGTCTAGGGGACTGATGACCTCAGATGTAAAGACCCATAGCGCTTAGAGCCATTTGAACCATTTTGAACGAACTTAATGTGAGTACAGCCCGTCATTTGATGCGTTTAAGTTAAGTAGTCGAGGCAAAGGTTAATTTCTCTGTCATCGATGTAGACATATCATCATCTTCTGGCTGATGAGAAACGGATCATACTATTGTTAAGTTGCCCAAAGCAATCACCACTAAATACTGCAGGCGACTGAAATCGGCTTTTTGCAGGTACTCTGGTGCCGACAGCGACGCTGATCGTGGTCTCGCAGGTCGGCTGCAACGCGTCCGTGATCGTGGCTGTGCTGGCAATCAACGGCTTCCTCATGTCCGCCAACTGCTCGGGGCCCTACATGAACATGCATGTAATCGCGCCAAACTACTCCGGGACGGTTGTCGGCATTGTCAACACATTCGCCAACCTGTCGGGGATCGTCGTCCCGTATATTGTCGGCGCCTTCACCAACACCAATGTACGTCATCATTTCTCTAGTTACGTAACTAGCATGTAGTCTAAGTAAACACACACGCACATACACAGGTAAAGGGTGACAATTATTAAACTAAAGTAAAAAATGTAAATTATTTACAAACTACGACGTGCACACACTTTATTCGACATACAAATATCGCTACAGATATTCGGATTTAGGTTATGACATATTCGATGTGTCTGCCATCATTGGTTATGATGTGGCGCAGACAAATAGTGAAATACTGCATGACCCGCTGAAGTGTCGGAACATCGATGCTGTCGATGACCTGAATGGGTGTTTTCAGATCAGCAGTGGTTTTAGGGTTATTGCTGTACACCTTGTCTTTAATACAGCCTCACAAAAAGGAGTCGCATGTGTTCAGATGCGAAGAATATGGCGGCCAATCGACGCCCGTCCCAGTTGCTTCTGGATACCATAGAGCAGGAATGAGGTTCCTAAAGTGCTCTTCTAGGACACCAAAAGCTCTCAGGCTTTGATGGGGTCGAGCTCCGTCTTGCAAGAAACCACATCTTGTCGAAATCAGGGTAACTTTGGATAATGGGGATGAAATCATCTTCCAAAACCTTCACATACTCTTCGGTAGTCACTGTGCCGTCAAGAAATATCGCACCGATTGTTCCGTGACTGGACATTGCACACCACACAGTCACTTGTTGAGGGTGAAGAGACTTCTCGATCGCGAAATGAGAATTCTCAGTCTCTCAAATGCACCAATTTTGTTTATTTATGAATTTATCCAAAACGAAAGTGGCTTCGTCGCAGCGGGGCATGTTGGGAATTAGTATGCGCATTTGGATGAGAGGAACCGTGGACCTTGCCGTTGGTGTGGAGGCTTGCCTGCCTCAGCGATACAGATAGCCGTACCGTAGGTGCAACCACAGCGGAGGGGTATATGTTGAGAGGCCAGACAAACGTGTGGTTCCTGAAGAGGGGCAGCAGCCTTTTCAGTAGTTGCAGGGGCAACAGTGTGAATGATTGACTGATCTGGCCTTGTAACACTAACCAAAACGGCCTTGCTGCGCTGGTACTGCGAACGGCTGAAAGCAAGGGGAAACTACAGCCGTAATTTTTCCCGAGGGTATGCAGCTTTACTGTATGGTTTAATGATGATGGTGTCCTCTTGGGTAAAATATTCCGGAGGTAAAATAGTCCCCCATTCGCACCTCCGGGCGGGGACTACTCAGGAGGACGTCGTTATCAGGAGAAAGAAAACTGGCGTTCTACGGAACGGAGCGTGGAATGTCAGATCCCTTAATCGAGCAGGTAGGTTAGAAAACTTAAAAATGGAAATGGATAAATTAAAGTTAGATATAGTAGGAATTAGTGAAGTTCGCTGGCAGGAGGAACAAGACTTTTGGTCAGGCGAATACAGGGTTATAAATACTAAATCAAAAAGGGGTAATGCAGGAGCCGGTTTAATAAAGAATTTAAAAAAATAGGAGTACGGGTAAGCTACTACAAACAGCATAGTGAACGCATTATTGTGGCCAAGATAGACACGAAGTCCACGTCTACTACAGCAGTACAAGTTTATATGCCAACTAGCTCTGCAGATGACGAAGAAATTGAAGAAATGTATGATCAAATAAAAGAAATTATTCAGATAGTGAAGGGAGGCGAAAATTTAATAGTCGTGGGTGACAGGAACTTGGTAGTAGGGAAAGGGAGAGAGGGAAACATAGTAGGTGAATATGGATTGGGGGTAATAAATGAAAGAGGAAGCCGCCTGATAGAATTTTGCACAGAGCATAACTAAATTATAGCTAACACTTGGTTCAAGAATCATAAAAGAAGGTTGTTTACATGGAAGAAGCCTGGAGATACTGACAGGTTTCAGATAGATTACATAATGGTAAGACAGAGATTTAGGAACCAGGTTTTAAATTGTAAGACATTTCCAGGGGCTGATGTGGAATCTGACCACAATCTATTGGTTATGAACTGTAGATTAAAACTGAAGAAACTACAAAAAGGTGGCAATTTAAGGAGATGGAACCTGGATAAACTGAGTAAACCAGAGGTTGTACAGAGTTTCAGAGAGAGCATAAGGGAAAAATTGTCACAAATGGGGGAAAGAAATACAGTGGAAGAAGAATGGGTAGCTTTGAGAGATGAAGTGGTGAAGGCAGCAGAGGACCCAGTAGGTAAAAAGACGAGGGCTAGTAGAAATCCTTGGGTAACAGAAGAAATATTGAATTTAATTGATAAAAGGAGGAAATATAAAAATGCAGTAAATAAAGCAGGCAAAAATGAATACAAACGTCTCAAAAATGAGATCGACATTAAGTGCAAAATGACTAAGCAGGGATGGCTATAGAACAAATATAATAAGGATGTAGAGGCTTATCTCACTAGGGGTAAGATAGATACTGACTACAGGAAAATTAAAGAGACCTTTGGAGAAAAGAGAACCACTTGTATGAATATCAAGAGCTCAGATGGAAACCCAGTTCCAAGCAAAGAAGGGAAAGCAGGAAGGTGGAGGGAGTATGTAGAGGCTCTATACAAGGGCAATGTACTTCATCTACATCTATATCTACATGACTACTCTGCAATTCACATTTAAGTGCTTGGCACAGGGTTCATCGAACCACAATCATACTATCTCTCTACTATTCCACTCCCGAACAGCGAGCGGGAAAAACGAACACCTAAACCTTTCTGTTCGAGCTCTGATTTCTCTTATTTTATTTTGATGATCATTCCTACCTATGTAGGTTGGGCTCAACAAAATATTTTCGCATTCGGAAGAGAAAGTTGGTGACTGAAATTTCGTAAAAAGGTCTCGCCGCGACGAAAAACGTCTATGCTGTAATGACTTCCATCCCAACTCGTGTATCATATCTGCCACACTCTCTCCCCTACAACGCGATAATACAAAACGAGCTGCCCTTCTTTGCACCCTCTCGATGTCCTCCGTCAATCCCACCTGGTAAGGATCCCACACCGCGCAGCAATATTCTAACAGAGGACGAACGAGTGTAGTGTAAGCTGTCTCTTTAGTGGACTTGTTGCATCTTCTAAGTGTCCTGCCAATGAAACGCAACCTTTGGCTCGCCTTCCCGACAATATTATCTATGTGGTCCTTCCAACTGAAGTTGTTCGTAATTTTAACACCCAGGTACTTAGTTGAATTGACAGCCTTGAGAATTGTACTATTTATCGAGTAATCGAATTCCAACGGATTTCTTTTGGAACTCATGTGGATCATCTCACACTTTTCGTTATTTAGCGTCAACTGCCACCTGACACACCATACAGCAATCTTTTCTAAATCGCTTTGCAGCTGATACTGGTCTTCGGATGACCTTACTAGACGGTAAATTACAGCATCATCTGCGAACAGTCTAAGAGAACTGCTCAGATTGTCACCCAGGTCATTTATATAGATCAGGAACAGTAGAGGTCCCAGGACGCTTCCCTGGGGAACACCTGATATCACTTCAGTTTTGCTCGATGATTTGCCGTCTATTACTACGAACTGCGACCTTCCTGACAGGAAATCACGAATCCAGTCGCACAACTGAGACGATACCCCATAGCTCCGCAGCTTGATTAGAAGTCGCTTGTGAGGAACGGTGTCAAAAGCTTTCCGGAAATCTAGAAATACGGAATCAACTTGAGATCCCCTGTCGATAGCGGCCATTACTTCGTGCGAATATAGAGCTAGCTGCGTTGCACAAGAGCGATGTTTTCTGAAGCCATGCTGATTACGTGTCAATAGATCGTTCCCTTCGAGGTGATTCATAATGTTTGAATACAGTATATGCTCCAAAACCCTACTGCAAACCGACGTCAATGATATAGGTCTGTAGTTAAATGGATTACTCCTACTACCCTTCTTGAACACTGGTGCGACCTGCGCAATTTTCCAATCTGTACGTACAGATCTATCGGTGAGCGAGCGGTTGTATATGAGTGCTAAGTAGGGAGCTATAGTATCAGCGTAATCTGAAAGGAACCTAATCGGTATACAACCTGGACCTGAAGACTTACCCGTATCAAGCGATTTGAGTTGCTTCGCAACCCCTAAGGTATCTACTTCTAAGAAACTCATGCTAACAGATGTTCGTGTTTCAAATTCTGGAATATTCCATTCGTCTTCCCTGGTGAAGGAATTTCGGAAAACTGCGTTCAATAACTCCGCTTTAGCGGCACAGTCGTCGATAACAGTACCATCGGCACTGCGCAGCGAAGGTATTGACTGCGTCTTGCCGCTTGTGTACTTTACATACGACCAGAATTTCTTCGGATTTTCTACCAAATTTCGAGACAATGTTTCGTTGTGGAACCTATTAAAGGCATCTCGCATCGAAGTACGTGCCAAATTTCGCGCGTCTGTAAATTTTAGCCCATCTTCAGGATTTCGCGTTCTTCTGAACTTCGCATGCTTTTTCCGTTGCCTCTGCAACAGCGTTCGGACCTTTTTTGTGTACCACGGGGGATCCGTTCCATCTCTTACCAATTTATGAGGTATGAATATCTCAATTGCTGTTGCTACTATATCTTTGAATTTGAGCCACATCTCGTCTACATTCGCATAGTCAGTTCGGAAGGAATGGAAATTGTCTTTTAGGAAGGCTTCTAGTGGCACTTTATCCGCTTTTTTAAATAAAATTATTTTACGTTTGTTTCTGATGGATTCTACACCGATAAGCCAAAACATTATAACCACTGCCCACCGCGACACTGGATGCTGCCTGGTGGTGTTGTGCCCACGTGACGCGGTAACGAAACTATGTAAACGAAGCAGCCACGGACGGGGGAACATCCTAACGAGCATACGGGGATATCCGTTGAGGTCAGCGGCTTTGACAAAGAGCGGATTATTATTACGCAGAGCCTGTGAACGACTATCTTGACAACGGCGAACTGGTCGAATGTTCACGTGCAACTGTCGTGAGTGTCTATGGAAAGAGCTAGGGCGACAATGAAACTACCACTAGGTGCTAAATGGTTGGACGTCCGCGACTTTTCACAGAACGTGGAGTTTGAAAGTTTGTCTGCTCTGTAAAATAGGATAGATAGTGATCTGTGGCATCTGTGCCGAAAGAGCATAATGCTGGTGCTCGTACAAGTGTTTCGGATCACATTGTTCATCGTACACGGTTGAACATGGAATTCTGCAGGTGACCACCCTACGTATTCACATGCTGACCCACAGATATCGTCAGTTACGACTGCAGTGGGCGCGGGATTCGACCGTCAATCAATGGAAACGTGTCGGCTTTTCAGGTGAATCACATTTTTGCTACACTAGGTCGATGGTCGTCTCCACAAACGCCGTCATCAAGGTGAACGGCGACTCAAAATGTGCAGTGCTCCACGTATACAGTATTATGCTTTGGGAGACATTCTCCTGCGCTTGCGTGGGTCCTGTGGTAGTAATCGAAGACACACTGACAGCTGGGAACCATCTGCACCCCTTCATGTTTGATGTCCTCCCTAGGGTGATGTCATCTTTCAGCAGTATAATTGTCCGTCTCTTGGAGCCAGAAGCGTGCTACAGGGATTTGAGCAACCTTGTAGTGAACTCACATTAACGTCTCAGCGACGGAATTCGTCTGATGTGAATGCTATGGAACCCATCTGGCTCGCTATCGGGCGACATTAGGGCGTAGCCAAATCAGCGGCCTGTTATTTACGCGAATTACATAACAAGTGCGCAGACATCTAATGGCACCTACCTCCACAAATCTACCAGAAAACAGTCGGATCCCTAATACGCAGAATCAGTGACGTTTTTTGTTCCAAAGATGGACGAAGCAGCTATTAAATGGATAATCATAATGTTTTGACTCATCAGTATATGTTGCGAAGTATTAAACTTACAAATATTATTGGTGCGTGAATAGAACCGCAAACCTGTCAAGTTGGCATACTGCACTCCACAAATGTCCTATTCATGTTACTACGGTCCCACGACACACGTCCCAGCAGTAGTTAAGTTCGTTCAATACCTTCTGTGACAACATCCTGTCAATGACCATCAATGGAGCATTGACGCATTCTCTGAACTGTTCCAGTGTCCTTGGTAGTGAGAGTTCGTAAACACGGTCCTTAATGTACTCCCATATGAAAGGTAAAAGTCACAAGGCGTTGGAGGAGGAGGGGGAGGGGGGACGGAGAGGGAAGCGGAAGTTCGTCGTTTAGGTAGCGACTTAAGCGATGCTCCAGTGAGGGGAGTGAATCGTCTTGTTGGAAGATGAAATTCTCGGAATCAGCAATCAGTTGTGGAAACAACCACAGGTGCAACATATCGACGCAAGAAGTATCCGTCGTATTCTTCTCACAGAAGAAAAATGGCTCATGCAGGTTTGTCTGTAACACAGAAAACATTACACTTCGGCGAATTCCGTTCACGCGACAGAATTTCATGACGATTTTCAGTGCCACGCATTTTCACAATGTGGCCATTAACCTTTCTGAATAAATTGAAGGTTGCTTCGTCGCTGAATATCAGCTTTGAAGCGAAATGTTTATCCTGAAGTGCCTCTTGCATTGTTGTTGTTGTTGTGTATTCAGTCCTGAGACTGGTTTGATGCAGCTCTCCATGCTACTCTATCCTGTGCAAGCTTCTTCATCTCCCCGTACCTACTGCAACCTACATCCTTCTGAATCTCAATAGCTGTTGCTACTATATCTTTGAATTTGAGCCACATCTCGTCTATATTCGCATAGTCAGTTCGGAAGGAATGGAAATTGTCTTTTAGGAAGGCTTCTAGTGGCACTTTATCCGCTTTTTTAAATAAATTTTTTTTGCGTTTGTTTCTGATGGATTTGGAAGAAATGGTATTGAGCCTAGCTACAATGACCTTGTGATCACTAATCCCTGTATCAGTCATGATGCTCTCTATCAGCTCTGGATTGTTTGTGGCCAAGAGGTCAAGTGTGTTTTCGCAGCCATTTACAATTCGCGTGGGTTCGTGGACTAACTGCTCTAAATAATTTTCGGAGAATGCATTTAGGACAATCTCGGAAGACGTTTTCTGCCTACCACCGGTTTTGAACAAGTATTTTTGCCAACATACCGAGGGTAGGTTGAAGTCCCCACCAACTATAACCGTATGAGTGGGGTATTTATTTGTTACGAGACTCAAACTTTCTCTGAACTGTTCCGCAACTGTATCATCGGAGTCTGGGGGTCGGTAGAAGGAGCCAATTATTAACTTAATTCGGCTGTTAAGTATAACCTCCACCCACACCAATTCGCACGGAGTATCTACTTGGACTTCACTACAAGATAAACCACTACTGACAGACACAAACACTCCACCACCAATTCTGCCTAATCTATCTTTCCTGAACACCGTCTGAGACTTCGTAAAAATTTCTGCAGAACTTATTTCAGGCTTTAGCCAGCTTTCTGTACCTATAACGATATCAGCTTCTGTGCTTTCTATTAGCGCTTGAAGCTCAGGGACTTTTCCAGCGCAACTACAACAATTTACAACTAAAATTCCGACTGTTCCTTGATCCAAGCACGTCCTGTAATTGCCAAGCACCCTTTGACATTGCAGCCCATCCCGCACTTTCCCGAGGCCTTCTAACCTAAAAAACCGCCCAGTCCACGCCACACAGCCTCCGCTACCCGTGTAGCCGCCAGCTGAGTGTAGTGAACTCCTGACCTATTCAGCGGAACCCGAAACCCCACCACCCTATGGCGCAAGTCTAGGAATCTGCAGCCAATACGGTCGCAAAACCGTCTAAGCCTCTGATTCAGACCCTCTACCCGGCTCTGCACCAAAGGTCCGCAGTCGGTTCTGTCAACGATGCTGCAGATGGTGAGCTCTGCCTTCATCTCGTAAGCAAGACCGGCAGCCTTCACCAAATCAGATAGCCGCTAGAATACAGAGAGAATTTCCTCAGATCCAAAGTGACACACGTCATTAGTGCCGACATGTGCCACCACCTGCAGCTGGCTGCACCCTGTGCTCTTCATGGCATCCGGAAGGACCCTTTCCACATCAGGAATGACTCCTCCCGAAATGCACACGGAGTGCACACTGGATTTCTTCCCCTCCTTAGCCGCCGTATCCCTAAGGGGCCCCATTACGCGCCTAACATTGGAGCTCCCAACTACCAGTAAGCCCACCCTCTGTGATTGGCCGGACCTTGAAGGCTGAGAATGATCCTCTGAAACAGGGCAGGCGGCTGCATCTGGCTCAGCCAGAGACAGTGCCTGAAACCGGTTTGTCAGACGCACCGGGGAGGCTTTCTGATCAGCCTGTGGGGACGCCTTTCGCTGCCTGCCACGCCTTGGAACGACCTCCCAATCAACCACAGGCGAGGGCTCAGCCCCACTGCGGGCAGCAACCGGGGCAACCACAGCGGCGGACCGATCTGGGGACAGACGGGACGAGGTTGACATCCCCGTGATACCCGAGTCCGGCTCCCCACAGTGGTGCCCATTGGCAACAGCCTCAAGCTGCGCGACCGAAGTCAGCGCCGATTGCAGCTGTGAGCGAAGGGATGCGAAGTCAGCCCTCATCCGAACACAGCAATCGCAGTCCCTGTCCATTCTAATCGATGTTTAACAACAGTTACCGAAACACGAGTCCGTGCCTAGATAACGCAAGCGGAACACGCAAAGAATGTATCAACTAACCTGTACAAATGCCTAACGACTGCGCTACAATCTGCTGAATTTACGATTACAGTAACTAAAACTCGAAATTGCACCTCCTATACGAAACTCACACGCAATTTAAATAAGAATCTACGAAGTAAACACTAAAGCGCGCTGCTACAACCCTCAAATACTATAATACGCCCGAAATATATGAATTAAACAATGCAAGTACCCAAAAACACGCAAAGAAATTAATTAAACTATGTAACAAATAAGTAAGCTAGGGTTATACGACTTGCTGCTGCAGCTGCTTATACAACGGCGGCAGGGAGCACACTACTTGAGAACAATATTATGGAAATGGAAGAGGATGTAGATGAAGATGAAATGGGAGATACGATACTGCGTAAAGAGAATGACAGAGCGCTGAAAGACCTGAGTCGAAACAAGGCCCCGGGAGTAGACAACATTCCATTAGAACTGCTGACGGCCTTGGGAGAGCCAGTACTGACAAAACTCTACCATCTGGTGAGCAAGATGTATGAGACAGGCGAAATACCCTCAGATTTCAAAAAGAATATAATAATTCCAATCCCAAAGAAATCAGGTGCTGACAGTTGTGAAAATTACCGAGCAATCAGTTTGATATGTCACGGATGCATAATACTAACATGAATTCTCTACAGACGAATGGAAAAACTGGTAGAAGCCGACCTCGGGGAAGATCAGTTTGGATTCCTTAAAAATATTGGAACACGTGAGGCAATACTGACCCTACGACTTATCTTAGAAGCTAGATTAAGGAAAGGCAAACCTACATTTCTAGCATTTGTAGACTTAGAGAAAGCTTTTGCCAATGTTGACTGGAACACTCTCTTTCAAATTCTGAAGCTGGCGGGGGTAAAATACAGGGAGCGAAAGGCTATTTGCAATTTGTACAGAAACCAGATGGCAGTTATAAGAGTCGAGGGACATGAAAGAGAAGCAGTGGTTGGGAAGGGAGTGAGACAGGGTTGTAGCCTACCCCCATGTTATTCAATCTGTATATTGAGCAAGCAGTGAAGGAAACAAAGGAAAAATTCGGAGTAGGTATTAAAATCCATGGAGAAGAAATAAAAACTTTGAGGTTCGCCGATGACATTGCAATACTGTCAGAGACAGCAAAGAATTGGAAGAGCTGTTGAACGGAATGGGCAGTGCCTTGAAGGGAGGATATAAGATGAACATCAACAAAAGCAAAACGAGGTTAATAGAATGTAGTCTAATTGAGTCGGGTGATGCTGAGGGAATTAGATTAGGAAATGAGACACTTAACGTAGTAAAGGAGTTTTGCTATTTGGGGAGCAAAATAACTGATGGTAGTCGAAGTAGAGAGGATATAAAATGTAGACTGGCAATGGCAAGGAAAGCGTTTCTGAAGAAGAGAAATTTGTTAACATCGAGTATAGATCTAAGTGTCAGGAAGTCGTTTCTGAAAGTATTTGTATGGAGCGTAGGCATGTATGGAAGTGAAACATGGACGATAAGTAGTTTGGACAAGAAGAGAATAGAAGCTTTCGAAATGTGGTGCTACAGAAGAATGCTGAAGATTAGATGGGTAGATCACATAACCAATGAGGAGGTATTGAATAGGATTGGGGTGAAGAGGAGTTTGTGGCACAACTTGACTAGCAGAAGGGACTGGTTGGTGGGACATGTTCTGAGGCATCAAGGGATCTCCAATTTAGTACTGGAAGGCAGCGTGGAGAGTAAAAATCGTAGAGGGAGACCAAGAGACGAATACACTAAACAGATTCAGAAGGATGTAGGTTGCAGTAGGTACTGGGAGATGAAGAAGCTTGCACAGGATAGAGTAGCATGGAGAGCTGCATCAAATCAGTCTCAGAACTGAAGACCGCAACAACAACAACAGTCAATAAGTAAAATGGCGCCTTTGGGGGACCGAGAATCAACAACGGGTGACTGTGTGGAGTGCGAAGTCCAAGGATGGAACGATCGGAGCGATATTCCTTGATGGCAGGCTGACTACCGAACGGTGCGGGAAGATGATTTCATCCTCATTATCCAAAGTTAACCAGGTTTCGAAAATATGTGGTTCATGCAAGACGGAACTCAACCCCATCGAAGCGGGAGAGTGTTTGTTGTCCTGAAGTAGCACTTTAGGGACCACGTTCTGGCTCTGGGGTCCCCAGAGGCCACTGGCATGGGCCTCGACTGGCCGCCATGTTCTCCTGATCTGAACACATGCGACTCCTATTTCGGGGCTGTATTAAAGACAAGGTGTACAGCAATAACCCCAAAACGAAAGTGTGAGATGATCCACATGAGTTCCAAAAGGAATCCGTTGGAATTCGATTACTCGATAAATAGTACAATTCTCAAAGCTGTCAATTCAACTAAGTACCTGGGTGTTAAAATTACGAACAACTTCAGTTGGAAGGACCACATAGATAATATTGTCGGGAAGGCGAGCCAAAGGTTGCGTTTCATTGGCAGGACACTTAGAAGATGCAACAAGTCCACTAAAGAGACAGCTTACACTACACTCGTTCGTCCTCTGTTAGAATATTGCTGCGCGGTGTGGGATCCTTACCAGGTGGGATTGACGGAGGACATCGGAAGGGTGCAAAAAAGGGCAGCTCGTTTTGTATTATCACGTTATAGGGGAGAGAGTGTGGCAGATATAATACACGAGTTGGGATGGAAGTCATTACAACATAGACGTTTTTCGTCGCGGCGAGACCTTTTTACGAAATTTCAGTCACCAACTTTCTCTTCCGAATGCGAAAATATTTTGTTGAGCCCAACCTACATAGGTAGGAATGATCATCAAAATAAAATAAGAGAAATCAGAGCTCGAACAGAAAGGTTTAGGTGTTCGTTTTTTCCCGCTCGCTGTTCGGGAATGGAATAGTAGAGAGATAGTATGATTGTGGTTCGATGAACCCTCTGCCAAGCACTTACATGTGAATTGCAGAGTAGTCATGTAGAACCATTGCTGAACTGAAAACAGCTATTCAGGATGTCATCGACAGCACTGATGTTCCGACACTTCAGCGGGTCGTGCAGTATTTCACTACTCTTCTGTGCCACATCATCGCCAGTGATGGCAGGCATATCGAACATGTCATAATTTAAACCCGAATGTCGGTAGTGACGTTTACATGTTGAATAAGGTGTGCACACGCCTTAGTTTGTAACTAATTTACGTTTTTCCCATGTAGTTCAATAATTGTCACCCTGTATTAACAATTCTGGCAAATATTTCTGAAATAATAAACAGTTTACTTACATTTTTGCTACCTGTCTCGTTTTCACTTGCCGCCCCTTATAATTCTGCTATCTGCCTTATAGTATACAGTATTCCTTTACAGCTGGATGTCCGTACGAGCACAGATACCACATTCAAAGTAGGTCGGAAGAAAATTTACTCCAATCCATTAGGAAAGAAGAATTCATCCTTAGGGATACACTTACATGCTGTGATCTAGAATGCATCTGAAATTTCAAGCTAATCCTAATGATTAAGTAATACATGAGGGGTGTTAAATAAGTAATGCAACACTATTTTTTCTCAGCTACTTTCGGTTGAAAAAATGTGGAATTTGCTGTGGGACATCGTTCAATATTTCCGCTGCAGCCCCCCATAGTTTCATGAAGTTCCGATAGATGACGGCACTATACATAGCCTTCAAAATGGCGTCTGTAACAGAGGTACGTTCCAAGTGGAGAGCTGTCATCGAGTTTCTTTTGGTGGAAATCCAGAGCATCGCAGATATTCATAGGCGCTTGCAGAATGTGTACGGCGACAGGGCTGTGAACAAAAGTACAGTGAGTCATTGGGCGAGGCTTCCGTCATCATCGCAACAAGGTAGCGCATCTCCCGAGTGCCACCCGGCAGATGTGACTCCTGGAATGTCAGAACGTGCGGACACCCTCATTCGAGGTGATCGACGGATCTCAGTCGAACTCCTCATAGCACAGCTGTAGGCCTCTGTTGACAGTGCTGACACAGCCGTCCGCCAGTTGCGGTGCTCAGGTGTGTGGCCACTCGGTTCCTCGTCGCCTAAGAGAAGACCATGCAGAGCAACAAAGGACCATCTGTGTGGGGTTGATTGCGTGTTACGGTGGAGGTTATTGATGCAGCAAGACGTTGGCTCCGACATTGACCGGTAGAGTGGTACCATGCGGGCACACAAGCCCTCCCAGGAAGGCGGCGTAAGGCCGCTGCATTGAATAGACATTATGTTGAAAAAATAGGGTTTTATAACTAGTGGTATTTTGGAATCATGAATAATACCAACCTGCTATCAGAAAGAAATGTGTTGCTTTACTTATTGTAGGCCCTTCGTACTTTAGAAACAATTTTCTTCATAAGCCTGATAAATCTTCAGCACTCCATAAAAAAAATAAAAAACTAAGAAAGAAAGCAATACATGACTATAATGTTACGAATAAATAGTGCAATTAACCCCATGTGAAGAACGAAATGAAGTAATCTTTAAAAAAACTATTGTACGAATTAAAGTTGTAGTTCAACAGGGTGATTTTGCTAAATGGAGCAGCGCGGGAGTAGCCGAGCGGTCTTAGGCGCTGCAGTCATGGACTGTGCGGCTGGTCCCGGTGGAGGTTCGAGTCCTCCCTCTGGGATGGGTGTGTGTGTGTGTGTGTGTTTGTCCTTAGGATAATTTAGATTAAGCAGTGTGTAAGCGTAGGGACTGATGACCTTAGCAGTTAAGTCCCATAAGATTTCACACACATTCGAATCTTTTTTTTTTTTTTTTGGCTGAATGGAGACAAACTGCAGGAAACTATCCCTGAGACGATAAGGAGGAAAAATGTTCATATGTACGTCTGGCCGGAAATATATTCCACTTCCACTTTAAGGTGCAGACAAAACATCTTGGAAAGCGATCCCAGTATCAACACCAGGGAGGTGACCCACGGCATAGTGTGAGCCAGACGACCATGTGGAGCATTCTCCAAGACAACTGACACCATTCGTATCATTTGCAGCTCTTATTATCTAAATAGCTGCCTCCATGGGAATGGTTTTGTCACTGGTTCGTCCCACAGGCCACCTTGGTAGTGGGGTTCCTGTCACCCATGCTATTAACAAAAATGGTTCAAATGGCTCTGAGCACTATGCGACTTAACTTCTGAGGTCATCAGTCGCCTAGAACTTAGAGCTAATTAAACCTAACTAACCTAAGGACACCACACACATCCATGCCCGAGGCAGGATTCGAACCTGCGACCGTAGCGGTCGCTCGGTTCCAGACTGTAGCGCCTAGAACCGCACGGCCACTCCCGCCGGCTGCTATTAGCAGACGAGGCTACTTTCACGAGGGGCAGTTTCGGCTAACCTTCACAGCTCCCACATGTAGGCTACGGAGACTCCCCGTGGTATGGAGGTATCGAACTATCAGTATCAGCTCATTCTCAATATTTGAAGGGGATTGTCGGTCACCTACTCCTAGAGCAAGTCATCCTTCCACAACGCCTAACAGGCAAGGCATATCTGAGCTTCCTGTGGGTAGCCTTGCATGCTCTGCTGGAAGGCGTGCCTTTAGTGGTACGAACTGTAATGTGTCTATTCCCTGCCTGGTTAGTTGAGAGGTCTAACACATGGCTTTCCGGAGTGGGAAGGAGCGCCTGGACCCCGGCACGAATCCTCCCGGCGGACTTGTGTCGAGGTCCGGTGAGCCGGCCAGTCTGTGGATGGTTTTTAGGTGGTTTTCCAGTTGCGTTGTCGAATGTGGGCTGGTTCCCATTATTCCGCCTCAACTACACTATGTCGAAGATTGCTGCTCAAATAAGTTCTCCACGTACGCGTACACCAACATTACTCTACCACACAAACATAGGTGTTACGCTCGTCTGGTGTGATACGTTCCCTGGGGGGGGGGGGGGGGGGAGAGGTCCACCAGGGCTGAACCGCACAATAACCCTGGGTTTGGGGTTTGGTGTGGGGCGGCGGAGGGGTGAAGTGGACTGCATCTCCGTCGTTTCTAGGTCCCCTGTTAACATACAACATGTAACAACATAGAATGTGTCTATTGCATGATGCTGCTCCAACTCACTGCCCAGCTCACTGATAATCCCATTCCACATGAGATATTCTTTCTGTCAAATTTATATGTTAATTCTGTATTCACATTTTTAGTGTTGATCCAGTTTATTAATCGTACTTATTGTAAAGTCACATCAATTTGTATGATCTCCGTATTTTCAGACCAGTGAGTCTACTTCTCTTCCACCAAGTTTCCAAAGACTGTAACTTTCAGCGGGCACAGTTCGTGCACCGTGACAAACTGCAATAACTGCACTGATACGGCACATGAATATTAAACATTGATACAACGTTCATTTTAAGTGGCAAGTACAGAATTTAAATATAATCTACAATCTTCCTCTGGTACAATAATGCATTTGCAGCCATCTTACCACACCATCAAGTGAGGGCATGGGAAGCTGTTGTTGATGATCTGATCTATGGTTGGGACATTCGGGTAAGAGATCATGTTGTGCTGTCGGAGAGGAATCTGATTAGTAATCCTTCTCTCCTTTGTTACCGACTTTCCGGAGATCCGTATATTTTCTGAAAGCTTATGTCAAAAATAGAAAAACTGTGAAATCATACGGGCAGAGAGACAAACAGTTTGGAGCTATAGGAACAACAAATTATCAGTCAAGTGTTGCAAACTTGGAATCAAAAGTCGCTAAAATGCTCGTTTCACGTGTTTATATGAACTAATAATATGATAAGATGTTAGAGATCTCAACATAAAAGAAGAAACAACTCGCAGAAAAGAAACGATGTACGTTGGGCTGTTGAAAATGTGATTTATTATTTGCTGACTTCAAACAAAATCTATTACAAGAGGCAGTCAGTGAGCTATTCATTAGATAAACAGTGAGGCGGGCAGAAAGACAATTCACAATGGCTACGTTTTACAATAACGATAACCTCGCACTTTGGACACCCATCATTTGTCAATGAATCGAGGCAGGTGCACTCGCCATTCCAGGTTCGTCTTCCAAGTATCCGCTGTTATAAAAAGCATACTTAATCAAGCTCTTGAAACGAAGGGAGCTAAAACTGAAATGATGTAGAGAAAAGGACTCCCGCGCCAGAAAACTATCGCGATGCTAAATGTGTTCCCGTGTCTCGATAATGATTGTGTCCGTTATGTAACGAACAAAGGATTTGTAGTGTCTGAAAAAATGAATTTGCTGGATCTTTCCCGTATATGCTTCGGGTACGAGTTCTTTGTATGACTTTGCCATCAGTTACTTCGGAAGCAGACAGTGCATGATCATTGTTACAGCACCATGAATTTGCTAAACACGGAATTTCTTCCTGTCATCAGGCATGTTTGGCCCAAGGTAGGCGCACTCGGCCCTAATGCGTCATGATAGAGCCTTTTCAGACAGTGCATGATCATTGTTACAGCACCATGAATTTGCTAAACACGGAATTTCTTCCTGTCATCAGGCATGTTTGGCCCAAGGTAGGCGCACTCGGCCCTAATGCGTCATGATAGAGCCTTTTCAGACAGTGCATGATCATTGTTACAGCACCATGAATTTGCTAAACACGGAATTTCTTCCTGTCATCAGGCATGTTTGGCCCAAGGTAGGCGCACTCGGCCCTAATGCGTCATGATAGAGCCTTTTCAGACAGTGCATGATCATTGTTACAGCACCATGAATTTGCTAAACACGGAATTTCTTCCTGTCATCAGGCATGTTTGGCCCAAGGTAGGCGCACTCGGCCCTAATGCGTCATGATAGAGCCTTTTCAGACAGTGCATGATCATTGTTACAGCACCATGAATTTGCTAAACACGGAATTTCTTCCTGTCATCAGGCATGTTTGGCCCAAGGTAGGCGCACTCGGCCCTAATGCGTCATGATAGAGCCTTTTCAGACAGTGCATGATCATTGTTACAGCACCATGAATTTGCTAAACACGGAATTTCTTCCTATCATCAGGCATGTTTGGCCCAAGGTAGGCGCACTCGGCCCTAATGCGTCATGATAGAGCCTCTTCAGACAGCGCACGATCATTGTTACAGCACCATGAATTTGCTAAACACGGAATTTCTTCCTGTCATCAGGCATGTTTGGCCCAAGGTAGGCGCACTCGGCCCTAATGCGTCATGATAGAGCCTTTTCAGACAGTGCATGATCATTGTTACAGCACCATGAATTTGCTAAACACGGAATTTCTTCCTGTCATCAGGCATGTTTGGCCCAAGGTAGGCGCACTCGGCCCTAATGCGTCATGATAGAGCCTTTTCAGACAGTGCATGATCATTGTTACAGCACCATGAATTTGCTAAACACGGAATTTCTTCCTGTCATCAGGCATGTTTGGCCCAAGGTAGGCGCACTCGGCCCTAATGCGTCATGATAGAGCCTTTTTAGACAGTGCATGATCATTGTTACAGCACCATGAATTTGCTAAACACGGAATTTCTTCCTGTCATCAGGCATGTTTGGCCCAAGGTAGGCGCACTCGGCCCTAATGCGTCATGATAGAGCCTTTTCAGACAGTGCATGATGATTGTTACAGCACCATGAATTTGCTAAACACGGAATTTCTTCCTGTCATCAGGCATGTTTGGCCCAAGGTAGGCGCACTCGGCCCTAATGCGTCATGATAGAGCCTTTTCAGACAGTGCATGATCATTGTTACAGCACCATGAATTTGCTAAACACGGAATTTCTTCCTATCATCAGGCATGTTTGGCCCAAGGTAGGCGCACTCGGCCCTAATGCGTCATGATAGAGCCTCTTCAGACAGCGCACGATCATTGTTACAGCACCATGAATTTGCTAAACACGGAATTTCTTCCTGTCATCAGGCATGTTTGGCCCAAGGTAGGCGCACTCGGCCCTAATGCGTCATGATAGAGCCTTTTCAGACAGTGCATGATCATTGTTACAGCACCATGAATTTGCTAAACACGGAATTTCTTCCTGTCATCAGGCATGTTTGGCCCAAGGTAGGCGCACTCGGCCCTAATGCGTCATGATAGAGCCTTTTCAGACAGTGCATGATCATTGTTACAGCACCATGAATTTGCTAAACACGGAATTTCTTCCTGTCATCAGGCATGTTTGGCCCAAGGTAGGCGCACTCGGCCCTAATGCGTCATGATAGAGCCTTTTTAGACAGTGCATGATCATTGTTACAGCACCATGAATTTGCTAAACACGGAATTTCTTCCTGTCATCAGGCATGTTTGGCCCAAGGTAGGCGCACTCGGCCCTAATGCGTCATGATAGAGCCTTTTCAGACAGTGCATGATCATTGTTACAGCACCATGAATTTGCTAAACACGGAATTTCTTCCTGTCATCAGGCATGTTTGGCCCAAGGTAGGCGCACTCGGCCCTAATGCGTCATGATAGAGCCTTTTCAGACAGTGCATGATGATTGTTACAGCACCATGAATTTGCTAAACACGGAATTTCTTCCTGTCATCAGGCATGTTTGGCCCAAGGTAGGCGCACTCGGCCCTAATGCGTCATGATAGAGCCTTTTCAGACAGTGCATGATCATTGTTACAGCACCATGAATTTGCTAAACACGGAATTTCTTCCTGTCATCAGGCATGTTTGGCCCAAGGTAGGCGCACTCGGCCCTAATGCGTCATGATAGAGCCTTTTCAGACAGTGCATGATCATTGTTACAGCACCATGAATTTGCTAAACACGGAATTTCTTCCTGTCATCAGGCATGTTTGGCCCAAGGTAGGCGCACTCGGCCCTAATGCGTCATGATAGAGCCTTTTCAGACAGTGCATGATCATTGTTACAGCACCATGAATTTGCTAAACACGGAATTTCTTCCTGTCATCAGGCATGTTTGGCCCAAGGTAGACGCACTCAGCCCTAATGCGTCATGATAGAGCCTTTTCAGACAGTGCATGATCATTGTTACAGCACCATGAATTTGCTAAACATGGAATTTCTTCCTGTCATCAGGCATGTTTGGCCCAAGGTAGACGCACTCGGCCCTAATGCGTCATGATAGAGCCTTTTCAGACAGTGCATGATCATTGTTACAGCACCATGAATTTGCTAAACACGGAATTTCTTCCTGTCATCAGGCATGTTTGGCCCAAGGTAGGCGCACTCGGCCCTAATGCGTCATGATAGAGCCTTTTCAGACAGTGAATGATCATTGTTACAGCACCATGAATTTGCTAAACACGGAATTTCTTCCTGTCATCAGGCATGTTTGGCCCAAGGTAGGCGCACTCGGCCCTAATGCGTCATGATAGAGCCTTTTCAGACAGTGAATGATCATTGCTACAGCACCATGAATTTGCTAAACACGGAATTTCTTCCTGTCATCAGGCATGTTTGGCCCTAGGTAGGCGCACTCGGCCCTAATGCGTCATGATAGAGCCTTTTCAGACAGTGCATGATCATTGTTACAGCACCATGAATTTGCTAAACACGGAATTTCTTCTTGTCATCAGGCATGTTTGGCCCAAGGTAGGCGCACTCGGCCCTAATGCGTCATGATAGAGCCTTTTCAGACAGTGCATGATCATTGTTACAGCACCATGAATTTGCTAAACACGGAATTTCTTCCTGTCATCAGGCATGTTTGGCCCAAGGTAGGCGCACTCGGCCCTAATGCGTCATGATAGAGCCTTTTCAGACAGTGAATGATCATTGTTACAGCACCATGAATTTGCTAAACACGGAATTTCTTCCTGTCATCAGGCATGTTTGGCCCAAGGTAGGCGCACTCGGCCCTAATGCGTCATGATAGAGCCTTTTCAGACAGTGCATGATCATTGTTACAGCACCATGAATTTGCTAAACACGGAATTTCTTCCTGTCATCAGGCATGTTTGACCCAACGTAGGCGCACTCGGCCCTAATGCGTCATGATAGAGCCTTTTCAGACAGTGCATGATCATTGTTACAGCACCATGAATTTGCTAAACACGGAATTTCTTCCTGTCATCAGGCATGTTTGGCCCAAGGTAGGCGCACTCGGCCCTAATGCGTCATGATAGAGCCTTTTCAGACAGTGCATGATCATTGTTACAGCACCATGAATTTGCTAAACACGGAATTTCTTCCTGTCATCAGGCATGTTTGGCCCAAGGTAGGCGCACTCGGCCCTAATGAGTCATGATAGAGCCTTTTCAGACAGTGCATGATCATTGTTACAGCACCATGAATTTGCTAAACACGGAATTTCTTCCTGTCATCAGGCATGTTTGGCCCAAGGTAGGCGCACTCGGTCCTAATGCGTCATGATAGAGCCTCTTCAGACAGCGCACGATCATTGTTACAGCACCATGAATTTGCTAAACACGGAATTTCTTCCTGTCATCAGGCATGTTTGGCCCAAGGTAGGCGCACTCGGCCCTAATGCGTCATGATAGAGCCTTTTCAGACAGTGCATGATCATTGTTACAGCACCATGAATTTGCTAAACACGGAATTTCTTCCTGTCATTAGGCATGTTTGGCCCAAGGTAGACGCACTCAGCCCTAATGCGTCATGATAGAGCCTTTTCAGACAGTGCATGATCATTGTTACAGCACCATGAATTTGCTAAACACGGAATTTCTTCCTGTCATCAGGCATGTTTGGCCCAAGGTAGACGCACTCGGCCCTAATGCGTCATGATAGAGCCTTTTCAGACAGTGCATGATCATTGTTACAGCACCATGAATTTGCTAAACACGGAATTTCTTCCTGTCATCAGGCATGTTTGGCCCAAGGTAGGCGCACTCGGCCCTAATGCGTCATGATAGAGCCTTTTCAGACAGTGAATGATCATTGTTACAGCACCATGAATTTGCTAAACACGGAATTTCTTCCTGTCATCAGGCATGTTTGGCCCAAGGTAGGCGCACTCGGCCCTAATGCGTCATGATAGAGCCTTTTCAGACAGTGAATGATCATTGCTACAGCACCATGAATTTGCTAAACACGGAATTTCTTCCTGTCATCAGGCATGTTTGGCCCTAGGTAGGCGCACTCGGCCCTAATGCGTCATGATAGAGCCTTTTCAGACAGTGCATGATCATTGTTACAGCACCATGAATTTGCTAAACACGGAATTTCTTCTTGTCATCAGGCATGTTTGGCCCAAGGTAGGCGCACTCGGCCCTAATGCGTCATGATAGAGCCTTTTCAGACAGTGCATGATCATTGTTACAGCACCATGAATTTGCTAAACACGGAATTTCTTCCTGTCATCAGGCATGTTTGGCCCAAGGTAGGCGCACTCGGCCCTAATGCGTCATGATAGAGCCTTTTCAGGCAGTGAATGATCATTGTTACAGCACCATGAATTTGCTAAACACGGAATTTCTTCCTGTCATCAGGCATGTTTGGCCCAAGGTAGGCGCACTCGGCCCTAATGCGTCATGATAGAGCCTTTTCAGACAGTGCATGATGATTGTTACAGCACCATGAATTTGCTAAACACGGAATTTCTTCCTGTCATCAGGCATGTTTGGCCCAAGGTAGGCGCACTCGGCCCTAATGCGTCATGATAGAGCCTTTTCAGACAGTGCATGATCATTGTTACAGCACCATGAATTTGCTAAACACGGAATTTCTTCCTGTCATCAGGCATGTTTGGCCCAAGGTAGGCGCACTCGGCCCTAATGCGTCATGATAGAGCCTTTTCAGACAGTGCATGATCATTGTTACAGCACCATGAATTTGCTAAACACGGAATTTCTTCCTGTCATCAGGCATGTTTGGCCCAAGGTAGGCGCACTCGGCCCTAATGCGTCATGATAGAGCCTTTTCAGACAGTGCATGATCATTGTTACAAAACCATGAATTTGCTAAACACGGAATTTCTTCCTGTCATCAGGCATGTTTGGCCCAAGGTAGGCGCACTCGGCCCTAATGCGTCATGATAGAGCCTTTTCAGACAGTGCATGATTATTGTTACAGCACCATGAATTTGCTAAACACGGAATTTCTTCCTGTCATCAGGCATGTTTGGCCCAAGGTAGGCGCACTCGGCCCTAATGCGTCATGATAGAGCCTTTTCAGACAGTGCATGATCATTGTTACAGCACCATGAATTTGCTAAACACGGAATTTCTTCCTGTCATCAGGCATGTTTGGCCCAAGGTAGGCGCACTCGGCCCTAATGCGTCATGATAGAGCCTTTTCAGACAGTGCATGATCATTGTTACAGCACCATGAATTTGCTAAACACGGAATTTCTTCCTGTCATCAGGCATGTTTGGCCCAAGGTAGGCGCACTCGGCCCTAATGCGTCATGATAGAGCCTTTTCAGACAGTGAATGATCATTGTTACAGCACCATGAATTTGCTAAACACGGAATTTCTTCCTGTTATCAGGCATGTTTGGCCCAAGGTAGGCGCACTCGGCCCTAATGCGTCATGATAGAGCCTTTTCAGACAGTGCATGATCATTGTTACAGCACCATGAATTTGCTAAACACGGAATTTCTTCCTGTCATCAGGCATGTTTGGCCCAAGGTAGGCGCACTCGGCCCTAATGCGTCATGATAGAGCCTTTTCAGACAGTGCATGATCATTGTTACAGCACCATGAATTTGCTAAACACGGAATTTCTTCCTGTCATCAGGCATGTTTGGCCCAAGGTAGGCGCACTCGGCCCTAATGCGTCATGATAGAGCCTTTTCAGACAGTGCATGATCATTGTTACAGCACCATGAATTTGCTAAACACGGAATTTCTTCCTGTCATCAGGCATGTTTGGCCCAAGGTAGGCGCATTCGGCCCTAATGCGTCATGATAGAGCCTTTTCAGACAGTGCATGATCATTGTTACAAAACCATGAATTTGCTAAACACGGAATTTCTTCCTGTCATCAGGCATGTTTGGCCCAAGGTAGGCGCACTCGGCCCTAATGCGTCATGATAGAGCCTTTTCAGACAGTGCATGATTATTGTTACAGCACCATGAATTTGCTAAACACGGAATTTCTTCCTGTCATCAGGCATGTTTGACCCAACGTAGGCGCACTCGGCCCTAATGCGTCATGATAGAGCCTTTTCAGACAGTGCATGATCATTGTTACAGCACCATGAATTTGCTAAACACGGAATTTCTTCCTGTCATCAGGCATGTTTGGCCCAAGGTAGGCGCACTCGGCCCTAATGCGTCATGATAGAGCCTTCTCAGACAGTGCATGATCATTGTTACAGCACCATGAATTTGCTAAACGCGGAATTTCTTCCTATCATCAGGCATGTTTGGTCCAAGGTAGGCGCACTCGGCCCTAATGCGTCATGATAGAGCCTTTTCAGACAGTGCATGATCATTGTTACAGCACCATGAATTTGCTAAACACGGAATATCTTCCTGTCATCAGGCATGTTTGGCCCAAGGTAGGCGCACTCGGCACTAATGCGTCATGATAGAGCCTTTTCAGACAGTGCATGATCATTGTTACAGCACCATGAATTTGCTAAACACGGAATTTCTTCCTGTCATCAGGCATGTTTGGCCCAAGGTAGGCGCACTCGGCCCTAATGCGTCATGATAGAGCCTTTTCAGACAGTGCATGATCATTGTTACAGCACCATGAATTTGCTAAACACGGAATTTCTTCCTATCATCAGGCATGTTTGGCCCAAGGTAGGCGCACTCGGCCCTAATGCGTCACGATAGAGCCTTTTCAGACAGTGCATGATCATTGTTACAGCACCATGAATTTGCTAAACACGGAATTTCTTCCTGTCATCAGGCATGTTTGGCCCAAGGTAGGCGCACTCGGCCCTAATGCGCCATGATAGAGCCTTTTCAGACAGTGCATGATCATTGTTACAGCACCATGAATTTGCTAAACACGGAATTTCTTCCTGTCATCAGGCATGTTTGGCCCAAGGTAGGCGCACTCGGCCCTAATGCGTCATGATAGAGCCTTTTCAGACAGTGCATGATCATTGTTACAGCACCATGAATTTGCTAAACACGGAATTTCTTCCTGTCATCAGGCATGTTTGGCCCAAGGTAGGCGCACTCGGCCCTAATGCGTCATGATAGAGCCTTTTCAGACAGTGAATGATCATTGTTACAGCACCATGAATTTGCTAAACACGGAATTTCTTCCTGTCATCAGGCATGTTTGGCCCAAGGTAGGCGCACTCGGCCCTAATGCGTCATGATAGAGCCTTTTCAGACAGTGCATGATCATTGTTACAGCACCATGAATTTGCTAAACGCGGAATTTCTTCCTGTCATCAGGCATGTTTGGCCCAAGGTATGCGCATTCGGCCCTAATGCGTCATGATAGAGCCTTTTCAGACAGTGCATGATCATTGTTACAAAACCATGAATTTGCTAAACACGGAATTTCTTCCTGTCATCAGGCATGTTTGGCCCAAGGTAGGCGCACTCGGCCCTAATGCGTCATGATAGAGCCTTTTCAGACAGTGCATGATTATTGTTACAGCAAAATGAATTTGCTAAACACGGAATTTCTTCCTGTCATCAGGCATGTTTGGCCCAAGGTAGGCGCACTCGGCCCTAATGCGTCATGATAGAGCCTTTTCAGACAGTGCATGATCATTGTTACAGCACCATGAATTTGCTAAACACGGAATTTCTTCCTGTCATCAGGCATGTTTGGCCCAAGGTAGGCGCACTCGGCCCTAATGCGTCATGATAGAGCCTTTTCAGACAGTGCATGATGATTGTTACAGCACCATGAATTTGCTAAACACGGAATTTCTTCCTATCATCAGGCATGTTTGGTCCAAGGTAGGCGCACTCGGCCCTAATGCGTCATGATAGAGCCTTTTCAGACAGTGCATGATCATTGTTACAGCACCATGAATTTGCTAAACACGGAATTTCTTCCTGTCATCAGGCATGTTTGGCCCAAGGTAGGCGCACTCGGCCCTAATGCGCCATGATAGAGCCTTTTCAGACAGTGCATGATCATTGTTACAGCACCATGAATTTGCTAAACACGGAATTTCTTCCTGTCATCAGGCATGTTTGGCCCAAGGTAGGCGCACTCGGCCCTAATGCGTCATGATAGAGCCTTTTCAGACAGTGCATGATCATTGTTACAGCACCATGAATTTGCTAAACCCGGAATTTCTTCCTGTCATCAGGCATGTTTGGCCCAAGGTAGGCGCACTCGGCCCTAATGCGTCATGATAGAGCCTTTTCAGACAGTGCATGATGATTGTTACAGCACCATGAATTTGCTAAACACGGAATTTCTTCCTGTCATCAGGCATGTTTGGCCCAAGGTAGGCGCACTCGGCCCTAATGCGTCATGATAGAGCCTTTTCAGACAGTGCATGATCATTGTTACAGCACCATGAATTTGCTAAACACGGAATTTCTTCCTGTCATCAGGCATGTTTGGCCCAAGGTAGGCGCATTCGGCCCTAATGCGTCATGATAGAGCCTTTTCAGACAGTGCATGATCATTGTTACAAAACCATGAATTTGCTAAACACGGAATTTCTTCCTGTCATCAGGCATGTTTGGCCCAAGGTAGGCGCACTCGGCCCTAATGCGTCATGATAGAGCCTTTTCAGACAGTGCATGATTATTGTTACAGCACCATGAATTTGCTAAACACGGAATTTCTTCCTGTCATCAGGCATGTTTGGCCCAAGGTAGGCGCACTCGGCCCTAATGCGTCATGATAGAGCCTTTTCAGACAGTGCATGATCATTGTTACAGCACCATGAATTTGCTAAACACGGAGTTTCTTCCTGTCATCAGGCATGTTTGGCCCAAGGTAGGCGCACTCGGCCCTAATGCGTCATGATAGAGCCTTTTCAGACAGTGCATGATCATTGTTACAAAACCATGAATTTGCTAAACACGGAATTTCTTCCTGTCATCAGGCATGTTTGGCCCAAGGTAGGCGCACTCGGCCCTAATGCGTCATGATAGAGCCTTTTCAGACAGTGCATGATTATTGTTACAGCACCATGAATTTGCTAAACACGGAATTTCTTCCTGTCATCAGGCATGTTTGACCCAACGTAGGCGCACTCGGCCCTAATGCGTCATGATAGAGCCTTTTCAGACAGTGCATGATCATTGTTACAGCACCATGAATTTGCTAAACACGGAATTTCTTCCTGTCATCAGGCATGTTTGGCCCAAGGTAGGCGCACTCGGCCCTAATGCGTCATGATAGAGCCTTTTCAGACAGTGCATGATCATTGTTACAAAACCATGAATTTGCTAAACACGGAATTTCTTCCTGTCATCAGGCATGTTTGGCCCAAGGTAGGCGCACTCGGCCCTAATGCGTCATGATAGAGCCTTTTCAGACAGTGCATGATTATTGTTACAGCACCATGAATTTGCTAAACACGGAATTTCTTCCTGTCATCAGGCATGTTTGACCCAACGTAGGCGCACTCGGCCCTAATGCGTCATGATAGAGCCTTTTCAGACAGTGCATGATCATTGTTACAGCACCATGAATTTGCTAAACACGGAATTTCTTCCTGTCATCAGGCATGTTTGGCCCAAGGTAGGCGCACTCGGCCCTAATGCGTCATGATAGAGCCTTTTCAGACAGTGCATGATCATTGTTACAGCACCATGAATTTGCTAAACGCGGAATTTCTTCCTATCATCAGGCATGTTTGGTCCAAGGTAGGCGCACTCGGCCCTAATGCGTCATGATAGAGCCTTTTCAGACAGTGCATGATCATTGTTACAGCACCATGAATTTGCTAAACACGGAATTTCTTCCTGTCATCAGGCATGTTTGGCCCAAGGTAGGCGCACTCGGCCCTAATGCGTCATGATAGAGCCTTTTCAGACAGTGCATGATCATTGTTACAGCACCATGAATTTGCTAAACACGGAATTTCTTCCTGTCATCAGGCATGTTTGGCCCAAGGTAGGCGCACTCGGCACTAATGCGTCATGATAGAGCCTTTTCAGACAGTGCATGATCATTGTTACAGCACCATGAATTTGCTAAACACGGAATTTCTTCCTGTCATCAGGCATGTTTGGCCCAAGGTAGGCGCACTCGGCCCTAATGCGTCATGATAGAGCCTTTTCAGACAGTGCATGATCATTGTTACAGCACCATGAATTTGCTAAACACGGAATTTCTTCCTGTCATCAGGCATGTTTGGCCCAAGGTAGGCGCACTCGGCCCTAATGCGTCATGATAGAGCCTTTTCAGACAGTGCATGATCATTGTTACAGCACCATGAATTTGCTAAACACGGAATTTCTTCCTGTCATCAGGCATGTTTGGCCCAAGGTAGGCGCACTCGGCCCTAATGCGTCATGATAGAGCCTTTTCAGACAGTGAATGATCATTGTTACAGCACCATGAATTTGCTAAACACGGAATTTCTTCCTGTTATCAGGCATGTTTGGCCCAAGGTAGGCGCACTCGGCCCTAATGCGTCATGATAGAGCCTTTTCAGACAGTGCATGATCATTGTTACAGCACCATGAATTTGCTAAACACGGAATTTCTTCCTGTCATCAGGCATGTTTGGCCCAAGGTAGGCGCACTCGGCCCTAATGCGTCATGATAGAGCCTTTTCAGACAGTGCATGATCATTGTTACAGCACCATGAATTTGCTAAACACGGAATTTCTTCCTGTCATCAGGCATGTTTGGCCCAAGGTAGGCGCACTCGGCCCTAATGCGTCATGATAGAGCCTTTTCAGACAGTGCATGATCATTGTTACAGCACCATGAATTTGCTAAACACGGAATTTCTTCCTGTCATCAGGCATGTTTGGCCCAAGGTAGGCGCATTCGGCCCTAATGCGTCATGATAGAGCCTTTTCAGACAGTGCATGATCATTGTTACAAAACCATGAATTTGCTAAACACGGAATTTCTTCCTGTCATCAGGCATGTTTGGCCCAAGGTAGGCGCACTCGGCCCTAATGCGTCATGATAGAGCCTTTTCAGACAGTGCATGATTATTGTTACAGCACCATGAATTTGCTAAACACGGAATTTCTTCCTGTCATCAGGCATGTTTGACCCAACGTAGGCGCACTCGGCCCTAATGCGTCATGATAGAGCCTTTTCAGACAGTGCATGATCATTGTTACAGCACCATGAATTTGCTAAACACGGAATTTCTTCCTGTCATCAGGCATGTTTGGCCCAAGGTAGGCGCACTCGGCCCTAATGCGTCATGATAGAGCCTTTTCAGACAGTGAATGATCATTGTTACAGCACCATGAATTTGCTAAACGCGGAATTTCTTCCTATCATCAAGCATGTTTGGTCCAAGGTAGGCGCACTCGGCCCTAATGCGTCATGATAGAGCCTTTTCAGACAGTGCATGATCATTGTTACAGCACCATGAATTTGCTAAACACGGAATTTCTTCCTGTCATCAGGCATGTTTGGCCCAAGGTAGGCGCACTCGGCCCTAATGCGTCATGATAGAGCCTTTTCAGACAGTGCATGATCATTGTTACAGCACCATGAATTTGCTAAACACGGAATTTCTTCCTGTCATCAGGCATGTTTGGCCCAAGGTAGGCGCACTCGGCACTAATGCGTCATGATAGAGCCTTTTCAGACAGTGCATGATCATTGTTACAGCACCATGAATTTGCTAAACACGGAATTTCTTCCTGTCATCAGGCATGTTTGGCCCAAGGTAGGCGCACTCGGCCCTAATGCGTCATGATAGAGCCTTTTCAGACAGTGCATGATCATTGTTACAGCACCATGAATTTGCTAAACACGGAATTTCTTCCTATCATCAGGCATGTTTGGCCCAAGGTAGGCGCACTCGGCCCTAATGCGTCGCGATAGAGCCTTTTCAGACAGTGCATGATCATTGTTACAGCACCATGAATTTGCTAAACACGGAATTTCTTCCTGTCATCAGGCATGTTTGGCCCAAGGTAGGCGCACTCGGCCCTAATGCGCCATGATAGAGCCTTTTCAGACAGTGCATGATCATTGTTACAGCACCATGAATTTGCTAAACACGGAATTTCTTCCTGTCATCAGGCATGTTTGGCCCAAGGTAGGCGCACTCGGCCCTAATGCGTCATGATAGAGCCTTTTCAGACAGTGCATGATCATTGTTACAGCACCATGAATTTGCTAAACACGGAATTTCTTCCTGTCATCAGGCATGTTTGGCCCAAGGTAGGCGCACTCGGCCCTAATGCGTCATGATAGAGCCTTTTCAGACAGTGAATGATCATTGTTACAGCACCATGAATTTGCTAAACACGGAATTTCTTCCTGTCATCAGGCATGTTTGGCCCAAGGTAGGCGCACTCGGCCCTAATGCGTCATGATAGAGCCTTTTCAGACAGTGCATGATCATTGTTACAGCACCATGAATTTGCTAAACGCGGAATTTCTTCCTGTCATCAGGCATGTTTGGCCCAAGGTATGCGCATTCGGCCCTAATGCGTCATGATAGAGCCTTTTCAGACAGTGCATGATCATTGTTACAAAACCATGAATTTGCTAAACACGGAATTTCTTCCTGTCATCAGGCATGTTTGGCCCAAGGTAGGCGCACTCGGCCCTAATGCGTCATGATAGAGCCTTTTCAGACAGTGCATGATTATTGTTACAGCAAAATGAATTTGCTAAACACGGAATTTCTTCCTGTCATCAGGCATGTTTGGCCCAAGGTAGGCGCACTCGGCCCTAATGCGTCATGATAGAGCCTTTTCAGACAGTGCATGATCATTGTTACAGCACCATGAATTTGCTAAACACGGAATTTCTTCCTGTCATCAGGCATGTTTGGCCCAAGGTAGGCGCACTCGGCCCTAATGCGTCATGATAGAGCCTTTTCAGACAGTGCATGATCATTGTTACAGCACCATGAATTTGCTAAACACGGAATTTCTTCCTATCATCAGGCATGTTTGGTCCAAGGTAGGCGCACTCGGCCCTAATGCGTCATGATAGAGCCTTTTCAGACAGTGCATGATCATTGTTACAGCACCATGAATTTGCTAAACACGGAATTTCTTCCTGTCATCAGGCATGTTTGGCCCAAGGTAGGCGCACTCGGCCCTAATGCGCCATGATAGAGCCTTTTCAGACAGTGCATGATCATTGTTACAGCACCATGAATTTGCTAAACACGGAATTTCTTCCTGTCATCAGGCATGTTTGGCCCAAGGTAGGCGCACTCGGCCCTAATGCGTCATGATAGAGCCTTTTCAGACAGTGCATGATGATTGTTACAGCACCATGAATTTGCTAAACCCGGAATTTCTTCCTGTCATCAGGCATGTTTGGCCCAAGGTAGGCGCACTCGGCCCTAATGCGTCATGATAGAGCCTTTTCAGACAGTGCATGATGATTGTTACAGCACCATGAATTTGCTAAACACGGAATTTCTTCCTGTCATCAGGCATGTTTGGCCCAAGGTAGGCGCACTCGGCCCTAATGCGTCATGATAGAGCCTTTTCAGACAGTGCATGATCATTGTTACAGCACCATGAATTTGCTAAACACGGAATTTCTTCCTGTCATCAGGCATGTTTGGCCCAAGGTAGGCGCATTCGGCCCTAATGCGTCATGATAGAGCCTTTTCAGACAGTGCATGATCATTGTTACAAAACCATGAATTTGCTAAACACGGAATTTCTTCCTGTCATCAGGCATGTTTGGCCCAAGGTAGGCGCACTCGGCCCTAATGCGTCATGATAGAGCCTTTTCAGACAGTGCATGATTATTGTTACAGCACCATGAATTTGCTAAACACGGAATTTCTTCCTGTCATCAGGCATGTTTGGCCCAAGGTAGGCGCACTCGGCCCTAATGCGTCATGATAGAGCCTTTTCAGACAGTGCATGATCATTGTTACAGCACCATGAATTTGCTAAACACGGAGTTTCTTCCTGTCATCAGGCATGTTTGGCCCAAGGTAGGCGCACTCGGCCCTAATGCGTCATGATAGAGCCTTTTCAGACAGTGCATGATCATTGTTACAGCACCATGAATTTGCTAAACACGGAATTTCTTCCTGTCATCAGGCATGTTTGGCCCAAGGTAGGCGCACTCGGCCCTAATGCGTCATGATAGAGCCTTTTCAGACAGTGCATGATTATTGTTACAGCACCATGAATTTGCTAAACACGGAATTTCTTCCTGTCATCAGGCATGTTTGACCCAACGTAGGCGCACTCGGCCCTAATGCGTCATGATAGAGCCTTTTCAGACAGTGCATGATCATTGTTACAGCACCATGAATTTGCTAAACACGGAATTTCTTCCTGTCATCAGGCATGTTTGGCCCAAGGTAGGCGCACTCGGCCCTAATGCGTCATGATAGAGCCTTTTCAGACAGTGCATGATCATTGTTACAAAACCATGAATTTGCTAAACACGGAATTTCTTCCTGTCATCAGGCATGTTTGGCCCAAGGTAGGCGCACTCGGCCCTAATGCGTCATGATAGAGCCTTTTCAGACAGTGCATGATTATTGTTACAGCACCATGAATTTGCTAAACACGGAATTTCTTCCTGTCATCAGGCATGTTTGACCCAACGTAGGCGCACTCGGCCCTAATGCGTCATGATAGAGCCTTTTCAGACAGTGCATGATCATTGTTACAGCACCATGAATTTGCTAAACACGGAATTTCTTCCTGTCATCAGGCATGTTTGGCCCAAGGTAGGCGCACTCGGCCCTAATGCGTCATGATAGAGCCTTTTCAGACAGTGCATGATCATTGTTACAGCACCATGAATTTGCTAAACACGGAATTTCTTCCTATCATCAGGCATGTTTGGCCCAAGGTAGGCGCACTCGGCCCTAATGCGTCACGATAGAGCCTTTTCAGACAGTGCATGATCATTGTTACAGCACCATGAATTTGCTAAACACGGAATTTCTTCCTGTCATCAGGCATGTTTGGCCCAAGGTAGGCGCACTCGGCCCTAATGCGCCATGATAGAGCCTTTTCAGACAGTGCATGATCATTGTTACAGCACCATGAATTTGCTAAACACGGAATTTCTTCCTGTCATCAGGCATGTTTGGCCCAAGGTAGGCGCACTCGGCCCTAATGCGTCATGATAGAGCCTTTTCAGACAGTGCATGATCATTGTTACAGCACCATGAATTTGCTAAACACGGAATTTCTTCCTGTCATCAGGCATGTTTGGCCCAAGGTAGGCGCACTCGGCCCTAATGCGTCATGATAGAGCCTTTTCAGACAGTGAATGATCATTGTTACAGCACCATGAATTTGCTAAACACGGAATTTCTTCCTGTCATCAGGCATGTTTGGCCCAAGGTAGGCGCACTCGGCCCTAATGCGTCATGATAGAGCCTTTTCAGACAGTGCATGATCATTGTTACAGCACCATGAATTTGCTAAACGCGGAATTTCTTCCTGTCATCAGGCATGTTTGGCCCAAGGTATGCGCATTCGGCCCTAATGCGTCATGATAGAGCCTTTTCAGACAGTGCATGATCATTGTTACAAAACCATGAATTTGCTAAACACGGAATTTCTTCCTGTCATCAGGCATGTTTGGCCCAAGGTAGGCGCACTCGGCCCTAATGCGTCATGATAGAGCCTTTTCAGACAGTGCATGATTATTGTTACAGCAAAATGAATTTGCTAAACACGGAATTTCTTCCTGTCATCAGGCATGTTTGGCCCAAGGTAGGCGCACTCGGCCCTAATGCGTCATGATAGAGCCTTTTCAGACAGTGCATGATCATTGTTACAGCACCATGAATTTGCTAAACACGGAATTTCTTCCTGTCATCAGGCATGTTTGGCCCAAGGTAGGCGCACTCGGCCCTAATGCGTCATGATAGAGCCTTTTCAGACAGTGCATGATCATTGTTACAGCACCATGAATTTGCTAAACACGGAATTTCTTCCTATCATCAGGCATGTTTGGTCCAAGGTAGGCGCACTCGGCCCTAATGCGTCATGATAGAGCCTTTTCAGACAGTGCATGATCATTGTTACAGCACCATGAATTTGCTAAACACGGAATTTCTTCCTGTCATCAGGCATGTTTGGCCCAAGGTAGGCGCACTCGGCCCTAATGCGCCATGATAGAGCCTTTTCAGACAGTGCATGATCATTGTTACAGCACCATGAATTTGCTAAACACGGAATTTCTTCCTGTCATCAGGCATGTTTGGCCCAAGGTAGGCGCACTCGGCCCTAATGCGTCATGATAGAGCCTTTTCAGACAGTGCATGATCATTGTTACAGCACCATGAATTTGCTAAACACGGAATTTCTTCCTGTCATCAGGCATGTTTGGCCCAAGGTAGGCGCACTCGGCCCTAATGCGTCATGATAGAGCCTTTTCAGACAGTGCATGATGATTGTTACAGCACCATGAATTTGCTAAACACGGAATTTCTTCCTGTCATCAGGCATGTTTGGCCCAAGGTAGGCGCACTCGGCCCTAATGCGTCATGATAGAGCCTTTTCAGACAGTGCATGATCATTGTTACAGCACCATGAATTTGCTAAACATGGAATTTCTTCCTGTCATCAGGCATGTTTGGCCCAAGGTAGGCGCATTCGGCCCTAATGCGTCATGATAGAGCCTTTTCAGACAGTGCATGATCATTGTTACAAAACCATGAATTTGCTAAACACGGAATTTCTTCCTGTCATCAGGCATGTTTGGCCCAAGGTAGGCGCACTCGGCCCTAATGCGTCATGATAGAGCCTTTTCAGACTGTGCATGATTATTGTTACAGCACCATGAATTTGCTAAACACGGAATTTCTTCCTGTCATCAGGCATGTTTGGCCCAAGGTAGGCGCACTCGGCCCTAATGCGTCATGATAGAGCCTTTTCAGACAGTGCATGATCATTGTTACAGCACCATGAATTTGCTAAACACGGAATTTCTTCCTGTCATCAGGCATGTTTGGCCCAAGGTAGGCGCACTCGGCCCTAATGCGTCATGATAGAGCCTTTTCAGACAGTGCATGATCATTGTTACAGCACCATGAATTTGCTAAACACGGAATTTCTTCCTGTCATCAGGCATGTTTGGCCCAAGGTAGGCGCACTCGGCCCTAATGCGTCATGATAGAGCCTTTTCAGACAGTGCATGATGATTGTTACAGCACCATGAATTTGCTAAACACGGAATTTCTTCCTGTCATCAGGCATGTTTGGCCCAAGGTAGGCGCACTCGGCCCTAATGCGTCATGATAGAGCCTTTTCAGACAGTGCATGATCATTGTTACAGCACCATGAATTTGCTAAACACGGAATTTCTTCCTGTCATCAGGCATGTTTGGCCCAAGGTAGGCGCATTCGGCCCTAATGCGTCATGATAGAGCCTTTTCAGACAGTGCATGATCATTGTTACAAAACCATGAATTTGCTAAACACGGAATTTCTTCCTGTCATCAGGCATGTTTGGCCCAAGGTAGGCGCACTCGGCCCTAATGCGTCATGATAGAGCTTTTTCAGACAGTGCATGATCTTTGTTACAGCACCATGAATTTGCTAAACACGGAATTTCTTCCTGTCATCAGGCATGTTTGGCCCAAGGTAGGCGCACTCGGCCCTAATGCGTCATGATAGAGCCTTTTCAGACAGTGCATGATCATTGTTACAGCACCATGAATTTGCTAAACACGGAATTTCTTCCTGTCATCTGGCATGTTTGGCCCAAGGTAGGCGCACTCGGCCCTAATGCGTCATGATAAAGCCTTTTCAGACAGTGCATGATCATTGTTACAGCACCATGAATTTGCTAAACACGGAATTTCTTCCTGTCATCAGGCATGTTTGGCCCAAGGTAGGCGCACTCGGCCCTAATGCGTCATGATAGAGCCTTTTCAGACAGTGCATGATCATTGTTACAGCACCATGAATTTGCTAAACACGGAATTTCTTCCTGTCATCAGGCATGTTTGGCCCAAGGTAGGCGCACTCGGCCCTAATGCGTCATGATAGAGCCTTTTCAGACAGTGCATGATCATTGTTACAGCACCATGAATTTGCTAAACACGGAATTTCTTCCTGTCATCAGGCATGTTTGGCCCAAGGTAGGCGCACTCGGCCCTAATGCGTCATGATAGAGCTTTTTCAGACAGTGCATGATCATTGTTACAGCACCATGAATTTGCTAAACACGGAATTTCTTCCTGTCATCAGGCATGTTTGGCCCAAGGTAGGCGCACTCGGCCCTAATGCGACATGATAGAGCCTTTTCAGACAGTGCATGATCATTGTTACAGCACCATGAATTTGCTAAACACGGAATTTCTTCCTGTCATCAGGCATGTTTGGCCCAAGGTAGGCGCACTCGGCCCTAATGCGTCATGATAGAGCCTTTTCAGACAGTGCATGATCATTGTTACAGCACCATGAATTTGCTAAACACGGAATTTCTTCCTGTCATCAGGCATGTTTGGCCCAAGGTAGGCGCACTCGGCCCTAATGCGTCATGATAGAGCCTTTTCAGACAGTGCATGATCATTGTTACAGCACCATGAATTTGCTAAACACGGAATTTCTTCCTGTCATCAGGCATGTTTGGCCCAAGGTAGGCGCACTCGGCCCTAATGCGTCATGATAGAGCCTTTTCAGACAGTGCATGATCATTGTTACAGCACCATGAATTTGCTAAACACGGAATTTCTTCCTGTCATCAGGCATGTTTGGCCCAAGGTAGACGCACTCGGCCCTAATGAGTCATGATAGAGCCTTTTCAGACAGTGCATGATCATTGTTACAGCACCATGAATTTGCTAAACACGGAATTTCTTCCTGTCATCAGGCATGTTTGGCCCAAGGTAGGCGCACTCGGTCCTAATGCGTCATGATAGAGCCTTTTCAGACAGTGCATGATCATTGTTACAGCACCATGAATTTGCTAAACACGGAATTTCTTCCTGTCATCAGGCATGTTTGGCCCAAGGTAGGCGCACTCGGCCCTAATGCGTCATGATAGAGCCTTTTCAGACAGTGCATGATCATTGTTACAGCACCATGAATTTGCTAAACACGGAATTTCTTCCTGTCATCAGGCATGTTTGGCCCAAGGTAGACGCACTCAGCCCTAATGCGTCATGATAGAGCCTTTTCAGACAGTGCATGATCATTGTTACAGCACCATGAATTTGCTAAACACGGAATTTCTTCCTGTCATCAGGCATGTTTGGCCCAAGGTAGGCGCACTCGGCCCTAATGCGTCATGATAGAGCCTTTTCAGACAGTGCATGATCATTGTTACAGCACCATGAATTTGCTAAACACGGAATTTCTTCCTGTCATCAGGCATGTTTGGCCCAAGGTAGGCGCACTCGGCCCTAATGCGTCATGATAGAGCCTTTTCAGACAGTGAATGATCATTGTTACAGCACCATGAATTTGCTAAACACGGAATTTCTTCCTGTCATCAGGCATGTTTGGCCCAAGGTAGGCGCACTCGGCCCTAATGCGTCATGATAGAGCCTTTTCAGACAGTGAATGATCATTGCTACAGCACCATGAATTTGCTAAACACGGAATTTCTTCCTGTCATCAGGCATGTTTGGCCCTAGGTAGGCGCACTCGGCCCTAATGCGTCATGATAGAGCCTTTTCAGACAGTGCATGAGCATTGTTACAGCACCATGAATTTGCTAAACACGGAATTTCTTCTTGTCATCAGGCATGTTTGGCCCAAGGTAGGCGCACTCGGCCCTAATGCGTCATGATAGAGCCTTTTCAGACAGTGCATGATCATTGTTACAGCACCATGAATTTGCTAAACACGGAATTTCTTCCTGTCATCAGGCATGTTTGGCCCAAGGTAGGCGCACTCGGCCCTAATGCGTCATGATAGAGCCTTTTCAGACAGTGCATGATCATTGTTACAGCACCATGAATTTGCTAAACACGGAATTTCTTCCTGTCATCAGGCATGTTTGGCCCAAGGTAGGCGCACTCGGCCCTAATGCGTCATGATAGAGCCTTTTCAGACAGTGCATGATCATTGTTACAGCACCATGAATTTGCTAAACACGGAATTTCTTCCTGTCATCAGGCATGTTTGGCCCAAGGTAGGCGCACTCGGCCCTAATGCGTCATGATAGAGCCTTTTCAGACAGTGCATGATCATTGTTACAGCACCATGAATTTGCTAAACACGGAATTTCTTCCTGTCATCAGGCATGTTTGGCCCAAGGTAGGCGCACTCGGCCCTAATGCGTCATGATAGAGCCTTTTCAGACAGTGCATGATCATTGTTACAGCACCATGAATTTGCTAAACACGGAATTTCTTCCTATCATCAGGCATGTTTGGCCCAAGGTTGGCGCACTCGGCCCTAATGCGTCATGATAGAGCCTTTTCAGACAGTGCATGATCATTGTTACAGCACCATGAATTTGCTAAACACGGAATTTCTTCCTGTCATCAGGCATGTTTGGCCCAAGGTAGACGCACTCGGCCCTAATGCGTCATGATAGAGCCTTTTCAGACAGTGCATGATCATTGTTACAGCACCATGAATTTGCTAAACACGGAATTTCTTCCTGTCATCAGGCATGTTTGGCCCAAGGTAGGCGCACTCGGCCCTAATGCGTCATGATAGAGCCTTTTCAGACAGTGCATGATCATTGTTACAGCACCATGAATTTGCTAAACACGGAATTTCTTCCTGTCATCAGGCATGTTTGGCCAAAGGTAGGCGCACTCAGCCCTAATGCGTCATGATAGAGCCTTTTCAGACAGTGCATGATCATTGTTACAGCACCATGAATTTGCTAAACACGGAATTTCTTCCTGTCATCAGGCATGTTTGGCCCAAGGTAGGCGCACTCGGCCCTAATGCGTCATGATAGAGCCTTTTCAGACAGTGCATGATCATTGTTACAGCACCATGAATTGGCTAAACACGGAATTTCTTCCTGTCATCAGGCATGTTTGGCCCAAGGTAGGCGCACTCGGCCCTAATGCGTCATGATAGAGCCTTTTCAGACAGTGCATGATCATTGTTACAGCACCATGAATTTGCTAAACACGGAATTTCTTCCTGTCATCAGGCATGTTTGGCCCAAGGTAGGCGCACTCGGCCCTAATGCGTCATGATAGAGCCTTTTCAGACAGTGCATGATCATTGTTACAGCACCATGAATTTGCTAAACACGGAATTTCTTCCTGTCATCAGGCATGTTTGGCCCAAGGTAGGAGCACTCGGCCCTAATGCGTCATGATAGAGCCTTTTCAGACAGTGCATGATCATTGTTACAGCACCATGAATTTGCTAAACACGGAATTTCTTCCTGTCATCAGGCATGTTTGGCCCAAGGTAGGCGCACTCGGCCCTAATGCGTCATGATAGAGCCTTTTCAGACAGTGCATGATCATTGTTACAGCACCATGAATTTGCTAAACACGGAATTTCTTCCTGTCATCAGGCATGTTTGGCCCAAGGTAGGCGCACTCGGCCCTAATGCGTCATGATAGAGCCTTTTCAGACAGTGCATGATCATTGTTACAGCACCATGAATTTGCTAAACACGGAATTTCTTCCTGTCATCAGGCATGTTTGGCCCAAGGTAGGCGCACTCGGCCCTAATGCGTCGTGATAGAGCCTTTTCAGACAGTGCATGATCATTGTTACAGCACCATGAATTTGCTAAACACGGAATTTCTTCCTATCATCAGGCGTGTTTGGCCCAAGGTAGGCGCACTCGGCCCTAATGCGTCATGATAGAGCTTTTTCAGACAGTGCATGATCATTGTTACAGCACCATGAATTTGCTAAACACGGAATTTCTTCCTGTCATCAGGCATGTTTGGCCCAAGGTAGGTGCACTCGGCCCTAATGCGACATGATAGAGCCTTTTCAGACAGTGCATGATCATTGTTACAGCACCATGAATTTGCTAAACACGGAATTTCTTCCTGTCATCAGGCATGTTTGGCCCAAGGTAGGCGCACTCGGCCCTAATGCGTCATGATAGAGCCTTTTCAGACAGTGCATGATCATTGTTACAGCACCATGAATTTGCTAAACACGGAATTTCTTCCTGTCATCAGGCATGTTTGGCCCAAGGTAGGCGCACTCGGCCCTAATGCGTAATGATAGAGCCTTTCAGACAGTGCATGATCATTGTTACAGCACCATGAATTTGCTAAACACGGAATTTCTTCCTGTCATCAGGCATGTTTGGCCCAAGGTAGGCGCACTCGGCCCTAATGCGTCATGATAGAGCCTTTTCAGACAGTGCATGATCATTGTTACAGCACCATGAATTTGCTAAACACGGAATTTCTTCCTGTCATCAGGCATGTTTGGCCCAAGGTAGGCGCACTCTGCCCTAATGCGTCATGATAGAGCCTTTTCAGACAGTGCATGATCATTGTTACAGCACCATGAATTTGCTAAACACGGAATTTCTTCCTGTCATCAGGCATGTATGGCCCAAGGTAGGCGCACTCTTCCCTAATGCGTCATGATAGAGCCTTTTCAGACAGTGCATGATCATTGTTACAGCACCATGAATTTGCTAAACACGGAATTTCTTCCTATCATCAGGCATGTTTGGCCCAAGGTAGGCGCACTCGGCCCTAATGCGTCATGATAGAGCTTTTTCAGACAGTGCATGATCATTGTTACAGCACCATGAATTTGCTAAACACGGAATTTCTTCCTGTCATCAGGCATGTTTGGCCCAAGGTAGGCGCACTCGGCCCTAATGCGACATGATAGAGCCTTTTCAGACAGTGCATGATCATTGTTACAGCACCATGAATTTGCTAAACACGGAATTTCTTCCTGTCATCAGGCATGTTTGGCCCAAGGTAGGCGCACTCGGCCCTAATGCGTCATGATAGAGCCTTTTCAGACAGTGCATGATCTTTGTTACAGCACCATGAATTTGCTAAACACGGAATTTCTTCCTGTCATCAGGCATGTTTGGCCCAAGGTAGGCGCACTCGGCCCTAATGCGTCATGATAGAGCCTTTTCAGACAGTGCATGATCATTGTTACAGCACCATGAATTTGCTAAACACGGAATTTCTTCCTGTCATCAGGCATGTTTGGCCCAAGGTAGGCGCACTCGGCCCTAATGCGTCATGATAGAGCCTTTTCAGACAGTGCATGATCATTGTTACAGCACCATGAATTTGCTAAACACGGAATTTCTTCCTGTCATCAGGCATGTTTGGCCCAAGGTAGGCGCACTCGGCCCTAATGCGTCATGATAGAGCCTTTTCAGACAGTGCATGATCATTGTTACAGCACCATGAATTTGCTAAACACGGAATTTCTTCCTGTCATCAGGCATGTTTGGCCCAAGGTAGGCGCACTCGGCCCTAATGCGTCACGTTAAGGCCGTTTCAGGTCCGCTTACGACATGTTCGCTGTTTTTCAAGCACACGGTCTTATATTCAGAGGATCTGCCGGCTTCGACTGCGTGAATTTTCCCGCTGGTTCGGATACAAGCACACATGTCAGCAACAGTATCTTGTCTTCCATTGGAATCACAGGCTGCAAAGGCTGACCCAACAACAGTGGAAACAGTTGTTGTTCCCCTGGTTTGCAGCATTTTATGACCATATAACTCTTTGTCAAATCTGCTCTGGTCAGCACTGAAGACACGTGTCAGTGGAAGGTTTTCTGTAACGATGAGGTTGCGAAACTTCACAACAAAACCATCGCACACTTGCTATAAATTTACCTCCTCATCCTGCCGACTGTGTGCGTTATTGGTCAACAATGTTTTTCGTCTTCTTGAAATGATATACCTAGAAATCAGAAGCTTTAAAATCGACTGTACTTTGCGGATCCATTGCTATCTTAATTTGCGGGGCCCATAGTCGCAATGTCCGGTCGTGAATAATTGCTCCTTCTCTTTCCTCCTCTTTGAATTTTTGCAGGACAGCCTGGCAGATGTTTTGGATCGATGGCGTATTCATCTTTTCAACCAAACAGACACTGTTTTTGCCTTGTTTCACAAATTTTATCATTAATGTTACTGCACTACCTAGGTTTCGTGTTATAAGGCCATTTTCAAGTACATTACTGATTCCCAGAGAGAATGCACAGATAAGCATGATGGTAATGCAAAGATAGCGTCTCAGCTTCTCAATGTATCGATTCACGGCTTAATGTAAAATTGCTTCAATGTCCATTTTTCAACAATTACCTATGGAATTACACAGTTCAACAATTACTGTAACATGATGGGACTAAAGTTATGCATGAGCCAAGAACTTTTTATCGTCTTATGAACTGAAACCCAAAGTTTTACTTCTATCCTGGAGAATTGATATCATCTAAAAGAGGTGAATAATTGAATTGGGTTTACTCGTTTAATAATTGGTGTGGGGATGTACGCATCTGTCCTTCAATTTCTAAAATTTCTAATTGGTTTAATTTAGCCCCCTTTTCCTTTGTCCCTAAGACTTGTACATCTATTGCGTACTTGTATTTGTGGGTATTTTTCAGGCAATGTTCCGCAAAGGCTGGATGAGGCTTCTTCATTCTCCAGCTTCTATGGTGTTCTTTAAGCCTGGTGCAGATTGCCCAATGTAGCAAGACTGACGCTCATGGCATGTGATTTTATAAACCCAACTTTCGGTGATGGCTGGTTGTTTGTCTTTTGCATTGAACAAGCGACTTCCTATTGTCTGAAGGACATAGAAAAACAGTTGATTCAATTAAAATTATTCATTTTTTTCTCCAAATTGTACAGAATGTTAATGTTTTTAATTTTCTTGGACTGACTTATTACTGACGCACTTGACAGACGTTTTGTCCGAGGTTCCGCCTGTCGTAGTATCTGTAGCCCACTACACTAAGGTGCGCTGCTTGTAAGCAGGCCAGTCCTGTGCTGTCGTTTCTGCTGGACCATCATACGTTCGCCTTTTGGACGAGGACATATACTCGGATGCCGATGAACTCGAAGCAGAGGGAGGCAACTGCTACGACGAGCATTGCTGTTCATTATCGACCATCATCTCCAGAGTCCATTTCCTCGTCCCATTCTTCTCCATCGCCTCCAGCAAGTCCTAATGTCCCGATCTCTTCCACAATCTCCATACCATTTTCCAGGAGAGTAGTTTGTTTTATCATTTCCGATTCCTGGATGTTCAGAGACCGATTGTTCCGAATCGGGAGACTAAGGCAGCCACAACGACTTTCGGATCAATCTGAATGTAAGAAGAAGACATACAATATGTTAGTACTTGACAGAAACATACGGGAACTTACACGAACATACAAGAAACAGAGGCATCATGACGGGAATATGTCCAGCTATACACGCTTACTGATACTTTGTGGATCCCATAGTTCCTAAACGCTTGTCCCTCTGCCCCTAAGATCTCACAGTTTTTCTGCTTCTAACATAAGGTTTCAGAAAATATATGGGTTTCCGGCAAATCGGTATCAAAGGAGAAAAGGTTTACTTTTGAAAAGTCTGGGTGTCAGCATTAGTTTCATCCTTTTATTTTCATAGTCGGCAATAACAGCACAAACAGAACATTCCAGCATACGAGCAGTCGTCGCAATAATCCACACAGAGCAGGCACACATCTGAACCACTACATCTACATCTATATACTCTGCAAACAACCGTGAATTGCGTGGCAGAGGGTACCTCCCATTGTACAAGTTATTAGGGTTTCTCCCCATTCCATTTTCGTATGGAGCGCGGAAAGAATGATTTTTTTAATGCCTCTCTGCGTGCTGTAATTATTCTAGTCTTATCTTCACAATTCCTATATTAGCCATACGTAGGGGGTTGTAGTATATTCCTAGAGACATCATTTAAGATCAGTTCCTGAAACTTTGTTAGCAGGCTTTCTCTGGGTGGTTTAAGTCTTTCTTCAAGAGTCTTCCAGTTCAATTCCTTCAACATTTATGTGACACTCTCCCACGGATTAAACAAACCTGTGAACATTCGTGCTGCCCTTCTCTATATACGTTCAATATCACCTGTTACTTATATTTGGTAGGAGTCCCAAGCACTTGAGTAATATTCTAGAATGGGTCGCACTAGTGATTTGTAAGCAATTTCCTTTGTAGACTGATTGCACACACTCAGTATTCTACTAATAAACCGAAGTCTACCGCGTTGCTTACCGCATTCCATTTCGGATCCCTACAAAGTGTCACACCTAGGTATTTGAACGAGTTGGCCAATTCCAGCTGTGGCTCTTAGGTATTGTAGGCGTACGATACTACTTTTTTTCGTTTTGGGAAGTGCACAGTTTTACGTTTGTGTACATTTAAAGCAAGTTTCCACCCTGAGGAATGGAGAGACTCAGCCATAACATTTCAGTACATTGTGTAGAAGACTATAAATCTGATAAACTATTTGGGTTTAAATCAATGAACAAGTAATAAAATTCTGCTGACACTGAAGCTCATCCCAGTCTCGGAAATGCCACAGAAAATCAGATCTTCTATAACTTTTCACTGATGCTTGCTGTGACACTCCCACATTGCTTCATTAGAAAACGTATGGTTTTTTAGTTACTAGACAGAGTATTTACTTTTAATATATATGATGTAGAGTGCTGAGAGAGTTTTATTGTGCCCTCAGCAAACACGGGCAGGCTGGAACAATGTCTTCTACTTGACTGTGGCACTGTCAGTGGTGGCATACCTGGTGTATGCTATCTTCACATCAGCGGAGGCTCAACCTTGGAACGATCCTCCCTCAGGTGAGTCTCTTTGTGTTTGTTCCTGTCGCATTTAACTGCGCTCCAAACAAAAATGAGTATACGTCAATCCAAGGCATCAGCTTATGTCGTTTGAGGTGTCCTACCTTTAACTTTGTTTTCTTGGTACCAAGTTGCTCATGCCTTAGTCTTTGATCTGAATAGTCAGAAGACATACATTGTTAGAGGTCTTATTGCTCTGGAGAATGGTTTTGGATAGTGTGGCTTACAATGAAGCCCTAATTAAAGCTGTACTTCCTTTGGAAACACTCTTTTAACAGTAAACAACCAGATATATCAGTACATAGTTTAGCAGTGTTGGGGTACTGATAAAATTCACTCAGGGTTTCAGATGTGTCAAACGGCTTAAAACTGATGAGCTTTCGACTAAGCTTTCCTTGGTCATTATGGAGTGGTGACTATCGTGTGGTTGTTGCTGCCACCCATATATAGTGGCGCTTCTGTCTGTGATGTCACTCAATCTCAGTTCAACCCATATAAGGAACTCTAACTTCTTGGTCACACCACCACCACACTTGCTTCAACCTTCTAGCGGACAGGTCTCAATCTACATTTAACTACAAACCATCATCTTTATTGAATGTGTTTACAGAAATTTTCAACTTGACTGCTTCGTTTATGATGCTATCTCAGAAACTATTTGTTGTTTTAATAAGAGATGTTTCATCAAATGCAGTTCGGTATTCCAGAGTATGTTCTGATACAGCTGATTTCTTGGGATACTGTAGGCAGAAACACCTCTCATGTGTTACGTGGCTATGATCAATACTGTGTATAACCTAACATAAAACTGTCCATACTGTGACAGGATCCTGTATGTTCCTAACATTATGAGGCCTACATCATCTTTCACAGCGCTAGTAAGCTGTCGAAATTTTGCTGAAGGCCTGAATCGATTTTCTGCATTCTTAGTGAGCCATAGAATGCCAAAAACTTTATCTGCTTCAAGCTGTCCTTGTGGGGTCTTCTGCTTACAAGTCTTTGGTGGAATGATTCGCGAAATATGAACATGAGAGATGTTTTCGCCGCTGGTATTCTGAGAAATTAGCATGAGCAGGACATGGTAAGGAAACCGAATTGCATTCGATGAAACATGTATTATTAAAAGGTCGGGTGGTTTCTGGGACACTATCAAAATGCTGAAAACACTCCACATTTAAACACAGCTTGGGACTTGACCATCGTGAGGTTAAAGTGAGTGCATGGTTGCATGAACGAACTTTACTCATATGGCAATGGACGGTGCCACTGTGAAGTCACAGGAGGTAGTGCCGTTATATAAGGATGGCGGCAGCAACCACTCGCTGTCACCAATTGATGATGGCCAAAAAGAACTCGGTCAAAAGCTTGTGGATTTTAAACCACTCGATCCAGCTGGGAGGTGAAAGAGTGTTATCAGTAAACACACAGTTTTGAAAAGATTGCCTTTTGTATAAAATAAGATAGCTGTATCTGTCCAGTGAAGTGGTTTCGCACAGGACGTCATGACCATTGCTACTTGAGCTTTTGGCTGGTTCACTCACCACCAACTAAGCCTTTTGTCCTTGATTCTTGAACTTTTGAATGGTTCACTTGCCACCAGCTAGGTATTGTTCACCAGGTAGACACAGTCATCATTTGTCAGATCAGGAAAGAAATATAAATCACAGCTGAACCTGCTAAAATTGTAAAATAATAAAACATTTTTGTATGATGTATAGCAGAGTGAATATTCTACAAGTTTTATTTATTTGTATTGACAGTGCATACTTAGACAGAAATAGTATTTTTGTAATAGTGCATATTCCTCCTACCTCCTGCACCACAGCACTGTATTCTGTATAAATTTCAATTAACATAAAGAGGAGAATAATGAGAGTGTACTATTGCTAATGTTGATTTAGTTTTGATGTATTTTGTGTGTAACACAGTATCCATGTGGTGCTAGTCTGATCCAAAATATTGTTTAAATTTTTCTTCTTCATAATTGGAGTCTTGTCATTACTGTACTACAAAGTAATGTATAAATACTTATTGCAAATGACCTGCATTGGAAAAGTATTTCTATAGATATAAACTGTAATTTAATTGTGGTGTTATGTTTATGTATAGTTGTTACAGGCCAATCCTTATTTTGGGATGAGCTAGTTTCACCTAGGTCAAACTCATTCATCCTGTTACAGATAGGATAAAACAGTTTAGCCTAGGACAAATCGGTTTATCCTAGTTTACAAAGTAAATGGTGTAACGGAATAGAAATAAAATAGTCAATATGATTCATTAAATTTATTTATTAACTAATCAGTAATTTCACATCTATCACTAGATCACTTACATATATCCATCTACAGAAATCACCTTATCTGCAATTTGCTTATTTACTTATTTTTGCAAGGTTTACTTTGGTGGCACTTAGAACTGCAGAGTAGTTTGTTTTTCTTACAATTCCATTTGTTTGTTGTACAGTTTTTCATGCAACTGCATTTCACAAAGCCTTGCCCCGATTCAATAGAATGTTTTGTGCCTGCAGTCCTTAGAGATATTTCCATATCCTGGTTAATATCTACCACATCGAAAAACTTCTGGATGCAAGCGTCTAAATCAGTTCTAAAAAAATAAAAAAGGAAGTTAAAAGAAATACTTTTTAATATTTTAATACAAAAATTTATGAAAAATTTTAATAAAACTATGCCTGCAATAATGTTTTCGAAGTATGCCAAGCTTGGTGCCAACTTTTTACAAGCTCTCACCAGTCTTTTGAAGTATTACTCCAATTATGTTTTGAAGGTCACCTCTGCTTGATCTACATCTGGAATAGGTATGATTATGTTGCCTCCAATGTCAGCTGGTGGATGGGATTTGTCAGAGGAAACTTTCATTCTTTTACCTTGTTTTTCTAAATTTTCTTTCGCAATTTTTTTAGCATTTTGAATGTTGTTTTTATCAATTTTCACAATGTTATCATCATCACTATGTTCGTACTTGTTCAGTATTGCTGTCATCTTCAACAGCCTTCTTTAGGTCATCTTCATCCTGAATATAATTTATGATTTCTTGAGGCAATGAGGAAGTGGAAAGTTCTACTCTTGGTTTGATTGCAAATAATGCTTTCTGAGGTGATTGTTTTATGCCAGAGTCGTAAGCTCGATTTTTCATGAATTGGACATAACTTTATCCTTCCAACCACTTCGGCGAATTGTTGTCCTTTAACCAAGAACTTATATTTTCAATGTATTGGTTGGCACGTTCAACAGAACCCTGACTTTGGCTGTGCCTTGGTTTTCCATGCTCAGTTTTCAGTTCTGGCCAAACTTTGCGAGTTCACTAATAACATTATTGACAAATTCTCTACCATTATCAGATTGAAGAATGCATGGTGCCCCGACAGTTACGAATATCTCATTCAAATGATAAGCCAATTCTTCATCCTCTTTTATGTTAACACACAAAGGAGAGCAAATTTTGTGAGTTGGTCTTGGTAAACCAGAATGAATTTTAAATTACCATCTGGTTGTGTCTGGAAATCAATCAAATCTATTTGGCATCTGCTATTCATTTCTGAACGGAGAATTGGCCTTGAAACTAGGACTCTTTTCTTTTTTGTCTTCTTTTGTTGACAAACATCACACATTGATAAATAGAGGCATATCATTTCCTTTGTGATAATGACATATTTTTTTGATGTCTCGGCTAACATTCTATCATGATCATGATGACCAACAGCTACATGAGCTGTGTCAGTCAATCATAAAGTTCATCAGCTGGAACAAAGTATCTTATATTCCCTTCACACCATGCAATGAGTTTATTCACCAAAACACCAAATTGTCTCAGTATTCTTTTTTGTAATGATGTTCTTTTTTCCAACTTTTCTGCATCTTTTATGTTGTTTAACCAAATCTGCATATTCGTCTACTGATGACACTTTATAATGAGAAGACTTTTTGTTTCCAATCTGCAAAATTTCCTCCAGAAACTTTTCTCTGCACAGCTTTTGATTAGCTTGTCTACTACACGAAGTCATCCTCACAATAATTATACTACGATTATAATAAAATCTTTTAAATGCAACCAGCAACTTAACATGTGCACTCCTCGATGCAAAATTCCGTTCAAAACAAAGAAGAGAGTGAGCAAAGAGCGGTTGAGAGGCGCGAGGGGCGAACCAGAGATGATTCGGGGGTTTCCCCGTTCATACAGGTAGCGACATGCTTTCCGACTTGGCAACATTAGTTCAGACTAGGACGTACTAGTTTATCCTAAAGTATGTAAATTCTAACTAGGATAAACTGATTCGACCTAGGCTAAACTGCTTTATCCTATTGGTAACAGGATGAATGTGTTTGACCTAAGCAAAACTAGTTCATTCTAAAATCGGGTTTGGCCAGTAACATACTCACTTCATTCTCCAGCCTTCCTCTGATACGATTTGATACTTTTGTATGTTGCACTGTTTGTAGTAGTATAACTTGTGTGATGGTTTCCCGTGCATTTCATTTTTGAAATTCAAATTTGTTATCTGATAATTATTGTGTAAGAACAGTACCAGTTTACAATACACAATAGATATCGTAGCAACCATTAACTACATTTTTCTTGTTTCAGAGAAAACAGCTGAAGTGAAACGCCAGGATGGTATTGATAATGTAGCATTCAACAGCGAGAATGTGCACCATGGAGGGCTGCGATCCTTTGACACATAGCTTTTGTAATTTGTTCATCAACATTCGTGATTCATTTGATTACATCATGTGACAGACACAAAAAAGGAAACTCTGTAATGCAAATTGCTCACCTACATCGCACTACAGAGTCCATTCATTCATCAGTTGAGGGGCTAGAATTCTGAAGGAACATGTCATCAAAGTTTACAGACTTTAACAACTTTTAATGCATTGTAAATGTATTCTAAACTTAGACACTGTTCTTGTTGTGATAATTTGTGTTGAATCAGGTGATGTATACTAGACCCAAGTACCCATGGGCATAACCAACTCTAAATTAATGCAGGGAATGTCTTGTTAGATAGGGTACAGATCACAAGGGGGTCTAAGCAGGAGAAGAAATAATATGTATAGACCATATTTGGCTACATGCTATATTTAGATCAGTTTAAAACACAATTGTTAAATTCCTATAAACTAGGCGTTCTACTACATTGTAGTTGAAAAACTGAGTAAACTGGAATACTTTTGTAATAAACATTTACTTAACGTCATTCCTTTGATCTGATGGAATAACATTTTTCTGGGTACATAAGCAGGAGACCCAAGTTCAAGTTCCAACCATGGCACAAATTTTAGTTCATTGCTTTAACTTCTATCCTTATAGAGAATCATTCTCTTGCTTTTTTAAAAAAAGTCAACATTGAATAAATAGCAATTCCTCTTGACACATGCAAAGACTATAACTTTGTCATTATACAACACTGGACTGTAAGTGATTGTTGCGTGGCATCCGACTGTTAGCCAGCTACCGCCTGGCCACCCCTCCTACATACTTACAGAACAACCAAATAGATTCATGCTTATCCACCCTGCTCCCACATCACTTGTACTCATACCAATACAATTCATTGAAACTAGGAATATTGTCTTTTTTGTGAATAATACAAGTGGATCTGATTTAGTAGCATGTTAGTAAATCATGTAAACCATTAATTCTTACTGCACATGAGCTTTTAGTATGTGTGATTAATTAAGCTTGAAAATTTTCGTTTAATTTTGTTATCTTTTGTCAACTAAGTATAAAAAACTGAAATTGCTTCTCAAAAAATATTGTAAGGGACACATCTCCCCTGTCCCCCCATGGCAGTGATGCCCATCTAAAGTACCCGTTATTTTATTGATGACAGAGCTCTGACACATTGCTTAGGCTTGTCTTAAGCAGTCGGTTAGTGGAATATTTTTTTTTATAATCCAGTTGGAGATGACTATAAAAACTCCAGGTATATACAAGAGACATTTACTGTCAGTCTCTGGTGATTGCTTTTGTCTGCATTGTTGTGAACTATTTGGATGATATATTTCAGCTATGTTTGATCAGCCTCTATTTCATAGCTGGAATTGTCTATTTTTACTGTGCTATTAAAACCTGATTTTTCAAGCTTGTCCTGTGACAAGTGTAGCTAAGACACATATTTTCATTCTCAAAAATAGCATCTTATTATTAATTTTAAAAATAGATTTTTTCTAACATGGCATATAGTGGAGAGTTTTAATCATGTTGTTACAGGTCTTTCTTCTGGAAAGTACTCAATAATTTCTTGTAACTCACTCCTGTAACTGATATTATTTAATACTACATGTGCCATTTATCAAGTATTATTAACCAAACAGCCACTCTTCCTGTTAGTCAGATAGGTATGTATCAATGATCTTCAGAGTACTGAAAGAGGCAAACAATAAGATGTTATTCTTTATTTATCTGATCAGCACAGGCGCCTACACTATCATTGTCCATAGTAGCTATGTTGTGTGAGTTATGTTGACTAATCTATGACTTAGATGCTGCTATGATATCTTAAAAAGGCTTGATTCTGTTGCGACACAGTCAACCTTGGGGGAAAATTGCTATAACACAAATTCAACACACAGTTCCATTAGAGGTAGAAAAGATAAATCTCTTTGGAGTTGACAATAAAGCCGGCCGGAGTGGCCGTGTGGTTCTAGGCGCTACAGTCTGGAGCCGGGCGACCACTACAGTCGCAAGTTCAAATCCTGACTCGGGCATGGATATGTGTGATGTCCTTAGGTTAGTTAGGTTTAATTAGTTCTAAGTTCTAGGCGACTGATGACCTCAGAAGTTAAGTTGCATAGTGCTCAGAGCCATTTTTTTGACAATAAAATAATCAGTCAACTGCAACATCCATAAAACTGTAAGTAGCTATATTTTTGAAACACTGAGTAACCTTTCCTACCACATTTAATGTAATTCCACTAGTTCTGTGATATGTGAAGACATACTTGAAATAAAATAAACTGTGGTGAGTAGCTGAGCTGCAGTGATTCAATGTTCAACAATTTGTAGAAATTAAAATAGTTCCTGATCACAAAGTTCTTCATTTCACTCAATCACATAATTTGATCTTTAGGACCTTCATCAGATTCATGAAAGAAAGAAAAGGTGTGTATATGTTTCAGCAACAGTGAAAATAGTAGCGTTGGCTCACATGACCCAAAAAACATCTGATAAATAACAAAACTTTAGTAGAAGAAGCAAAGAAAATTATTTTCCACAATTGGCATTGTCAGACGATACAAAAGTTCACTATGTGTCACTGACTGCAAGTACAGTTTACAGTGTAGTAGGGCATCAGTACCACTTCTACCTCATTGGGGCTCATTGCTCCCCTTAAGAGAAAGGCCAAAGTTCAATGTCCTCCCATTCTGAGGCAGCTGTGTCATTTATCTCTGCTCTCCCTCCTCTCCTCCCCTTCCCTGTATGCAGGCTTATTGTATGTCCCTTGTGCTCTGTATACCATAATGAGAGTGTCATGAGGACCAACCAGTGGATGGACTCCTCCTCACTCGTGTTCTGTCCCTAATCTTATTAATCCTATCTGAACACCTGAGATGTGCCTCAGTCTTTTGCATAAATTCATTTCTGGAATTTGTAGCAGAGTATTCTGCCGAGTGGTATTTCTGCAAGCACTCCACCACCTTTCTTCCATCACTACTTACAGTTTTACGATTATCTGATATTTTGCTGATTTTCCAAAATAACAATTTTAAGATCGTAAATGTGACACTTTAAACGTTTAACAATTACCACAATGCATTATGTAAACAAATTAGATGGAAATTGTGTATTTAAACAACCGACAGGCTACTGCAGTTTTGGAAAACACTTTATGTTGGTTAGGTGTATACTGGTCTTCGCTTATATGTGTTAAAAACAGATGCTCACATACTATCAGGTTGTCTAAGAGCAGTCTGACACCGTGATGCTACTGTGAGCTTGTAAATAATGGTGGGAACTTTAATACACATGTATCAAACACTGCAGGCCACAAACACAATACTTGCAAAATTGCACCGGAGCTACCAATAGAATAGTACTTGAGGAGGAAGTGGTGGTGTGTACTTTATTTAAAACCAACAAAAAAAATACATGCAAGGTCTGTGCTTCCATCTGAATTACCACAAGAGCCCAGCCAGTTTGACAGCCGGAAGCCACTGCACGCTACCCCCCCTCCACCTTGATCGGAGATGAAGTGTAAACTGACTTACACACAGCCCAGAGGTGCACCTCAGCTGCCACCATCATGTCTGGCCCCCAACAATACCCGAGCCAGTGAAACATGACACTTGACAACTCGTGTGTGGTTGGCTACACTGCGATTGTGAGGTTGCAATAACTGCCACCGCACGAGCCCACAACTCCAAAGTACGTTTTGTAAATTAAGCTACAATCAACGTTTATACATGCTACGTTTTTCTAACAATGGAGAGAACGACGATGGAGACAAAGGGTTTGATAGTATATGAAACTGGGAAATAAAAACACCCAAAGTGAATGACAATATCTATGAAAATTCATTCCAAATTGTTACAGTAATAGCTGCATGTAAAACGTCGTATAATAATGTAAATCTAAGTATACCAAATAACACACTATCCACACAGCCTAGACGATTGCAGAGAGAAAGAATTAATTCTGTATACATTTACACTCAACAATTTATGATGTCAATGGCGTAATTCCATCCAGTTCGCCTTCACTATCAGCCAAAACCGTTGTCTTCATCATCATCATCATCATAATCATCATCATCATCATCATTAAGAGAAATCGGTAATTGTTCGTTTTCATTTATATTGCCATCTCTACTCTGTGCTTCTCTTATCAGTTTAGCAACATGGTATACTTTTTTCCTCCATGAGGTAGCGACTACAGTAGCAAGACCTTCACATAGCAGTCTTTCCACTTCTGTTACAGTAAAAGTCTTGTTGTTACTTCTCATGTGCAGCTGATACATCTTTCCTCCCAATGCTAACTACCACCAGTCTAATTGTGAAACTTAATCTAGTGAATCCACCATACTCTTGGCATTGTGCTTAAACATGCTGATCAAAAGTATCTGGACACCACTATTGTAGCGATCAGAGGTACAGGTGCATTTTCTCAGGCGTTATGGCATATATGTGCAATCTGTAGTGGCAGTCAACACAAGGAAATACTGCTCGTCATGTCTGGGTTGGTAGCCCTGCACAAGGCCGCATGTACGGAGACAGAGCTCTCGTGAAAGATAAGTTAATTAGGTTGTAATTAATTGTAGTTGAATACTTTTAATTAATTAAAAACGTTCTTTAGTATACTCTTCAAGCTCACCATTAAAAGTTTTTCTCTTATTTTCTTATTGTTCTAGTAATCGCGAAAAGTTCGTTTGTTTACTTACTGCTGCTTAGGCCTAATTTCTCGAGTGTGCATATTTAGCGTTATACCGCAATTGGAAGTGCATTTGCTGTAGTTTAACTGATTAAATACGTTCATTAGGGTGCCTTTCAAGCTCACCATTAAAGGTTTTTCTTTTATTTGCGTATTTTTCCAGTAATCGCGAAAAGTTAGTTTCGCTTGTATTTCGCGGCTTTGCCTTACTTTTCGAGTGTGCATATTTAACGTTATACCGCAATCTTAAGTGCATTTGGTAGAGATTACCTAATTAAATACATTCATTAATCTGCTCTTCAAGCTTGCCATTAAAGGTTTTTCTTTTATTTGCGTGTCCGCAGCTCGTTGTCGTGCGGTAGCGTTCTCGCTTTCCACGCCTGGGTTCCCGGGTTCGATTCCCGACGGGGTCAGGGATTTTCTCTGCCTCGTGATGACTGGGTATTGTGTGATGTCCTTAGGTTAGTTACGTTTAAGTAGATGTAAGTTCTAGGGCACTGATGACAATAGATATTAAGTCCCATAGTGCTCAGAGGCATTTGAACCATTTTTTTATTTGCGTATTCTTCCACTTATCGCAAAAAGTTCGTTTTGGTTACATTCGGTTGTTTAGGCCTAATTTTTGATCGTGCATATTTAGTGTTATACCACAGTTATACCACAAGTGCATTTGGTAATAGCTTACTTACATATTAGTTTCCAAAACATATTTAGTGTCCTTTTTCATCTGTATTTAATATATTATCGTTATCACTTAGTAAATCTCTTTAACTAATATCCAAACTACCATGGATACTAAGTTTGTGAGCTGCAGTAGGAAAGTTAGTTCAGAAGTTTTGTGCAGCTGTTGTGACAGGTGGTTTCATTGGGGAAATTGTTCAAAAAATGGCTCTGAGCACTATGGGACTCAACTGCTGTGGTCATCAGTCCCCTAGAACTTAGAACTAATTAAACCTAACTAACCTAAGGATATCACACACATCCATGCCCGATGCAGGATTCGAACCTGCGACCGCAGCAGTCTCACGGTTCTGGACTGCGGGCCAAGAACCGCGAGACCACCGAGGCCGGCGGGGAAATTGTAGCGGCATGGGAATTGCGGAAGCAAACGAGACTCTTCCATTCTCTTGTAGGCTTTGCTCAAGAGATAGGATTTTAGCTGAACAGGAGGAAAAAATTAGAGCCATTCAGGCTGATTTGGACAGAGCCAGGGAGGAACTGAAGGGGTTAAGGGAGGAGGAGGGCAAACAGCGGTGGGAAGTGGTAGCTGGGAACAGGGGCCACAGAAAGAGGACAGTGTCTGACAGTTTACTAATTGGCACAACCAATAGATTTGCCTTGCTACCACAATTAAGTAAGGAAGAGGCTCCAGTAGAAGTAGATGTAGTTAAGATGCAACAAAACTTCACTAGGAAACCAACTGTTTAAAAAAAAAGTAGAAAGTAAGAGTAAAGTTCTGTTGCTAGGTAACAGCCATAGAAGAGGTGTAGGCCAGATTTTGCAGGAAAAAATAGGTGACAGCTACCAGGTCACAAACTTTTTCAAGCCAAGTGCAAGTCTTAGCCAGGTGGTAGAGGATATAGGTTCCTTGTACAAGGGATTCACAAAGCAGGATCATGTGATGGTAGTGGGTAAAGTGGGAAACAGTATTGATAGGGATCAGGTCTACAGCATTGAGTGTGACCTGCTGAAAATAGCCTCAGCAACGACCCATATCAATCCTAGGCGGGTGCCTGCTTTTGTGCGGTATGATTAGCCCCAGTTGAACCGCTCTGTCAGGAGATTAAATATGGAGTAGGACCAGTTGTGTAGGGAGGCCACTCTGTCAGACATAGGATTGGTTCCTGTCGAGGCTATTGATAGAGGAGATTTCACAAGGCATGGCCTACATCTCAATAGGAAAGGGAAGGGTAAACTGGCAGGGTTGTTAGCGAAATCTATAAGGTGGGACACTAGTACTCGTGGATGTACCTCTTTTTTAGGCTAATATCAGTGTCCAGTGAGAAGTTCAGGCAGGCAGGTGCTAAAGAGGTCCAAAACTCACAAAATTCTCACAACAGGAAAGTAAATAATAATTTTTTCCATATTTAACCAAAACATTGGTGGGTTAAAGAAAAAAGTAGATTCTCACAAAAGTAAAGTAAAAAATAATGTTACCATTTTTCACCAAAATATTCCGGGATTGCAGAATAAAGTAGATGAGCTCTTGGTTTGTTTAGATGACATTGAATCTAATAATGTAATACACTCCTGGAAATGGAAAAAAGAACACATTGACACCGGTGTGTCAGACCCACCATACTTGCTCCGGACACTGCGAGAGGGCTGTACAAGCTATGATCACATGCACGGCACAGCGGACACACCGGGAACCGCGGTGTTGGCCGTCGAATGGCGCTAGCTGCGCAGCATTTGTACACCGCCGCCGTCAGTGTCAGCCAGTTTGCCGTGGCATACGGAGCTCCATCGCAGTCTTTAACACTGGTAGCATGCCGCGACAGCGTGGACATGAAGCGTATGTGCAGTTGACGGACTTTGAGCGAGGGCGTATAGTGGGCATGAGGGAGGCCGGGTGGACGTACCGCCGCATTGCTCAATACGTGGGGCGTGAGGTCTCCACTGTACATCGATGTTGTCGCCAGTGGTCGGCGAAAGGTGCACGTGCCCGTCGACCTGGGACCGGACCACAGCGACGCACGGATGCACGCCAAGACCGTAGGATCCTATGCAGTGCCGTAGGGGACCGCACCGCCACTTCCCATCAAATTAGGGACATTGTTGCTCCTGGGGTATCGGCGAGGACCATTCGCAACCGTCTCCATGAAGCTGGGCTGCAGTCCCGCACACCGTTAGGCCGTCTTCCGCTCACGCCCCAACATCGTGCAGCCCGCCTCCAGTGGTGTCGCGACAGGCGTGAATGGAGGGACAAATGGAGACGTGTCGTCTTCAGCGATGAGAGTCGCTTCTGCCTTGGTGCCAATGATGGCCGTATGCATGTTTGGCGCCGTGCAGGTGAGCGCCACAATCAGGACTGCATACGACCGAGGCACACAGGGCCAACACCCAGCATCATGGTGTGGGGAGCAATCTCCTACACTGGCCGTACACCTCTGGTGATCGTCGAGGGGACACTGAATAGTGCACGGTACATCCAAACCGTCATCGAACCCATCGTTCTACCATTCCTAGAGCGGCAAGGGAACTTGCTGTTCCAACAGGACAATGCACGTCCGCATGTATCCCGTGCCACCCAACGTGCTCTAGAAGGTGTAAGTCAACTACCCTGGCCAGCAAGATCTCCGGATCTGTCCCTCATTGAGCATGTTTGGGACTGGATGAAGAGTCGTCTCACGCGGTCTGCACGTCTAGCACGAATGCTGGTCCAACTGAGGCGCCAGGTGGAAATGGCACGGCAAGTCGTTCCACAGGACTACATCCAGCATCTCTACGATCGTCTCCATGGGAGAATAGCAGCCTGCATTGCTGCGAAAGGTGGATATACACTGTACTAGTGCCGACATTGTGCATGCTCTGTTGCCTGTGTCTATGTGCCTGTGGTTCTGTCAGTGTGATCATGTGATGTATCTGACCCCAGGAATGTGTCAATAAAGTTTCCCCTTCCTGGGACAATGAATTCACGGTGTTCTTATTTCAATTTCCAGGAGTGTAGATATACTATGCCTGTCTGAGCATCACATTGTGTCTGATATGGAAGAGGTAAATATCAGTGGTTATAAACTAGCTGCACATATGAGTAGAGAGAATAAGGTGGGAGGAGGAGTTGCCACATATGTCAAAAGTTATCACTGTGTAGAAAGCTTAGATACAAAAAAGTTTTGTCTAGAGCAACATATAGAAGCATGTGCCTGTCAACTTAAACTGAAGGAGGGCTCTTTTATAATTGTAACAGTATATAGGTCCCTTTCAGGAAACTTTCATTTATTCCTTGCCTTGTTGTGCTACCTGTCAGATAGGGGAAAGCAAATTATTATTTGTGGAGACTTCAATGTTGATTCACTGAAAGAGTGTAATAGGAAGAATGACCTGGAAGTCTTGCTCGCTTCTTTCAGTTTGACATCTGTCATTACTTTTCCTACTGGGGTAGTAAAGGACAGCAGCACATTGATAGATAACACTCTTATAGACCAATATAGGTTTAAAAACATAAATTCTTGTCCTGTTGAGAATGGGCTTCCTGATCATGATGCTCAGCTAGTTACAGTATATGACATAGCTCCATTCAGTAATTCAAAACTACCCTCCAAAGTTGTGTGTTCAATTAATGACTCAACAATTAGAAATTTCAGAGAAAATCTTTAGCAGTTAGACTGGGATGAGGTGTACAAGGAACCTGATGATAATTTAAAATATAACTTACATCATGATACACTTGTAAGAGAATTTGAGAACTGTTTCCCCAAGAAAGTAGTTAAATCTAATTATAAGAAACTATGCAAAAAACCTTCGCTTACTTAAGGAATAAAAATGTCTTGTAACCACAAAAGGGAACTATATCTAACAACAAGAAAGAGTAATGACCCAGGAACAACCAAATATTATAAAAACTACTGTGCTACACCAAGAAAGGTTATTAAAAAGTCCAGAAGCATGTGCATCATGCCTGAGATTAATACCTCTGATAAAAAAATCAAAACAATTTGGAATATTATTAGAAGGGAGATAGGACAATCAAGAGTACAGGAAATGTAAACTTGATAAACAACAAGCCGGATGTCGAAAGTAATTTGAAAAATAATTTTTTTAAATGTAGAGAAAATAGGATCTAAATGATTATTAGAAGAAGCAAGGCAGTTAAAGAAAGAGGCCTTACCCACACCATTTGATACAATTGAAATTCCACCCACCTCTCCTTCTGAAATTAGGAAGATAAAAAACTTTCTCAAGAATAAAATCTCACATGGAATTGATGGCATTTCCAGCAGGAAAATAAAAGCTTGTTCCCAAGAAATAAGTGGGATTCTTAGTCACATATGTAATAGCTCTCTGAAGCAGGGTATTTTCCCAAATAGACTGAAGTATGCCATTGTTATACCACTGCATAAAAAAGGGGATGTCTGATGTCAACAATTACTGCCAAATCTCTCTTCTGACCGCCTTATCCAAAATTCTTGAAAAAGTAACGTATTGTAGAGTAGCTTCACACCTTTGTAAAAATAAAGTTTTAACAAAATGACAGTTTGGTTTCCAGAAGGGATTTTCAATGGAATATGCTATATATACTTTCACTAATGAAATAATAAATGCTCTGAGTAACCGGAAGTCGCCCATTGGAATTTTTTGTGATCTATCAAAGCTTTTGATTGTGTAAATCATGGAATACTTCTAGATAAGCTCAAGTACTGTGGTATGAATGAGACAGTGCTCAAATGGTTTAAATCATAGCTAACTGGAAGAGTGCAGAAACTTGAAATAAACAGTTCATATAATATGCAAAACAAACTGGTCATTTCTCAAACTGGGGAACAATCAAGAATGGGGTGCCGCAAGGTTCGGTCTTGGGTCCTCTGCTGTTCTTAATATATATTGACTTGCCATTCTATATTCACGAAAATGAAAAGGTGGTACTTTTTGCCGATGATACAAGTATAGCTATCACACCTGACAGACCAGAATTAACTGGTGAAATTGTAAATGATGTTTTTGAGAAAGTCATTATATGGTTCTCTGCAAACGGGTTCTCATTAAACTTTGACAAAACACAGCATATACAGTTCCACACAGTAAATGGAATGACCCCATTAATAAATATAGACTTCGATCAGAAATCGGTAGCTAAGATAGAATATTCAAAATTTCTAGGTGTATGCATTGATGAGGGGTTGAACTGGAAAAAACACACTGAGGATCTGCTGAAACGTTTGATTTCAGCTACTTATGCTATTGGCGATATATATCTGAGTAAATTAGCTTGCCATGCCTATTTTCATTCTCTGCTTTTGTATGACATCATATTCTGGGGTAACTCATCATTGAGTAAAAGAGTGTTCATTGCACAAAAGTGTGTAGTCAGAATAATTGCCGGAGCTCATCCAAGATCATCCTGCAGACACTTATTTAAAGAGCTAGAAATCTTCACAGTAGCCTCACAATATATATATTCACTTATAAAATTTATTATTAACAATACAAACGAATTCAAAAGTAATAGCAGTGTACATGGCTACAACACTAGGAGAAAGGATGATCTTCACTACTCAAGGTGAAATCTAACTTTGGCTCAGAAGGGGTAAATTATGCGGCCACAAAGGTCTTTGGTCACTTACCTCATAGCATCAAAAGTCTGACAGATAGCCATATAGCATTTAAAAGGAAATTAAAAGAATTTTTAATGGCAACTCCTCCTACTCATTAGATGAATTTTTAGATGTAGTAAGTGGGTAATTTCCCAACTTCCACAAAAAAATTGAGTGTCATGTAATATTTTGTCTAATGTAATATCTTGTATAGACACCTTTTATTAACCTGACACGCTCCACATCATTACGAAGTGTTGTATTCTACTTCTAATCTAATCTTTAATGTGATGGAAAGTGTTGGTTTGTCTCTCACTATGAAGAAAATATTTTTCTGTTGTTATTGGATAGAGTGATCACCAACTAGTCTGGCTCAATCGCCCTTTAAACAGTGAGTGTTAAAAGGGACATTAAATCCGGAAGAGTAACTAGTACTCCAGCATAGCAAAGCACAGCACATCATTTACGTATCCATAACAGCTTCCCATTTCGATCATCATCATACATCTTCTCTCTACAGTTCTTGAATGTGCCTGGCGATGTAGTTACTCAGATGTTTATGGCTGTCAACGTGCGGTCTGTATTTTTGAGGTATCAAGCACCCTCTTCCAAGTAGATGAAAAGTGCTGCATATCTAGAAGACTATGATTTTAATGCCTACAATGTAAGGGAATGCATATAATAGTTCGCCAGATCTATAATGATCTAAGCCCCGCTGCTGCACTTTTAACTATACATTGCTTAGTTGCCTCTCACTGTCAAATGTATTACACGCACAAACAACGTTGACACTCGGTGCGGTGGCTGATGGGAACGACCGTAAAGGCGTTTCCCATATACAGCAGCTCCCGTCAGCCACAGCGATGAGTGTCAACTATGTTTGTGCGAGTAACAGTTTTTGTCATCCAGGAGAAAAGATATTTTTACTGTGATGTCATTTTTTAGAAAGATAAGTCAAAGAATAGCACTTTAATCTATGAACTGGAATTCTAACTATCTACTTCAGCTTTTCTGAAACATTACCATCCAAAAGAGACACACGTAAATCACCATAGGTAAGATAGGGAATCAGAAAACAAATACTCCCATACAAAAACTTTATTAATCTCTTCATATACATTTACACGCAGAAAAAACCTCTTCCTTTGTTTGCTCAGTGTCTAATAACATCCAGCTTAATATTTAACTAAAAACTAAAATTAAACTTCCCCTGAACAGGCCATGAAGGCCCAAAGGTACTGAATGGCCGCCGTGTCATTCTCAACAGAGGCTTCATCAATGGATGCAGTTACGGAGGGCCATGTGGTCAGCACACTGCTCTCCCAGCCATATGTCAGTTTCTCAGACAGAAGCTGCTACTTTCCAATCAAGTAGCTCCTCAGTTTGCCTCACAAGGGCTGAATGCAGCCCACATGCCAACAGTGCTCAGCAGACCAGATGGTCACCCATCCAAATGCTAGCCCAGTATGACAGCACATAACTTCGGTGATCTGATGGGAACCAGTGTTACCACTGTGGCAAGGCCTTTGGCTTAATTTTTAACTTATAATTAAAATGTACATCTGAATCACCTAATTCTTTCTCCAGCAGTAGTAGTTAGGAAACTACACCTTTTGCAGAAGAATTACATTTCTCTCAGCCCAGTATCTGCTTCTGTGTTACATACCCATTCCACTTTAGGTTGGTTATTTCTATGCATTTTGTGGTAACTGCTGTTTCCAGCGGTGGTGTAGTAGAGCAGGACTGGATTTCTTCCCCTACATACACCATCCAGTGTCAACACCAAGTCTCTCTGTACCAATCCTCTGTTTCTCTGCAATTTGCTACAGTCTACAAGCCATGCTATATTCTTCTTATAGACAACTGCCTCACCTGTGGCCAAATTTTGTGTGTTAAGATAAAAAATGTATGTTGGACAACGTCCTTTCCTCACCTCAACTGGAGTAAAAAAACCATGACCACTTTAATCTTTATTTATTGTTTACATAGCATCGCCACCATCCAACTCTTTTCCTCGCTTATAAAAGCAGTTCATGGACCTAGTCCCAATTCTACTTTTTTCCCATGACTGCATCCTGGAAATTCAAAGCAGTACCCCACCCCCTGTACTATCCAACCTGCCCTCTCTGTACTGACAGGTTTCAAATAGTAGCCTTCCCGACCACACCAAACAGATGTGAACGTGTAACGATCTTTAAACATTACTACTTAACTTGCGTTGGCCTGTGGTTCATCATTGTTGTGGATGCTGTGGATAATGAGAACATCACGAAAATTTCAAGCTTGACAAATTATTTATTGGCATCAGCCAATCGACAGAACTGACATAAGTGCAAAACAACTGACGAAACTGAGCTAAAGCAAAGTATATTGCACTGACTCCTGAAGTAAACAAAACTTGATTCACTGCCTACGCAGCATAAATACAATTTAAAAATCGCTACAATTTTAATTTATTACAAAATGTAACCTACAATTAAAAAATTTCATCTAAACTAACTGCTGGTACATTTGTAGAGGTTATAAAATATGTCAAATAAAATAATATTTTTATCATCATCTTGGCTTTATGTGTGAAAATTAATTCACAGTCTGATTTCAATAATTATGTCGATTTTACTTTAATACACGTGTTTTCTCAAATACCGGAATGTCGTAAATTTGGGTGGTGTAACTAACAATAGGTAAATCTCTGCATAATTTAAAAGTATCATTAATTACAATGAATTACATAAAAATGGATAACAAATGAAACTACATCACTGGGTAATGACTTTTATTTTCATTTGAATCATAATGATGTTTTTGTAGCGAATTGACAAATTGCAATTATGGTAATTACTTCAATTTCACGATCTGATATTTAATTTTGCATATGTACATATTTTTGTTAATGACAACAGTCTGTTAACAATCATGAGGATGTACGTAATTCCAGAATATTCTGCATGTATTTACAAAGAAGAATAGGTTTTTGGGCAAACTGAACTGAACAACAGCCCTACCTATAAAACTACACATAAAAGGCACTAGGAAGCACTGAATAGTACGATAAATACACGGATGCATATGAAAAAGGTGGTATCGGACAAGTCACAATGATCTTGAGGGAGGCTATTGCATAATAAACTATTATGACTGATAGAAAGCAACTGGTGGAAAGGAGGGGGGATATACAAACCTGTCAACAACCATATAGTTAGCTGTAAAATTGATGTTGCGGTGCACCAATACAGTTCATATGACCACCAAGAGGTCGAAAAGTATTAATTTTGGGGCAGCACTAACTTCATAGTTATAGCAGAAGAAGAGAATGTACAGCAGGTTATGAAAATGAGGCTCAATCAAATAGAGTTGGAGTTACTGTGCAGAAATCTAACATATATGGAGGGTTGGTCCATGTCACCTCAACATTCATATCGTTGACAACAGCAGCAGCTGTGTCAGTGCATCAATAGTCAATGTGGACACAACGAATTCAAGCAACTGGTCTTAACTGTCTTATGGCTCTGATGCAATGTTTTTGGTGCTGTTACATTAAAACTATCAATTCAAGAATCATTGCAGAATGTATTTCTAAAGTTTCAAAGTGTTGTGAATGTACAGCATGCAACTTTTACTGTAGTAGACAGGCTAAGTCAATGGAAAGTCCATGTTAAAATCCTTTTCATTGGTATTGTAAAGTGTATGTTGGAGTGTAAAGTTAATTATGATAACATTAAGTTCGGTAACTGTACAAGTGCATACCTCAGAACCTGAATACAGAATGGCATAGATACTCCAACAGGGTTGAATACAATATATATGAAATTCAAAGCATACAAAAACAATTTTTCATTAAATATTGCTGCATAGCGATTGAAGTTGCTGCAGAACAAAATAGAATGGCCACGTTTTAAAGTTGCAGTATGAGGGAAGATTTGTTGCTACCTGTATGACATATAAAACTCAAAACAATTGTAATAAATAGATTTTTTAAAAGTTGAAATATGGGTTTAATTCTATTGAACACATCATCATATTTCCTTGGGAACAGATGTGACTCTAAAAACGATAATACCATGCTCTTTAGTCAGGATGATGTGTATCAGGGTGTTACGTAGGGTTCAAGCAACATGTTTTAACTATCATATGGCTCCACTGAAGTCACGATGAAATTCTTTCATATTATCTCTCTGTTGATGGCAAGTGTCAGCTATTTAATCATAATTAGTGCTGGAGTTTCCACACAGTTTACAGAAGAACAAGTAAAACTGCACATGTTACTTACTGCATCATAGGATAGTGTCATATTTAAATACAGCTTCATGCTCACTGATCCCTACAAAATCCTGCTGCAAGATCACATAGCAAAGGTGACACATATTTCCTCATGATAACATGGAATACCGATCAACAGTAGCTACTTATTTACATAGGGACGCAGATAACCATGAGAGAGGTCTTCTGCTATGACTCTCACTACACTCCATATGGTGCCCAAGGATTGTCAGCAGACTGAACAAGATAGCAAACCAGAGCTACAATGGATTCTTCCAGGTTTCCAGAGCTAAATGAATCACATGTTTTTCAAGCAATGTTTAATAATACTCCATGTCACATGACCACTATGCTAGAAGGAGTCTGATATGAAGAGGTGTGGAAGAAGTAAATATTTAGGGTAGGAGCTGGTAATAATACAGTGATTTCACGTATTTAGTGCTTTGTATTTCAAATTTATGAAAATCTCGAGAATAATACTGTACACAGACTTTACACATTTCAGACCTATTTTATTGGTCGCCTATTGTAAACTGTTGGTTTTTCACAGTTCTTTATCTATTACACATACAAAAAAAGAAAAGGAAAAAAACACAATTATCAATATACATCTCACTGGTCAATGTACGCTCCTTGGTGGAAATTAGAAAAATTTCATGCATCTGTGTCTGAAGTCTTAACAGAGAAGAAGTTTCTTTTTGGGAGTTTGATACAACTTTTTTCACATTTCATCTGTATGTAACTACAGCAACACAGTTGACATAGTCACTAGCAGGTGTGTCATTACAGTGAACCATACACATCCTCAAACTAACAAAGCACTTGCACCCATCCTGGTGGCAGACGGAATACCGATTGTTATATCTCACTGCAAATGCCCTATATAAAAAAACAGACATATACATCAAATGTATATGACGAACACATTCAGTTGTATTTACCTGCAGGATCCTTGCACACACATCAGCGTTTGAGGTCCAAACAGAGAAGAATCTGTTAGTAGTCTGATAGAGCATTTTACACATCTCATCTATACATAACTGCAGCACATAGTTAACATAGTGAGTAGACACTAACATTTTGTTAAGATCACATTGAGAAATCCACTTCCCCTCTTATTTCCTCATGTACCTCATGGCGGCTGCAGTGTAACACGTGTTAAGTTCGGCTCGCGAAATTTAGTCGAATTCGAAGGTGTTCTCGCAGGTGGTGTTGTCTAGTACAAGTGGAAATCGTGTAAACAACAGTGTTCTGTGCAGTAGTGCTATTTTTTTTCTGTGCTCCGCCAATATCTGCGAGAAAATGGTAAACAGAAGAATCAACAGCAGCGCGTCCAGCAGCGGGGAAACAGCAGGTGCGGCGGTCCTGCTCCTGGCGGAAGGTGCGGCCGCGGCTCCCGGTATAGCGGAGCTGGTCCGCTCTGAGGTAAACGCTGCGCTTCGCGATAAAAACAATCTCGATCTGATAGCAGGCACCATATCAGATACTGTAACGGCAGCAGTATTGGCCAAAATGCGTGAAACTGTTGAGGCCAATACTGCCGAAATTACAGCACTAAAAAAGTCTGTGTCTGAATACGAGAAAAAGGCACGAGAGTTGGAAGTGAAACTATCTGCCGCCACAGACGAGCTAGAACAGTACCAAAGGCGAAATAGTCTACGACTGTTTGGAGTAGCAGAAAATAAAGAAGAAGACACGGATAACCTGCTTATACAGGTTGCGCGTGAAAAATTAGGCATCGAAGTGACCAAGGCAGACATTGACAGGAGCCACCGGGTGGGACGAAAACTACCAGGTGCTACCAAACCTCGTCCAATAATAATTAAATTTGTGTCGTACCGAAAAAGGGCTGAGATCTTTACCCAGAAGAAGAAGTTAGCAAGGACAGGGATTACAATAAGGGAAGATCTGACACACGAGCGGCTAAAGATTTTAAACAGTGCCATATCCCATTTCGGTCTTCAGAATGTGTGGACTCAGGATGGCAGAGTAATCATTAAGACTGCAGCTGGAAAGAAGACAGTCACAAACATGACAGAACTAAATAGTATTAAGTGAACCTACTCGAGCCAAAAGTCAAACTTAACACCATTTGCAAATTTTAACAGTCCTATACTCAGATATAGTCTTGTAATTGTATTAACTTTTTAATTATTTGTACCTTCAACTAATTGTTTTTGTAACTGTATTAACTTTTTAATTATTTGTACCTTCAACTAATTGTTTTTGTAACTGTATTAACTTTTTACTTTTTTTTGTGTCTTTAGCTGTAGCCATTGCTTAGTTTTAGTTACTGCTAATACTTTTTTCATTTTCTCAGTTTATTCTCTTCCATTCTGTAATAGTTCTATTGCAATTATTAGTCTCTCCTTTAGTTCATTAGTCAACCATCTCTTCGGTTTAAATTGTTCATAAAAAAATCACTATCAGTATCACTTTAACAAATTTAAATCTAATTGTAGCTTCCTACGATAATCACTACCAGTATCACTCTAGTAAATTTCAATTTAATTCAAGCTTCCTACGATACTCTATTAAATATTAAGCTTACTTCTCTCTGCTGGCAGCATCGGCCTCTTAAATCACTCCCCTTTCCCTTATTTCCACCCTAAGCTGTTTCAAATACTCTAATTACATTTTTCCTCTTACGACATAGGATACTCAGTGACACACAGCCGTCACCATTTTGGTCATATCCTCCCTGCACCGAATACCACTAATCCATTTTCTATACTCCTGCAACCTCAGGAAATCTCTTGCAATCGCCTTTCTTTCGACTCTCGCGGAGTCACAAACAGGGCGCGCAAAATCTCGGACACCCCTGTAATATGTCACTTGGCAGAGGGACCGGCCAGTGCCCCTCGTGGCAGGTAGTGCCTAACAAAGGGACAAACCAGTCTGCCACCCTACTCCAGGCTGCTCAGCGGAACGCGTCAGAGCTTTTAGCAGCTCACTGCAACATCCAGTCTTTACCTGCGCATTACGAAGAACTTAGCCTCCTCTTCAACCAACTAAACTTCCACGTAATCCTCTTATCCGAAACGTGGTTGAAACCACACATATCCTCTGCATCTATTCATCTCCCAGGGTACACATTTCTTAGGGCAGGCAGATCAAAAAAGCGAGGTGGCGGGGTCGGCGCATATATACGAACAGATCTCAAAGCGAAAGTCTTATGTACGTCAAATCCTGCTGAAGAAAAAGAGGCTGAATTCATGTTCATTGAAATAAATATACAAAGTCGGAAATTCTTGACTGGCGTCGTGTACAAGCCGCCAAAAATAAGCTCAATGAATTCCTTCCAGTCGGAATTACATTCACTTCAGTGTCAATACGAACATGTCATCGTAATGGGTGACTTGAACATAGACCTGCTAAGAGACATTCCCTCCGCAATAAACCTAAGAAGATTGTTTAGTTGCAATAGCATGAACATTCTTCCATTACAACCTACACACCATACGGCGCACAGTCATACTCTTATAGACGTGATCGCAACGAAACAAACTGACAGAGTAAGAGATGTTGGTCAATCATCGGCCCCTGGCCTCTCAGCACATGATGTAATATTCCTGGCCTACTCTGTGCAGCCCCCAAGGATCAAATCGCGTTACATAACTTGTAGGAACATGAAACGTATTGACCTTGACGCTCTAACAGCTGATTGCTCAGAAATCTCATGGCATCAAATAATCAGAGAACCTACAATCGACGGCAAAATTAATGAACTTGGTGATAAATTCACTGCCCTCTATGACAAACATGCACCTGTGCGCACATTCCGTGTAAGAAAATCTCCTGCTCCATGGCTGACAGCTGAATTACGTCAAATGATGACTAATAGGGATGCTGCCCACAGGCGTTTCAAGGCAGATCCGAAACCCGAGCGTTTCGAAGAATATAGAAAGCTATGGAACAGAGTGAAACTATGCATTCGTAATGCCAAAATCAGGCACGCTCGCTCCCTTGTATGCAGCGATCTGACACCCACGACTCTATGGAAGAATCTCCGTAGCTTGGGGGTCGGAAAGGCAAAATCGGAAACTACTTTTCATGTGTCAGCTAACGAATTAAATGAATTCTTCTCTGCACCTCTGAATACCAGCACGGCTGATAATTACCGTCCACAAGAATCCCCAAACAGGATAACTAACAACGATACCTTCCATCTAAAACATGTAACAACAAATACGGCAAGAAAAGCAATAATGAGAATCTCTTCTGATGCAATAGGCAACGACAGTATCGGTATAACCATGATTAAGAATGTTTCCGATATCTTAGTACCTGTCTTAACTGACATATTTAATGTTTCCCTCGTGAACGGAATATACCCCACTGCCAGGAAAAGAAGCATAATTCGACCCATCCCTAAGATCGAAAACCCGCAGCTGCCTAGTGATTACCGACTAATTAGCATACTGCCTGCTGTTTCCAAAGCACTTGAATATATTGTTCATGACCAAATCACTGAACACTTGCATGAATTCAGTCTATATGACAAATTTCAATCCGGTTTCCGTAAACATCACAGCACAAACACTGCTCTAATTAAAGTAACTGATGACCTGAAATATGCCATCGACACTCGAAAGGCAACAATATTGACGCTACTGGACTTCAGCAAAGCTTTTGACACTGTTAACTTTGACATATTACTCAGAAAAATGCAACAGCTTAATTTCTCTGATAGTGCAATGAGATGGTTTGAAAGCTACTTAAAAGACAGACAGCAATGTGTTATCTGCGCAAATGAAAAATCTTCCTGGAAACATGTTTCTTCGGGAGTGCCACAAGGATCAGTTTTAGGACCACTTTTGTTTTCTTTATATGTCAACGATATTTCGTCGGTTTTGTCCTCCTGTAAACATCATTTCTATGCCGACGACCTCCAGCTCTACCTAAGCATCAGACCTGAAGACGTAAACACTGCAATCGCTCTGATGAATGATGATCTGTCTTCAGTAGTGACATGGGCGAAAAACCTGGGGCTTAAATTAAATGCAAAAAAGACGCAAGTAATCTTAATAGCTCATCAGAAATTAATAAGTTCAGATTTCCGCGAACGGCTACCTCCTATTCTGCTCGAAGGTACTGCAATACCATATCAGAAAACAGTGAAGAACTTGGGTGTAACTTTGGACGAGCATCTCAACTGGGCGGAGAACACAGTCGCAGTGTGCCGAAAGACGTCTACTTGTCTCTATGCTCTCAAAAAGTTTCGGAACATATTCCCACAGGACTTGAAACGCCATCTCGTGCAAGCACTGGTTCTACCGAACCTCCACTATTGTGATGTGATTCAACGAGGCATGAGTAGTGAAAACAAAAGATGGCTAGAGCTAACCATGAATGCCTGTGTGCGTTACACCTGCAACATTCGCCGATATGATCATGTTAGTGCTTCATACTCCGAGCTAGGGTGGCTGCGGCCGGACAAATTCACCGACTCCTCATCGCGCAAGCACCCCACTACCTAGCTTCAGAGATTAAAAACCTGTCATGCCATCATAATCGAAACACGAGGTCACTCTTATCTGGTATCCTAACTGTGCCCACTCACAAAACAAAAACTTTTGCAAACTCCTTCTCAGTTGCCGCTCTCCGCCTCTGGAACAAACTGCCCCTTACCTTGAGGAAAATTCAATCTCCTGTTGCTTTTAAGAAGAAGTTGAAGCATTTCCTACTATCATCCGCATAAAATTCTCCACAAAATTAATGTGCAAGGCCAATCCTCTCATCTGTCAAATAGCAAAGCTAGCGTCTCCTATCTTGCTCCTGAGATGCCTTCCTCTTCATCTATTCTCTATTAGCCACGCAGTCTCCTTTTCCTTTATATTTTCCTTAATTATGTTTCATCATGTCTCTCTATTCTTCTCCTCCCTTCACCATGAGTCCCCTCATACTCCCTGCTGCCAGCACTCCTATCTAAAATCTTTCTCTTCAATAATGTATTTTTCGAGGTGTACCTTTCTAATTGTTTATCTCACTTTTTGTATTAGATGTAGTTTAACATGCCTACTAAAGCATATGACTGTAAAATAAGTAGAATGCCTGGTTAGATGCCGGCCGCGGTGGTCTCGCGGTTCTAGGCGCGCAGTCCGGAACCGTACGACTGCTACGGTCGCAGGTTCGAATCCTGCCTCGGGCATGGATGTGTGTGATGTCCTTAGGTTAGTTAGGTTTAAGTAGTTCTAAGTTCTAGGGGACTAATGACCACAGCAGTTGAGTCCCATAGTGCTCAGAGCCATTTGAACCATTTGAACCTGGTTAGATGTAAGAGAGGGCCTGATGGCCCTAATCTTGCCAGGTTAAATAAATAAATAAATAAATAAATATTTCATCTCCGGTCAACGATTTTTCTTCAACAATGCCTCATTTTTTTTAAGTTCGAAATTCAATCATTCTACACACCAGTCATTACTGGACACGAAGGTACCTGTCTCTGTGGTCCGAGTGTAAAATTATTTGAAATTGTGGTTGATAAAAGACTATCTTGGGATGGACATATAAATCATGTAGCTAACAAACTTTCAGGAGTTCTCTTTCAGCTATATAAATTAAGAAAAAAAAAGTAAGCAAGAGTATGCTGCTACAATCTAATACGTACTGACAAGACCAATTGTATGAAACCATACTAAAACGTTGATAGTAAAGAAATATTATTTTCGGAGTAAGCATTCAATACAACTATCACACAATCTAATCTGGTCGGGACATAAGAAACTTTCACTTTTTTACGAAACGTGTTGTGTGTGGTTTCAAGGCCACGGTCAGGAATATTTCTATTAATATCCAGCTCTTTTACTTTTATTTTGGCGAAATACATATACGCTGCCACACTGAGCTGTTTTCTGTCGAAACAAACCACTAGCTGACGACAGTTTAGAATCTCGAATGTTCGTAATTGTCGATAGGTGTGTTAATCGACTAAAGCGTATCTACGTCATAATGACGTCACTTCATATACATGTTGGGTGAACTTAGCATCCTCCGAGATTTTCACTCTGCAGCGGAGTGTGCGCTGTTACCAAAGAATACAAGAACATAACTCATAAGTCCTATAGTTCAGTACAAAGATAAATCTCGTTTTCATATCAGCTAAGTCATTTAATCTATGCTTGCACTCACTCCATATCGATTGTCTATTCTAGGGACTCTTCTTCCACTTGTAATCATATGATTATGATAGTAGTCATTTACCGTGAAAGTCAACTATGTAAGGCACTACGTACCGATCTGAATTAATGGATGCATTTATACATCTGTAGTCTCTACAGATTCTTCATGATCGATTTTTCTTTTTTCCTATTTGCAATGGAGTCACCCATGCACTATGTGATCGTGATATACCTCTGTCAGCAATCATGTTATCAAATTTTCGTTTTTCTACAGATCATTTATGGAAAGGCAAGTGTCGAGATCTGAAAGTCACCAGCTGATCCAGTGTTGTCCTAATAAAATGTTGAGTGGAATGACTTTTGTTGCTCTTGGCCAGTACGGTACCAAATTCGTCAGTGCCCGACATACAGGCAGCCTTGGAGAAATAGGAGGGGTAGATGCTCAGCTGTCACGTGATGCCCTAGCAGCGCAACGCAGGTGCCAAAGTGTGGAAAGTGTGAACCTACAGAAAACTTGCCTCACAGTAACCTCGAAATTCCAGCAAAGGAGAAAAACAAAGTACCTCATTCTCAACGAAGCTTATTGTATGAACATAATAACGTATTTACAAGCAGATTCAGTGTGTAATCAACTGTGCAAGATAAGAAACTTTGTGCATGTTATAAAACTAATTTCCGAGCTGAATATGAAACTGCAAATACGCCGAGTGATACACCAAGAAGAATGCCTAACAGCTCAATTACTGTTATGAAAGAAAATGAAACTGAAAGACCCGAACACTTGCGTGACCTAAATATCAAGTGTTTGTCCAGCGCTGACACTAAATTGTTTGGGTATAACGCCGGTTGGCCTTCTAAACATGCGAGAAACCTAAACGAAGAAAAGTAGTTGTGATGGCAGACAGTTATGGTCGTGGATTTGTTCGCCTTCTGAATGGTCAGTCCAGTGTACACACAATCTCTTACATAAAGCCTGGTGCTTCTATGACGGACGTTTTCAAGCATGTATGGTCCACAGACGTTGCTGGTTTATCCTCTGAAGACTTTGTTGTGCTATTTGGTGGGTCAAATGACGTGTACAAAAACGAAACTCACAAAGCATAACGACAACTAAAAAGGTGCTTAGGACAGTTGACACACTGAAATATTTATTGCTGAACATCCCACATTTGCATGACTTACCATCTTCGTCATTCGTAAATAAAGAAATAATCAATGCCAACCAATAAATTTCATTACTTTGCAAACATTTCACAAATGTAGAACTCGTAAAAGTTAACAATATTGTGCGCAGATTCCACTTATTACATGCATTGCATGTTAACAACATGGTTAAAAAACTGCTCGTCGGAAAAATTGAAGAAATTATCAACAAGAGGCATCAAACACCCAAAACAAAAATTATCCTGGATTGCCCCCACCCCAATATTTGAAGGAAACAAGATCTCACTCACCAACATCAACAACAACAAAAGAAGAAACAAGGTGCATCCAGTATTCACGTACAGCAACAACAACGAATGATGTAACAGCTTTATTCCAGACCCAGCTCTAACACCTGGAGCAATATTATCAACAGTAGGATCAGCAGCAGAATCAACAACCAGAGCAGTTGAACTACTACCAGGGCAGCCAGACACAGAAGAAAATTCTGATGCAGATGATAATAGAAGAATAGGTGCAGTCGGGAAAAGAAAAGCAGTACTTCCAGCACACCTGAATGATTTTTTTATTGACAAGATAAAGGTAAGTGATCAATTAAATATGCCAAAGTCTAACAATATGCCAAAGCCTAACAAATCTTTTAATTTCATGCTGATTCATTAAAATGTCCAATCACTGCTAAACAAATTAAGCGAACTTGAAATGTGCTAAAAAACGCTTCTGTAATATGTATAACTGAACATTGACTGCCTAAAGATACAATGTCAATCACAAAACTTGAAGACTTTAATCTTTCATCATCAATCTCTAGAATTACATCCAGTTATGGAGGGTCATGTATATTTGTTAAAAGTGGCATTGATTATTGTAACATAAAACCCATTGAACTGTTAGCTGAAGAGTAAGTTATGGAAATAACTGCAGTTGAAGTCTCTGCATTAAAATGAATAATCATCTGTGTATATCGGAGTCCTAATGGGAACTTAAATGATTTCTGTCATCAACTAGGAGCAGCTTAAAATACTATAAAAAATTCAACAAAACAGTGATCATATGTGGAGATTTTAATATTGACTTTCAAGAAATCTCAAAAAACCAGCAAAGCGTAATGGCCCTACTGGAAACATATAAAATAAAAGCCAACATAGATTCTCCTACAAGAGTTTCACCAACAACTAGCTCAACAATTGATCAGATATTAATAAACATAAATTTAAATCACAATTTCTGTGCCAGAAATCTTAATACTGGCTTCAGTGGTCACTGTGCACAGTTTATTGCTTTACACACCCCAAGTGAAACAACTGAGAAAGAGGCACTTGTAAATGAAACAAGAAAATTCACTAACAAACGAATAAACTTTTTTATACAGAGACTAAGTGAAGAAACCTGAAGTGTATACTTGTGAAAATACTAACAAAAAGTTTAAAAAATTCATCGAAATCTTCATGTCATACTTTGAAGCTGCATTTCCATTAAAAAAAAACAAAAATGTTAACCTAACTTCATAAAGAGCAAGTGGATTACAACAGGTATTAGAATCTCTCGTGCACAGAAAAGGAGATTACGCAAAGTAGCAAAGACACAGAACATGCCGCATGAATTTCATTTGTACCTGAAGACTTACAAGAGGATCCTCAAAAATGTTGTAAGGAAAGGTAAAACAGTGGCAAATGATAAATACATTGAAAATTCAAAAAACAAATCTAAATCTATATGGGAACTTACAAAAAATCAAACAACAAGTGAAACAAAATAATATAAAAATATAAACTTATGTTATGAAGGATAAATGATTTCTTGCCCAGCAAAAATTGCCGAGACCTTCAACAAATATTTTGCAAACATAAGTGAACAGTTGGTGAGTGGACTGGAGGAGCACAACAAAATATCATCTCCATCATCCAATAGCGTGAGAAATGTGTCTACATCATTGTTCCTTTCACCCACAAATACTGAAGAAATTTTATCAGTCATAAAAACCTTGAAAACAGGGTACTCTTGTGGAATTGATGGAATACCAGATGCAGTTATTAAAAAATGCTGTCTTGCCTTAGCTCAACCCTTGACACACTTGTGCAACAGCTCACTGGTATCAGGAACCTTCCCTTCATGCTTAAAAACAGCAAAACTGAAACCACTGCTCAAAAAAGGAAATCCAGAATGTGTTTCAAATTATAGACCAATAGCCCTACTACCTGTATTTTCAAAAATTTTAGAAAAAATTTCTCTCTCTAACAGCATGAGCATGGCTTCAGGAAAAGCTATTCAACTGTAAGTGCAATATTTGAATTTCTTAATGAAATCTATACTAAACTGGATGCAAGTTAGTTTGTGACAGCCATAAGTCTTGATTTATCTAAAGCTTTTGATGTCATTGACCATAATGCCCTACTGCAGAAGCTTGACCGATTAGGAATTAGAGATATATCCAATGAGTGGCTCAGGACATACCAATGTGGTCGCAAACAAGTGGTTGAAGTTCAATATACTGACCATTACAAAATCAGCTACTACTATTCAGGATACGAAAACGTGAAATATGGCGTCCCTCAAGGATCAGTATTAGGACCCATTCTGTTTCTCCTCTATGTTAATGATCTTATGTACAACAAGTATTGTCAAACTACCCTCCAATCTGCAGATAATACAAACTTCCTTATTAGTGGTATAACAGAAGAAAAACTAAAAGACTCCGCTATCCAAACAATGAACAGTGTATTACAATGGTTCAGATATAACAAGCTAATTATAAACAAAGAAAAGACAGTTGCACTGAACTTCTTAATCTAAAAGGAAGGTGCCATCCAAACATACAAATAGAACTTAGGGACAGAGTTCGTTAAAGTGTTGACAGCACAAAATTTCTGGGACTCTGGCTCCAGAACAACACAAAATGGCAGATACACACAGAATATTTGCAAAGAAAACTAAGCAAAACCTGCTGCATGATAAGGATCTTAATAACTTGTTGCAGCAAAGCCAGCCTGTTAAATGTATACCACTCCTATGTGCATCCTGTAATTAAAAATGGCATAATCTTCTGGGGCAATGCAATAACAAATATTAAACTATTCAGGATGCCAAAAAGAATATTAACAATTATTGAAGGTAAACAATATGAAATCATGCAGATCTATATTCAAAAAACTGTCAGTTCTTCCTCTTCCTTGCATTTTTATCTATGAAACATCAGTTTTCATCAAACAATATATTGATAGACACCCAGATGTCTTATTAAAAATGAAGATATACAATACAAGGCAAAAATCTGACCTTCATATGAAACAGGTGGTCACTTCATTGAGCCAGAAAGGCACACTACGTACTGGGATAAATATTTACAATAATATGCCTAACCATATTAAATCAGTAGCTAAACTCAGTAGTTTTAAGGGTGAATTAAAGGCATATTTAATTGATTATTGCTTTTACAGTCTGACAGAGTATCTAGAAGCCAAACAACAAAATAAAGATGCATTATGAATATTCTACTCTGTATGTCGCCTCTAATGTTTGTTGTATGTATGATTCTTTGCTAAATTACTTCAATGTCTAGTCCTTAAGAATGCAATACACACTGTATTTTATCTTGTAAATACCTAACCATGCCCAATATCCTTGTATATTTTCTATACATGTAGGATTTGAAGGACTAAATAAAATAAAATAAAAAAATAAAATAAATTCATGTCTGCAACCCAAGTCTTTTTGCAGTGTGGGAATTTTCCTTTACTGTTAAACATTTTCGTCCTGTAATTTATGTGTGGTGGACCTATCCACCAAGCATAGTCCTTGTATCATAGAAATTTGTGCTTCAAGTACCTTGCACATCTCTCTCACCTCCAAATGCTCGATTGCTTTGCACAGATAAGGGTTTGGTATCTTCTCATGTAATCCACACATGTGCACTTTGCATTGACATGGTAGTGATCTGGACTGCTGTAAAACTCTGGTAGCCCAGAAATCTTTGTGCTACTGAAACTGGCTGGTCGCACAGTATGCAGTGCAACACAATACGAAGTTTCAGAACGTTAGTAATTATCACTACCCATGAGTGCACTAAATGTGGCACAGTTGAAAAATTTCGGAGAAAATCAGCTCCTAAAATTGACCCAGTCATTTCGATAATAACAACTGTCTATATAGTGTGGAAGTACTCGTTCAGTTCTATAGTTAGTGTTTTCTTCTCATATTTTCTGATGGTGTAGTTGTTGGCAGTTCTGAGAAAAGAAACATCTTCATTTTTGCGAGAATCATTCGTTATTTTTTTTTTATAAATGCTGATTTCTAAACTAGTGTCTACCAGGAAAAGTGCACCAGACTTTCTGTCTTCATCAAATAACACAGGCCAACGATGGAAAAACTTTTTTGATGAAAATACCATAGTCTTGTGTTTTTTAGGGTGGGAAATCCATATGTGATAATTAATAAACTGTACCAACCGCCATTTCTTCACATTTTAGAGTTAAATTGATTAAATGAAGCGATTTTTAAAGAATTTAACAGCTTTTATATAATTAAAATAATTTAAAAAGGAGGTGTTATGAATGTAGATGATGTTGGTAGCACTGCTGAAAAACATTTGCTGGCAAAAAAGTCAATTCTAATTTTGTTTTAACATATGGTGTTTTGTTTATTGTCAACCTAACCTCACTTTCCCATTTCCTGTACATGTGCTTAGTAAAACATCTAATTGTGGTTGTAAAAACTCAGCTGACAGTTTTTTTATGTTTGTGGTGAATTTGTGATTAAAAATACCAAAGAAACATCACAGACTTTGTGAAAAAGATTTATCTATCATACTTTGGGTCTGAACGTGGTGATCGGGATAATTCTAGGGTGCCTCATAAGATTTGTTATGTGTGTGTTGAAGATCTGAGAAAATGGTCCAAATGGAGAAAAAAGCCTTTAGATTTGCTGTTACTATGATATGGAGGGAGCCAAGAAATCATTCCAATAATTGCTACTTTCACATTGTTGACATTACTGGTGATAGTTGGAAAAACAAGAAGGTAAGAAGCTACCCTAACCTTCCTTTTACCATCTTCATCTACATCTACATCCATACTCCGCAGGCCACCTGACGGTGTGTGGCGGAGAGTACCTTGAGTACCTCTATCAGTTCTCCCAGTCATCCGACCAGTGGGGCATCTGAACCACCAGATGATTTAAATTCTATTCCAACAGAAGTATTTTCTGATGTACAGCCTGATTTACATGAACCAGATGATGATGACTTCCACTGTAATACAGAAAGTCTAGAGCCCAAATTGTTTACCCAGATTTAACTTAACGATTAGGTTAGCGATCTAGGCTTAATGAAACAAGGAGTTGAATTGCTTGGCTCCAGATTAAAAGAAAAGAACTTATTGGTAGTTGGAACAAGCATATACATGTATAGAAAGAGAGAGCAGATGTTTTCCAAGTTTTTTCAACAAGGTGATTTAGTGTACTGCTCAGATATTCCCTGTCTGATGAATGAGTTTGGTATTGAATACAAAAAGGAAGACTGGATGCTGTTTATTGATTCATCCAAAACTAGTTTAAAGTCTATATTATTATACAATGGTAACAAGTATGCAACTATACCTGTTGGGCATTGTGTACATATGAAAGAAAGCTATGAAAACCTAGAAATAGTGCTAAATAAAATAGGCTATTCTGCTCATGGTTGGATGATTTCCATATTTCTTGTGTGAATGGGACTGTAGAGCTAGGGATCAACACTGGTGCAGAAAGAACTGGCCTGTGAGGGAGTCTTTAAAACATGGTGACAAGAACATTCTACACAGAAACCCTGTAGATCCAGGAAACGTACCTCTACCACCTCTACATATAAAGTAAGGCCTAATGAAACAGTTTGTAAAGGTTTTTCCTAAAGATGGACCATGCTTTAAGTATCTCTGCCAAAAGTTTCCACACCTTTCAGAAGCTAAACTAAAAGAAGCCGTCTTTGTCGGGCCTGACATTAGAAAATTGATGTTTGATGTTAACTTTGAATCCACAATGAGAAAGAAGTATGGATATCATTCAAGCAAGTCGTTACAAAGTTCTTAGGACATGAAAAACACCCAGAATATGTTTCTATTATAGCTACAATGTTAAAGAAGTTTAAAACTTTAGGATGGTAATGAGACTGAAATTTCACTTTTTGAAGCGTCACCTTGATTACTTCCCAGACAATATGGGAGACGTTAGTGTGGAGAAACGAGAGTGTTTTCACCAGGATATTAAAGTGATGGAACAATGCTACCAAGGCCATGGGAACACCAACATGTGGGGGAGTATTGTTGGTCACAGCATCAAGAAGTTCAGCAAGCGATTCATCATAGAAAAAGCTACACAAGAAGCTTCAAAGAAAAAAGAGAAAGAAAATACATACCAATTCCAGCTGACAAGTTCAAAAATGGCTCTGAGCACTATAGGACTTAACATCTGTGGTCATCAGTCCCCTAGAACTGAGAGCTACTTAAACTTAACTAACTTAAAGACATCACACACAGCCATGCCCGAGGCAGGATTCGAACTTGCGACCGTAGCAGTGACTCGGTCCAGACTGAAGCGCCTAGAACTGCACAGCCACACTGGCTGGCAGCTGACAAGTGAAACCTCTATTAACACATATCATTGTTTTAAATAGCTTGCTGTAAATGCAAACCATGCTCATGTTGTAACAAAGCGTTTCATTCATTTCCCTATTTACTGTATAGCATACGATTTTTACACTACATAATAAAAAGCATATTGCTCGAAAACTATGGGTGATACAAGAAAACTAAGACTAGGTTTGGATTCAACTCATAAATCTCTAGAAAGATCAGCTATCAAAGTAAAAAGAAGTTTTTCAGAAAAAAAATGTCATTAACCTTTGTAATCGAGTTGAGTCTGTAACAGCTGATACCATTGCATTCTTTCCGCCTTTTAGGCACTGTGAAAAATACGGACGACTTTGCAGATCTTCTGGCATCCATCACTCCCACTAGGTGCATGCAGGCGTCTGTGAACTGCCTTGCTGTGCAAGCAAAACGAATGAGGTACCAACACCACTTTCTGCGACGCTGGTTGTTCTTTCGTCGAACCCCACTGTTATTGGCATACTTCTTCAGCCTAGCATTTAGTCTAGCTAGATCATTCATCAGTTCTTCTATAGATGGTTCTGCCTGTGGGCCTTGTGTCTGTGATGCCGCAAAGTGCGCGCCAGGACTCCCTACTGTAGCTGTAGTCTCAAAGCGTAGACTGTGCCCTCCTGCCATAACCTCATTCACAGCGACACAGGCTATATTATCCATGCATTCAATTGCGAGCACATCCATTTGTGGATCAATTTGTCAAGAGAGAGATCTGTAATAACACAAAGAAAAGCACATGTGTTTTGTGGTGGTCTTTGAAGCTGGAAAATTTTTGAAGACTGTTCAGGTGGCAGTTCGTTACCCAACATGGAGCATAACATGTGAAGCACTTGGTAAGTGGAATCATTGGCACATGTTTCATTCTCGACAATCTTTTGTAATCCTGAGTCTGGCAGTAGCACAAAACGCTGGAGTACAGCTTCTTTAAACACAGCATAAGATTTTGGATGTACAACATCATCCAATTGTTTGATCACAATTAACTCCAACTGTGACATAATATATGTAAGCTGCTCATATCAGATATGAGTTCACGTAATAGAAAAATGGCCTCCACATGTGTTAACCTCAATTGCGCTCTAGTAGGCCAGAAAGACGGAATTTTTGTGTTGTAGTTTTGTTGCTGTTGTTTGAACCTGTGCTGAGACTCAGGCCAGTTGTCTGCAGCTTAGTGTTGCTGACTGTGGGTCCTAGACTCCATCTTCACAGCCATTGTTATGTTGAGATCCATTGTGGTGGGTAGTCAAAACTTTTTTGCATTTAATCACTACACACAGACTACTAATACAAAGAAAACAGTAGAAACACAACACCATAGCAGTTACCAAATAATATAAGAACATGACATATTGTCCAATACAAAGACAGACCTCGTTTTTATATCACAGCTAACTTGTGACTCTATACTTGCAGTTGCTTCATATCGATTGTCAATTTAGTTGGCAACAATGGAATCCATCACACATTATGTAGAGAACTACCAAAACAACTACAGAGAACGTCTGCAAGAATTGGGCTAAAAGAGGGTCCCTTAATCTACACTACACTACCATTCCTAAAGATGTAGGATTGCTAGGTCCGCCGGTGAAAAGGTGACAAGACAGCTTCTTGACTAGGGATAGTCCATAACAGGCTAAGAGGTCAGACACTTGGAAGAAGTAGAAGAAAACATGTAGATTACTGTACAGGGCCGAAACCAATTATGATCATGATAATATACTACAATGCTGAGATATGTCGTGAATATTGTACCAACAGATGTTGCTAGATCGCGGGGCGACCGAGCTCTCCAGCAGAGTCCAAGATTTACGGAACAGTGGGAAACTGTTCGGAGACGTGTTCAAACGAAGTACTGCAATTGTTCTGAAGTAAACGATCTGAATTTTAAAATGTGGCGTTGGTAGCAAGAATAACTATTGACACGGTTCAGTGCATGTGGAAACTCAGTTCATGACTTTGTGAAGTCAGTTCTCTTGTGCATCAGAATGCCATTTGTATCAAAGCAACCAAATTATTTTATAAACAAGACTTAAGTTTTGAAATTTAAACATATCGTTAAAGATTAGATAAATAAACTACATCGGTAGGGGATAATCCTAAACATGTATTTAGTCGTTAGAGAGGGAACACTCTACTAGTATCTCTTTGGTAACAGACTTATCTTTCAGGTGATCATCTTTGTAGAGAGTTCCTCAGCTGGTTTTTGTTTACAATACATTAAACAATATACGTTTTAACCCTTGTAAGGCTAAGTAGGAAAGTGACCATCAATTTTAATTGTGCTGCAGTTTATTACTCGAATATGGCGCAAATGTGACCGACTAAAGTAAGTGCCAGTCTGTTGTCATTAGAAAGTTTTCCAACAGATCTCATTTTTTTTAATCCGTGCAGACATTCTCCGTGCCGGGAAGGAGACTGTGATACCTAGAGCATCTGTGTTAGTTAATCTTTTGTTTCTAGTTCTCTGGAAAGGAGAAAAATCACGAACCCGGAAAATAATTCTTATTCTTCGAATTTTATTTTCACGGAGTGCCAAATTTTACATACCCGCGGAATAAGCACGACTTGTGTTATAAAATAAGGAGATATTAAAGAAATCCTCATTTTTTTCCACTACTGCCTTACTACGACAAAAGCAATACCTATCCTGAGTGTAAACTCCAATGTTAATCAAAGTAATAATGCAAGTGCCATTAACACACACTGAGTTTGATGTCGTGTCAACTCCTATTGCATTTCCCTGCTCACACAGTGGGCTGTACTTTCATACCTTTGACCCAAATCAGTGTTGGTACCAACATACTTTTGTAGCCGAAGGTGAGTGCTGTGTTTTCCGGGCGTGCGCTAGCAACGAGATTGGCGATTGTTGTTCTGAGTTCGCAGTGCAGCTACTTTTTTGTGGAACGTTCAGTGATCTGAGCTTGTAGCATAGTAAAGTTGCTGTCTGTCTGCAGTTGTGAGCTAACTGTTGAAACGCACACAGATGGGTACATTTCAGATATTCTATTGGCAGTTTGCGCTAGTGCATTTAGATCGCCGGTGCACAATGTTCACATCAGGAAGTAGGCGTGATAGCCAAATGCTTCGCAGAATGTAATTGGTTACTGCATTGCTTGCCAGCGCATATAATCGGCACAGCAGCTGCGATGGCGTGCGATTGCCCAACTATTTGGTACGAAGTAGTTTTTCCAGCCTTTTCGCCTCGGACTACGAAAATCTAGTGATTGGGGCCTCTTAATCGCCGAATATCAGTCCATGCTCGGGGGTGACGATAGAATATCCTGCACCTCCAGTGCCATATCCTCGCTACGTGCTGCCACAACATAACTATATTTTGTATTGTCTATGGTGACTTGTGCTAGGATAAATTGGCTTTTCAACTGCACAAACCATAGCATAGAATTTTGCTGCCAGAATGGCGGTGGTTTTACTGTGACACAGTTTATCATTGCACCAGCAGGTGCATCTGCTAGTGGTGCAGGAACTTGATCTACCATTGTAGTAGTACTGCGGGATCAGTAGGCTATAGATGCACAGCACGGCTGCCCTGGAGTGCAGAAGATGCGTGAAGCGATTGAGTGATCAGTGCCGTTGATGCAACTGTACTTTTTGCAACGTGGTATGGTACGGAGCGCAAACGTGTCCAATTGAGCGCCGGTGACTGTCGAACATCATGCCGGGGTCACCAACTGTTGCGGGTTAGCAAAGCTCTTTTTATTACTTTAGGAATAACCTGTCGCCTAACACAAAATGACATTCACGTGAAAGGGCGAACAAACAACAGAATAAATAATATAGCTGGAAAACAAATAATAAACATAGATCATAGGCTGTGTCAAGAGATGTTGTTGCATGGAATCTTTCACTTGTGTGTAGCATTAAATCTTATAGATATACACTGTACTCTAACTTGCGTACACTTCAGGTGCTTCACAATCTCAATAGCTTCTCTTATTTCCAATAGCTCCATTCACAGTTGCTTGAATAGAACACAGGTCTCCTGGCTGTAATGGTGTACTTATAGGCTGGGAGATATTTGACTATTGGTAATATGTTGTGCTTGTATGTTTCAGTTTAATCAGTACAGGCAGAACTGCCTTGATATCGAGCCTCGTACACATCCAGAGTGTAGAATGTACCAATGATATCCCAACTGCTTTGTACCAGATTATTAATCCTGCACGCCTGCCTCCAATAGCAGGTGGTACATTTGTAGATACCATGAAGCAAATGGCATTAAATTTGGCACTGTTCTATTTTTGTTGTTGGCTGAGATATGTGGGCGAGGCATTTGTTATTTAGCTTCAGAAGGGCATGCTTCTGCACTCTGAAAATAAAGAGTAACTCCAATATTGAAATGAAATTTGCTATTTGATGTAAATACAAAAATATACTACGAGAAGAAAGTCATGTTGCTTGTGTTGTGTATATAAACGTCGTCAGGGGATCAAATACTCAAGTTGGCCTGAGGTATAAACCAATGCTTCAAAGAAGCTGCAGGACTGAGATTTACTCTGGTCCGCATAGAATGCTGTAGTCTAGATCCTTTATCGCTCTGGGTTTGTATGGGCCTTGGGAAAAAAAAAAAAAAAAAAAAAAAAAAAAAAAAAAAAAAAAAAAAAAAAAAAAAGTGCAGTGTCCTCTATGCTGATAAAACTGGGAAATCTATAAGCTCACCTATAAATAGCACAATGATGTGATGCACAACCAGAGTAGAATAACAAATCAGAAATAGGTAAGATGAGGACTGTGAGCAAATTGTAAAGTTTCACAGGCATTTGTTCTTGCCAAACAATCAATAAATTGAGGTATTAAAGCAATTGTGCTCCATGAAGAGACAGGACTGTTATTAGCTATTAATGTCCATTCTGCTTGTGATCCCAGTCCAGCAGGCTGTCTGTATCTGTTCATCTAGCAGTAGATCCATACAATGTGGGTGTAATGATATAAATAAATGACTACAATCCTATTACTCTCTTGAATCAGTTAATTTATTCAGGAGAAGAGTGCCACAATTTTATTTTAAAGTATGGCACAGTGCTACAACCAAAGAGGATGTATTGAAGTTGACACTGGCCACAGATACCCCCATCCTTATACTCTTCCATCATCTGTATGATATCAAGAACATATTTGTATGATATGAGAATTCTCTTAAGCATGCCTCAATGTCCAGTTGTTCGTACCTTTGAGAAGGAACCATTGTACATTCTACATATGCAACCTCTCTAAATGTTTGTACTGCATATTTCCGTGCCAACATGATTATGACATGTATGCTGTCCAGTCACATTCATGTTCCCTCCTTTCAAAAGCCTGAATAACTACCTTTTGTAGTGCAGACTGCTGCAAGATGTGCTGGAAGAGAGTCTGTGAGGTTCTGGATGTTACCCACTAGTATGTGGAGCTCTGCTGATTCCAGTGCCATGGCCAGCTGCAATAGGTTTCTCGGTTGAAGGTCCATGGGTTGAACAGCCCAATTGAGGTTGTCCTATGGATCCTTGATTGGGTTGAATCCAGGGAGCTTGGTGGCGAGAATACGATAAACTCATTTAGTGCTCTTCAAACCATGCATGTACACTGCATGCTGTGTTACACATTGCATTGTCTTGCTGGTAGATGCCATATTTTATGCCGAGAGGGAAAAGCAAACTGCTTTTAGGGATGTAAATGGTTCCCAAAGATAGATGCATACTTGTGTTGCTCCATTGTGCCTTCCAGAATGATGAGATTACCCAGGGAATGCCCTCCCTCCTGGAACCTTCCAGCAATTGTTGCAGAGTGTTTGCTTTCAGACATTTTATGCCATTGGTGCCAATGGCTATCTGTCTGATGGAGCATAAAACATGGTTCATCTGAAAAGGCTACCTGTCGCCATTCAGTGGATGTCCAGTTGCAGTACTGCCTTGCAAATTCAAGCCTTCGTCACCAATGAACAGCATTCAGTATTGGTGCAGGAAGCAGGCACCTGCTGCATAGGCCCATATGCAGCAATGTTCACTGAGCAGTCGCTGAGGAGACACTGTTGGTGGCCCCTTATTTCATCTCAACAGTCAGCTGCTCAACAGTTGCACATCATTTCTCCCATATACAATTCATCAGCCATTGTTCTCCCATGTCACCTGTGGCCCATGTTCCACCAGACCTACCTCAACACATGGTTTGGTTAACAGGATTTTGCCACCCAGAGTGTACTTTAATATTTAGGCACACAAACAGTTTACAAACGGAGGAAATGCCTCCACCCTTAGCTTGAAAACTAATGATTGTGCCCTTTTGGATGTCATATAAATCACTCCGTTATTGCATTATGATGATGATTGCACTGTTTTCCTCCCTCAACATGCTTTGTATACCCTCCACTGCCATTTCCCATCTGTGCGTGGTTATTGTACATTGATGTGGTCACATTATTGTGACTAGATCATGTATAATAGAAGGGAGGACCATCTGTGTAAAGTTTTGTGTTGTGGACTTTAACATTTTTATTGACACTATGCTCTTAGTGAGAATGAATACTCAGTGGTTAATTGATTTTACTATCTAATAAATCATAATTGAACACACTTGTTCACTGCTCTTGATACTGAAGAAACGACATACTAGCACCATCACGTCTGAATTGATTCTGCTTCTTGCACGTGGTGTTCACTGTCCATTTGACATTAAATTAGATGCCTCAGGGGGCACACCACTCTTTGGTGAGCTCGTGTACCTCTCCGAACAATGAAGGAGAAGACATTTGCTTTTGTTTGATTTCTTGGAGCTCTTGCAGTTAGTAGATGAAGAATCAAATGTTTGTTGGCTGGAGGGATGTAAAAAGTCTTCACAGGAGTATTCCTTGTGTCCTTTCCAGCCTGGCGGTTGTGTAGAAGGTGTTTTGCTGTCAGAGGTGCAAATCGGGGGGGGGGGAGGGGGGGGGGGTGCTTGTTGCACAGCTGGAGAAGGAGGAGGCCATGATGCTACCAATACACTGGGTGATTTTACAACTGCAGTGCTGAATTTGAGGTCGCAAGTCTGCATGGCTGTGCCCTTCGGGGAGTGAGATGCAGCAAGAACTGTATTTTAAGTGAAATACGAGGCTTTTGACTAGCCAACAACTTGCAAGCAACAGCGTAAGGCACTTTTTCCTTCACCCGGATCTCCAGGCCTGCCCGCTCATTCATGGGATGAGGCTGTACGGTCACCGTTGCAATTGAAACAGTGGGGAGGAGGAGGCTGGCAGTCACTCTCATGAGCATCACAACTACAAGCAACACATATGGCCGGGTTTTGACAGGACAATCACTTTATCTCTTTGTACCATCTACATTCCTCTGTCACTCGGTGTCACTAGTGCAGACTTCCTTCATCTTCTTGGGCAACTCCCTCATCTCTTTTCAGTGCTCAGTGACTTCAATTTGTACCATCCCCTTGGGGCTCTTCCAGAACCTGTCCAAGAGGTGCTCTTGTGGCTGACCTTCTCAATCAATTCAACCTCATCTGACTTAACAGTGGAGCACCCATGTTACTTTCATATTCCATGCACTCTTATTCACTTTTGGATCACTCGTTCTGCACTACCCAGCTTGCCCATCATCTAGAGTGGTCCATTTTCTCTGACTCGTAGTCGAGTGATCATTTCCTGTGTGCTGTCTGTTTGCTGATTCCTACCCCACCTACATGTGTAAACCCAACTGGCAGCTATCTATGCTCAACTGGAGGCTTTACTCCTCCCTGGTGACCTTTGACGAACAACATTTCCCCAGTAGTGATGTCCAGATAGAATACCTTATTTACACTAGGCAGCACAATTGTCTGACCAAGGGAGAAATCCAAACTTACCTCTCTGATCAAGGTGTCACTGCAGTCCATTGGGTCATGGAAAGGGTTGCTGCATCCTCAGTGCCGACATGCACTCTTTTTCTCATGTTTGCTATCTAGTGCTTTCAACAAAGATCAAAGCAGACTATGAATTTATCAGGGTCCGACTGTACATTCTGAACATAATGCACTGCTTCCAGTGTCAATTGTACAACAACACTCAAATGTCCTGTCGAAACAAGGCCATATATGTTACTTGGAGTTGGGATGCTCATGAGGGTGATTGCCCACCTCCTCCTCCCCACTGTATAAATTGCACTGATGACCATGCAGCCTCATCCCAAGAATGTCCTGTGTATCTTGAGAAGCAGGAAGTCCAGGAAATCCAGGTGACGGAAAAAGTGTGTTACCTTATTGCTCACAGGTTGCTGACTAGTTGAAAGTCCTGCATTTTACCATCTGGCACTTACAGTACTGTTGTTGCTACACCTCGCTCCATGAAGGACACGGCCATGCAGACTTGCAACCTCAAATTTAGCACTGCATTTAAAAAATTACCCAATGTCATGGTAGCATCCTCATCTCCTTCTCCTTTAGCTGTGCAACAAGTCCCCAAATTTTCACCTCTGGCAGTGAAATCACCTTCTACACAATCGGCAGGCCGGAAAGAATACTCCTGCAAAAACTTCTTACATCCCTCCAGCCATCAAACATCTGATTCTTCATCTACCAACTGCAAAGGCTCCAATACATCAAAAAAAGGCAAATGGTCTTCTCCTTCAGTGACTCAGAGATCCTCTTCAATGGTGTCACCTCATGATACACTCACCTGACTGACCTCTGTTTTGCCTGTGTGCTCTGCCAACCATTTTTCTGTCCTGGAATCTGCAGGCTGACCCAGCAAGAATGCCAATGCCCCTGTAGATCCCAAGGAGCTGGATCATCCAGCCTCTTCACCCTGTAGCAATTGGCAGCTGCTGCAGTGACAACCCTTCAGTTTTTTCCTCCTCCTCTTTCCCCATCATGACTCTCCTCCATTGGAATGTTCATGACATTAGATCCAACAAGGAGGAATTACAGCTGCTCTTCGAGTTGCAGCATCCATTTGTTTTCGGGCTCCAGGAAACAAAATTGTGCCCTCACGACTGCTTTGACCTGTAGCATTTCTTTCCAGTCAGCTTTGACCTTCCCTCCGAGGACAGCATTCCATTTCATGGGGGCATCATGCTGCTTATCCGGGATGACATTTGTAGTCCAAACCATTTCACTGAACACCTGGCTGCAAGCTGTTGCAGTCTGCATTTTCCTTCCTCACTTCACCTTTTCCCTTGTACCATCCCAATCGTTCTGTCATTTGGTGTCACTAGGGCAGACTTCCTCCACTTTATTGGGCAACTCTGTCACCCCTTTTCGCTGCTCGGTGACTTTAATGTGCACGATCCACTTTGGGGATCATCCAGAATCGGTCTGAGAGGTGCTCTCTTGGCTGACCTTCTCAATCAACTCAAACTCATCTCCCTTAACACTGGAGCACCAATGTTTCTTTCAGACTCCACACACACTGACTCACATTTTTACCTCTCGTTCTGCACTGCCCTGTTTGCCCATTGTGTCGAGTCGTCAATTCACTGCAACTCATACTCAAGCAACCATTTCCCTTGTGCTGTCCATTTGCTGATTCCTATCCCACCTACGTGTAAACCCAAGTTGTATTATTCACCACCCAGAGCCTTGGAAGAGATCATGAAATTTGAGATCTGAAGCTGTTTTCAGGATATGCATATTTGAGGGTCAGAGTCAACGAGAAGATGGTGGGCTGTGTTTCCATCAAGAACATACAAACAACCACTACGATTGGACCAATGAGTCAAATTGGTCAGGCTTGCACATATAAGAGCAATCAATTATTGACAAAATTATTTAACTGGATAGATAAAAAATCTACTCACCAAGCAGCAGCAGAACACACACACAAGACAGGTTTAATTCCTTCTTCAGGCTGAAGATTGAAGGGAAAGAAAGAGGGGTGAAGGAAAAGGCCTGGATAGGTCTAGGAAAAAGGGTAGATTTCGGGAAAGTCATCCAGAACTGTGGGTCAGGGACTTACCGTACAGGATGAGAAGGAAAGACTGATTGGTGGGGACTGCATTGGACGAGATTTGAGTACCTGAGAGCTTAAAAGGAAGAAGACTGGGTAGTACACAGACAGAGAGTACTGCTTAAACATCTTTTTTGGGGTCATCAGTCTACTGACTGGTTTGATGCGGCCCGCCACGAATTCTTCCCCTGTGCTAACCTCTTCATCTCAGAGTAGCACTTGCAACCTACGTCCTCAATTATTTGCTTGACGTATTCCAATCTCTGTCTTCCTCTACAGTTTTTGCCCTCTACAGCTCCCTCTAGTACCATGAAAGTCATTCCCTCATGTCTTAGCAGATGTCCTATCATCCTGTCCCTTCTCCTTATCGGTGTTTTCCACATATTCCTTTCCTCTCCGATTCTGCGTAGAACCTCCTCATTCCTTACCTAATCAGTCCACCTAATTTTCAACATTCGTCTATAGCACCACAGCTCAAATGCTTCGATTCTCTTCTGCTCCGTTGTTCCCACAATCCATGTTTCACTACCATAAAATGCTGTACTCCAGATGTACATCCTCAAGAAATTTCTTCCTCAAATTAAGGCCGGTATTTGATATTAGTAGACTTCTCTTGGCCAGAAATGCCTTTTTTGCCATAGCGAGTCTGCTTTTGATGTCCTCCTTGCTCCGACCGTCATTGGTTATTTTACTGCCTAGGTAGCAGAATTCCTTAACTTCATTGACTTCGTGACCATCAATCCTGATGTTAAGTTTCTCGCTGTTCTCATTTCTACTACTTCTCATTACCTTCGTCTTTCTCCGATTTACTCTCAGTCCATATACTGTACTCATTAGACTGTTCACTCCCTTCAGCAGATCAGATAATTCTTCTTCACTTTCACTCATGATAGCAATGTCATCGGCGAACCGCATCATTGATATCCTGCCTCCTTGAATTTAATCACACTCCTTAACCTTTCTTTTATGTCCACCATTGCTTCCTCGATGTACAGATTGAAGAGTAGGGGTGAAAGGCTACAGCCTTGTCTTACACCCTTCTTAATACGAGCACTTCGTTCTTGATCGTCCACTCTTATTATTCCCTCTTGGTTGTTGTACATATTGTATATGACCCGTCTCTCCCTATAGCTTACCCCTACTTTTTTCAGAATCTCGAACAGCTTGCACCATTTTATACTGTCGAACGCTTTTTCCAGGTTGACAAATCCTATGAACGTGTCTTGATTTTTCTTCAGCCTTGCTTCCATTATTAGCCATAACGTCAGAATTGCTTCTCTCGTGCCTTTACTTTTCCTAAAGCCAAACTGATCGTCACCTAGCGCATTCTCAATTTTCTTTTCCATTCTTCTGTATATTATTCTTGTAAGCAGCTTCGATGCATGAGCTGTTAAGCTGATTGTGCGATAATTCTCGCACTTGTTAGCTCTTGCCATCTTCGGGATTGTGTGGATGATGCTTTTCCGAAAGTCAGATTGGATATCGCCAGACTCATATATTCTACACACCAACGTGAATAGTCGTTTTGTTGCCACTTCCCGTAGTGATTTTTGAAATTCTGATGGAATATTATCTATCCCTTCTGCCTTATTTGACTGTAAGTCCGTAAAGCTCTTTTAAATTCCGATTCTAATACTGGATCCCTTATCTCTTCTAAATCGACCCCTGTTTCTTCTTCTATCACATCAGACAAATCTTCACCCTCATAGAGGCTTTCAATGTATTCTTTCCACCTATCTGCTCTCTCCTCTGCATTTAATAGTGGTATTCCCGTTGCACTCTTAATGTTACCACCGTTGCTTTTAATGTCACCAAAGGTTGTTTTGACTTTCCTGTATGCTGAGTCTGTCCTTCCGACAATCATATCTTTTTCAATGTCTTCACATTTTTGCTGCAGCCATTTCATCTTAGCTTCCCTGCACTTCCTATTTATTTCATTCCTCAGCGACTTGTATTTCTGTATTCCTGATTTTCCTGGAACATGTTTGTACTTCCTCCTTTCATCAATCAACTGAAGTATTTCTTCTGTTACCCATGGTTTCTTCGCAGCTACCTTCTTTGTACCTATGTTTTCCTTCCCAACTTCTGTGATGGCTTATACATCACACATGAGTTAATAAGAGTTAAAAGGTAAGTGCATTGTAGATAACAGAGGTGGGAGGGGGACGGTGAAAAATAGGTGGGAAAGACAATGAAGGATGTAGAAAACTAAGCAAAGAGTAGTTACAGTGAAGAAATGCTGAGACAGAAGAAATTAACATAAATTAAGGCCAAGTGGATGGTGAGAACTAAGAACATGTTGTAGTGCTAGTTCTCATTGCGGAGTTCTGAGAAACTGGTGTCTGGGGGAAGAATCCAGATGGCACATGTGGTGAAACAGGCGCAGAGGTCACAAATGTCATGTTATAGAGCATGCTTTGCAGCAGGATACTGCGAGTTGCCAGTTACATCCTCTGCCTATTCCCATTCATCCTAACCTACGAACAAACAACAGTACTTACATTTTGACAGTTGCTGTCCTTTCCATGTCAACCGTTCCCTCCTATACAGCCTTGTCATCTGAGGTAAACATATTTGTTCGGATGCAGACTCTTCACAGCAGTACACCACCATTCTCACCTCAGCCTTCACTGCATGTAACTGCTCCATCAGCCTGGTTTTAAAAAAAATAAAAAATAAAAACAGGTTTCCCGGGCTATCACATCCGGTCCTAGTTCTGCTGATCCCTCCAAAAAAACAGCTTCGGAGGACACCATTGGTGACTCAGTATTACCCTGGTCTCAAATGTGTTAATCAGCTACTTCAACAGGGGCATGACTTCCAAAAAACATACCCTGAAATGAGATCCATCCTGTCTGAAATTTTGCTCACCACACCTAGAATAGCTTTCTGCCATGCTCCCAATCTGTGCAATATTCATGTTAGACCCTATGCTCCTTCTGCACCAATCTCCCTACCCTATGATTCTTACCCCTGTGACTGTCCCTGCTGCAAGACTTGCCCTACGCACTCTCCTACCACCATCTATAACAGCCCTGTAACTGCCAAAACATATTCTATCAAAGGGAGAGCTACATGTCATATACCAGCTGTTACTTAAACACTGTTCGACCTTCCACATTGGCATGACTACTACCAAATTATCAATTAGGATGAATGGGCATAGGCTGGGGGTGTATACTGGCAACTTACAGTATCCTGTTGCAGAGCACCCTCTACAGCATGACATTTGTGACTTTGGCACCTTTTCCACCACACGCACCATCTGGATTCTTCCTCCAGGCACCAGTTTCTCAGAGCTCTGCAGGTGGGAACTAGTGCTACAACATGTCCTTGGTTCTTTGCCACCCACCTGGCCTCAATTTAAATTAATTTCTTCCGTCTCAGCATTGCTTCATTTTAAGTACTCTTTGCTTCACTCCGTTTTAGTTTTCTACATCTTTCATTGTCTTTCCCACCTATTTTTCACTGCCCCCTCCTGCCTCTATTACATATAATGCACTTAGCTTTTCACTCTTATTAACTCATGCATGACGTTTAAGCTAGTAATCTCTCTCTCTGTATTACCCTGTCTTCCGTCTTTAAGCTCTCAGGTTTTGAAATCTCTTCTGATGCAGTCCCCAACAATCAGTCTTTTCTTTTCATCTCATACAGTAAGTCTTCCCTGACCCGAGGTTCTGGGTGACTTTCCTGAAATCTACCTCTTTTCCTAGACTTCTCCAGTCCTTTTCCTTCACCCGTCTTCCACCCTTCTGCCGGAAGAATGAGCCACTGACACAAAAGTTTGCCAATTACAACCATCTTTTATGTGTGTGTTCTGCCGCCACTTGGTGAGTAGATTTTTTTATCTATCCAATTAAATAAATATAAGGTCTCAGTGTACTTTCTTATTTGTGCAATCTGTGATGCCTACTGGAGGTCGTCATTGGTGTTTGAGTGCAAGCAAGATGTGGTGCATTTGTGGGTTGATGCACAAATGAGCACTCTGTGTTAGCTGTTGCTGGAACTCTGAGTTATATCGATAGTGGGCTGGTCTGACATACGAAGCTGATTGTGAGGCACCAGGAGCTGAGTGGCTCTGACTACCATCATTAGCATCATGTTTCTCGGATGTGTTTGGCTTTTATTGGTTTCCAGTCTTTGTGTCACAGTGTAGTATGGTTGCAAGTGTTGTAGTCCACCGGTGGTTTGTGGGTAATAATGTTCTCCATCTTGCAGTGCAAAACTTCAGCCTGCAGTCTGTAATTTATTGTGTGTGTCGCCCTCATTAGTAATCAAACAAATTTGGATTTGAGAGGATGACTTGCTTATCTATGTTGCTCGTAATGCACCGTCAGGCATAAGATTAGTGTCCACAACTCCCTTAGATTATGCCAAAACTGGGAAGGTGTACTGCTACTTAATTTTTATGCATATGTCACGTGCACAATTTGCTGCTCCAGTGATTTGTGCAACTGCTGCACTAGAGCCTCCTGTACTGTTTCAAAATTGCAGGTTGTTGAGGGTAACTGGTGACAGTATCCAGTATCACACAGAAAACCTGCATTTTTCACCTTATTGCTTATAATGTTTTTGGTAAACAGAACAGTTACTGCTTTAGGAAACCAAGTCTGCAGGTGTTCAGGTTGAAATAATGGCAGTTTAGGTAATGCATGCCATGGGATATGAATATCACTGAAACTGGTCCATACGACACCAAATAGTAGGATGTAGTAATGTCATCATATGTAATCCCATTGATCGAATGTGGTAGATAAATCACAATTCTTCTTAGGTGGCCTGGCCTGCTGGGTTCTGCAAGGGGGAAAGAATGGGTTTGTCTTCTCTGGTAGTGGTAGAGAAGCACAATGGTAAGGGAATATTATGTTTTTAGGATGCTGCACTTTCACACAAACATCTGATTTAGGTCCAGGAACACTTGTTTTTAATGGTATATTGCGATCTCCGTCCATAGTGAAATCAGTAAGGTCTGAGGGAGGCACCACATTACGTTATTGCAAATGATCAACATTGACTTCATAAATCAACTGCTCTGTATCATTCGTCACATTTTGTTGTTCACTAAAAACAATATTTGGCCGGGGAAAAGGTCCCAGTGACTTTTGTGTAGGATTACTGGACATTGTTTGATGGGAATGCAGCATTGCACATAATGAAGTGCTTGTCACTCCATGTACTCCACATAGGTGAGCAGGTGCAATAACACTAGCATAGTGTTAGAACAAAATTGATCCACTTTATTTGCATAAAATGAAAGACACCAAAATAGAAGTACATGAAAGTCGGCTACCATCAACAGGCTTGTCAAAGAGCTACTAAGATAAAGACATTAAACACATGTTCTTTGGTCTCAATTCCAGTCCTTGTGGGTAATTGTCCCCACATATGCAATTCATATAATTGTGCAGTACAACATTTATTTTACACATGAGGCTTTTTATGTGGACTTATAGTCTGTGTGTAATACACAGCTCTTGTTAGTTAGTTAGTTAGTTAGTTATATTACTTGTTCCATGGATCATGAACACGATTCTTTCGTAATGATGTGGAACGTGTCAAAGTACAAAAGATTCATTTATCCCAAATAATCTTTGTTAGTCTTATATACGGTACAATTGTTAATACTTACTGTATTTCTTTAGCCTATGTCTAAAAATTCATCTATGGAGTAGAAGGAGTTGTCATTCAGGAATTCCCTTAACTTACTTTTGAATGCCAATTGGTTGTCTGTCAGACTTTTGATATTGTTTGGCAAGTGACCAAAAATCTTTGTGGCAGTATAATTCACCCCCTTTTGTGCCAATGTCAAATTCAATGAACGATAGTGAAGGTCACCCTGTCTCCTAGTATTGTAGCTGTGGACTGTGCTATTAATTCTGAAGTGATCTGGGTTACTAACAACAAATTTCATTAGGCTGTATATATATATATATTGTGAAGCTACTGGCAATATCCCTAATTCTTTAAATAATTGTCTACAAGATGATCTTGGATGAGCCCCAGATATTATTCTGATAACACGTTTTTGTGCAATAAATACGTTCTTTCTTAGTGATGAATTGCCCCAAAAGATGATTCCGTAAGAAAGCAACGAATGAAAATATGCATGGTAAGCTAACTTACTGGTGTGCTTGTCTCCAAAATTTGCAATGACACTAATAGCATAGGTAGGTGAGCTCAATCATTTCAGTAGATTGTCAATGTGTGTCTTCCAGTTTAAGTTCTGATCAATACAGACACCCAGAAATTTTGAACAATCTGCTTTAGCTAAAGATTTTCCCCCACACTCTATATTTATTTTCGGTGTTATGCCTTTCCCTGTACTGAACTGTATGTACAGTGTTTTTTCAAAGTTCAATGAAAGTCCATTTGCGGAAAACCACCTAATAACTCTTTGAAAAACATTATTTGCATTTTCCTCAGCTGATTCTTGCTTTTTATGCTTGATTACAATACTTGTGTCATCTGCAAAGAGAACCAAGTTTGCATCTTCATGAATATAATTAGGCAAGTCATTAACATATATTAAAAACAATAAAGGCCCCAAGACAGAACCCTGTGGTACCCCATTCTTGATACTGTTGATGTTGTTAGGGTTACTTGGCTATAACTTTGTAACCAAGGTTATATACGTTGTTATTCGGAAATGCGTCTATGATGACACTCATCCCCGTCAAATTTCTGATTTTCCCTTACCCAGCTGAACTGGTTTCATTTCATGTTTTGTAACACTGATGTTCATTTAATAATAGTTTTAGGTAAATTGCAATTCTTATAATTGTTCTTTAATTATGGAAATGACGTTTTATATATGCATTTTATTTTCATCGCTGCATGTAATATACATTTAATATTCCTGTTATTAGAATTATTCTGACATTGTAAGCAATGTTACATGTATTATAATTTAGATATGCTGCTGTGATAACTTTCACTCTATTCTTCTCACAATGTATTCACATTCCTATCTTAGGTTTATTTTGCTCTGATGATGTAACCAATGTTACATATAGTATATTTTGGAAATGTAACATCTAATCATCACCATTCCTTACACTTATGAACTATGTATAATGCATTACGTAACTATACATGTGTGTGTGTACCAGGTCACAAGTTTTTTCAAACCTAGTGCTGGACTGGGGCAGGTTACAGAGGATTTAGGTTCACTATGTAGAGGCTTTACTAAGGAAGATACCGTGGTTATTGTGGGTGGGCCGGGCAACAGTATTGACGGAGATCCGGGGTACAGCATAGAGTGTGACCTGGTAAATATTGCATCGGCATCGAGTCAAACCAGTGTTGGGTTTGTGTCGGTTCTGGAGCGCCACGACCGGCCTCATTTGAGCTCTCCTGTCAGGAGAGTTAATTTGGAGTTGGAACGGCTACTTGGATCTGATGCAGGGTCACACATTGGTGTGGTTCCTGTTGATTCACTCTGTAGGTGGGACTATACTAGACATGGCCTACACCTCAACAAGAAGGGGAAGGGTGAACTGGCTGGGCTGATAGCAGGAAATTTAAAGGGGGGAGGAACTACATCTCATGGTGGTAACTCTTTATTAGTGTAAGATCAGTGTCCGGTGGGAAACTCAGCCAGGCAAGTACTAAAGATGTTAAAAAAGTTCAAGATACTCACAAAAGTAAAATGAAAAATGTTAGTATATTTCATCAAAATATTGGGGGATTGAAGAATAAAATTGATGAGCTTCTGCATTGTTTAGAAGATATAGAAACTGAGAATGTAATAGATGTACTATGCCTGTCTGAGCAGCACATTGTCACTGATATGCAAAAGGTTAGCATCGATGGGTACAAATTAGCTGCACATGTAAGTAGAGATAATATGATGAGAGGAGGAGTTGCCATATATGTCAAAATCTTGCAAAGCGCAAAACATTTAGAAACTAAAAAATTTTGTGTAGAGCAACATATGGAAGCATGTGCCGCTGAACTAAAACTAAATGATGGCACTTTCATAATTGTAACAGTGTATAGGTCCTCCTCAGGGAATTTCCAGATATTTCTAGAAAACTTGGATGCTGTGTTGTGCTATCTGTCAGACAGGAGGAAGCAAATTATCATTTGTGGGGATTTCAATGTTGATTCCCTGAAAGAGTGTAATAGGAAGAATGACCTTGTAGTATTACTCAATTCTTTCAATTTGAGCTCCGTCATTGATTTTCCTACTCGGATAACAAAGAACAGCAGGACATTGATAGATAACTTTTTTATAGACCAAGATAAGTTTAAGGACATAAATGCTTATCCTGTTGAGAATGGTCTTTCAGATCATGGTGCACAGCTAGTTACAGTACATGGCATAGCTCCATGCAGTATATCAAATCAGAATTTCAAAGCAGTACGTTCAATTAACAATATAAGTACTGCAAACTTTAGGGAAAGCCTAAAGGAGGTAGACTGGGATGAAGTGTATATGGAACCCGATGCAAACTTGAAATATAACTTATTTCACGATACATTTTTAAGGGTATTTGAAAATTGTTTTCCCAAGAACATAGTGAAACATAATTCCAAGAAAACATATAAAAAACCTTGGCTAACTAAAGGAATAAGAATACCTTGCAACCGTAAAAGAGAACTGTATCTAACAGCAAGAGGGAGTACTGACCCCGAAATTGTTCAATATTATAAAAACTATTGTGCGGTACTAAAAAAAGTTATTAAAAAGTCCAGAAGCATGTGTATCATGTCTGAGATGAGTAACTCTGATAATAAAATTAAAGCAATTTGGAATATTATTGAAAGGGAAACAGGGCAACCAAGAGCACAGGAAGACTTTAGTGCCAAAAAACTGAATGACAAGGGTACTAACAAACAATCTGAAATTGGAAATATTTTCAATACCCATTTTTTAAATGTTGTGGAGCAAATAGGCTCTAGATCTTCACTAGAAGAGGCAAGGCTTCTAATAGAAGAGGCCACACCTGTGCAGTTTGAAACAACTGTATTTCCACGAACCTCTCCCTCTGAAATTAGTAAAATAATAAACTCACTGAAAAGTAAAAGCTCTTACGGAACTGATGGCATTTCCAGCAAGATACTTAAAGCTTGTTCCCCACAGATAAGTAGGATTCTCAGCCACGTATGTAATAGCTCTTTGGAGCAGGGTGTTTTCCCCGATAGACTGAAATATGCCATTGTAAAACCATTGCATAAAAAGGGGGATACGTCAGATGTCAACAACTATTGCCCAATCACTCTTCTGACAGCACTATCAAAAATTTTTGAGAAAGTAATGTATTCAAGAGTACCCTCCCATATTTGTAAAAATAAAGTACTAACAAAATGTCAGTTTGGTTTTCAGAAAGGCTTTTCAACAGAAAATGCTATATATGCTTTCACTGATCAAATATTAAATGCTCTGAATAACCGGACATCACCCATTGGTATTTTTTGTGATCTATCAAAGGCCTTTGACTGTGTAAATCATGGAATTCTTTTAGATAAGCTAAATCATTATGGTTTCGGGGGGGGGGGGGGGGGGGCAGTGCACAAATGGTTTAATTCATACTTAACTGGAAGAATGCAGAAAGTTGAAATAAGTGGTTCATGTAATGTTAATACAACAGCTGATTCCTCAAACGGGGGGGGGGGGGGGGGGCGGCTATCAAGTACGGAGTCCCACAGGGTTCGGTCTTAGTTCCTTTACTGTTCTTGATATACACTAATGACTTACCATTCCATATTGATGAAGATGCAAAGTTAGTTCTTTTTGCTGATGATACAAGTATAGTAATAACATCCAAAAACCAAGAACTAAGTGATGTAATTGTAAATGATGTTTTTCACAAAATTATTAAGTGGTTCTCAGCAAACGGGCTCTCTTTAAATTTTGATAAAACACAGTATATACAGTTCCGTACAGTAAATGGCACAACTCCAGTAATAAATATAGACTTTGAACAGAAGTCTGTAGCTAAGGTAGAATTTTCAAAATTTTTAGGTGAGTCCATTGATGAGAGGTTAAACTGGAAGCAACACATTGATGGTCTGCTGAAACGTCTGAGTTCGGCTACGTATGCTATTAGGGTTATTGCAAATTTTGGTGATAAGAATCTCAGTAAATTAGCTTACTATGCCTACTTTCATTCACTGCTTTCGTATGGTATCATATTCTGGGGTAATTCATCATTGAGTAGATAAGTATTCATTGCTCAAAAACGTGTAATCAGAATAATTGCTGGAGCCCACCCACGGTCATCCTGCAGACATCTATTTAAGGATCTAGGGATCCTCACAATAACCTCACAGTATATATATTCACTTATGAAATTTGTTGTTAATAATCCAGCCCAGTTCAAGAATAATAGCAGTGTGCATAGCTATAACACCAGGAGAAAGGATGATCTTCACTATGCAGGGTTAAATCTGACTTTGGCACAGAAGGGGGTAAATTATGCTGCCACAAAAGTCTTTGGTCACCTACCAAACAGCATCAAAAGCCTGACAGATAGTCAACCAACATTTAAAAATAAATTAAAAGAATTTCTAGATGACAACCCCTTCTACTCATTGGCTGAATTTTTAGATATAAATTAAGGGAGGGGAAAAAAAACTTAAGCATTAGTGTCATGCAATATTCTGTGTAATGTAATATCTTGTACAGACATCTTTCTTTAACCTGACACGTTCCACATCATTGCGAAGTGTCGTATTCATGATCTATGGAACAAGTATTAATCTAATCTAATCTAGTATTCTTGGTTGTATATTTCTTATATGTCAGACCAGCTGATAAGACTTCAGTTTGCATATGGATGTGTTGAAAGAATAAGCTGAGATTCATTTGTGGAGTAATGCTGTTTTTCTGTGGTTGGATGTCAAATAGTTGATTAGTGTAACTGGACAGATAAAAGAATCTACTTATCAAGCGGTGGCCGGAAAACCTACATATAAAAAAAGGTTTCACACATGCAAGCTTTCAGATCCAACGGCAGATTCTTTCCATAGAAGGGTTGAAGGCTAAGGAAGAACAGCGAAGGAAAAGGAGTGGAGAGGTTTAGGAAAATGGGTAGAGTTCGGAAAAGTCACCCAGACCCCTTGGTGAAGGGAGACTTACCAGATGAGATGGGAAGGAAAGACTGATTGTTCAGCCACTGTCTCCAAAAGCTTGCGTATATAAAAGCTTTTTTTATATGTTTGTTCTCCTGCCGCTGTGTGGTGAATAGATTTTTTATCTATCCAGTTACATTATATTGTCAAAATTGATTATTTTGTTTTAAATATTTGCTTAAAGTTCATGATTCCCCGGCATGTATTATAAACTTTCTGTACAAGTTTGTTATGGGTCATGTAATGCTGATTTATGATTCCACATGTGGACTGATAAAGTGAGTTAACACTGATCATGATTTACACTGATCACCCACAATGTTATGAGCACCAACATATTGTCAGTATACACCCATCCACGCAGTAGCAACGCCATCTGGTGAGGAACGACTGCTAGTCAGACATACTCGTGATGCGTGTAATATCAGTAAGTGTGGTGTCTATGTGTAGAATGGAAAAGACATACAATCTATCTGAGTCTGACCAAGGGCAGAGTGTGATGGCCCAGACACTTGGCACAAGCATTTTGGAAACTGCACAACTTGGGTGTTTGAGGAGTGCTGTAGTGAGTGTCTTCAACATGTGGCGAAACCAGTGTGAAACCACATCCTGATGTCATGGGAATGGGCGACCACCCCTCATTACAGATGTTGCACGTTGTAAGCTGGGCAGACTGGTGAAACAAGTCAGACAGCGAACTTCGGTGGAACTGATACCAGACTTTAATGTTGGGCAGAGTACGAGTGTGTCTGAACACAGTCAATGTTAACTCCATAACATTGGCAACTATGAATGAAATGAGCACATGACCATCGGCACTGAATATTGGCACTGTGGCTGAGTGTCGCATGGTCCGATGAATCCTGATACTCCTTCACCATGCTGATGGGAAGGCACTAATTCGCTACCTTCCAGGGGAACAACTCCTTGATACCTGTACTGCAGGATGGAGATAAACTGGCAGCAGCTCTGTTACGCGCTGGGGAACATTCATGTGGGCATCCATGGGTCCAGTGCAGCTCGTGCAATCCACCATGAAGGCCAAGTAGTATCTCACACTGGTTGCAGTGGTTGTACATCCCTTCAAGACAACCATGTTTTCCAACGACAGTGGCATTTTTCAGCAAGATAATGTGCCATGTCACGAGACCAGGAGTTTGTTGGAATGATATGAGGATCACAGTGGCATGTTGCAGTTGATGTGTTGGTCCCCCAACTCACCAGATCTGAACCTGATTGAATGCATCTGGGATGTTATTGAATGTGGCATCAGAGCACGTCACCCACCTCCCCGGAATTTACAGGAACTAGGTGATTTGTGTGTATCAACTCCCTCCAGTGTCCTACTGAGACCTTATTGCTTCCATACCACAAGCGTCACTGCTGTTATCCATGCCAAAGACAAACATACTGGCTATTAGGTAGGTGGTCATATGTTCTGGCTGATCAGTGTATATGTCACATATGTTGCAGAATGTTACATAGAAACAATCTATGTAAGTACTAGAATGTACCCTGTGTCAAATTCATGATCTCCAGTTTTGTATTTTTTTGTATTTTTTATTTTTGAATTTGTTATACATATTACATGTTGTATTTGTTCTAGTCTTTCTGTGTTTGATATGTTTTGTAGGTTGCTTGACAACCATTATGTCGTCAAAATTGACCAATAGCTAATAAATTGACAATTGTTCTGCCCATAATGAACAACGTTTTCTTTTGAAAAATATTGAGGCTGTGGACCTATCTACAAACAAGATTACCAGCTAAGACAACTAATTGCTGTGACACAATTTGACAAAAAACTGTACTGGTTGATGGGAGATACCCTACGGCATCAGGACATAGTCAGTTTGGTTGTGAAGGGAACTGGTGGGGGGGGGGGAGGTCACAGTTTGACTACAGTAAGCAGATTCAAGTGGGTATTTGTAGATTGCAGTAGTGATGCAGAGGTGAAGAAACGTGCACAGGGTAGACAAGTGAGGAAAGCTGCATCAGACCAGTCTCAGGATGAAAATAACAACAACATTCTTTTCCATGCATTCATTTCAACAAGTACCTGAAGCACTGTAAAATTCCATCTTGTACCTATTTTATTTATTTATTCATTCATCCAGGGACCAACAAGTGCCTGTGTAGCACTGGAAGATTATACCATAGACTTATTTTGTTTATTTAGGCGTCCAGGGATCACCTCACAATGATAACTGGGTTTGTCACCATAATACATCGAAAACAGTGACTTAGAATATACATACACATAGAAGAACATCATTACCGTGTAGGGGCATTGTAACAACTACAAATGAAAAGGTCATGCACAGAATTTGGGGGGGGGGGGGGGGGGGGGTTGGTATTTGAACTGGGAACATGGGGTAAAAAGCTTTCGGTTTAGTCTACACAAACAGCCATATTGAAGCAAAAAATATATATAAAAAAACTTACAACTGTTCAGAATGAAACCTATGTAAAAATTAATTTGCAATTGTAAATGTAAAATGATTGATTCCACATCATTACGATCCATCACACCAAATGATCAATGGAACATGCAACAGTAAATAAAATGTTATGTTACAGTATATTAAGCAAGGTTTGAATGACAAACCGGACCTGGCATTCAGGCACATTCTGCGAATCAAGCAATTCCTCTTGCAAAAGATTTTAATTGGGCTGAAATAAATCTCAACTAATGGCATCATTGGTATGTGCATTGTTCAGATTTTACATGCAAAAAGAGACTTCTTGACTGGTGCTAGACAGTTAGTTCAAATTTGGTCCACCAATGTACTGGACCGTGAACCATGGACCTTACCATTGGTGGGGAGGCTTGCATGCCTCAGCGATACAGATGGCCGTACCTTAGGTGCAACCACAACGGAGGGGTATATGTTGAGAGGCCAGACAAACATGTGGTTCCTGAAGAGGGGGAGCAGCCTTTTCAGTAGTCGCAGGGGCAACATTCTGGATGATTGACTGATCTGGCCTTGTAACATTAATCAAAACGGCCTTGCTGTGCTGGTACTGCAAACGGCTGAAAGCAAGGGGAAGCTACAGCCATAATTTTTCCCGAGGACATGCAGCTTTACTTTATGATTAAATGATGATGGCATCCTCTTGGCTAAAATGTTCCAGAGGTAAAATAGTCCCCCATTCGGATCTCCGGGCGGGGACTACTTAAGAGGACGTCATTATCAGGAGAAAGAAAACTGGCGTTCTACGGATCGGAGCGTGGAATGTCAGATCCCTTAATCAGGCAGGTAGGTTAGAAAATTTAAAAAGAGAAATGGATAGGTTAAAGTTAAATATAGTGGGAATTAGTGAAGTTCGGTGGCAGGAGGAACAAGACTTTTGGTCAGATGAATACAGGGTTATAAATACAAAATCAAATAGGGGTAATGCAGGAGTAGGTTTAATAATGAATTTAAAAAATAGGAGTGCGGGTAAGCCACTACAAACAGCATAGTGAACGAATTATTGTGGCCAAGATAGACACAAAGCCCATGCCTACTACAGTAGTATAAGTTTATATGCCAACTAGTTCTGCAGATGATGAAGAAATTGATGAAATGTATGATGAGATAAAAGAAATTATTCAGGTAGTGAAGGGAGATGAAAATTTAATAGTCATGGGTGACTGGAATTCGTCAGTAGGAAAAGGGAGATAAGGAAACATAGTAGGTGAATATGGATTGGGGGAAAGAAATGAAATAGGAAGCCGTCTGGTAGAATTTTGCACAGAGCATAACTTAATCATAGCTAACTCTTGATTCAAGAATCATAAAAGAAGGTTGTATACATGGAAGAAGCCTGGAGATACTAAAAGGTATCAGATAGATTATATAATGGTAAGACAGAGATTTAGGAACCAGGTTTTAAATTGTAAGACATTTCCAGGGACAGATGTGGACTCTGACTACAATCTATTGGTTATGAACAGTAGATTAAAACTGAAGAAACTACAAAAAGGAGCTAATTTAAGGAGATGGGACCTCGATAAACTGACTAAACCAGATGTTGTAGAGAGTTTCAGGGAGAGCATAAGGGAACAATTCACAGGAAGGGGGGAAAGAAATACAGGGATGAAGTAGTGAAGGCAGCAGACAATCAAGTAGGTAAAAAGATGAGGGCTAATAGAAATCCTTGGGTAACAGAAGAAATATTGAATTTAATTGATGAAAGGAGAAAATATAAAAATGCAGTAAATTAAGCAGGCAAAAAGGAATACAAATGTCTCAAAAATGACATCGACAGGAAGTGCAAAATGGCTTAGCAGGGATGGCTAGAGGACAAATGTAAGGATATAGAGACTTATCTCACTAGGGGTAAGATAGATACAGCCTACAGGAAAATTAAAGAGGCCTTTGGAGAAAAGAGAACCACTTATATGAATATCAAGAGCTCAGATGGAAACCCAGTTCTAAGCAAAGAAGGGAAGCCAGAAAGGTGGAAGGAGTATATAGAGGGTTTATACAAGGGTGATGTACTTCAGGACAATATTATGGAAATGGAAGAGGATGTAGATGAAGACAAAATGAGAGATAAGATACTGCGTGAAGAGTTTGAGAGAGCGCTGAAAGACCTAAGTCGAAACAAGGCTCCGGGAGTAGACAACATTCCCTTATCATTTAGCTACAAAATAGCAGGTCAGCAACTGGAAGCAGTTAATTCCATAAATTATCTGGGAGTACGCATTAGGAGTGATTTAAAATGGAATGATCATATAAAGTTGATCGTCGGTAAAGCAGATGCCAGACTGAGATTCATTGGAAGAATCCTAAGGAAATGCAATCCGACAACAAAGGAAGTAGGTTACAGTACGCTTGTTCGCCCAATGCTTGAATACTGCTCAGCAGTGTGGGATCCGCACCAGGTAGGGTTGATGGAAGAGATAGAGAAGATCCAACGGAGAGCAGCGCGCTTCGTTACAGGATCATTTAGTAATTGCGAAAGCGTTACGGAGATGATAGATAAACTCCAGTGGAAGACTCTGCAGGAGAGACGCTCAGTAGCTCGGTACGGGCTTTTGTTGAAGTTTCGAGAACATACCTTCACCGAAGAGTCAAGCAGTATATTGCTCCCTCCTACGTATATCTCACGAAGAGACCATGAGGATAAAATCAGAGAGATTAGAGCCCACACAGAAGCATACCGACAATCCTTCTTTCCACGTACAATACGAGACTGGAATAGAAGGGAGAACCGATAGAGGTACTCAGGGTACCCTCCGCCACACACCGTCAGGTGGCTTGCGGAGTACGGATGTAGATGTAGATGTAGATGTAGAACTACTGATGGCCTTGGGAGAGCCGATCATGACAAAACTCGATCATCTGGTGAGCAAGGTGTATGAGACAGGCGAAATACCCTCAGACTTCAAGAAGAATATAATAATTCCAATCCCAAAGAAAGCAGGTGTTGACACATGTGAAAATTACCAAACTATCAGTTTAATAAGTCACAGCTGCAAAATACTAACGCGAATTCTTTACAGACGAATGGAAAAACTGGAGAGGCGGACCTCAGGGAGGATCAGTTTGGATTCCATAGAAATGTTGGAACACGTAAGGCAATACTAACCTTACGACTTATCTTAGAAGAAAGATTAAGAAATGGCAAACCTACGATTCTAGCATTTGAAGACTAAGAGAAAGCTTTTGACAATGTTAACTGGAATACTCTCTTTCAAATTCTGAAGGTGGCAGGGGTAAAATACAGGGAGTGGGAGGCTATTCGCAATTTGTACAGAAACCATATGGCAGTTATAAGAGTCGAGGGACATGAAAGGGGAGCAGTGGGTGGGAAGGGAGTGAAAAAGGGCTGTAGCCTATCCCTGATTTTATTCAATTTGTATATTGACAAAGCAGTAAAGGAAACAAAAGAAAAATTCGGAGTAGGTATTAAAATTCATGGAGAAGAAATAAAAACTTTGAGATTCGCTGATGACATTGTAATTCTGTCAGAGACAGCAAAGGACTTGGAAGAGCAGATGAACGAAATGGACAGTGTCTTGAAAGGAGGATATAAGATGAACATCAACAAAAGCAAAACGAGGATAATGGAATGTAGTCAAATTAAATCGGGTGATGTTGAGGGAATTAGATTAGGAAATGAGACACTTGAAGTAGTAAAGGAGTTTTGCTATTTAGGGACTAAAATAACTGATGATGGTCGAAGTAGAGAGAATATAAAATGTAGACTGGCAATGGCAAGGAAAGCGTTTCTGAAGACGAGAAATTTGTTAACATCAAGTATAGATTTAAGTGTCAGGAAGTCGTTTCTGAAAGTATGTGTATGGAGTGTAGCCATGTATGGAAGTGAAACATGGATGATAAATAGTTTGGACAAGAAGAGAATAGAAGCTTTCAAAATGTGGTGCTACAGAAGAATGCTGAAGATGAGATGGGTAGATCACACAACTAATGAGGAGGTATTGAATAGAATTGGGGAGAAGAGGAGTTTGTGGCACAACTTGACAAAAAGAAGGGACCGGTTGGTAGGACATGTTTTTAGGCATCAAGGGATCACAAATTTAGCAATGGAGGGCAACGTGGAGGGTAAAAATCGTAGAGGGAGACCAGGAGATGAATACACTAAGCAGATTCAGAAGGATGTAGGTTGCAGTAAGTACTGGGAGATGAAGAAGCTTGCACAGGATAGAGTGGCATGGAGAGCTGCATCAAACCAGTCTTAGGACTGAAAACCACAACAACAACAACAATGTACTGGACGTTGGTCTAAGAATAGTTTTAACCATTTGAAATATCTTGCTTCGTTTGTATTTTATGTGCAAAGAATATGTTTTTTCTTGGAGGTTATTGAATTTTGCCACCTGTGTACCTTAAACTTGTATGAAGCTGTTCAAACTTTGCACAAAGATAGCAAATTTTATTTATCCAATAATCTTTATCTGTTGTCAAGATATGGTAGTTTAAAGTCCAGCTAAATGTAACACAAAATTTGTTGTTACTTGACTTGAATGCACGGAAACAGTTTAAAGTGAATCGAATGAGTTAAAAATGCATTCTTATGATAAAATTGGAGACTTGCTCCAGCTTCATTAAAAACACCTCTTTTTGTATGTTTTCTTTACTTCTGTGTTTCAAAATTCTCCAAATTGGTTCAAATTTTTTAAGAACATAGACAAATACATATAATTAATGGTCATCCTGTTGTTTTGCAAAAACTTTACCTGTTGCCACGATACAAGCAACATGGTTTAAAACACAATAAAAGAAAACCTATAGCAGATCCGTCATCTCCCAAGTCAACTAAATCTACATTGGTTGCCAAGCTATGGCAGTCTATTGGGTGAAAATAATGGTAGTGTGAAAGTTGGGAACCAGAATGAAAAATGCTTCTATTGTAGCACAAAAAAAGATTAACATTTTGTGGACATAGTTAGGGATGGAAAAGAAGGGAACCAGCTTTTCAACATATCTGGCAGCTTCAAAGACTTTTAAATCAAAACATCTTGATATTTCACACATTTTACAAGTTAATCCTGGATGTAAGAACAAGTATACACAAATTTATGTGCAGCTAGAGAATGAAACACATCTATAATTGGAAGTATCCAAGAGTGGGTGTGCATCCATAATAGGAAGTAATTCAGAGTGGGGATGCATGCATCCTAAACTTTACTAACTCATTGTTTCAAATTGCATAACATGACAAATACCATGGTGGACGACATTATAGCATGCATAATGTTATACAACATGACATCATGTAACTGTACTTAACACAGTGCATTATAGTACATCACATGGGTACTAATGCTAACAAACAGAAAAGTGTGAATATGTCATGTTTTGATTTAAATGTCTTTGAAGCTGCCAGATAAGTCAAAAAGCTAGGTCCCTTCTTTTACATCCCTAATTCTGCCCAGAACATATACACCTTTTCTTGTGCTATGATAGAAGCATTGTATTCTGTTTATAATTATGTTTTTACAAGTATGGGACAGGTGGTCCGCCTGACATGATTTAAAAAAACCTTAATCATGATGATCAGAAAGAGCAAACTCCATACTCCCGAATATGAGGTCAGCATCTCAACAACTGCACTGCCTCATTCAGTTTTTCCCTATTGTACAATGTTCTTTTGATAATACACAATTTGCACCAGACACATATAGAACATAGTTTACCGTTGCACATACCGTGGACACTCATTGGTGGATCGTGCACCTCAAACAGGCTGCTGTAGTCCCGCACTCCATCCAGGCTGTCCAGAAAACTGACTCCAAGCCTTTAAATATGCAACTATACCACATGCACATCTTCATGGGCTTCCAGTAACCTGGTATCCATTGACAGCTCTGCTTGGATTAATTTGATGAGTATATGGGGAACATCATTACTTCCTCCAATCCACAGAAGTAGTGCTGCTCTGGTCAGAGGATGGTTCAGAATGGCTTTGAAAACAAAACATATCATGTTCACTTACTCGTCAAAGCATCACTTCTGTATAGTAAGCTAACAGTGATTCAGTAGTATATTAATTGTATTTGTAGGTGTTTCCATTAGCTGTTTCCATGTGCTGTTGGTCCTTCTTAAATAAATATAGTTTTGTGGTCTCATATATAAATATATTTCACTTCTGTGAACACAGGACATGAGTAAGATGTGTTTCCTGTAAATGAGTATGCACACTAAACTTTTCAAATTGAAGAAAAAATAATAAATTGGTTAGGTATCATTGAAAGCTGCATTCTGATATTGAACAACTGTTACAGATTTGATACAACAGCAGACTGCTTTGACCAGCATAATATTCTAATTGGAAATATGTTGTGTGCACATAGTACTGGGAGGTAAGTAGCATTTAATGTACTACATAAAATACATTGACAGAGGAATGTAGGAAGTGCATTAGCACTAAGAATTTTGACACATTATACCTGTTTTAGTAAACTAAAATTAATCAGAGTTTTTTTCATTAGCTTAAACAATGACAGTGTATTTAGTATGTGGTACCTAAGTACTCGTTTCCATTATTTGATGGTATACACGGATTTGTGGTAGTGCAGAAAATCTGAAGAAACTGTGTTTAATCTATTTGTCATGACCTTCAACATTGACTCTCAAACTGGAGGTTCTACCTGTTTTTCAAGTAGCTCATTAACTGTTCTCATAAACTAAGTACACACAGTTCCCACCTTCATACCAAGTAAAAATCCTCAGTTGTTCTGGGAATCAAAGCCAGATCATCCACATGACATTTAGATCCACTGACAGCTCAGGTGTGGAGCCAGATAACAAAATTTTCATAAACAGTATCAAAAATGTTTTTCAAATATTTAGTTTTTTGTAAATGTGATATTGCAAAGTACATATTCCACAATTGTTGAGTGTGCCCAAGGAAAGTTTCGGCTGCTATCTGCACCATTCAGGAACAAGCCCAAGCCAGCAGCTTTAGATTATATCCAAGCCATGTTCAGAAGTGGGAGCTAATAAGTAGTCAGGGGGGCATCACATGGGAGTGAACAGAATGATGTGATGGTACAGTCCAGGAATGGTGTACAGTCACAGTTGGATTCTCAGAGGTGCATGGCTGATGATCCCCATTTGTGATGTTATGCATTATCAAGAATTGAATGTGCACTTACCTGTTGCAGAGAACTACAGGCCAAGATACCTGAAGATGTTCCCTATGTGCACCGGTGGGATTGTAGTATTGCCTGTTTGAAAGATGAGTTAGTATTTAACCACCATCTTCCTGTCATGACCAGAGAGAGGAGAGAGTTTTATTTTCATGACATTCAGCCCAGGTGGCCGAGGATTAAAAGAGCAACAGTCACAAGTTTTTGTAGATGTGCAGGGGTTCTCGTAAACAAAAAATATCAGCAGCAAAAACAGCTGACTTGATCCTGCATCAGAAAGAAGTGGAGCTAACTCCATGTTGAAAATATTCACGTGATAAGGAATGGCTCCCCAGTTTATGACGTCATCTTGTGCCCATGTGGTGGCATCTGTGGATGTAGACAAGGAACTTGTTCACTACACCATGAGTCCTAAATAATGCTCCCCAAAGGTATGGTCAGAATGGAGAACAGGTCTGAATCACGTCAGTAATCAACTGGTCAAGGAGGAGGCTGTGTTACAGCACTTCATACCAAGGTTTTGGAACCCTTCTGATGCCTTTCAAGACTATAGAGCTAAAATAAAATAAAAAAAATCACCAAGATCTTATGAATGGTGTGAAAGCAAAATATAATCAGTTGAATGTCAGCAGAGGATATAGGAGTGTTCTATTTAGGAAAAATACAGTTCAGATTCTCAAGTGAGGGAGCTCACAAGTGAGATGGACCTTTAATGACTGAAGAGGTCTCAGTCCATCAGAGCCTAGTGCTGAGCACCTTGGTGGGGAGGCAGGTACAATTTCTTTGCTGGTGGTGGGTGTGTCTTGTAACTTGTTGGTTGTATGGAAGTAACACATTGCTTCTGTGGCCACATTGTCTCTAGGACCACTTTCTAAAAGATCAGTAAGAAAATGTTTCGAGCGTTGGAAACACTGGTGGGACAAATGATGTATTAGTTGTAAAAGAGAGTGATTTGAAAGAGATAAGGTTGTTTTGTAAATAATTTTGAAATATATAGCCTTTAAAAAATAATTCCGGTTGTGGAAAGTAAGTTTATCTGAAGATATCAAATCTGGTTGTAGCTATATAAACCATACATAACAGTGATTTTAAGTCAAACTACTAAGCAGCTTGTACAGAAAGGTAATAATTCACGTTTATCTGGCTGTTTAGGATTAATCATCCTATTTTTATGGAAGTAGTCTGTTCCTTACATGTAACTGCTATAGTTTTTTTGCTGATCCTTGTCTGGAATGAAATGTCTTTTTTTCTGTCAGTGGATCATTGTACAACATATATAAAAGACTGTGAGAAATACAGTGCTATGAAGCTCTGGAACCTCCTCCTGAGTGAATTAGTTGGAAGGATCTACTATTCCAATGGGTTTCCAACACTTGTGCTCTCCTTTTGTATGGCCTTGTGAAGAAAGATCCATTCACTTCAGTTTCTCTCTAGGAGCTCGATTTGTCAGGAACATAGTATTCCCATATCAAAAACAAAACTTTGGAACTGATCTCTTGAGATGGTTCTAAAAACAGATGAAACTTGTATATATTTGACAGCTATTTTCTAATGTTCTGCAAGTTTATTGCTATGTCGTGTGTTCAGTTATCTCTAATATTTCATTAATTGTCATCATTTAAAGATTTTGTGTGCACTGAGCAACTAGCTCTTCATACCAGCCAAGAGCAGTTACCATAGTGCTCCATGCCGCCAGCTCAAACAGTCAGCACGGATTATGTAATGGTCTAAGGATGATCAGACATTGATCAAAACCAGTTACTGTTCTTTAAAATAAATTATTTCATGGAATTTAGACTGTTTTTATTATATTTTTAATAAGTGTACAAAAGACTAACAAATTCTCAGTGCTGGTAGGAAGACAGTTGCCAGTTTTTTTTAAAAAAAGGGCCATATTGCCACATAGCATTAGAAGCAGACTTACCGCTACTGCTGATTGGTAGAAAGATCTCTGTTTACTGCAGATTTTTGAAAAAGTTTGTGGGAAACATTCAAAAGGAAAAATAATTGTTCATCATAATGATGCATCGCCATGTACAACAAAACTAACACCTGAATATCTGGATGCCTTGAAGGTCAGGACAATGAGCCCTCTTTACAATACAGGTCCTGACCAAGCACCTTGTGTTTTCTTTTTGTTTCCAAAAGTAAAAGGTAAACTGCAATCACATTTTTATCATCAGATGAAGCAGTAGAACATTATAAAAATGTGGTTTCTAAGGCACCTCATGAAAAATGGCATCATTGCTTTAAGGAGTGATTTCATTGAATGCAAAGATTTATCTGTGTTAAAATGGAATATTTTTTTAAAAAAATAAAATAATTTTTTAAAACTAATCCTTGTTTGATTTTCTAAAAATCTCCAATGTCACCCTCATATGTTTCCCTTTTCCCTACAGGCAATGTGTGTTACGTATCCTGCAGCCTTTGAGGCAGGGTGAGAAAACAATACTTGCATTCTTCAGCACGAAGAAGGATGGCACAGAGTCATCTGACGATGAAAGTGATAAGAAAAAAACATTACGAAAGGACAATAAATCACGTGCTGCTCTGGAAAAGCTCAACACGTTAATCCAATCTATGGTCAAGGTCAGATTTAATTTATGTGTTTGTTGTTGTATTACTTGTATATTTGGAAACTGAGTCTACTATTTACAGTGACAAAACACCATTGTATACTTATAGTTATAGTGATGCAACTATAATTTATCTCATTTAAATTATTGTATCACAAATGTACAAGGCACATGACAGTTGTGCTTGAAGTTTTTAAGTTCCTGTGCAAATCAGGGAACATGGCTGAGCACCAGCTAACAAGTAAGACCTAATCCTTAATATCCAGAGATGTGTGTGTATACTACTGCTTCATTTTTTGGGACACATTGTCTCTCTTATATGTTTCTAATTTAGTATTATTAATAAATTATAGGAGGAACAGTCATCTCAGGACAGTTCCTATAGTGGAGATAGATTTGCAAAACCAAAGAGATATTTTGTAAAGAAAGAGAAGCTGGAAAAACAAATAGATGCAAAACATACCTCAGAGGAGAAAGTTTCAGGTATGTTTTTCCAACATTTACTGATAAAATAAAATTTATAATTTCCATTGATGCAAATAAACAGCAAGGTTGTTTTAATTTACTTACAATTCACACTAAATCAAAGTAAGCTGGAGTAATCCAGAATTTGTAATCAGTTAAGTATTCTGGTCTGTATTAAATATTCAACAATCCATAGTGATTATCCCAATAAAAATTAAATTCAGCAGACACTGATTGATATTTTCATTCATTTAATAAATGTCTTTCATGTCATATTGCGGGTTTATTATTGCTGCATTTGCTGTATTTTGATAAAGTACCCTTATGTCATTTTAAATGGCAAAGCACTTCGTGGAAATAGGCCAGTTATGGCTGGGTGCAGATTTGGTGAAATCATGATTCTTGACATGAGGGCTGGTGCGAACTTCCAGTCCTCTAAAACAATAATATACGAACTCAAATTACAGTGCACTCCAGCAGAGTGGATTGCTGTTGGGCTGCGGTCTACAAGGTTCGCTCATTGGTGGATTCGGGGTTACAGTTCCACCTTATAAACTGTGCACAATGGCAGGGGCAGTTTCTCTTGGGTTGTCCACTGAGCCCTGTAGGTTGGTTCTCAGGTTCTTTGGACCGAGTCTAGCAAATAACCAAAATCTTGATGACTCCAGTACATGTAGTCACTGCTACTGTATATGATGTGAGACTGACCAACAGTGGTCTATCAATATACAGTAACCCATCTAAGGACCCAGTTCTTTGGACTGATGCCACACAAACAAATGGGTGCCAATGCCCGTGACTGAGCATGATTTGCGATGATCAGTGGCTTCCAGGAGGCCTGATGTCCAAGCAGGTTGTCTTCCTTGTTTCTGCTGGAATCTTATCAGAGAAGTTGAACTTGAGGGACTGTTATAGTTATTTAACAGTGGTGTTAAGGCCTTTAACATCATATTTTGTCAATTTAATATCATAAGCTTTGGTATCTGTGGGGAATGAAACCCTGTTGAGCTTCTGAATGTGCCACTTCAAATCAAATGTCCCACAATGCAAAGCCAGGAAACACAGTCCAATGATAGAATCACAACTTATGCCTTAAGAGGGAGTACTCCAAACAAGAAGAAGGAATTTACTGTGCATTAGGATTCAAATAACCCTTGCTGATGCAAATGAGCTTGTGATACTTCCCTTTAATGTAAAGTGAGGAGGCCTCAAATTGTCTGCACCAAAAACCTGTGGCTAATGACTGACACCTGCACTCCAGTTTCTAAATATGATTTTCCTAATCACCATCACATTCTGGTGGTTACTCGAAAGTCTGTCAGTAACAGTGCACATTGCCAACCAACAGCTGTTTATGGGAAGTGCTGTAATGCAGTCTAGCACATGTGGTTATTCGCAGTTGCTGATATTCTCTTTCTTGGTGGCCCATAAGACCACAGTTCTCACCCTGTGGTATCCTACTGTCTCAACATTGTGACATTGGTGACACATCACTTCAGATCCAAATACATTCCTCCATTCTTGTGACTGTATGTTGGATTCCATTTCTGTCAAAGTGCTGGTGGATGTTACTGTCCTCTGCAGTGAATGGAAAACCTATCCACACTTCCTCAACTTCTTGATTTGTAGTCACTTTGTTATATAATTATTATTATTTGGTTAGTTAATTCAAATATTATTTATTTATTTTTCTAAATGAATATTCTTTACGTATTTTAATTGTTGGTTTAGTTAATGGTTTTAGTTGGTTTAGCTTAGTTCTTTATTTCCTTTTATCTTTACTCTCCTGAAAACCTGGAAAATATAAATATTTCATTTAAAATACCACAGGAGAGCAAGAGGTGTATTCTGCAGCAGCACTCTCGCGGAAATTCCGTGTTGTTATCTGCTCCACCTGAAATCTCTAAAACTTTTACTATGCAGATTGTTTGGTGCAACTGTGTGCTATGTTGTTTGATGAGGCTGGATGATAGGTCTAACAATTTAGCAAGTTAAAGTTTATTAATTCGGAGATAATCTCTTGACGAATTCTGACCATGCAAAATGCAGGTTTGCACTATTGTTCCAAACTTCACCTATGAGCGATCTAAATATCATAATGGTGTCTCACAACAATACAATCTCTCTCCTCCTCTCACATGTCTAATCTCTCCATTTCCTTCACAAAGAGTCCAAAAAACAAAATTTTTTGGTTCGGTAAGACACAGAGAAGCGTTTGTAGCATGGAACATCCAATCTTGCTATCATTATATGCTGTTCACCACAGTATCAATTTGTCACACCCAAATCAGCGTTTTGCATACATTGTTGCACCATACCATGCAGAAACACACATCCAGTGAGTGCCGTTTGGCCTCTTCAGTCACCACCTGAGCCATTTGTGCACTTCCTGTTAGAACGTGGTTTTCTTATTGACTTTTACTTAACAAATTCCATCTGAAAATTCTCTCTCTCATTGATGGCTAGTGAGATGTTTCAACTGGTAGTGCTGACACAATCCAGCTTCCAAATCCATGAAAATTTTCACTCGCCATAGCTCTTCTTGATATCTTATGACCACATGCACATCACCTGTTAACCTTAGTCACATTACACTGTTCATCCTCTGAATATTTACCCTAGGTTACAGCAGTTCTCAAGTTGGAAAATAATATGAATAATAATAATGATGATGATAATTTTAGATGTCTTCCCCACAACTGTGAATTGGATAAGTATGGAGAAGGAAGCTGGCCATGTCCTTAAGTGACTGGGGGGGTGTCACAAAATGCTTAAACTGAGGTGGCCATTTGTGGATTTGAACATGCCCTTCCCAAAGGTGAGTGCAGTGTCTTAACCAATGCACCACCTCTGTCAGTTAACTGTAGTATAGGAGACAAAAAATAGGTGTGAGGAGGAAGCTGCACTGGTGTAACTAAGTGAAGTCATGCAGTAGTTTAGGCACTAGTAAGCGTCGGAAACGTTTAGCTGTTAGTCACCGTCTTCTCATCATCATTTAGGTTGTCTATGATTTTCCATAGTTATTTTAGCTCAGAACTTACTTCTCACTTGGTCTTGTCAATAAGCCAGGGCCATTTCTGAAATGAATATTTTAGCTCTAATGATCACCTCTTCCTCCCTTCTCTCTCCTTGCTTTGCCTCTCCTCTGTTCATGTAATGTGAGCTTGAGCAGAATGTAGCACACAGAACAGAGAAGCATAAAGGAGATTATTGAGGAGCATGAAAGAAAAATGAAGATTAGTCTCCCAAGGGCAATGTATGGGAATCCAAAAAAGTTTGGTACAAATAATGTTTGATGGCTACCATTAAACCCCTCAGGTGAATGGTTCTTCATATTAGCAACAGTTTATTTCCTATCCCATCCTTGCCCAAAAAAAGCTAAAGCAACTTTGATTATTAACAAGAGTCCTAAGCAATCTGCTCTCCCTCTCCCTTTCATCTGTGACAGGCATTTTCAAGCATGTGGTTCATTTTTTGGACTTGTCCCTTGGGAGTATTTGCTTTTATCTTCTGTGATATTGTATTTGTACATCTAATACACACACATTCCACAAACGACCATAATTCTCATTCCCTTTCCTGTTCTGTTAACAAATGGAGTGAGGGGAAAAAGTGCCAGTTCTCTATACTTCTTCATTAGTGTTCTGCAACAACATCAGCTTCCCTCTAGAGCTTTTCATTTGAGTTCATGTAGCATTTCCATAATATATGCATGTTGATCAAACCTACCTGTAACAAATCTAACAGCCTGCCTCTGATTTGCTTTGGTCTTCCTTTAATCCAACCTGTTTGGGGATCCCAAACACCACCAAGAATGAGCACACATGTGTTCTATACTCTGTCTCCTTTATAGATGAGCTACACTTTCCTACAATTATCCCAATAAACCAAAGTCCACCATTTGTCTTTCCTAAAACTGCCTTATGTGCTCTTTACATTTCGTATCACTTTGCAACATTCCACTTATGGGTGTGAGAAGCAGCTCACAACTAATATTGTATCCAAACATTACACCATTGTTTTTCAAACAGTGGAACATGAGAGTTGCAGATAGGCACAAAAAAGAGAATTCTAGGAATACTTAAGCTTTTGGACAAAGTACTTCCTCAGAATTAGAACTCTCATATATTAACACAACAACTCACACACACATGGTTACTGTCTCTGGGTGCTAGGGCCCGACTGTTAGTGTTTGACATGAGCAGCAATTAGATGTTAGATGGGGAGGAGGTGGAGTAAGGAGGAGTCATGCAGTTGGGAGGGGGAGAGATAACAGGGCAGGGGCGGAGATGATGTTGGTGCTGCATGTGGGAGTGTGCAAGGATGGAGTAGGGCTGCTAGGGAGGTTGGGAATATGGACAGGATAGAGCTGCTAGGGCTTTTGTCCCCACCATGTCCCTCATGCTCCCACAGCCTGCACTAATGTCTTCGCTCACCCTTACCCAGCTATCCTTTCCCAGACTGTCACATGCCATCTCCTTACCTTCTCTCCTTGCCCAAGCAGAATGCTGCTCACATTAGATACAGTCATAGTTTGGCATAATGCCCAGAGAAAGTAGTCATGTGTTTATTAATATGTGAGAATTCTGTTTCTGAGGGAGGCCTGTGTCTGAGAGCTTAAATATTTCTGTAGAACTGATTTTCCTACTTGTCTCCTTTGGCTTACATGTTCCACATTTAGAGCAAGCCTCATTCATCACACCAAATAGAAATTATGTCGAATTCATCCTGTATCCCCCTGTAATCAATAAATAATGACACCTCCTTATTTAAATACAGCATCATAAGCAAACAGTCACAGATTCCTGCTCACCCATCCATCAAATCAAGAGCAGTCCTGTCACACATCCTTGGGATACAACTGACAATGTCTTTGTGCCTGACGAACATTCGATGTCCAGGAAAACATACTGGGTTCTATTACTTAAAAAGTCTTAAAGTCTCTCACTACACAGTCCAGTCACTTAAATGTGACCACTTCCTGTGTTCAACATCAGCATACAATAACCATTCACAGACAGTGAATGGCAGCACTGGCAGTGAATGGACTATAAAGCATGTCAGGGGGGATGTGGGAAACAGTGCAGTCACTGTCATAATGCAGAAACGGAATGTATTTCTGACATCCATAAGGTCATGATCATTGGCCAAGAATGGAAGCATTTCCAAAATGTCTAGGTCCATAAACTTTTCATGTGCTGCCACAAGTAAAGTATACTGTGCATGGCAAAATGGCATGGCACTAACCAAAACGATCACCAAGGCAACTGTGGTGCACCTCAGCCATAGATGACGTGGAGATGTGTATGGCAAAATAGACATGCAGCTGTAGAGCAACTGTCCGCGTATATGAACTGAGGTTTACCAACAGTGTCTCCTCACGAATGTTACTGTGTATGGGCATGTGCAGCAGATGTCCGGTTCACGCACCCATGTTGACTGCTGTTCATCAGCAACGAAGGCTGGAATTTGCATACCAATATTGCAACTGGATGTCAACAGATGGCCTTTTCAGATAACAGATGGCCATTGATGTTTATGGTGTGAACGTCGAGAGCGAACAGCATCCAACAATTGTTGGAGGAGTCCGGGCCGGGGGAGGAAGCGTTATAGTCTGGGATATGTTTTCCTGCTATTCCCTCGGTGAGCTCATCATTATGGAAGGCACAATGGATCAATAAAAGTATGCATGTCCATCTTAGCATGATGGTATCTACGAGCAGAACAGTGTGTCATGTCACACAACTCGCAGTGTACGTGCTTGATAAGGAAAGTTCCGTGACGAGTGTACTGTATTCCCCTGGCCACCAAACTCCCCAGATTTAAAGCCAGTCAAGAATTGTGGGACCGCCTCGCACCAGGGATCTTCAAACAAGAAATACAGTGCATCTGGCCATGGCACTGGCATCTGCAGGGCTCCACATTCCTGTTGGTACCTTCCAGAACCTCAGTGACCCTTCCTGCATGTCTGGCAGTGGCCCACACTGCAGAAGGTGGTTATTCAGTCTTTTGACAGGTGGTCCCATTAGTGTGACTGGACATTCTAATGCTCAGACCTTTATTAACTCCTGCCGTCTGGGTTCAGAGGTCATCCTCAGTTCGTACAGGCGGTTGGTGGAGTTGGTGAAGGCGGAAAGCCTCGCTCGCGGGGTGGAATCAGAGCTAACTATTTGTAGTATCGTTCCCAGAACCGATCGCGGTCCTCTGGTTTGGAGCCGAGTGGAAGGCTTAAACCAGAGGCTCAGACGATTCTGCAGAGAGCTGGGGTGCAAATTTCTCGACCTCCGCTATTGGGTGGAGAAATGTAGGGTCCCCCTGAATAGGTCAGGCGTGCACTACACGCCGGAAGCGGCTACGAGGGTAGCAGAGTACGTGTGGAGTGCACATGGAGTTTTTTTAGGTTAGAGAATTCCCTCCCTAGGCCCGACAAGACGCCTCTTGAGACGCGGCAAGGCAGGAGTAGGCAAAATGCAACAAGGAATAACAATATTAATGTGCTAATAGTAAACTGCAGGAGCGTCTATAGAAAGGTCCCAGAACTGCTGTCATTAATAAACGGTCACAACGCCCATATAGTACTAGGAACAGAAAGTTGGCTGAAACCAGACGTAAACAGTAATGAAATCCTAAACTCGGATTGGAATGTATACCGCAGAGATAGGCTGGACAGTGAAGGGGGAGGCGTGTTTATAGCGATAAGAAGTGCAATAGTATCGAAGGAAATTGACGGAGATTCGAATTGTGAAATGATTTGGGTGAAGGTCACGGTTAAAGCAGGCTCAGACATGGTAATTGGATGTCTCTATAGGCCCCCGGGCTCAGCAGCTGTTGTGGCTCAGCACCTGAAGAATAATTTGGAAAATATTTCGAGTAGATTTCCCCACCATGTTATAGTTCTGGGTGGAGATTTTAATTTGCCGGATATAGACTGGGAGACTCAAACGTTCATAACGGGTGGCAGGGACAAAGAATCCAGTGAAATATTTTTAAGTGCTTTATCTGAAAACTACCTTGAGCAGTTAAACAGAAAACCGACTCGTGGCGATAACATATTAGACCTTCTGGTGACAAACAGACCCGAACTATTTGAATCAGTTAATGCAGAACAAGGGAATCAGCGATCATAAAGCGGTTACTGCATCGATGATTTCAGCCGTAAATAGAAATATTAAAAAAGGTAGGAAGATTTTTCTGTTTAGCAAAAGTGACAAAAAGCAGATTTCAGAGTACTTGATGGCTCAACACAAAAGTTTTGTCTCAAGTACAGATAGTGTTGAGGATCAGTGGACAAAGTTCAAAACCATTGTACAATATGCGTTAGATGAGTATGTGCCAAGCAAGATCGTAAGAGATGGGAAAGAGCCACCGTGGTACAATAACCGAGTTAGAAAACTGCTGCGGAAGCAAAGGGAACTTCACAGCAAACATAAACATAGCCAAAGCCTTGCAGACAAACAAAAATTACGCGAAGCGAAATGCAGTGTGAGGAGGGCTATGCGAGAGGCTTTCAATGAATTCGAAAGTAAAGTTCTATGTACTGACTTGGCAGAAAATCCTAAGAAATTTTGGTCCTATGTCAAAGGGGTAGGTGGATCAAAACAAAATGTCCAGACACTCTGTGACCAAAATGGTACTGAAACAGAGGATGACAGACTAAAGGCCGAATTACTAAATGACTTCTTCCAAAGCTGTTTCACAGAGGAAGACTGCACTGTGCTTCCTTCTCTAGATTGTCGCACAGTTGACAAAATGGTAGATATCGAAGTAACGACAGAGGGAGAGAGAAACAATTAAAATCGCTCAAAAGAGGAAAGGCCGCTGGTCCTGATGGAATACCAGTTCGATTTTACACAGAGTACGCGAAGGAACTTGCCCCCCTTCTTGTAGCGGTGTACCGTAGGTCTCTAGAAGAGCGAAGTGTTCCAAAGGATTGGAAAAGGGCACAGGTCATCCCCGTTTTCAAGAAGGGACGTCGAACAGATGTGCAGAACTATAGACCTATATCTCTAACGTCGATCAGTTGTAGAATTTTGGAACACGTATTATGTTCGAGTATAATGTCTTTTCTGGAGACTAGAAATCTACTTTGTAGGAATCAGCATGGGTTTCGAAAAAGACGGTCGTGTGAAACCCAGCTCGCGCTATTTGTCCACGAGACTCAGAGGGCCTTAGACACGGGTTCACAGGTAGATGCCGTGTTTCTTGACTTCCGCAAAGCGTTTGACACAGTTCCCCACAGTCGTTTAATGAACAAAGTAAGAGCATACGGACTATCAGATAAATTGTGTGGTTGGATTGAGGAGTTCCTAGATAACAGAACGCAGCATGTCATTCTCAATGGAGAGAAGTCTTCCGAAGTAAGAGTGATTTCAGGTGTGCCGCAGGGGAGTGTCATAGGACCGTTGCTATTCACAATATACATAAATGACCTGGTGGATGACATCGGAAGTTCACTGAGGCTTTTTGCAGATGATGCTGTGGTGTATCGAGAGGTTGCAACAATGGAAAATTGTACTGAAATGCAGGAGGATCTGCAGCGAATTGACGCATGGTGCACGGAATGGCAATTGAATCTCAATGTAGACAAGTGTAATGTGATGCGAATACATAGAAAGATAGGTCCCTTATCATTTAGCTACAAAATAGCAGGTCAGCAACTGGAAGCAGTTAATTCCATAAATTATCTGGGAGTACTCATTAGGAGTGATTTAAAATGGAATGATCATATAAAGTTGATCGTCGGTGGAGCGGATGCCAGACTGAGATTCATTGGAAGAATCCTAAGGAAATGCAATCCGACAACAAAGGAAATAGGTTACAGTACGCTTGTTCGCCCAATGCTTGAATACTGCTCAGCAGTGTGGGATCCGCACCAGGTAGGGTTGATAGAAGAGATAGAGAAGATCCAATGGAGAGCAGCGTGCTTCGTTACAGGATCATTTAGTAATTGCGAAAGTGTTCGGAAATGATAGATAAACTCCAGTGGAAGACTCTGCAGGAGAGACGCTCAGTAGCTCGGTACGGGCTTTTGTTAAAGTTTCGAGAACATACCTTCACCGAAGAGTCAAGCAGTATATTGCTCCCTCCTAAGTATATCTCGCGAAGAGACCATGAGGATAAAATCAGAGAGATTAGAGCCCACACAGAAGCATACCGACAATCCTTCTTTCCACGTACAATACGAGACTGGAATAGAAGGGAGAACTGATAGAGGTACTCAGGGTACCCTCCGCCACGCACCGTCAGGTGGCTTGCGGAGTATGGATGTAGATGTAGATGTAGATGTAGACCATGTCAAATGCTTTCTGGAAATCCAGGAATATGGAATCTGCCTGTTGCCATTCATCCATGATTCACAGTATCGTGCAGAAAATTGCATGCTGAGATTTGCATTAGTGATGTTTTCTAAATCATAGACGCACAAATTTCTAAAACTTTTTGCCTGTCAGAATTTCTGCATTCTTTTTTGAACTGGAAATGCAGCAGTCTGTTTCCTCGGCATTTTCTGAATTTTGTCTAATAGACCAAGGTGGATCTTTTCCATTCTTAATCCACTTACTTGGTGCATACTTCTCCAGAGTGCAATTTATAGTCAGTTTAAACTGTACTCCAGTATAATGCAACTAAATGATGGCATCCTACTTAGACAGTGAATAGACAACAGCTACGTATCTGCTCTGCAACATATCTTGCAGCGAAATTGAAGTATATAATTCCTCTGAGTGAGTGCGGGTACAGGTCTTGGCAACCTGAAAAAAATATTAATTGAAACCTTTGGCAATCTTTTACAGGAGTTCAAAATTTAGCATGGACTTCAGCATGAGATGCTTATAAAAGTTTCCACAATGAATCTTTGTCTCAAAACTGGCAGAAACTCCAAAGAGATTCTCATCATATATAAAACATGCTACTGGCAAGAGACAGTCAGTGCTGCCAAAGCAGAGTTTCTAAACACAGCTTTCTGAAATTCTTTCACCAAAGAAGATGAAGTAAATATTCCTAAATTCAAATCAAGAACAGCTGCCAACATGAGTAACTTAGAAGTAGATATCTTTAGAGTAGTGAAGGAACTTACATCACTTAATAATAGCAAGTCTTTCATTTCAGACTGTATACCAGTTAGATTCCTAAAAAAAAAATCCATACCGAAAGACTGGAAAGTTGCACAGTTCACGCCAATGTTCAAGAAAGACAGTATGAGTAAACCATTAAATTACAGGACCATATCATTAACACCAGTATTCAGCAGGATTTTGTGTTCAAACATTATGAATTACCTCAAAGTCGACATGGATTTAGAAAACATCGTTCTTGTGAAACACAACTAGCTCCTTACTTGCTTGAAGTATTGAGTGCTAATGACAAGGGATTTCAAATTGATTCCATATTTCTGCACTACTCATCATTAAAATTGCTACACAAAGAAGAAATGCAGTTTATAAACGGGTATTCATTGGACTAATATACTATATTACAACTGACATGACATTACATTTTCACGCAATTTGGGTGCATAGATCCTGAGAAATCAGTATCCAGAACAACCACTTCTGGCCGTAATAACGGCCTTGATACGCCTGGGCATTGAGTCAAACAGAGATTGGATGGCGTGTACAGGTACAGCTGCTCATGCAGCTTCAACACGATACCACAGTTCATCAAGAGTAGTGACTGGCGTATTGTGATGAGCCAGTTGCTCATCCACCATTGACCAGACATTTTCGATTGGTGAGAGATCTGGAGAGTGTGCTGGCCAGGCAGCAGTCAAACATTTTCTGTATCCAGAAAGGCCCGTATAGGACCTGCAGCATGTGGTGGTGCATTATCCTGCTGAAATGTAGGGTTTCACAGGGATCGAATGAAGGGTAGAGCCACGGGTCGTAACACATCTGAAATGTAATGTCCACTGCTCAAAGTGCTGTCAATGGGAACAAGAGGTGACCGAGACATGTAACTAATGGCACGTCATACCACCACGCCAGGTGATATGCCAGTACGGTGATGACGAATACATGCTTCCAATGTGCGTTCACTGCGATGGTGCCAAACATGGATGCAAACATCATGATGCTGTAAACAGAAAATTGATTCCTCCAAAAAATGACGTTTTGCCATTCGTGCACCCAGGTTCATTGTTGAGTATACCATCACAGGCGTTCCTGTCTGTGATGCAGCGTCAAGGGTAACTACAGCCATGGTCTCCGAGCTAATAGTCCATGCTGCTGCTAACGTCGTCGAACTGTTCATGCAGATGGTTGTTGTCTTGCAAACGGCCCCATCTGTTGACTCAGGGATTGAGACGTGGCTGCATGATCCGTTACAGCCATGTGGATAAGATGCCTGTCATCTCAACTGCTAGTGATATGAGGCCATTGGGATCCAGCATGGCGTTCCGTATTACCCTCCTGAACCCACCGATTCCATATTCTGCTAACAGTCATTGGATCTCGACCAACGCGAGCAACAATGTCGCGATACAATAAACCACAATCAAAGTCAGAAATGTGATGGTACGAATTTCTCCTCCTTACACGAGGCATCACAACAGCATTTCACCAGGCAATGCTGGTCAACTGCTGTTTGTGTATGAGAAATTGGTTGGAAACTTTCCTCATGTCAGCACGTTGTAGGTGTTGCCATTGGCACCAACCTTGTATGAATGCTCTGGAAAGATAATCATTTGCATATCACAGCATCTTCCTGTCGGTTAATTTCACATCTGTAGCACGTCATCTTCATGGTGTAGCAATTTTAAAGGCCAGTAGTGTAGAATTCCAGAAGGTTTTTGGCACTGTACCTCAGAAGCGGCTTGTAGTCAAATTGCGTGCTTATGGAATATCATCTCAATTATGTGACTGGATTTGTGAGTTCGTGTCAGAGAGGTCACAGTTTGTAGTAATTGATGGGAAGTCTTGTAATTTCTGGGATACTCCAAGGTGGTGTTATAGGCCCTCTGCTATTCCTTATCTGTATAAACAATTAATGAGACAATATGAGCAGCCAGCAGCCATCTTGGGTTGTTTGTAGATGATACTGTTGTTTATATTCTAGTAAAGTCATCAAAAGGTCATGATTTAGAAAAGATATCTGTATGGTGGGAAAATTGGCAATTGACACTAAATGATGAAAAGTGTGAGGTCATCCACATGTGTGCTAAAAGGAATCCATCAAAATTCAGTTACATGGTAAATCGGTCAAACCTAAGGCAATAAATTCAAGTAAATATCTAGAAATTACAATTATGAACAACTTAAAGTGGAAAGAACACATAGAAAATGTTGTGGAGAAGGCGAGCCAAAGACTGTGTTTTATTGGCAGGATACTTAGAAGATGCAACAGACCGACTAAAGAGACTACCTACACTATGCTTGTGTGTCCTCTTTTGGATTACTGCTGTATGGTGTTGAATCCTTACCAGGCGTGATTGATGGATTACATAAAGAAAGTTCAAAGAAGAGCAGCATATTTTGTATTATTGAGGTATAGGAGCCAGAGCATGACTGACACGATACAGGATTTGGGTGGCCTTCATTGAAACAGTCATTTTTCGTTTCTTCAGAACCTTCTCACAAAATTTCAGTTGCCAACTTTCTCTTACAAATGCAAAAATATTTTGTTGATGCCGACCTACAGAGGGAGAAACACAGTCATCATAATAAAATACAGGAAATCAGAGCTTGCATGGAAAGATATAGGTGTTTGTGTTTTCCATGTGCTGTTCAAGGTTGGAATAACAGAGAATTATTGTGAATGTGGTTCGATGAACCCGCTGCCAGGCACGTAAGTGTGATTTGCAGTGTGTCCATGTAGATGTAGATAAAACCACACCTAGTCTTCTTCATGGACTTACTAACTTTAGGAACTATCATCTCTGTGATAACATCATGATAACTAATCCATGTCTTTACTGACATTGTCAGTTAGGTCATGTCTATTTGTAGCTACAAGATCTAAAATCTCTCCATTGCATGTAGGTTGTTGAAGTAGTTGCTTAAGACAGTTTTTGGAGAACGCGTTCAGAGCTACTTCATAAAACTGTCTGTCCATATCACCTGCAATGAATCTGTATGCTTTCCAGTCTGTACTCGCTTTGTTCAAGTCACCCCCAACTAATATTGTATGATTGGTGTACTCCCACCTACTGAACGTAGATTTTCTCTGAATTGTTACAGTGGAATCGAGTGGCTGGTAAAGACATCCAGCGATTACCTTGAGGGCACCGAGGGTGGTTACATCTGACTAACTTTGCAGTCCATCTCAATTTTGACCTCAGTAGACATTATATGTTTATGGATTGTAATGAACACACTACATTCTTTGATGCCTAACATGTCCTTTTGACATATGGTCTGTGCCTTATTAAATATTTCAGGGTTTCCTATTCTGGATTTCATCCAGCTCTTGGTACCAAATATAATTTTCGGATGACAGCTTTCCAGGAGGACGGTAAATGGAGAATCTTGGTTAGAAATGCATCGGCCATTTACAATTAAAACATCAACATTTGAAGTATCTATACTTTGCATATGATCTGATTTCACTTTCTGCATATCGACTAGTGAGAGTTTGTAGTAGACCTCAAACTATTGCCTAGCCTTAGAAAAATGTGTGCTCCACAAGCACTCTGCTTCCTCTATGTAGTGCACCTTGGACAGACAAGAGGAATTCTGTAATTCTCCACCCCCCAATGCAATTCCAGAAATCTCGAGCCAAGACCATCCGCTAGTTTGACACCCTCCATTTGGCTCAAACCAAAGAACCCCACTCAGTTCTGGGAATGATGCTGCAAATTGTGGGTTCTCTTTGCACCCCACACATGAGGCCAGCACTCTTCACTACTTCTGCCAGCCACCCTTAATAAACTGAGGATGGCCTCGGAACCAAAGTGACACATAACATCGGCAAACATGTGAACCACAGCTTGCAGAGTGACAACACTCTTCAAGCTTGATAGCCACATGCAGGGCCTCCTCCAATGAGGCACCCTAGCCCCTGTACCCTGCCGTCCACATACCAAGTGCATTTGGATTTCTTTCTGGCTCTGGACACTATTTTCCAAAAAGGGCTCCATAATGTGACTCCATAGGAGCTTCCAATGCCTAGCAAACACCTCCCTCCATTTGCCTGCTCAGACCCTGTGAAAGAGTAACCACCTGTTCAGTCAAAGGGTGATCAATTGAAGCCATACAGCCAGGCTCTACATTGGCACTCTACCTCGAGCAACACGAACACATTGTCACACTTTTCTCACCCTGTTGCAAGGGCAGATCCACTGCATTGGGTGCACTGCAACGTGCCTCAGCAACAGAGCCTGTGGATAAAACAAATGATACTTGAGGTCCCCCATGCAACACGTCTGTTTCTCCGTAATAGCTACAGCCCAAGGCAGCAGCCTGCAGTTAACTGACCATGGACACAAGCATCTTCAGGACCTCCTGTGTCCACACACAGTAAACACACCCCTATGCACCACAACACTAAACATTTGAAAGAAAATGAAACTGAGCCCTGTTGTCTTTTAAACACAGATTTGTGCATCAAACCTTTGTGATTTTAAAAACATTAGCTATTTGAAAACACAGAGCCTGTCACTGATTATGTTTTGTTGCACAATGGCAGATGAGGTAATGTGAGAATGGGTGCTTACATTACTGTATTCAGAACCATCTGACTGTGGCATTGCTGTGGGTTCTACACTGTGATACAAAATCTACAAGCTACAAAGAATGAAAGCATTAATAAAAAAAGGTCTATGTTGTCTTTTAGACAAGAATTTACATTACCAAACTTGTTAAACACACAACCACAAGCTTTTACATGGCAATTTCACTGGCCCCACTTCACTGCACGCTGGCAGACAAGACTGTGTTGCAGTGTAGTGGTTATGGCATAGCATTTATTTTCAGAAGCAGCAAAGTTTGCATAACCCTTTAACCACCATGAGCTAGATTATTCATGGTTTCTGTTAAGTTACTTCAGTAAAAAGCCAGAGTACACCATTCAAAAGGTCTGTGGCCCATTCCTTTCCATGTCCTCCTCCAGCTAAGATAGGCCAGTCAGTGAAGCATCAAATATGAACCCTACTCTCTTTACTGTTCCTTCTCTTTAATAAACTCCCGTGCCACTATCTGTCCCCTTACATTCATAAATACTTCATTACATTGTATTTTGTCATAATTTAAAAACATAAAAAATTATCTTGTCATTTCCACAAACACATATTGACAAACATTTCAGTAGTTTTACATTGTCCTCCTGCATAAAGAATTCACAGGCACAGTAATTCTTAGTTCCCATCTGAAATGATGGTTCAGCGGTTGTATGCTGTCTTTGATGTATTATTGTAAAGTATAACTGTAAATTATGAAGAGAGAAAAAAATATGTTATTAACTGCATAAAGTCTTTTCTAAAACCTAAAAATGTCTTAATAAAACTTTTTATCTACATGTCTCACATATATTCTTACATTGTTCCCATAAATTTGTACAGCGTCTCCTGTCGAAAAGGCAGCAAAAGAGGTTGCTGAGGCATTGGGAGGTGACACAAAGAAGACAGAATCAGAACTGCTAAACAAGCTGCTCTCACACTCGGCAGAAGTGAAGCAAGGTTCCTCTGGCCAACAAGAGTCGAAACCAGCTCTTGATCTTAGGTAGAGAAATTTATTATTGGATAACATTAAAGCATTATATTGCAGTAAAAGAATTTGCTACCAGGTTTCAGTTACTTAAAACTAAATAGAATTTTTATAAAGATCCTTTCTAAGTTATAGGTACCAGCCTTGTACCTATCCTTTGTATTTGTTTTGATCAGTTTTAATTTTCTTTAGTGTTAATATTTTTTTCATAATAAGTTTACACATTGCAGAATATGTTGAATCTAATTGTCAAAAGGATAGAATGTAGGGTAACAACAGAGTTGCACGGTACAGAGAAACAAACAGAGGAAAGGAAATATAGTACTAACCTGACTATAGCAGATGTTGAAGGTGACCACCATTCATCCATTGGCACTATTGGTCCCTGGTCAGCAAGTTTCTGAAGGCGGATCAAAGATGGACTGCTGGAATTGATGCGATCTCAATCGAAATGTTCTGCTCTGTTCTTGAAGACTTTGAGAGTTGTTGCAATAAACCATAGACTTGAGGGTTCCCCACACAAAATAATCACACACTGATCGATCAGTGACCTCAGTTGCCAGCTAGGGCTGCGACTATACTGACCTCTGCTAACAACACTGCCAGACGTGGAGATTGTGTAAATGTGCTCCAACGTTTGGCCAGCTGTATGGACAAATGCTCCATCCTGTTGAAAGTAATTGTAGGTCCTTTTGTTAGTGCTGCCACCAAATGGTTTCAATTTGTTGCCAATGTAACACACCAAAGTCTGCATCTGATGAAAGAAGATGGGACCAATAATGTGGCATGCAGACACTGCATGCCAAACCCCAACCTTCTGTGGAAGTTACATGGATTCTCCGCTGCTCAAAACTCATGATTCTGTGAGGACACAGCCACTCAGGTGAAACCAGGCTTCATCGTACATAAAGAACAAGTCCACACCAAAGCCATTCGTTGTTATCTCAGTGAACAACCACCAACAAATCTTAAAGCACTGAGGAGGATCTGCTGGTTTTAATGCATGAACAACAGACACTCAATAGGGGTGCATGTGCAGGTCCGGTGGAGTATTTGTTCTTGAACTGCAGCCACATTTTCTGGTTTGTGGACAGGTTTTGGAATGTTTTTTGACTTGGTCAAAACAAATCCTGTCTGAAAACACTTTCAGACTAAGCATTGCATGGCACTCTTTGTTAGCACTTTTTTGCCACCATAAAACTTCTCAGTAAACAACTGACCCAACTGTTCCAGCAACTTTGTTGTCACGTAACTTTCCACAGTCAAAACCCGCTGCTCTACTGTGAGTACCATCATCCCCTTTGCAGTGCTCTGCTCACACTGACACAGTCCACACTATGCTCTGAACTGGTTTGGATCATGTGGTGGCCATATACGTCATGTGGTTTTATGCATATATTCACATTCACATGTACCTCCATGTCTGCTTCACTTTTATTTGTTCCACACTGTACAAAAATGCAGCAGTTTGAAGCAGACATCTAAAAATGAGTTTGACAGGAAGTCCAAAATGTCAAAGCTGGAATAGCTTCTAGACAGTTGCAAGGCTGTGTAAGGGTGCATAAGTAGGGAAAAGATAGATACCACCTCTAGGAAAATTAAAGAAACCTTTGGAGCAAAAGAAAAACAGATGTATGAATATCAATAGCTCAGATAGCAAGCCAGTAGTAAGCATAGTAAAGAACACCGAAAGGTGTAAAGAGTATATGGAAGGGCTATACAATGGAAACAATGTATTGGCAATATTATATAAATGAAAGAACAAGTACTGAGAGACATGACTCTGCTAGAAGAATTTGACAGTGTGCTGAAAGACCTAAGGTGTAGCAAGGCCCCTGAAGTAGATGAAATTCTCTGAGAAGTACAGATAACCATGGGAGAGCTGACCATGACAAAACTGCTCCACATGTACATGAGACAGTGAAGCACCTTCAGACTCCAAGAAGAGAGTGATGTAAAATACTTGCCTGTGACCGGGATATTAGCCTGACAGTAGGTAGAGTACAGCCTTTCTTCACCATGACACTAGTAGGGGGGATGGATGGTAAGCCTGGTGCAAGGCTCCTTTTACCTCCACAAAAGATGCCCAGTACTCCTCTGATTGCAGGCTGAGTGAACCAGGGCCCTTCATAGACACTCTGGAATGAGGAAAAATCCCCATCTCCAGCCAGGATTGAACCCGGGACCTCTAGTGCTCTATCTGTTAGACACCACAACCCCCAAGAAGAATGTAATAGTTCCAGTTCCAAAGAAGGCAGATGCCTAACTGGTGTGAATAGTACCAAACTATCAGTTTAAAAAGTCTTGCTTGCAAAATACTGGCACGAATTATTTACAGAAGAATCGAAAAACTTGTGGAAGCTGCCCTCCGGGACGATTAGTTTGATTTCCAGAACAATATAGGAATGTGTGAGGCAGTACTGGCCCTACAACCTTTCTTAGAAGATAGTTTTAAAAAATGCAAACCTACCTTTATAGCATTTGCAGAATAAGTGAAGGCTTTTGACAATTTTCTTGGGCATACCCTTTTTGAAATTATGGAACCAGCAGTGATAAAAAAAACAGAGAATGAAAGGTTATATACAACTTTTACAGAAATAAGGCTGCAGTTCTAAGAATTGGAGGCTGTGGTGTGGAAGGGAAGCAGGGGTTGAGAAGGGAGTTATTCAGTCTGTATGTTGAACAAGTAGTAAAGGAAACCAAGGAGAAATTTGGAGAAGGAACTAGAGTTCAGGGAGAAGAAATAAAAACTGTAACATTTGCCAATGACATTGTAATTCTGTCAGGGAAAGCAAAGGACTTGGAAGAGCAGTTGAACAGAAGGGATATCAATAAAATTAAAACAGGGTACTGGAATGCAGTCAAATTTAATCAGGCTGTGGCGAAGCAATTAGTCAGGAAATGAGACACTAAAAGTAGTAGATGAGTTTTGCAGTTTTGGTAGAAAAATAATTAATGAGCCAAAGTAATCTAGCATACAGAATGCAGACTAGCTGTAGCACGAAAAGTGTTTCTGAAAAAGCAAAAATAAATGTAAGTTTTAGAAAGTCAATTCTGGAGGTAGTTGTTTGAAGTGTAGGTGTTGTACGGAAGCAAAATGTGAACAAAACCAGTTCAAACAAGAAAAGAATAGAAGCCATTAAAATGTGGTGCTAGAGAAGAATGCTGAATGTTAGATGGATAGATTGAGTAACTAATGAGGATTTACTGAATGGAATTGAGGAAAAAAGTAATTTACAGCACAACTTGATTAAAAGAAGGTGTAGTGCTCTACTGTAGATGGGATGTGGAATGTAGAATAACACAATCTGTATCTGAATAAGTGCACGCTTTATAACAGAGTCAATGTAACAGAGCTACTCCTGCACTCGTTGAAGCCATTAGTCAGACTGCCCTTCAGAGATTACTCATGCATGGTCTGTTGACCGCCAGCAATATTGCTTATTGTAAACAGAGTTCCCACAAAGATATCAGTCAATAGGACAGTTCCAAAGGCATCAAGGGATTGTCAGTTTGATAATTGAGAGAAATGTGTGTGTATGGGGGGGGGGGGGGGGGGGGGAGTTAAAGAGGAAGACCAAAGGATGAAGATAGAAAGCAGGTTCAGATGGATGTTGGTTGGAGTAGTCATTTGGAGATGAGGATGCTTGCACAGGTAGAGTAGTGTTTAGAGCTGCATCAAACAAGTTTATAGACTGGAGACTACAACAGCAGCAACAACAACATTTACTCATGCATAAGTGCAATTACTGCCCTTCATGTTCTCCATCTCATACAGTGACAACAACAATAATACATACTGTGAAAACCACATTCTTCAAAAGTGTGTATCAAGACAGAAAAGGTGGATGACTGAGTTTATAACTTTTGAAAAGGTGATTTTTAGTTGTGATGCAAACAGAGAGGAAGGAAAAGCTAGAGAGGCCTTATATGCAAGGCAAGGTGAAATTTGACAGGCTAATAGAGTGCAGGTGTTGTGTTGGCACATGTAGCACAGTGACATATTCAGGTAAGAATGGTTTTGATCAAACAGTCCATCGGTGTACTGTTGGTTCACAGTGTACAGCAAGCACAAAATTTTGGCAATCACACGTCGCCATTATCAGGTGTGCTGATGAACTCATCTGGGTGCACACTGCTGATACACACACCCTTTCCTTATGGGCCAATCGATACGGGGTCTGCGCCAGATGCCCATGCTTGTTGGCCAAAGAGGCAATTGTATCACTCATGCATGAATTCTCAGCTGCAGATGGAGTTTGCGCTGTCACAGCCAGGGCATCCCACAAGGTGTCACTGGCTGCAGTTGTCGACACAATTGCCTCTTCGCACACCAACGAGCATGGACCACATACAGAGTGGCTTGTGGGAGTAGGGGATTTACGTAGACTGCATTCCACCAGGAGGTCCATTCGTTAGTGCATCTGATCGCCATAATATTAGTGAAGGTTTATAATGACTCACCTGCTTAATTTTTAACAGTTAAGAAATGTGCTGATGAATTTAAAGTGGTCATAGCCGTAAAGATGATCAGCATGAATGTCAGAAACCTGCAACCACATATGAAAGCAGTGGGGATGTCGCAATTTGGTACTGAATTGTCAGCAACTAAAGGTATGAAATAGCTGGTGCCATAGATAAGTCAGAAATGGGATTATGGTACATTTTACATGAAGAAGTCACTGTGAAAAAGCTTAGTGCAAGTTGAGTGGCACATTTGTTGAATGCTGACCATAACTCTCTTCACGGGAGGAAATTATTCTCCAGAAAAATGTTGAATAAGTTGAATAAAGTGAATTGACTTCAAAGGAGGCTATATCTGAAAATAGATGAGTTTTTGGTCTAACAAGGGCATGAATCTTTTTCCTTGCTTTTGTGTAACACTGTTCTATTGTTCCTCAAAGTCTTGGGGGGGGGGGGGGGGGGGGAGCAGAGAGAGAGAGAGAGAGAGAGAGAGAGAGAGAGAGAGAGAGTTACAGTTATAAAAGGCATAGAGAATTCAGTGTGAGACTGAGCATCTGTTGTTGGTGTTTAAGGTAGACAACATAATGATAAATATTTATCTCAGAATATACAAAAACACATTTAATGTGTTCAAGTACACCCTGGCAGAAGAAGTTGTGTGAGATAAACGAAAGTTGGTAGATGTGTTTCTGCGTCAGGAAGATGGTGTCTATTCAGATTTTATGCTAGTCACATAAGAGTGATAGTAGCAGTGCCATTATGAGGATTAAATTCAGATTTGCTTTAAACACACACTTTAACGCTTGCGAGGATTAGTTACCTTTTAGACTGGGCGTGGTGAGTTGATGTTGCTCAAAACTGCCTATAAGGTGATGAAGATGCCGTTATCAGCAGCTCACTTAGTTTGAGTAAGGTTGTGTAATAGGGCTCTGAGAAGCTGCAAGTTCCTTACATGATATTGCAGAAAGACATTGCAGGAATGTAGCCACTGTACACAATTGCTGGCAGTGGTGATCATGGGAAGGTATGGTCACAATAAGGCTGGGCTCCAGACGGTCACAAAGCTCTAGTGAGAGGGAAGACCATTGTGAGTGGCGTATGGCCGAGGGGTATTGTACTGTGTCCGCAGCAGTTGGCACCAACGTGACACAACAGACTGTTACAAATTGGTTACTCCAATAACAATTCTGAGACAGATGCCCTGAAGCATGCATTCCACTGACCCCAAACCATCACCATTTGCATCTTAAATGGTGTCGGGCAAGAGCTCATTGGAGAGTGGAAGCCTGTTGTATTCTCTGATGAAAACTGGTGCCAGTGATGATGTGTTGACTAGGAGGAGGTCAGGTGAGCACCTGCAATCAACCTGTCTGCTAGATCTATGCTGGGAGTTATGGTCTCGGATGCATTTCGTATGACTGCAGGAGCAGTCTTGTGATTATCTCACTTACCTTGACTACCAATTTGTACAGCAGTCTGGTGATTTGAACTGTTGTGCTGCCCTGATGATTTGAACTGTTGTGCTGCCTTTCATAAACAGCATTCCAGGTTTTTTTTTTTCTTCTTTTTTTTCCAACGGATATTACAGCATACCGCTGTTGCAACCCAACGTGTTCTACAGAGTTTCAACATGTTGCATTGACCTGCTCGAATACCAGATCTGTCTCCTTTTGAACACATATGGGAAATCGGCAGATAAAAACACCAGCATGATCCACAACTAGCATTGACAGTCCTTGTATTGACTGACCAAGTGCCATAGGTGTAGGACTCCTACAAACTGCCTTCTGGTTCCTGTATGACGCAATGCATGCATGTGTGCGAGCTTGCATTCAACATTCTCATGGTTACACCGATTATTAATGTACCACTATTTCACATTTGCAGTGGCTTTTCTCACACTTACATTAACCTGTGATCAAGCAACTTCAATCACTTAAATGTGTTACCTGGACATAGGTACTCCTGAAACTTCATTACTTTACATTAATTTTACTTGGTGGTTTTTTTCCCAGTGTAGTTGAAAATATCCTGAATTATTTCCTGTGGCAATATACAGAATCATTCTACTTTCGTACAATTATTTGTAAGTAACAATGATGCTTTCCTGACAGTGAGCTCATAGCTGGAATGAAGATTGATAGAACAAAGAAACCTAGCCCATACGGTGCAGAAGAGACGAGCCGTGCACACCAGGTTAGGAGGATACTTGGGCAGCAGCCACCACAACAGCCACCAGCGGAACCTCTTCGACATACACGTGATACAGGCTTGACACAACCGTGAGTATGTAACACGTTTTTCTCCCAGTAAAGTTAGATCTGAATTAATAGCACAGGGTAAATAATTTTCATTAGAAGTTTAAAACCATTTGGTTGCAGGCCAGCATAATGTATCTAGGTTAGAAATACATTCAAGTCAGTGCCTACGCATAGTAGTGCTTTCTGTGTAAGTCTAATTGGATTCAGAACCACAGCTCCATCTCAACCTTGGACATACCTCTACTTCATTTTATCACCGGCGTTCAGCCATGAGATATGTTGCCATTAATATCAATATACTTACTACATGTAACACAAAGCTCTTCCCAATACATAGACTGAATACTTCACAGCAATATGGATGGGTAAAATTGTGTCATATTGCTGATATTTCAATAGGTAACCTCCCCATTGCAATTTAAATTCATGGAGGTGGGGAGCGGGGAGGGAAGGGTGGGGCAGCCTGCATCAGTGTCGTAAGAGAGCACTCTGGTGCACACTCTACACCTTGTGGACCCCAGGGCAACCTGCTAGTCAAAAATACCACCAGAATTTGCCAGAATTTGATAGACAATACCCAGTAATAAACAAAGAAAGAATTGACACTCATTTGATCACTTTTTTGCTTTGCCAGGGACCTAGGTGAATCCATGCAAAATTTAAACAGGACCCTCCATCTCTGTTTATAAGGGCATATGCCATGTAATTTCAGTAGATTCCCCTAGAACATTGTTCTGATAGAAGTAGTTGCAAAAAGCTTCTTACTGGAGTACTCCATAGGATGGCCAGTATTGAGACAGTGAAATGAAATTGAAAATGTAAGGTCATTTGTAAGAAAGGTGAATGGCTGAATTCAGTTTATTGGGAGAATTCAAGGAAAGTTTCGCTCACCTATAAATACAGAACACGTGCGATCCATTCTAGATTACTGCTAGAGTGTTTGCAATCCCCTCCATGTCACATTAAGGGAAGACATCAGAACAGTTCAGAGCCACATTGCTAGATAGGTTACCAGTAGGTTCAACAACACATAAGTATCATAGAAATAAAGTAGGAATTTCTGAAAGGCAGAAGGCATTCCTTTATGAAACACAATTAAGGAAGTTTCAAGAGCCAGTTTTTTTTTCAAAAGACTGCAGAATAAACCTCCTTCCTCTAACATATGTCATATAAGCACAGCTAAGACCAGGTAAGAAAAATCACAGCTCATTGAGAAGCATATAGACAGTAGCTATTCCTTTGCTCCATCTGTGAGTGTAACAGGAAACATATTGACTATACTGTGTTCATCAGAAGAATAAGCCTGATGTAAACATTAAACATTATGCCATGTATTCTTCCACATTTGCTTTAATCTCATTGGATTTCGTTTCATATGGAGCGGAAGTCAAGCTGTGACCAGAACAGTAAAGTACGATCATAAGGAAACGTTGTATGCTGTGTGTATTATATGCACATAGACTGAGCAATAATGCAGGACAACAGCTCTACCAGTGCATTAAACTTGGACAACAATGGCCAGCAAGCGGTCAAACTAACCTACAGTGATGTGAGAAGTTGCAGTTCAGATGCAAAAAGAGATGAGCAAAGAAATAATATTCAGAGAAACTCCCAGACAACCGTGCGCTTCTTAGGTGACCAGACAGAAAGCATGAATTGCACTCATTTTCACCTTACATTATATTCTAACTACAAACAAGTGGGATGAAAATTTCTAACTTAAACATAGGGTAATTTTTCTGAGCGAGTTTTGTGAAATGCAAAGCCATACCGCAGGGATTTAACAGTACTGTTGAAAACTGAAGCCACTGAAGGTATTAAGTACAGTCAGTCTTCTGGTAATCTCTTAGCTCAATTCCTTATCCAAATCCGAGAAATACATTTCAGTTCTGGAAGTGTCGCCTGCTACATTGATAATGAGCCAATTCACAAAGCCAACCACGCACTGCATTGTCTCTTCTTCTTTTATGATGAGGCGTTCTATATCCCACCAGCATTTGGCAGTAGTATGTGAGAAAGCTACGTGCGTTAGTTCCAGTACGTCTGGCAACTTAACAGTCTTGTTACTTCTCAGGCCAAATCCCACAGATCGTCTCCAGATCAGTTCTATTAGGTTAATATTGTAATGGTACAGTAGCAAAGATTCAGCATTTGTATGATGTGATGTGCTCAATGTTGTGAAAATAATTGTTTTCATGTTTCTATGATACTTATCTACCTCTGTGGTATAAATTGATGGACATTGTCCAAATAAAAAGAATTTGATTTTTCATTTTTGCCTTAAAAATTAAATTGTTGTGTTTTTTTTTTAAATTTAAGCAACTTTTATGAACAGTCTTTCATAAAATGTCGATAATGAAGAATTTTGAATTTGAAATGAAAACAGGAATTTCACATCCAATATTTAATTATAAACAAGAAGACATGCATTATTCATTTAAAAAAATGATGATGAGTTTTATTATTATGAGATGTAGGTATTTCAAATAAAAAAAAAATGGTACAAGGAAGATTTGAACCAACAAACCATTAACTGTAATTGGTTATCATTGCGTTATACTACCGCCTGCACTACATGTACCATGTTGGTTCATAAACCAACTGTATTGCATACAGTCACTGGGTAAACTTCAGAGCCAATTATCTCTGTAAATTTATGAAAAACATCAAGAACAGGTTTATTCTTACAATGAATTGATTATAACAGTGTGTATGCTGACATGGAAATATTGTTTATTTCTATTACTTTCACTTACATGTCTCATTCAGTTTTAATGGTTTCCTTATAGTGTCATCTGCATTTTGTGTGTAATATGTTGTATGTAAAATCTGTGACTTTGCACCTGATTTGAGATAGTACACAGCAGTTGTTGTCTTTTTTCATGAAACAGTTGATTATTTCAGGCGTGTGGAACGTGTTGACCTCTTTGGAGCTGAGCCTTTGGGAATCTTCAAAGTAGATGCAACCAAAACAGCTCAACCGAGCTTTGATTTGGAAACATGGACAAAACTGCAACAGCGAGAACTGAGACTTGCTGTGCTGCACCCACCAAAGAACATTTTTGAGGAAATGATCCTGTGGACAGAACAAGGCAAACTTTGGAAATTTCCAATTGACAATGAGCAAGGTATCAACATGTATCACCTTCTCTGTAATGGTGTTTTATCCCTGTGTAACATTATATATCTTGCCTCCCCCCCCCCCCATCCCCTTCTCAATAACATAATTTCTAAAAATATATCTGTTTGGCTGTGAATTTTCTTTTATGATAGCTATTCCACTGATGATTAACCCAAAGATGCATAATACTTTCAAAATATAACTGGAAGCCATAAAGGATCTGAAGATAATAGAAATGTTTTACTGCTTTGGAATTGTTTTACAAGTGTTTGCCTTTGCAAAGTCAAGCAAGTATGTCTCATTACTAGCGCCTTAATTTATGAAAGTTTTATTGACAGTGTGCCATCATGCGGCAGCTGATTTCTGCTCTTTTTTTCCTTATTGACAAGGAATGACTACAGTGTAGAATTCTATCTCTTAGCCACACACACACACACACACACACACACACACACACACACACACACTTTTTTCCTGTTTCCATCCTGATTTGTATCAATGAATACAAAGAATTAGCTGCAGTAGAAAATGGTTACAACACTTTCAAACGCACTATACTGGCAGCAGAATTTGTCTGAATTTCTTTGGGCTAGTCCTCTATAGTATATCTTTAATTTTTGTATACAAACAAATCTTTACGAAGAATTATAAATTGTTGTTGTTGTCTTCAGTCCTGAGACTGGTTTGATGCAGCTCTCCATGCTACTCTATCCTGTGCAAGCTGCTTCATCTCCCAGTACCTACTGCAACCTACATCCTTCTGAATCTGCTTAGTGTACTCATCTCTCGGTCTCCCTCTACGATTTTTACCCTCCACGCTGCCCTCCAATGCTAAATTTGTGATCCCTTGATGCCTCAAAACATGTCCTACCAACCGATCCCTTCTTCTAGTCAAGTTGTGCCACAAACTTCTCTTCTCCCCAATCCTATTCAGTACCTCCTCATTAGTTATGTGATCTATCCACCTTATCTTCAGTATTCTTCTGTAGCACCACATTTCGAAAGCTTCTATTCTCTTCTTGTCCAGACTAGTTATCGTCCATGTTTCACTTCCATACATGGCTACACTCCAAACAAATACTTTCAGAAACGACTTCCTGATACATAAATCTATATTCGATGTTAACAAATTTCTCTTCTTCAGAAACGCTTTCCTTGCCATTGCCAGTCTACATTTTATATCCTCTCTACTTCGACCATCATCAGTTATTTTACTTCCTAAATAGCAAAACTCCTTTACTACTTTAAGTGTCTCATTTCCTAATCTAATTCCCTCAGCATCACCCGATTTAATTTGACTACATTCCATTATCCTCGTTTTGCTTTTGTTAATGTTCATCTTATATCCTCCTTTCAAGACACTGTCCATTCCGTTCAACTGCTCTTCCAAGTCCTTTGCCGTCTCTGACAGAATTACAATGTCATCGGCGAACCTCAAAGTTTTTACTTCGTCTCCTTGAATTTTAATACCTACTCCAAATTTTTCTTTTATTTCTTTTACTGCTTGCTCAATATACAGATTGAATAACATCGGGGAGAGGCTACAACCCTGTCTCACTCCTTTCCCAACCACTGCTTCCCTTGCATGCCCCTCGACTCTTATTACTGCCATCTGGTTTCTGTACAAATTATAAATAGCCTTTCGCTCCCTGTATTTTACCCCTGCCACCTTTAGAATTTGAAAAAGAGTATTCCAGTCAACATTGTCAAAAGCTTTCTCTAAGTCTACAAATGCTAGAAACGTAGGTTTGCCTTTTCTTAATCTTTCTTCTAAGATAAGTCGTAAGGTCAGTATTGCCTCACGTGTTCCAACATTTCGACGGAATCCAAACTGATCCTCCCCGAGGTCTGCATCTACCAGTTTTTCCATTCGTCTGTAAAGAATTCGCGTTAGTATTTTGCAGCCGTGGCTTATTAAACTGATAGTTCGGTAATTTTCACATCTGTCAGCACCTGCTTTCTTTGGGATTGGAATTATTATATTCTTCTTGAAGTCTGAGGGTATTTCGCCTGTCTCATACATCTTGTTCACCAGCTGGTAGAGTTTTGTCATGACTGGCTCTCCCAAGGCCGTCAGTAGTTCTAACGGAATGTTGTCTACTCCGGGGGCCTTGTTTCGACTCAGGTCTTTCAGTGCTCTGTCAAACTCTTCACGCAGTATCGTATCTCCCATTTCGTCTTCATCTACATCCTCTTCTATTTCCATAATATTGTCCTCAAGTACATCGCCCTTGTATAAACCTTCTATATACTCCTTCCACCTTTCTGCCTTCCCTTCTTTGCTTAGAACTGGGCTGCCATCTGAGCTCTTGATATTCATACACGTGGTTCTCTTCTCTCCAAAGGTCTCTTTAATTTTCCTGTAGGCAGTATCTATCTTACCCCTAGTGAGATAAGCTTCTACATCCTTACATTTGTCCTCTAGCCATCCCTGTTTAGCCATTTTGCACTTCCTGTCGATCTCATTTTTGAGACGTTTGTATTCCTTTTTGCCTGCTTCATTTACTGCATTTTTATATTTTCTCCTTTCATCAATTAAATTCAATATTTCTTCTGTTACCCAAGGATTTCTAGCAGCCCTCGTCTTTGTACCTACTTTATCCTCTGCTGCCTTCACTACTACATCCCTCAGAGCTCCCCATTCTTCTTCTACTGTTTTTCTTTCCTCCATTCCTGTCAATTGTTCCCTTATGCTCTCCCTGAAACTCTCTACAACCTCTGGTTCTTTCAGTTTATCCAGGTCCCATCTCCTTAATTTCCCACATTTTTGCAGTTTCTTCAGTTTTAATCTACAGGTCATAACCAATAGATTGTGGTCAGAGTCCACATCTGCCCCTGGAAATGTCTTACAACTTAAAACCTGGTTCCTAAATCTCTGTCTTACCATTATATAATCTATCTGATACCTTTTAGTATCTCCAGGGTTCTTCCACGTATACAACCTTCTTTCATGATTCTTAAACCAAGTGTTAGCTATGATTAAGTTGTGCTCTGTGCAAAATTCTACTAGGCGGCTTCCTCTTTCATTTCTTAGCCCCAATCCATATTCACCTACTATGTTTCCTTCTCTCCCTTTTCCTACACTCGAATTCCAGTCACCCATTACTATTAAATTTTCGTCTCCCTTCACTATCTGAATAATTTCTTTTATTTCATCGTACATTTCTTCAATTTCTTCATCATCTGCAGAGCTAGTTGGCATATAAACTTGTACTACTGTAGTAGGTGTGGGCTTCGTATCTATCTTGGCCACAATAATGCGTTCATTATGCTGTTTGTAGTAGCTTACCCGCATTCCTATTTTCCTATTCATTATTAAACCTACTCCTGCATTACCCCTATTTGATTTTGTGTTTATAACCCTGTAGTCACCTGACCAGAAGTCTTGTTCCTCCTGCCACCGAACTTCACTAATTCCCACTATATCTAACTGTAACCTATCCATTTCCCTTTTTAAATTTTCTAACCTACCTGCCCGATTAAGGGATCTGACATTCCACGCTCCGATCCGTAGAACGCCAGTTTTCTTTCTCCTGATAACGACATCCTCCTGAGTAGTCCCCGCCCGGAGATCCGAATGGGGGACTATTTTACCTCCGGAATATTTTACCCAAGAGGATGCCATCATCATTTAATCATACAGTAAAGCTGCATGTCCTCGGGAAAAATTACGGCTGTAGTTTCCCCTTGCTTTCAGCCGTTCGCAGTACCAGCACAGCAAGGCCGTTTTGGTTAATGTTGCAAGGCCAGATCAGTCAATCATCCAGACTGTTGCCCCTGCAACTACTGAAAAGGCTGCTGCCCCTCTTCAGGAACCACACGTTTGTCTGGCCTCTCAACAGATACCCCTCCGTTGTGGTTGCACCTACGGTACGGCCATCTGTATCGCTGAGGCACGCAAGCCTCCCCACCAACGGCAAGGTCCATGGTTCATGGGGGGAGGATTATATTGCAGAAAACATGTAATATAGGTTATGGGCTGATAAGGCAGTAATACTCATTGCTGGGGATGATAGGAATTTACACAATCTGATTTACTATCTTCTCCTGTATTGGCTGTAGAGTCTTGGTAAATATTATTATTTTTTTATTTCAGGACTGGAAGATGAAGCAAAAGTACCATTTACAGACCATGTTTTTCTGGAGCATTACCTGGAACCATGGTGTCCAAAGAGGGGTCCTATACGACACTTTATGGAACTTGTATGTGTTGGACTGTCCAAGAACAGTTTTGTAACTGCTGAAGAGAAGCGTAAACACATTGAATGGTACCGAGACTACTTTGCCAGCAAAAAGGACCTCCTTGAAGAAGTTGGTGCTCTTGGGTGAAGGTCTATGTTCAGAAATATTTTTACACTCAATATTCTGTTACAGAAATTATAATAAACAATCTTAATTAAAGATAGATTAAAAAAGCAATGGCTTTTCTATGAATGTATATTTAGATTATTTTTGCAACTTATTGTCTGTTTAGAAGAATTTCTGTATCCCAAATTACTTCAGGGAACACTCTTAAGAGTAGGAAAGAATACTAAACAAATACTAAAAGGAATTGCAAACAGCAGCTGCCAACGCCAATGGTGGTTTTAACACCATGCTTTTCTAGCCATGGGCTTAGCCACAGATAATAATCATACTGACAGAGGAAATCCTAGTTTTGACTGGAGATCAACCCTTCATCTTTGTATTATGCACTGACTCAGCTAAGCCACAAATGAAAATGGTAAAAATAAATACCATTTTATTTAGTGAAATTGTATTTTGTGTGTGAAATAATCTCCATGTGCTAGAGGTCTGTGCAAGTTACAAAATGGCTGTGCAGAGAGGGATGGAAAATACTTTGTGATGTTGCCAGTATGTGGTCGCTGTCTCTGTGCCACACGATATGCTGCACCTGTACTCTCCCCTGGAAACTGTGTTGCACTACATGGGGGCAGTTGTTTCTACTTCTGAGAATCTTTCTTTAAATTTGTACACTTACTAAACTATAGTTTTGCTCATTAACATTTGCTTTACATCACGCAGAATGAACCTGCAATGTGTTACACTCACCATACTGCACGAAGACAAAAATCTATTCTTCATGTTTCTCATGCATACCAAAGCACACACTACAAACAAATATGGCAGAATGACACACAATGTGGTACAGTGTCCCAGTACCTGGGTGCTTATCTGCACATAATTCTGTGTAAAGTGGGATTTTCTGTATAAACACAAACATCATATCCATTACAGTGACTACTTCTCTTCGTGTCCTCTTCCCATTTCATCAATTTTTCTATTGTTGTGTCTATCTTCTCCCTACAAGAGTGAGACAAAGCATTTATTTTTACCACGTTCTTCACTATGGGGAAGTTAGTACCTTGTAAAATAAGCAGTATGTCATTGCTGTCCTCATAATATTAAGATATTTAAGACAATTATTTAGTGTGTACTTGCCCAAAATGACATCTGGCTCTGTCTCTGCCTTCACCCCTCCTAATTTACAAAAAAATGGTTCAAATGGCTCTGAGCACTATGGGACTTAACATCTGAGGTCATCAGTCCCCTAGAACTTAGAGCTACTGAAACCTAACTAATCTAATACATCAAACACATCCATGCCCGAGGCAGGATTCGAACCTGCGACCGTAGCGGTTGCGCAGTTCCAGACTGAAGCGCGTATAACCGCTCGGCCACCAAGGCCTGCCCTAATTTACACTGATCAACCAGAACATAAGACAACCTACCTCATAGCCGTTATATCCAGCTTCGGCACCTCATCTGCGCGCACAAGTCACCTAATTTCCATAAATTCCAGGGAGGAGGGCAATGAGCTCTGACACCACATTGTCACATCCCAGATGTGTTCATTTAGGTTCAGATCTGGTGAGTTGGGGGACCAGCACATCAATTGGTATTCACCACCACTGTGTTCCTTGAACCACTCCATCACGGTGCCTTGCACGAGCTCCACTGGACCCATGGATGCCCATGTAGATGATCCCCAGGGCATATTGGAGCCACCACCAGCTTGTCTTCATCCCGCCGGCCAGGTGTCGAGGAGCTGTTCCCCTGGAGGACGATGGATTCATGCCCTCCCATTGGCATGAACAAGGTATTGGGATTTATCAGTCCATGAAATGCTCTGCCAACGTCCAGATGGTCATGTGCTCGTTTCAGTTGTAGTTGCCGATGTTGTGGTGTTAACAATAGCACATACATTGGTCGTCAGCTGAGGAGACCCATTGTTAGGAGTGTTAAGTACACTGTGTGTTCACACGCACTTGTACTTTGCCCAGTATTAAATTGATTAAATTGTGATGTTAATTCCATCACAGTTTGCTGCCTGTCCTGTTTTACCAGTCTGCCAGCCTATGACATCCAACATCTGTAATGAGGGTTGGCCATCCAACCTCACAACATCTGGACATGGTTTCACCTTGGTTTCATCACACGTTGAACACACTCTCCACAACATTCCTCAAACACATGACAAGTCATGCAGTTTCCGAAATGCTTGTGTAGGGCCTCCGGGCCATCACAATGTGCCCTCAGTCAAAACCAAATAGATCACGCACCTTCCCCATTCTACATAGGAACAGCACACTCACTGATACTATAAGCACCATGCATTTGTGTGGCTAGCAGTCACTCTTCACCAAGTGATGCTGCTATTGCCAGGATGGGTTTATATCGAGGTAGGTTGGTGGCCATGATGATCTGTCTGATCAATGTATACAGATAGAAGATGTGAAGATCAATAGATGTCTGGCAAGCAGAATAATATGTTAAAACTTGTGTATTTCATTTACGTCTATAGATATGTTTCAGTGTTGTATGATTATGAGGGGCAGTCAATAAATAATGCTCCGTGGCACTCATTATGAAGAATTTCTGCACAACTGAATTTTTTGTTGCAGAAAAATAAATTGTGGTGAACGTCCATAAAACATTTCTGTGCAGTGTATAGTAATCACGCAAGTGATAGGAGTACTGACGGGCAATGTATAAACAGCGTTAATGTGTAAGTGCAGAAGCTGAACTCTAGAACTGGCCACATTCAGGATATTCTGTTACAGACACTCCTCCCAGCCAGCATGATGAATCACACAAATGCCATTATTCTTGCAGACCAGCGCATCACAACTAGACAGTTGGCTCCACAGCTGTCAGTGAGCCCTGTGTGCACAGATTTGACACTCTTGGATGTTCAAAGGTGTGTTCAAGATGGATTCTATGAAAGCTCAGAACAGAACATGAGATTCTAATAAAAGCCATATCGTCAGATCTGTTAGAGCAGTGTGAGGCCAATGGAGGGGCCTTTGTGTTTGGTGTTAGTTTAGTTTCAGCGTGCAATTATGATAAAACTACTGCTAGGTTGCAGCGGTAATGGGAAAAACAAGACAGTCGATGCGAATTGTTCCAGACCAAGCCAATACATGATGGAGTGGCCCAGTCACCGTCTTTTCTTGTGCCACTTATAACTCAATCTCATCTTTTTGTTTGTATTTCTGATGTACTGTATTCAGCAACAACATCAAACATCGACCTTTTGTATTCAAACACTCACTCTTGAAGAATATGCGACACTCACTCTTGAAGAATACACTTGGTCATAATCGAGGAAACGTCACCCAATTCCAGCCAGAGGACTCTTATTGGTTGGAGACTTGTCAAGTCACCCAACAGCCTGTGCAGCCACCACACCACACTAACACACGCAAAATGAGCTCGCCTACTGGATGTGTGGGGAGAGTGGCCCCTCAGCAACAGGAGTGCAGGTAGGGATGAAAGCCATTTGTGAAGTGATGAAAAATATACTTTTCGTGCAGATGATGTGCTATGACAGAGATGTCACATGGAAATAGAACAAGGATTTTGTGATAGTACATTTTAAAGACTTTAGTGTTCAAATCTAACATGATAAAGTCGCAACAACTGCATACACCACTCATATGTATACTTTGCACTGCACAAACCACACACTGCAGATCGTAAAGATTGGCAGCAGTGATAGAGGGCATGAAGCAAAACTGTAGTGTTTGAGTTTTCTTTCAAATAAGCTCATAATATTACCTGGGGACAAAGCATACAGAAAGTAACTGAGCCAACTTCTAATAAGCTCATAATATCAATTGTGGAAGAATCTCATTTTTTCACATCTGTTTCTCTCATCAAGCCTAAAATAACACTTTCATGGTGGTAAGCATCTGAAGTGTGTCTCATAAGAAAAGCATTTAACAGTAACAGCAATTGTGACAAAGTGTCATTATGCAGAAGTCCACATTTATTCATATGGTTTAACCACTTAGCTGTTGTGATGTTTTTGGTTTAATTTGACATGTTCATCAATTTTTGCTTTTTTCTGGGTGAGCACAAAGGATGATCTCTAAAAAAAAACACTTTTGTGTAAATGTTGTTGTTGTGGTCTTCAGTCCTGAGACTGGTTTGATGCAGCTCTCCATGCTACTCTATCCTGTGCAAGCTTCTTCATCTCCCAGTACCTACTGCAACCTACATCCTTCTGAATCTGCTTAGTGTATTCATCTCTTGGTCTCCCTCTACGATTTTTACCCTCCACGCTGCCCTCCAATGCTAAATTTGTGAGCCCTTGATGCCTCAAAACATGTCCTACCAACCGATCCCATCTTCTAGTCAAGTTGTGCCACAAACTTCTCTTCTCCCCAATCCTATTCAATACATCCTCATTAGTTACGTGATCTATCCACCTTATCTTCAGCATTCTTCTGTAACACCACATTTCGAAAGCTTCTATTCTCTTCTTGTCCAAACTCTTTATCGTCCATGTTTCACTTCCATACATGGCTACACTCCATACAAATACTTTCAGAAACGACTTCCTGATACATAAATCTATACTAGATGTTAATAAATTTCTCTTCTTCAGAAACGCTTTCCTTGCTATTGCCAGTCTACATTTTATATCTTCTCTACTTCGACCATCATCAGTTATTTTACTTCCTAAATAGTAAAACTACTTTAAGTGTCTCATTTCCTAATCTAATTCCCTCAGCATCACCCGATTTAATTTGACTACATTCCGTTACCCTCATTTTGCTTTTGTTGATGTTCATCTTATATCCTCCTTTCAAGACACTGTCCATTCCGTTCAACTGCTCTTCCAGGTCCTTTGCTGTCTCTGACAGAATTACAATGTCATTGGCGAACCTCAAAGTTTTTACTTCTTCTCCATGAATTTTAATACCTACTCCAAATTTTTCTTTTGTTTCCTTTACTGCTGGCTCAATATACAGATTGAATAACATCGGGGAGAGGCTACAACCCTGTCTCACTGCTTTCCCAACCACTGCTTCCCTTTCATGCCCCTCGACTCTTATGACTGCCATCTGGTTTCTGTAAATGTAGTATTGTATATTTAATTTCCTTCACATAGACAGATTTTATATAAAGTATTTGAGAGGATTGCGATTTTTAATTGTTTATGCCAAGTACGTGTTTTTGCTCATATTTTGTGGATTTGAACATTTTCCTCAGTGTTGTGTTTTTTAAGTCCATGCTGCATGAAAAAGGGAAATAGGGTTTCACTGTACTACTAAAAAGGCCCTATTCATTTTTTCTCTAGCACTAATAGTTTCCTTGTTGCAGGGGATGGAAAAACTGCAGATTATTAAGAATATGGTTTAAATGTTACAGTGTACTGTTAAATGAAGTGGGTTAAGAACAACTATTAAATATGATTGCTGCATATTAAACACAATAGAGCCCTATTAGGGGATAAATTGTGTTCTGGGGGTGTAATCACAGAGTACAGAAGTAAGTATAGGGGCCTTTCCTGTTTCAGAGGACTGTGGGAGGCTTGTGTCCAGACCCCCACCCCTTTGGTACCTAGAGCACCTAGCGCAGCACCAGTAACACTGCTGCTTTCTCTGTGTGTATGTGTTTACTTTTCTACTGGGTTTGCTTTAGATTTGTTAGTTTTCAAGTTAATTATAACTTCTTCATTTTACAATTGCTGATGGCAGAATGTGGAACTAAACTTTGTTTACATACACATCGAACCAAAGGCCTCTGACAATACTCAGCAGTACACAACTCGTGCATGCACCTCGGTATTATACAGTCATTTTATAGCCATACTACATTACTACTTCTGCGTATTCTTAGCATCTGCTGAAATGGATAGTCATCGCACAAATATACATTATCGAAGAGTTCGCTCAGGTGGAAAAGTGTTGGTAAATAATGTAGTTCAGTTCTGTCAAGAAGAAAAACCAAAAGGTCTGCAAAATTTTAAAGAATTAAAAGTACGATATTTCTTAGAACAAGAAGAGAAAATAGGGTGCAAAAAAACCTAAAACTGTGATCTGAGCCCATTCCATTTGTTAGATCATAAAACAACAATTTTATCTTAATTTCATATGCTTCTTTTAGAAGAATGTAATAGCAGTTGCTTCAGTTATCAGACAGTAACACCAACTATATTTTATTTAATTTTTCAATTGCTATATTTTCTGTAGAATATATTAAAAAAGAAAGTACTGGTGTCTCATACAAGCACAGCTGCATTGTTCAACCATAAAACAAGTTTTATTTTCCTATCATTCATTTCCATTGTTATTCTGCAAATGTGTTAACAGAATGTACTGTTTGCTGCACTTACACCAAGTACAGCTCTGGAACCATGTTACATTTTGACTGAGTGTAGTTATATCCCTTATGCGTCATTTGAAACTAGCAGTAGCAGACCGTGTCAACATTTCACAGCATGCTTTGCTAAAACGGCAGTTGCATTGTGAACAGGTAATACATAAACAAGCAAATAAATTCAATAATATAGGAAGCACTGTTTCCTGAAACTGGGCAGCATAGACTGAAAAAACATACAATCGGCATCATGAGCTGAAGACTTCTGGTGTCTTTTCATTTCGTTACGGTTTCCCTTCACTTCTAGCTTCGTTTTGTATTGGCATCATACGAGAAAGAGGAACCTGAGGTAAATCCGCATTTCACGTAGCAGGAGACAGTAGCTGCGCGTTTGGGACATAACTGCCAACCTCCTTGCAGAGAATCTCCAACGTATCTCATATTTTTACAAGAACAGAAAGAGGTTTCATTCTCCTCCCAGCATTAAAAACAATTTTGATATGTTAGCTATATTTTGTATGCAGCAGCCTATGTCTTAAAACTCACCAAACATAAAATACCCAGGGACTACATTTTTCATTGCAAACTTTTCAAAATATGTGCGGTACTGTACTTTACTCTGAAGTATCACAATAACTAAGGGGCATAATAAAAGAAAACAACCTCATTATCAAGCTGAAATGTGTGTGGCTACAAGATGTGGAAAAAATATATTTTCTTCCCACACTGTTTCCCCAAAATCGAATGAGAAAGGCTGCAAAGCGGAGAACACATGTGTATCCCAAAACAGTGGCTTTTTTTTTTTTTCAGAGAAACCAAATTTTTAGTAAGAAACTAACTACAGAGACAGATGTAGCTTTGCTTCATCTCCTTAAAACTTTTAACTTTTTTTTGGCACATAGGACAACCTGCAATTTCACTTCCCCATGCATCGTGCAATACATGTTGCTTGAAGCGTCCAGCACCTCAGTTGTCGTGGGTGCCTACAGGACTCTTTATTTGCTTCTATGCTATGTGGATGTAATAGTGGGAAGGGGAAGAGGCAAGGAAGATCGGCCGATTGTGATCAAGCAATTCCCTATTTCATAGGTCTGCAAACTGAAGATGAGCATGTGATTCCCACTCTATCAATTCCACTCTGTCACAAGAAGCAACTACAGGATGTTTCACAACGTTATACCGATCTGCCACAGCATGGCTTATGAAACACTGGAGACCCACAGAAATGCCGGGGAGGGGGGTTATTTTCCACAAAGATGTGGGTTACTAATAATACTAACACAAGAAAAACATGTAGACAGAATATACGTAAATATCTGCACACTTTTCTACCATGCAAGAGAGGAAATTGATTCTAAGTTATCCTGTACGGCAGCTTCCTGCCCAGTCAACTTACGTGAGTGGACAAAATAAGTTCAATGAGCAGCATTTGTTTATACTGTGGAGTTATTTGCAACTTACTAAACGAGTACTTACTTGCAAGTGTTATGAGAACTTTCATATAAAATATGTTTATACACAATGGCTGAGAGATGTAAAATTTGTAAATGTGATGATGATGTCAGTGACCTATGTGGTGTTGGTGGGAAAGGGATTGGATTGGTAAATGTAGCACCTTGCTGCTGCCATATCATTGACAGCGAATTGTAAATCTGTGTAATTGTGTTGCACTCACTCCATGGTAAATTAATGAGTGACCAGAAAGTTACTGCATTTTATCTTGCCATTGTGTTACTGCAGGAATTGCTGCCATTTGTTGAGTGGGCTTCACTAATGAGCCACTTACTACACATCCACTGTATATCTTTCCAAGATGAGTGTAAATATATCTGGGACTGACCATGTGCAAATCTAAAACAGTAATCTGCTTTAATGAATTGCTTAGCTTACGGTGAAATGTCTAAGTTTTATAACATCTAGATGACCTATTTCTGTTGCAACAGGAGATAATTTCAGCCACTGGGCCTCTCCAAATGTGGGGATAGCTAAGGTTGCAGTGATGTATTTGATACTCCTCATACTGTGAAAAGTATTCCAGCCAGTGAAATTGAGAATGTCTAATAATATTGACAGCATGTTAACTTGGGGGGGGGGGGGGGGCACTCTTCGGTGTGGTACACAGGTGACAGCTCCAGCTGTTGAGCTTCTTTACATAACAACTTGTCCAACATCTGCAAATACACACTCACTTAAGAAACTGAAAATAATTCTATGATTCAATTGCAAGCTCAAGTTATTACCTACTCACATAAATGAATTGGATAGGAAATGATAGAGAGGTATAGTCAGTCTACAAAATGAAAACTGAACAGTTCTCTGGTGGAGGAAGTTGCCTTACCTGGAAGAATGCTACAGCTGCAGTACACAATGACTAAGAATCAATTTGCCCCCTAGCAGTGTAGAACAGGCTGACTTTATCCTTCACCAGCATAAATTTGGCAGTGTAGATGCATTTTCAAGTGTTTGTCAAAGAAAAATTCATATTTTCTTGTTTCTGAAATTTATTTTATTCAAACATAACTTAAAAACAAAAAAAAAAACAAAAAACACACACACACACACTTGAGAAACTATCACAGCATTATAAAGTAGTGGAATTCGCTTTCATACAATATATCAACTCTCCCCCAGACCTTTCATCAGTCTGTATGATATGATTTTCTTTATATTAGCATTCACATTTGGTAGGGCAATCATCTTGCGGACAGAATACTGAAAGAGAAACAACAATTACATTATATTTCTAAATAAGTTGCAGACTGTATAAAGCGCAAAAGTGTGTGTGTGCAGGGGCGGTGGCAGAGTTTAACTGTGTTCACTCTTTCCTTTATATTAGGAATGTAATTTTACCTGCATGCATAATGTCAAAGTAAAATTTTCATATCAAAAGAGAGAATATCTTCTTACACTATACATTGCAAGGTCATGCCAAACAGTAATGCCTCCAAATTTTTACTTGAAAACTCTTAAAGCTTTTTAAATAAAAATATGTTAGTAATATTCTATTTCTTTATTTTTCATGTCTACATATTTGTAGCCCTGTCACTTGAGGGCTCTGAATTTTTGCATTTAACATGGCAGTGAGTAACATAACTGTCGCTGTGTGTGAGAAAGAATGTGCTGTAATTGAGTTTTGAATCCAAAAAGTTTGCTTACACATGGAGCAACCTCTCCTTCAGCAGGATAGTGCCAGACCACTCATGAGTACTGTAGCGACCCAGCGTCTTTGCCATAAGTCATCTTCTGTACAGTCCTGATTTGGCCCCATTTGATTTTCACCTGTTTCTAAGGATAAGGAATGAGGCCACCTAGGAGATGTCCAGTAGCGGAGCATGCCCTCCAGCATAATTCTAGGAACCTGCTACACCGTATGTACCATTTGGCTTCTCCCACCCAACACCAGTCCCTCTGAACTGCGGAGATGGGAACTTGCACTCCAACACATCGTTTCATCCCGCCATCCCCCTGGACTGAACCTACGTTAAACAACCTCACTCCCATTTACTCTTCAGTCTTCTCCTCTTTCCCTTTCCTCTTTAGCCATTCACAAATCTTTTCACCGCACATAGTTGTGTTTATCTTTATACTATATACCTCTTTACTTCTGTATGCATCCTCTTTGGTTTCAAGCTGGCACAGTACTTACAGTAGAATATCTTTGGCTTCCCTCTGACAACCATGCCTCCATCCTTGCTAGCCTCCCTGTTTTCGTTTTCCTGTTGCTTCATAACCTGGGTTGCGAGTAACTGAATCTACTTTCCCTTCTTCCCTTTCTTTCCCCTCTCTCCTCCCTGATGAAGGAACATTTATTCGGAAAGCTAGGAACATAAATTTTTGGTTCTGTTTTTTGTGTATCTATCGGTTGTACTGAGCTGAGGTAAGTACTGGCCAGCCCCTCTATTACACTATACTTGTATCACCAAAAATTTATTGTTTCCTTTATTATATCAATATCTTCACAAAACAAGAGACATGTTTCACAAATGAAAACCACTCCAACACAGAAAACTACAGGATATACAAAGGAAAACCTGCAGTCAGAAGAGGAACACCAACAATCTTTGGCATATAATTTGCGGTTCAGAAATAAATCAAAGACAAAATCCTACATTTCAATTCAGTATCAAAGAATTTCTGCAAGATTAGATTAGATTAGATTAGATTAGATTAGATTAATACTTGTTCCATAGACCATGAATACGACACTTCATAATGATGTGGAACATGTCAGGTTAATGAAAGATGTCTGTACAAGATATTACATTACACAAAATATTGCATGACACTAATGCTTAAGTTAGTTTTTTTTCCCTCCCTTAATTTATATCTAAAAATTCAGCCAATGAGTAGAAGGAGTCGTCATCTAGAAATTCTTTTAATTTATTTTTAAATGTTGGTTGACTATCTGTCAGGCTTTGGTGCTGTTTGGTAGGTGACTAAAGACTTTTGTGGCAGCATAATTTACCCCCTTCTGTGCCAAAGTCAGATTTAACCCTGCATAGCGAAGATCATCCTTTCTCCTGGTGTTATAGTTATGCACACTGCTATTACTTTTGAACTGGGCTGGATTATTAACAACAAATTTCATAAGTGAATATATATACTGTGAGGATCCCTAGATCCTTAAATAGATGTCTGCAAGATGACCGTGGGTGGGCTCCAGCAATTATTCTGATTACACGTTTTTGAGCAATGAATACTTATCTACTCAACGATGAATTACCCCAGAATATGATACCATACGAAAGCAGTGAATGAAAGTAGGCATAGTAAGCTAATTTACTGAGATTCTTATCACCAAAATTCGCAATAACCCTAATAGCATACGTAGCCGAACTCAGACGTTTCAGCAGACCATCAATGTGTTGCTTCCAGTTTAACCTCTCATAAATGGACACACCTAAAAATTTTGAAAATTCTACCTTAGCTACAGACTTCTGTTCAAAGTCTATATTTATTACTGGAGTTGTGCCATTTACTGTACGGAACTGTATATACTGTGTTTTATCAAAATTTAAAGAGAGCCCGTTTGCTGAGAACCACTTAATAATTTTGTGAAAAACATCATTTACAATTACATCACTTAGTTCTTGGTTTTTGGATGTTATTACTATACTTGTATCATCAGCAAAAAGAACTAACTTTGCATCTTCATCAATATGGAATGGTAAGTCATTAGTGTATATTAAGAACAGTAAAGAAACTAAGACCGAACCCTGTGGGACTCCGTACTTGGTAGCCGCCCCCCCCCCCCTGTTTGAGGAATCAGCTGTTGTATTAACATTACATGAACCACTTATTTCAACTTAAGTATGAATTAAACCATTTGTGCACTGCCCCACTCAAACCATAATGATTTAGCTTATCTAAAAGAATTCCATGATTTACACAGCCAAAGGCCTTTGATAGATCACAAAAAATACCAATGGGTGATGTCCGGTTATTCAGAGCATTTAATATTTGATCAGTGAAAGCATATATAGCATTTTCTGTTGAAAAGCCTTTCTGAAAACCAAACTGACATTTTGTTAGTACTTTATTTTTACAAATATGGGAGGCTACTCTTGAATACATTACTTTCAAAGCCCAAAGAAAAATTATACTTCATGAAAACAGTGCCAAACCCAGATTCAAAACCAACTTCAATAACAAAGGTAGATGAGATTATAAAACAACACAGTCTCAGAGGAAGACAGCATTACCTTCAAGATCTGCAAACTCAAAAACTAAACCATCACAAATATGGAATACAGAGAAAATTCCACAGGAATGGAAATGTGCATTGATTCACCCACTCCACAAAAAGTGTGACAAGAGAGACCCTAATAACTACAGAGATATCTCATTGTTACAAGGCACCAACAAAGTTCTCTCCACTGCAAGACTACAACCACAGGCTTCAGAAAAGGGAGATCCTGTACTGAACAGATTTTGAATCTGTAGGCACTTCTGAAGGTCAGACAGACAACCAACACTGTAGTCACGTTCATGGACTTTAAGAAGGCCTGTGACACCGTGAAAAGGCAGGTTCTCCTTGCCTCACTAGGAGAACTAGGACACTCATACAAGACACCACATCCAAAATAAAATTTATGGGAAAAATCTCAGACCCATTCAGGATACATACAGGGGTCATATAAGGAGATGGTCTTACCACTTTTACTCAATGTGGTCTTGGACAAAATTATCGAAGGATGAGGGGGGAAAAGTAAAAGGAAGAATGTGTGCAAACAAGATGATCATAACATACCTGGCATTTGCAGATGACTTGGCAAGACTCAGTAACAATAGACAAAAGCACATGAAGTCTCTGCCAAAAAAGGTCTACACGTATCATATAAGAAAACGCAATGCATGCAAAGAAAGAACAACAATCTCCAAGCCATGTACACAAAATACAGAAAGGTTAACAGAATGGAAAAATTCAAATATCTTGGAGGATATATACAAATAGGAGGATCAAACAAGGTGTCCAACACAGAACAGAAAAACTTCAGCTAGTACACAGACTGATATATACGAACTAAAATAAATGAAATATTTCAAGACAGGCTGAACAAAGGCACTACAGTACAGTTGTACTACCAGACTCACTTTACGCATCAGAAACAACCACAATCGGAGCATCAAGCCTCATAGGGACAAAAAATGGAATGTGAAATGCTCAGAAATTTTTTTTGGCATAGTACATAAAGATGGTGTATGGATAAAGAGACCAACCAAAGAATTATATGGACACACCGACAGGCTCATAGACAACATCAGAAAAAACTAAGTAACGTTCTATGGACACACGCACATAGAATGAACGACAACAGAAACACAAAGAGGATCTTTGATGTAGTAAACTGTTCAATAAAAAAAATTGGTTTCAAGAAATAAAAGACCTAAAACAAGCAGGGATCAGTATTGAAATTATAAATGAAAAAGAGAAATTCAGAAACAAATATTGAACACAAAATCTGAAGTGAAAGAAAGGAAACAATAATAATGATGATGATCACCACCACCACGTAGAATGTCACTAACCTTTATTTTATTTAAAAAGCTTTAAGAGTTTTCACATAAAAATTGAAAGCATTACTTTTCAATGTGCCCTTGTAGATTTTGATATTTTTTTTATTATTTTTTTTAAAGATCTAATACATTATTCAATCAGCTGATGCAAGATACATCTAAAAAAAATCAAGATACTGATTAACATTTGCACTGATACAAAAATTACAGATGCAAAAGAGAAATAATAGGCAGTAAAGACACTAAAATTCTGCAGTTAAAAATAAGTATACATTTTAAAACTGATAATTATAAGACTGAACAATGGAAACTCCAGGTAGGAATGGCAACACTGCATGAAAAAGACAGATTGCTACTTACCATAAAGGTGACACATTACTTATGTTCCAGACAGGTACAATTAAAGGACACTTGCACAAGTAGTGTAAGTGTCTTAATTGTCCCTGTCTGCAATTTAATGTGATAATTGTTGATTACAAGACTGAAGATATTATACCTCTATATCCTGACAGAGCTTGATTTCACGTGGTCCCTCCACAAAATTGGTTATGTGACAACCACTAGAGCTGCCAACACGACCTGTACGACCACATCGGTGGATGTAATCTGCCATGTATACCGGGAAGTCATAGTTCAGAACATGTTTCACCTGGAAAAAAAATTATAATGCTTGAGTAGTGAATTACCATATTTAAAGAGGATGTACTCCTATTATAAATAACTAAACCAGCTCACACAGAAAAAAAATACGGATGCACAGCCACTAATGTCGTGAAAATTTCTTTGTTGCATAAAAACATATATTTCAACAAAACTATACATGCTCTGAAATTGCCACTTAGACTCAAAATTATTATGTGACAGTACATTTCAAATACTTCTGTGAGTATTGACTAAACAGAAACTGATTTAGATTTACAGAACTGGTGGTCCCATGGTAAACAAACTAAATGACTTCTTTCTATGCTGTGTCACTTCAAGTTCCCTTCTGTCTCTATTGAGTTAGTGCTTATGGAACATTAAACTCTGTTTTTGTTTTCAAAGCCCTGTCAGGTCACCCTGATATAAGTTGTCATGGTTTCCCTAAATCAGTTAAGGATTCTTTGAAAAGGACATAGCTGATCTCCCTCTGCACACTTGCCCTAGCTGACCTCATGTTCCATCTGTAATGATCTTGATGGCAAAGTGAGATTAAATCCTAATATTGTTTCCTTCGTTATTTACTGTAGCTTTGATTCTGTCACTGCTATGTTTAACAGTGTCAAGCCAGATCAAAACTGCAAAAATGGAATAACTTATAGTTCTATGCGGATAACTAATTACAAATGATGTGTTTCTTTAAGTTCGCCAGTGGGTAACATATTCAGTCATCTGTTTGATTGGGCTGTCCCAGATAAACACACAAAAATGATTTTCTTCACTGACAATAGCACATATTTTAGTTAACTTCACAATTAGAAGTAACATATCCTTACACTACATAAGATCTGAACACAGAACTGGTTCACTGTATATACACCACCCAGACAAAGACGGCGTGCAACAATGTCAATGATGTTTGTCTGTAAAACATGATGACAAATACATATGAGGCATATCTAGAAAGTAAGTTTCCCGATGATGATAGTGCCCATCAAAATTCATTGCCAGGTCTATGGGTAGAACATCATGAGCAAACATATGGTGCATCACTGGCGTAGCCTGTTTTCCAAAGGCAATCAAAGTGTCCATGTTGAAGAGTGCAGTGTGTGACTGCCCCTCATCAATGATCACCTGAATGAATTAGTGTGGCAGCGCATCCTGGAGAACCATTGCTTCAAGATTATGGAGCTCAGCAACCAGCCAGCATTTTCACAATGACGAAGAGCTGAAGATGACTGTCACATGCGGTTCCGTTCACTGACAGCAGACTTTTACGACACAGTAATACAAAAGTCAATCCCACAATATTACAAGTGTGTCAATTCTTTAGGTGACTATGTTGAAGAAAAGCTCAAACATTGCTGTACATGTTGCCAATAAAGTTTTTCATGTAACTATGTTATCTTTGTTTAAAAAAAAAAAAAAAAAAATAGTGAAACTTACTTTCTGGATGCGTCTTGTATACCATGAAAAACTTTATTGATTACTAGCTGACAAATGGGGCATTGCCCAGGTATTAATTTTGCCAATTTTCTGTAAGCAACAAAAACTAAACTCAAAGTGGTTAAGGCAACCAGGCGCAATAAGCGGAAAATGTGGGTTCAAGTCCCTGTCTGGCACAAATGTTCATGTGTCATGAATAGATAGCATTTTTACACCTAATACAGCTCCCCAAACAATTTGCAATTAGTGAATAAATGACAAACATTGTCAGATTAAATAAGGAAATCATGAAAACACACTTTGTTGGCAGAACAATGCCCAAAATATGCAAGCCTCCCAAACAACTTGGCTTCCAGTAGATATGATACACTTACACAACTCACTTGGTTTAACACACTAAGAATGAGCCTGTAAGTAGCCGAGAGAGAGAGAGAGAGAGAGAGAGGGGGGGGGGGGGGGGGACTGCAAAGGGAAATAAATTATTTATTGGGGGGGGGGGGGGGCAAGAAGTAGCAAGTCACATGGAGACTTATGTAATACACTACTTAAGTCACCAAATGCTGTAGGAATCCAGCAGAATACCCCTTCACACATTTCTTGTGGAGATAGTGGAGACACCCGCACAATGTGCCAGACCATTGTCATTTCAGTGATCACACTACACTAATGTCTTGAGAACCTACCACTGTACTTTGTCTGTAGATTCTGAGTCTGCTACATCTATAATCTGCAAGCCACCTTACAGTGTGTGGTGGAGCATACTCTGTGAATCATTGTCTGTTTCCCATTTTTCTGTTCTAGTCACAAATTGTGCACAGGAAGCATGATGATTTCTAGGTCTCCATAAGAGCTCAAATCTCTCTAGTTGTACCTTCATGGCCTTTTCACAAGATCTATATAGGAGAAAGCAATATGTTGGTCATTCTTCTAGAAATCCACACTCATTTGTGCTGCAAACCACAGTGACGCAAATGCCTCTCTTATAGCAGCCACTACTACAGTTAGATTAACATCTTTATAAAATTATCACACTCAATAAACAAACCCTTAATTAAACACACTGTTTTTCCTTGGATCTCCTATCTCTATCTCAGTTTGGATACTTGCTCATATGAATGCAGTGAAATCACAACACTACAAAAACAAATCAGTTTTGAGCCTGGTCTGCCAGTTTTGCAATTCATATTCTCTTGGTACACTCTCATTAACAGAGACATGTCATTTGTGTAATATATGGTAATCAGTTAAAAACATTGTGGCGACATTCTTAATAGTTTCTTAGCCCACACTGGACTACTAGCTTCAACTTGAAATGACATAGATTCTACAAGTGCTCTGTATCTGACAAAGAAACAGAGGATGCAGGACCTTCAGCTATTATCAAGATGGCTCCACCATCTCTTTCCTAAGAAGGAAGAAATACTGTCTCTATGACTGCTCACCTACTATTTCTGCAACCTGACATACATTCACAACCAGCAGATAACCAGGTTCCAGTCATTTGCTGGAACCATCCTACATGGTGGCAAGTCAGTACGAGCCAGCGCAAGCACCAGGTGTGAGTAAAGTTTGAGGAGAATGAACAAAACATGCTGGCTCATTGTACACGGTGTCTCCTGTGGCAGCCATATGTACAGCCAGTCCCACCGCCAGCAGATCTCACCTCAGTGACCGTGGCACTGCAATCGAGTCCAATACTCCACATGGAATTCCTTCACCCATCTATTTAAAACCTCACTCAACAACTAGCAGCAGCATTTGCAGACACTCCAAGCTTTATGCCAGCCACATCCAGTGGCCGATCCTTCAGAGCAACAGCACTCGCTCAGCGTCCACTCCGGGCTTCATGCCAACTGCGCCCAGTGGCTCATTAGTCACAGCACATATTCTTCCTTTAAGCTTTAACTCAGTATACGCTCCAGATTTTATACTTGCTGTGTCCACTGGCTCATCTTGTGAAGCACACAATGACCCCCTTCTCTTAGCCATTCCACAGCAAACTGTGCACCAGCCCGGACTTGCGGATTTCAACAGTGCTATTTGTCAAGTTTTCTCTCTCTTTGTGAGTCATTAAAGACCGTGCTTACTTTCCAGGTGTTATCTCTAACTGTGAAGTGTTGTTGTTCAGCAAACATCAAACAGTAGCCTAATTATGCTACTCAAACAGGTACTCTCAATAAAGAGTACATTGTTCTTTGTCTACTTGAAATCCCATACTTCTTCACGCACCATACACCGGCCACAACAGAATGTTCGCACTCAAAGGAGGTTCCACTTCCCGATTAGGACTGGAGTTATATCACTTTTATTGCAATTTTTGGGTACATGGTTATTTGTAGTAAGACTATAGAAACTACAGAGCAACTGATATTCATAAACACACACTACTATTCTTGAAAATTTTGAAGTCTTTGTTGAAAAGTCCAGGATGGAATGTAACAATATTATGAAAAGGAAAGTTGCTACTAACCATACAGTGGAGATGCTGAGTCGGAGATAGGCTCTATGAAAAGGCTGTCACAAATAAAGCTTTCAGCCCATAAGGCCTTCGTCAAAAATAGACAACACACACACACACACACACACACACACACACACACACACACACACACTTACTTTTGTGTGTGTGTGTGTGTGTGTGTGTGTGTGTGCGCGCGCGCGCGCGCGTGTGTGCGCAAGCGCACGTGTGTGAGATCTATTTTTCACTAAAGCCTTACCGGCCGAGAATGCTTTATTTGTGACAGTCTTTTTGTCGTGCCTATCTGCGATTCAGCATATCTGCTATATAATGAGTAGCAACTTTCTCTTTCATAATATTGAAAGGTACTGACATATTTCTGGCCATCATACCATAACAATCTGCACCATAGTCAAAAGGGATGACAAAAGAAGGAAATAAGATGACACAACAAGGTCATTAGAGAGGCAACACAATCCCAGAAGAGAGAAGGATGGAGAAGGAAATCAGCCATGCCCTTTCAAAGAAACTATCCCAGCATTTACCTTATGTGATTTAGGGAAACCATGGAAAACTTAAATCTTGCTGGCTCGATGAGGATCATGATAAATGAAATTTTCAATGCCATTTACAGTTGAATAGTTTTCTGTACTTAACTCAGAAAAAAAACAGTTTTGTACAAAGAAGATGTGTCATCACCAATAGCAAGAATGCAAGGTATAAAGAATATCTACAATGTGGGAAAAGATAGATTGCTACTTACCATACAGAAGACATGTCAAGTTACAGATAGGCACAATTAAAAACACTCACATGAAGATACTATCAATGAACCTGAACCAGACCATGGATTTGGTATTTTGGAAGGCCAGAAAGGTCTCCTCCAGTTGGTTCACAAATAGGTTGGCATAGGCGCGTGCCATGTGGGTGCCCATGGTTGTGCCAAGGGTTTGCTTATCTTCCTTCTCTTCAAATGAGTAGTAGTTGTGTTTTACAATAAAGTTAGTAAGGTGTATGAGGTAATGGGTTTGGAGTCTGAAGGATGTTGAGGAAGGTAGTGTTCAATAGCAGTAAGACCATGGGCATGAAGGATGTTGGTGCATAGGGAGGTGGTGTCACCAATGATGAGTAGGGATCCAGGTGGTAAAGGGGTGGGGACAGTGGAGAGTCAGTGAGAGAAGTGGATGCTGTCTTTGATGTGAGAGGCTAGAATACGGGCAATTGGTTGGAGGTGTTGGTCAATGAGTGCCAAAAGTCTTTCAGTGGGGGCACAATAGCCAGCCACAATAAGGCATCCAGGATTGTTGGGTTTGTAGATTTTGGGAAGCATGTAGAAGGTGGGTGTGCAGGATGTCATAGAGATGAGGAGGGAAATGGATTCACGTAAGTGTTTAAGCAGGGATTAAATTTTGTGTTGGACTTCTGGGATGGGATCACTATGGCAAAGTTTACAGAAGGAGGCCTTTGCCTAGTAGCCACAGCAATTCATCACAACAGTGGTGGGACCTTTGTCTGCTGGTAAGACGATTAGATCAGGATTTGTTTGGAGGTTGTGTATGGCTGTTCTTTCTTCCACTGAAAGGTTGGTGTTCTGAGGAAGAGACCCGGGGAAGGATGGTGAGGCTACGTTGGAGATAAGGAATTCCTGGAAGGTGACCAGCAGGTGTCTAGGTTGGAGGGGGGAGGGGGGGGGGGCAGGATCATGGTTGGATGGTCGTACAAACTGGAAGAGTCAGGGCTCAGTGTTGGAATTATGGTGGTTTTGCTTGGAGGGATTGGCAGAAAAAATGTGCTTCCATTACAGGGATCGGGAGAAGGAGAGCAGATGTATATCTCGTATCTCTGTGTATCTGTGTGTGTTTCTAAATGACTTTACATATTCTTTACGCATCTTTACACATCTTTTTAGGTACCCAACTCTTCTCACAACCATCAATACCTATTTTGCCCAGTTCTGTGTCATTCCCATTTCCTTTGCACCATTCCTGCCACAACGTACTCTTGCTCCAACTTTATGCACCAGTTTAAAAAAGTATCCCTTTCCCTGGTTAAAACCCAGTCTCTCATCCTGTTTCTCAAATGATGTCTAAACCATGGAATCCCCCAAATGGCCTAACTTTAAAGATTCCTTTCTCTGGATCCAACCCCTTCCTTTCACAATGACCTACACCTTTTCAGATTCCACCAATCCCTAGCCCTCACAAACCTAGTACTGCAAAAACATATCTCTATGGCACAGGAATCCCAGAACCACCACTGCTCCAGGCCACCTCCATAAATTATTCAACCTGCTGACATCCTGCTGCTGCCTCGGGGCACTACTATCCAACCCCTATTGTACCCACAGTGTTCCTCCTCATCCACCCCTCACAGCAGCAAACCCTACCTGCATGAGCATCTATAGAAAGGACCCAGAACTGCTCTCATTAATAAACGGTCACAATGCCCACATAGTACTAGGGACGGAAAGCTGGCTGAAACCAGATGTAAACTGTAATGAAATTCTAAACTCAGATTGGAATGTTTACCACAGAGAGAGGCTGGACAGTAAAGGGGGAGGCATGTTTATAGTGATAAAAAGTGCAATAGTATCAAAGTAAATTGACAGAGATTGAAAGTGTGAAATAATTTGGGTGAAGGTCACAGTTAAAGCAGGCTCAAACATGGTAATTGGATGTCTCCATAGGCCCCCTAGGTCAGCAGCTGTTGTGGCTGAGCACCTGAAGGAAAATTTGGAAAATATTTTGAGTAGATTTCCCGACAATGTTATAGTTCTGGGTGGAGATTTTAATTTACCAGATATAGACTGGGAGACTCAAACATTTATAATGGGTGGCAGGAACAAAGAATCCAGTGAAATTTTTTTAAGTGCATTATCCGAAAACTACCTTGAGCAGTTAAACAGAGAACCGACTCGTGGCGATAAAATATTAGACCTTCTGGTGGCAAACAGACCCAAACTATTTGAACTATTGAAACAGTTAAAGCAGAACAGGGAATCAGCAATCATAAAGCAATTACTGCATAGAAACATTAAAAAAGATAGGGACATTTTTCTGTTTAGCAGAAGTGACAAAAAGCAGATTTTAGAGTACTTGACAGCTCAACACGAAAGTTTTTTATCTCAAGTACAGATAGTGTTGAGGATCAGTGGACAAAGTTCAGAACCATTGTACAATATGTATTAGATGAGTATGTACCAAGCAAGATCGTAAGAGATGGAAAAGGACCACCGTGGTACAACAACAGAGTTAGAAAACTGCTACAGAAGCAAAGGGATCTTCACAGCAAACATAAAGATACCCAAAGCATTGCAGACAAACAAAAATTACACGAAGCGAAAAGTAGTGTGAAGAGCGCTATGCGAGAGGCGTTCAATGTATTCAAAGGTAAAGTTCTAAGTACCGACTTCACAGAAAATCCCAAGAAATTTTGGTCTTATGTCAAAGCGGTAGGTGGATCGAACAAAATGTTCAGACACTTCATGACCAAAATGGTACTGAAACACAGGATGACAGACTAAAGGCCGAAATACTAAATGTCTTTTTCCAAAGCTGTTTCACAGAGGAAGACTGCACTGTAGTTCCTTCTCTAGATTGTTGCACAAATGACAAAATGGTAGATATCAAAATAGATGACAGAGGGATAGAAAAAAAAATTAAAATCACACAAAAGAGGATAGGTCTCTGGACCTGATGGGATACCAGTTCAATTTTACACAGAGTACACGAAGGAACTTGCCTCCCTTCTTGCAGCGGTGCATCATAGGTCTCTAGAAGAGCATAGCGTTCCAAAGGATTGGAAAAGGGCACAGGTCAACCCCGTTTTCAAGAAGGGACGTCGAACAGATGTGCAGAACTATAGACCTATATCTCTAACGTCGATCAGTTGTAGAATTCTGGAACACGTATTATGTTTGAGTATAATGACTTTTCTGAAGACTAGAAATATACTCTGTAGGAATCAGCATGGGTTTCGAAAAAGACGATCGTGTGAAACCCAGCTCGCGTTATTCGTCCACGAGTCTCATAGGGCCATAGACATGGGTTCCCAGCTAGATGCCGTGTTTCTTGACTTCCACAAGGCATTTGATACAGTTCCCCACAGTCGTTTAATGAACGAAGTAAGGGCATATGGACTATCAGACCAATTGTGGGATTGGATTGAAGAGTTCCTAGATAACAAAATGCAGCATGTCATTCTCAATGGAGAGAAGTCTTCCGAAGTAAGAGTGATTTCACGCGTGCTGCAGGGGAGTGTCATAGGACTGTTGCTATTCACAAATGGCCTTGTGGATAACATTGGAAGTTCACTGAGGCTATTTTCGGATGATGCTTTAGTATATCAAGAGGTTGTCACAATGGAAAGCTGTACTGAAATGCAGGAGGATCTGCAACGAATTGAGGCATGGTGCAGGGAATGGCAACTGAATCTCAATGTAGACAAGTGTGATGTGCTGTGAATATAAAGAAAGAAAGATCATTTATCATTTAGCTGCAATATAGCAGGTCAGGAACTGGAAGCAGTTAATTCCATAAATTATCTGGGAGCAGGCATTAGGAGTGATTTAAAATGGAATGACCATATAAAATTTTAGTCGGTAAAGCAGATACCAGACAGATTCATTGGAAGAATCCTAAGGAAATGCAGTCTGAAAACAAAGAAAGTAGGTTACAGTACACTTGTTTGCCCACTGCTTGAATACTGCTCACCGGTGTGGTAGGGTTGATAAAATAGATAGGGAAGATCCGACGGAGAGCAGTGCACTTCGTTACAGGATCATTTAGTAATCACAAAAGCATTATGGAGATGATAGATAAAGCCAGTGGAAGACTCTGCAAAAGAAATTCTCAGTAGCTCGGTATGGGCTTTTGTTGAAGTTTCAAGAACATACCTTCCCCGAGGAGTCAAGCAGTATATTGCTACCTCCTACATATATCTCGTGAAGAGACGAAGAGGATAAAATCAGAGAGATTAGAGCCCACAGAGAGGCATACCGACAATCTTTCTTTCCACGAACAATACGAGACTGGAATAGAAAGGAGAACCAATAGAGGTACTCAAGGTACCCTCCATCACACACCATCAGGTGGCTTGCGGAGTATGGATGTAGATGTAGATGCCTAGCAATAGCAAACCCTGCCTAGCTGACTTTTCCAACTTGCCACATCCTCCAAAACTTCCTACCAACCTCCCACCAAATCCAGAGCCAGAATATTCCCATAACACTGTTGTTAACCTTTCCACCAAAACCCTCAGCTCCACAGAAGTTTCTGTCCAATCCAAAGGCCTCACCTTCAGCCCGACATCCAAATTTAACCACACTGGACTTGTCAACGACCTACTCTCCTTCTGCCAATTTCGGCAATGGAAGCACTTCCTTGCTGCCAATTCCTCCAACCAAAACAATCTTAATTCCAACACTGAACCCTGTCTCTTCCAGTTAATACCACCATCTAACCGTGGCCCTTCCCCTTCCCACCTAACCACTCCCTGGCAACCTCCCAGGAATTCCTCACCTCCAACTTATCCTCACCATCCTTCCCCAGCTCCCTTCCTCAGAACACCAACCTTTCAGTAGAAGAAAGAACAGCCATACAGAACCTCAAAACAAATCCTGACCAAATCATCCTACCCGCAGACAAAGATTCCACAACTGTTGTGATGAATCACAGTGATTACCTGTCAGAAGGCCTCCGCCAACTGTCCACCTCTTCCACCTATAAACTTTGCTAGAGTGATCCCATCCCAGAAGTCCATCACAAACTCTAATCCCTGCTTAAAGCCTTAGTCCCTTCCCAGACACCTTCCCTGAATCCAGTTCCCTCCTCACACCTATGACACCCCCCACACACACCTTCTACATGCTTCCCAAAATCCACAAACCTTACAATCCTGGATGCCCCACTATGGCTGGTTATTGTGCCACCATCGAAAGAATTTCAGCACTATTTATCAACACCTCCAACTAACTGCCTGTCCCTGTACGCTAACATCCTTCATGCCCATGGTCTTACCGCTACTGAACATTACCTTCCTCGGTGTCCTTCAGACTCCAAACCCACTACTTCATTCCTCATACACCTCACTAACTTTATCCTAACCCACAAGTACTGCTCATTTGAAGGAAAGGTATACAAACAAATCCATGGCATGGTCATGGACACCCACTTTGCACCCTCCTATGCCAACCTATTTATGGACCATCTAGAGAAGACCTTCCCAGCCTCCCAAAACATCAAACCGATGGTGTGCTTCAGGTTCACTGATAATATCTTCAATAAGACACCCTATCTTCCCTCCATCTGACAGTTTCCACCCCCTATGTCCTGTCATTTTCTCCCCATACTGGTCTCACTCTCTGAGTATTTGCAGTCCTCTGTAAATGCAACCACCTGTCTTTCCCCGCTCCTCTCCTTTTTCATTCCTTTTTCCCCCTCCCTGCCCCACAACCTCCTGGCACTGCACCTATTGGAGTCTAGTCCCTGCACACTCCACCAGACAGCGTTCATCTCTCTTCCCACCCATACTCTACCATCCCTTCCCCACCCGCCCCAATTGCTGCTTGCAACCCATGTGGTGTAGCATTCTGGCTCGAGATGCTGGAATTGGTGGTCGTGTGTGTGTGTGTGTGTGTGTGTGTGTGTGTGTGTGTGTGTGTGTGTGTGTGTGTGAGAGAGAGAGAGAGAGAGAGAGAGAGAGAGAGACTTGCTTGCTTCTGCCGTGTGTGTGTGTGTGTGTGTGTGTGTGTGTGTGTTAACTGATGAATGTTGTGTGCATGTGGGAGGTGAGTGTCTTTTAATCATGCCTGTCTGCAACTTGACGTGGTTTCTTTACGGTAAGTAGCAATCTATCTTTTCCTACATTGTTGATAAACTTGGAGTTTCCATTGTTTGGTCATGGCAGAAAGAAAATATATGAAATTGAATACTCAAAAGTCATAGGTATGCATACAGATTAGAATTTTAATTGGACATTGCTTTTATAGACCTTGCCAAATGTTTGTTTTTTTTGCAAGTGATTGTTGATTTTGGAGGCAATAGCACCAAAATGTTACGTTACTTTGCATATTCCCATACACTAATGGCATACAGAGTCTAGTCCTTTTCTGGGAAAAAGAATATCTTGTGCCAAAATAAGCTTGAAGATAATATATTGTGTACATCCTCAAACCTCAAGTACGAAACTTTTTTAAAAAGTAGGCATTCTAACAATAACTTCACCCCACAATTTCCTTGTTATGAAGCTTATAGTTACAGCTGGTCATAATGGTACATCCTGTCACTAAATTTAAATGTAGATTAAGATTAATGTGAAAGGTAGCTAGTACAAATAAATAAAACTATAATAGGTCTTAAAAACAAAAAGAGAAATACGAAGAGTCTTTGAATCATAAAAAGACTTTTTTTACATCACTTTTAGTACCAGAAAAGTAAATGTTTGGCCTATTATAGAACAGAACTGAAGGTAATCCGATAAATGCTTTTCTTGTCCTATCCACACCTGTGATCCATAACTGACTGAATGATAAACCCTAAGCTGTCTTCCATCTTTTGCTTATTATAACACCAATCTAAAATGATATGTTAGAAATACAAACCCTCACTATATCCAGACCTCTTGATCCAATATCAGTGCAGGAAATTACATTTACTCTCTCTGACTGGAACTGTTTGAACTTCCCAGTTCGTATTGCCTCAGGCATTGCGCCATTGAGATTGATACAGCTAACACCATTCTCATTTAAGAAGAGGGATATCCAGTCACAAGTGGACGATTTATTGCTGTGAAATCATCAAGAAAACTTTAGGCACAATTTTACACATTGGTGTAACTTTAACATGTTTTGAGTTTTTTAATTACTACAAAGTGTAAACACTTCATTACTAAAAAGGGAACCAAATGATTTGAGAAAATATTGAAAATAATAGTCTCACCTGAATATAAGAAGTGGAATGCCTGATTTTGAATCAGACTTTGCAATTCTAAGCAATTCCTCGGGTTTCTGAGACTTGCCCAAGCGAATAAATTTCTGTGGTATATGAGTCATCACTTGGTGCAGAGAGCCAGTTGTCACCTTCTTTAATGAGTCTACCTAGAATTAATGGCACAATGAAAATGTGCTACAAGCAATTAACCTTTCAACATATTACTATAATCACTTGTTGCTGTTTGTGCAGAAGTATACTATGTCATACACTTCAAAATTTTTGTTTCACGGGATTTCTTACATTTTCTTGACATGATTGATTTATGGCATGCTTTCAGACATCCAACAGATATGATGATTCCTTTTTGCAAACAATATTTCAATGACTCAGCCATGAGTTACTAGCTGTTGTCTCATGTTATGATGTAATTCGCCTGATCTGCTAGTTAATCTTATACAGTTAACCAATTATATTTTGTTCCCTTACCTGATGTTGGTCGAAACAAATATGTACATTCATGTGAGTATATGATCATACTAAGTAAGCAAATCTCTTCATAAAATTATATTCACAACCATATATTACAATCACATTTTGTTTTTTTTTAAATACGTTATTTAAAAGATTAAAAATTGCATATTTTGCATTTCAAAAAGAAAATGTCTTGGGAAATAAATTTGTAGCGTTTCGTAATTTAACAGGTTTTGTGGATGACAAACATGACAGAAACCAACATACTTTCACACCTAATGAAGAACATAGCAGAGAACGAATATCAAGGATGTCACTAAGTAAGAGGACTTCGTCACTTGGTGCCAACATATTGAGGCAATGCAACTGAAAAAAAAAAAAAGAGTTTGCTAAAACAAATTTGACAGACTTCTAAATGTTGTAGAGATGGCTGTCATGAAATACCACCAGGACTTCATATTTTTAATGTAGTAAATGGTAAGAGAAGAGATATGTGAGTTTGTTGACTCAGTTAATGTCAATCCCAGATGGCCAAATGGCCAAACACAGCAACATTACTTGTCAAATGCAGCCATTAGCAAGAAGTAGTATAATTAATTTCAGAAGAGGTGCATTCATCACTGGCACTGATCTCTACACATCAAACCTACATATAGGAATGGAGTTGGAAACCATCAAATGATATCCAAGTTCTTGAAGACACTGGCCCTCCTAATTTGATCAATGTGCAGATACTTGGAGAATATAGGGCAACATGCTTGTATGGTTTGATTGTGGGTGCTACTGTAAAGAAGGAAGAAGAGTGTTATGTTACAAGACATTGACAACCAGGCAGTTCTATACACGTAACTGCAAAAGACTACAGCCAACCTGCAGGATAGAGCCCATCATCATACCCTGGTCGACATTGCTCTCCAGTACACTACATTAGTTCCCTGTCACTATAAAGAGGTTCCAGCAGGCTATATTAGGCAAACTAAACAAAGCCACCGTCTATGGAGGTCAGCTGCCACAGACTAAAATTCTCAATGAACAACAGTACTCAAGATATTGGGAAATCACACTGGCATTATCATAGACAACCAACCTCTCCTAGAACTAGGAGATTCTGGGGTAACATTTTCAGTAATACTGGATTATTATTGCCATCAGGAGACAAGGATTAAGTTCTGAGATTCAAAGGCTCGTGGTCCGAAGACTGCACATGGGAAGCTTAGTGAGTAGACTTTTTTATGTATCACATACAGGGCGCTCAGAAACAGTCTGAAAAAACTCATAAGAATATTGCAGGGTTGGTTGTCCTGAGCAATACCTTTTAAGAAAAATATGTTTCCAAGTTAATGAGTGTTGATGTCAGCCAATGACCTGTGTAAAAATACACATACACGTTGTCTACACAAGGTGGTGGTACAAGTAAGATTACAGTGTACCGCAAAGCAGAGTATCGAAAATGGTGTTAAATATTCCATACGTCTTGATTTCTGATTACGACTAAGTCATCAGATATTACTATCTATCTCCTCCTCTTTCTCCTCCTCCATGCCCTAAACTTTCTACTTAAATACAAAAGTACTGAGTCAATATAAGAAGGAATTTATTTGCTAATTATATAACACAGCACTGTTAGATGTTTTAAATTTGTTTCACTTCAAAGCACTTTCTCATGAGCCCATAAGCTAACAAACTTTATACTATAATACCACAAACCTCAATCAGCTGTCCTAAAATACTTGGCAGGCTTGTTGGCATTGTAGCACTCACTAATGTCAACTGAGTCCCTTGAGGAAGGTTTGTAGACATATCTGCATGACCACAAAACTGAAACAATATCATAATTTCATTATTTATTTAGTACTTTGATCATATGTAGTACACTGTACAAGATGATATTGGACTTAACTCTAGTCACTAAAAAGAACAATTATCACAAGATGTATGTAGTTCAACATAGATTGAACTGTGAATACTTCTTTACAATTCTGACTGCTTCACACATATAGATCAATCGTCAATGCATAAACTGTATGTGGCACCTGGCTAGGACATAGCTACTGACTTAGCTGAAGGCTATGATAACTAGCGTCTCTGCAAACGAGATCTCTGTAGCTATAACCTGTGAACCATTCTTGTTAAAGTCAGCTGTAGAACTGGCCAGTGCGCTAGCTTGTCTCGGTCTGCTAGCGTCAACAGCGGCAACTCACAGGTCCGATGTGTACTGACGGACTGTGGCCAATTTAAAGCCTACAACCTAGCAAGTGTGGTGCCTTGCGGCGACACCACAGAAACTACATTGGTCTTTGTTTATGGTTGTTGATAATTTTTTCTGTATGGTACTTTTTAAAACATTCTCCCACTAAGTCCAGGCAACTATGTTTTGTAATAGAAAATGTTTCCCTTCTTCCCTCTTTTCCCATGCATTTGCTACAAATCTTCCCACTTAGTCTTCCCTCAGTGTCAGACGATAGTGGTCCTCCTCTTTTCTTTGAATTTTATTTCTCATCTGGCCAACTAGCTCTCTGATTAGATACTTTCTGTGGGAAAGGTGAGTCTGCAGTTGTTCCCCACATTTGTTGTTGTCTATTGAGTAAAGAATACAACTGTTCACAACAGTAACTTCCATCAGTTGGAAGAATACTTCTTCCAACCATTTGTAGGGATGCCTTGTAAAATCACAACAACCATAGTACAGATCAGTCCTGTCCACTCCTCTTGTAAACTTTGAGTATTCCAAACTAACAGTATTTTTCATGAACTGCACAGGCTCTTTCTGCCTATACCCAGTAACCAACTGGATCTGAGGGCAAAAGAATGTACTCAACAGAGTCATTGACCTCTTGTTATGGAATGAAAGACACAGTTTTCATCTCACTTTGATAGGCACACAACTCATATTCAGCAAGTTTTGTCTTCTCCAAATCACATGGAAAATAAGGCATAACTGTATGTGTTAGATGAAATTTTGTGCAATTCCCTAACAAAGGGAGGGCTTGGGTAGAACCTGTCAGTAAAAATGTGATAGCCTGAAGCACCTGTACAAGCTAGCAATTGCTGTGCCAAATGAACCAAACATAATTGTTTTCTGATTAACACAGACAGAAAATTTGTAAACCACATTTCATAGGCTTCTTTAAACTGTAGCACTTGAACTGAATTCTTCTTTTGACTCCTACTGTGCGCACATCTATAACCACATTTCTTTTTGGTACATCAAGCTTTTTGCATTTTGCATTTACTGTCAATACACTCACTAAGAATCTTCACCTTGCTCCCTCTCATACTTTGACACCCCTGAGCTGTGACAGGTGGAACTAAATGCACCATCCAATATATTTGAAAAAGAATAAAAACAAAAAGGAGACAAGAAAATAATCCTTGAAAAATGGAGTTCATTCCAGCCAGTGTTCTGTAAAATAGTCAACTAATTCTGCCTTCAAATTCTCAGTCATGTTAAATATCACACCAAGAAAAGCTTTCAATTCTTCTAACAGAACATCTCCATGAGTGGCACAGGGGTGTTTCGTAAGTGGAGTGATTTTCTGTTTCTTGTCATTAGCATACATATTTGTGGCATTCACAACTTCACTAATAAAATTGCCAGTGGAGAAGAGTTGGAAATATTCAAGTTTTGATATTTGTTGAACACCATGAGGAATGGTAAAACCTTGTTGCATGAAAAAAAAGAAAGAACTTTACAAAATCACCATCACCATTATGATAAACTTTCCAAGTATCTGCTAAAAGTTTTGTGTTTTCATCACTGTCCACTCCCATCAGAAGGTTCAGATTCACAAGAACTTATATCACTGGACATGGTAGAAGTTTCCTTCCATCACTTTCATCACTGAATTCTCTTCCGTCCTCACTGTCTTCGAGAAGCGACCTGGCAATATCATCGTCACTTACACATTTTGTAACAGCTTTGAGTAGTCAGATCTTCATACTAATTGCTGCCATGTGTCTAGAAAATATAAAAATGGAGTGGACAGAAAGCACAATAATGGAAACATGTTGGACATCATCCGATATTGGAGATGTAGCAGAAAATAGTAGTGTTGGACATAGTCCGACAGTGGATAGGAACTGGTTAAATTTCAGCTATTCCATTGAATTAACAGTTGAATATATTTGCTGTTTCACTAGGTTCTGGAACAGTTTTATCATTTTGTGTATAGACAATATTCTCATTGGTTTCATATGTTTGCCCTTTTCCTTTTTTTTTTTTTTTTTAATAATTTTCCGCATAGCTTTCACTTTACTTGTACATTGTTATATACCTATCATCGTACATATTTTTGCTTGCTTTGTAACCTTATGCACAATTTTTATCTACATTTTATACTGAGTACGCATATCTGCTGTAACATTATTTTCATTGCAGATCTGAAGCAGTTCCCTCATTTTTTGGCAATAAGTTCTAATTTGTTTAGAGATGCATCCATTGCTTTTGTATTACTTCTGATATTTACCATTGTCAAACAGAAGGATGTATCAGAATGTTGTGTTTCATAGACAGGAGACCAATCTTCACTGTGCAATAATGAAATAAAATAGTTTAAGCTTTCATGATTGAGCATCACATGTTTCACCTTTAGTATTTTGTTATTTGCCTGACCACCTTCAATGGTGATAGTAGTTATTACAAGCTTCATGGTCATTGAATTATGTACTGAATAGCTTTATAGCCCACTTAAATTTCTCTGTATCTGTCAGGATTCAATCCAAAGCTGTCTAACTGGTTGGCATTATTCTTGTTGTGAGATTTACTGTAACAGTATGATTACACGATTTTATGAGATTAACTGGAGGGTGGCTCCCTTTCTACATTTGCTGAGAAAGTCTGTGTTAAAGTCATCATATCTTATTGAATTTACTTTATTTATGGATCATTCTTTTTTTTCCAGAAACACCCCAAAATTTCCTGATGGATTTTTTTGAAATTAAAAAAAAAAAAGGAAAGCGGATAAGCTACTACCAACAGCGTAGTGAACACATTATTGCAGCCAAGATAGACACAAAGCACATGCCTACCACAGTAGTTTATATGATAACCAGCTCCGCAGATGGTGATGAAATTGACGAAATGTATGATGCGATAAAATAAATTATTCAGATAGTTAAGGGAGATGAAAATTAATAGTCATGGGGGACTGGAATTTAATAGTAGGAAAAGGAAGAGAAGGAAAAGTAGCAGGTGAATATGGAATGGGGGTAAGGAATGAAAGAGAAAACTGCCTGGCAGAATTTTGCACAGAGCATAACTTAATCATAGGTACCACTTGGTTTAAGAATCATGAAAGTAGGTTGTATATGTGGAAGAGGCCTGGAGACACTGGAAGTTTTCAGATAGACTATATAATGGTACGGCAGAGATTTAGGGACCAGGTTTCAAAGTGTACAACATTTCCAGGGGCAGATGAAGACTCTGACCACAATTTATTGGTTATGAACTGTAGACTAAAACTGAAGAAACCAAAAATGTAGGAATTTAAGGAGATGAGACCTGGATAAAATGAGAAAAAAAACAGAGGTTATAGAGAGTTTCAGAGAGAGCATTAGGGAACGACTGACAAGAACAGGGGAAAGAGATACAGTAGAAGAAGAATGGATATTGTTGAGAGATGAAATAGTGAAGACAGCAGAGCATCAAGTAGGCAAAAAGATGAGGGCTAGTAGAAATCCATGGGTAACAGAAGAGATACTGAATTTAACTGACGAAAGGAGAAAATATAGAAATGCAGCAAATGAAGTGGGCAAAAAGGAGTACAAACGTCTCAAAAATGAGATTGACAGGAGTTACAAAATGGCTAAGCAAGGATAAGTAGATGACAAATGTAAGGATGTAGAAGCACCTCCGCTATGTGGTGAGTAGCAACTTTCCTTCTCAGGATGTAGAAGCATGTATCACTAGGGATAAGATAGATACTGCCTACAGAAAAATTAGAGAGATCTTTGGAGAAAAGAGAAGCACCTGTATGAATATCAAGAGCTCAGATGGAACACCAGTCCTAAGCAAAGAAGGGAAAGCAGGAAGGTGGAAGGAGTATATAGAGGGTCTATACAAGGGCAATGTACTTGAGGGCAATATTATGGAAATGGAAGAGGATGCAGATGAAGATGAAATTTGAGATATGATACTGTGTGAAGAATTTGACAGAGCACTGAAAGACCTAAGTCAAAACAAGGCCGTGGCCGTTTAATAAGTTGCGGTTGCAAAATACTAACATGAATTCTTTACAGATGAATGGAGAAACTGGTAGAAGCTGACCTCGGGGAAGAGCAGTTTGGACTTTGTAGAAATGTTGAAACACATGAGGCAATACTGACCCTACGAGTTATCTTAGAAGATAGGTTAAGGAAAGGCAAATTATGTTTCTAGCATTTGTAGACGTTTGACAATACTGACTGGAATTCTCTCTTTTGGATTCTGAAGGTGGCAGCTATGACTTCATTGCTGGGAAGAGAACTTAGTCACTCGGTGCCAAATCCAGGCAGTATGTTGGATGATCAAACCCCTGTAAGAGCTCTTTGGTACAATTGGTCGTGTGCAGGTATGCATTATCATGAAAAAAACAAAATCTTTGCAGTAAGTTTTCCACCATGCTTGTTTTGTATTGCCCACCTTAACTATGTCAGACTGTGACAAATTTCAATTGGTTTGCAGTTTTTTGTCAACAAAAACCAAATCACAGACCTCACCTCACAAGTGGCAGGATTTTCTACTGCAGCACGTATTTCAGTATGTCACAGAAAGCAAAGTACCAGAGACACCGACCACATGTTACCACTGCTGGATGTGTACTTAGTGTCAGAATGTTATGGCAGCAAGATGGCGGCTGTTGCCCTGCCCACTGCCACAACAGGTCAAAAGTCTGTTACTTTCTGCATAGCCCTCATATGATGAGCACATCCTCACCCTCTTTCCAGAACTTTCATTACTGAGATCATTTGCTCTTCTGTCCCTTTAATGTATTTTACAACAAGAGAGGGATAGGTCATGTACACCAGCAGACTGTGAATTATGTAATTTCAATTGCATGTGTTTCAAAATTTAACTACCTGTGTTGGGACTGTAAGTTATAAGTGTGGAATGAATCTACGAGGGTCACACAGCAAGTAAAGAATGTTTTTGGGATAACTGAATAAAAATGAGAGATATTGACACAAAACTCTATTTACAAAGTTATAGTATGTTACTATATTTTTCAATGTAATTGCCATAACTGAGATGGCACTTACATGGGACCTGTTTTTCAGTTCCCCTATTGTACTCTTCTGCCACCAAAGATGTGAGCTCAGGAGCCCACACACAACTAAACAAACAGACAATACTAATCTATATGTGCTTTATTATGAGAGGCCCTGTTGGAGATGGTAGGCCATTGCCTTCCACTGACATCTGAACTGACTTACCAGGCCAGTTATAAGGGGGTGTACAGTTAAACATGTATTCCAAACCATGGTACAACTCAACATATTTCACATCAACAAACATTGTCACAGATGTTTTGTGCACTCACAAATTAACAAAATCATTTTTTATATAATTCTTTTCATCTTACCTCCCCCTTCCCCCCTACTCCTCCACTTACTGCTGCTGTTGCAACCCACCCCCACCCCTTCCCTCTCTCTTCAGAAAGTGTGTGGTTCATCACCTATGAAATGCAACACAAACATTTGTGTATTTGTTACCAGGCAGCTGGCCTACACCTATTCACTCTAGGAGAGTGCTTGTGTTTGGTTTGTTGGTCACGTGAATTTGAATACTGACCAAAACCTGTACACAATGTGACAACTGAGGAAAGGCTCTTTTTGATATGACTTCATCTAGATAACAGTGACGCAGACAAGGAGAAATTTCATGTCACATCAACGCCATGTACCGTATTTTACAGACTATAAGACGCACTTTTTTCTTCGAAAAACTGTCTCCACAATTCAGGTCATCTTATGCTCGAGATATAAAAATGTCGCATCAGAGCACTGCTGCTGCCAGTTGCATCCAATGTTGCCGCACAGAGATAGGCTTCCAGTGACACTGAACACTTCACAATTGCAACATCCTGATATCTCGATAAATAAAACATTCAAAGTGTATATGAGAGAGGAATGGAACAAATGGCTGATGGATGAAACCCAGCTTGAATTCACACCAAAGGGAGCTTCAAAATGATCTACAATAACAATCAAACAAATGTGTCAGTGGATAAAACAGTTGTGGTCTAGAGTGAGAGAAGACATTATAGTTATTGTTTAATCTTTCAAGAAGTGTGGCTAAGTAACACTCCAATGGCAGTGAAGACCATCTTACGTATGAAGAGGACAATGATGATGATGAAGAGGAAGAAGAAGAAGAAGTAGAAGAAGAAGAAAGTTCAGATGACAATTTTCAGAAATGTTAAAGGTAAAAATATTGCTTAAAATTACGGTGCGTCTTATAGTCTGTAGTGTCTTATACTCTGTAAAATGCAGTATATGAAGGAGAAGTATTGTTTTGAGTTTAATTTTTGACAAATTATTAACCGAGCGAGCATTTCAGATCCCTAGAAATAAGCTTATATTAAGTTACCTCATATTAACTGGTGGATATCACATATTCCGTGTATCACAAATACTTGTAATGGTTCTCAAGCATAAAAATTCTCACCTGAAAACGCTTCAGCAGATGGCACACCTTTTCATTGAAACTGTCATCCAGTAATGTGTCAGCCTCATCCAGAACAACATGACAGACATCATTCATCTTGTAAACACCTGTAAGAATTATCAAATTAAAAAATGTTTTATCTGCTGTTTCCATACTGCAATTTCCATCATCACAATATGTAAGTCCAAGCAAGTAATAGTAAATCAATCATATGCATGAACAGTAATAACAGTTTACCTGTTGTTGTGAGTTTACTCAGTGCTCCAATGGTGGCAATCAGAAGGTCAACTTCACGAACATCTGGATTCAGCATTTGCTTTTTTGTTCTGCCACCTACAATTACTTTGGACAAAATTCCTAGGGGCTCTTTGAATTGATTCGCAACATCCTGGAATAAGAAGGAAGAGGCATAGTGAAGGCAAGAATAATTAAATAACTGAAAACAAAATGGTGCAGTCTACGACTCAATAATTTTTATACCTAAACGTTATACTCATCTGTTTGCATCTAAGTATTTTCACATTTATTTATTTTTTAGTCATATGTAAAATGATTTGCTTTTTAATGCTGTATCTAATTTCAGGAGCCACAAATGTTTAAATATCTTCAATGTTGTCTTTTGAACTCCTCTTGTAATACTGCTTGACAATATCAGTTGGTACACAAACACTGGCTGACAAAAAAAGGGATGCACTCAGAAGTGGAAGAGAAAGATGTATGAAAGTACAGGGGTTGCAACAGTATGTCATGTTATTTTAGTGATTACAAAAATAGAATCAAATTTATAATTAAGTTGTCAGTATGAGCCCACTATCTGTATGACATTGCACCCACTTTGGCCTGGATGCACACACTGATTCCATGGTGTAGGGTATCGTAAAGCCATTGTATCCTCTCCTGAGGCAAGCTGGCCAGTAACTCAACTGTTTTAACTAGTCTGCAACATCCTGGACACTGGCACTAGGATGGAGTTGATGTCTGAACTGGTCCCACTCATGTTCTATCACGAAGAGATCTGGGAACCTTTCTGGGCATGGGAGTACCTCAACATATGCAGACATTCATAGAGATATATTCCACATGTGGACAAGTACTGTCCTGTTGAAAAACTACATGACAGACTGTAACACATGAGGATGCAGGATGTCCATGATGTGTCACTGGGCCATCAGAGTTCCCTCAATCATTTCCATCCATGGCTTGAAGTCATACCTGATGGCTCCTTGCAGCATGAACCCAGGAGTAACACTGCTGTGCCTCTCCAAAGCATCAGAATAATGGGACCTCTTCCCAGTTGCCACCACACTCTCCAACGGTAGTCATCTGGGACAGTGCAAAACTGTAATTCATCGCTGAACGCAATGTGGAGCCATTCATCACCAGTCTGTGCTTCCTGGTCAACACCTCACTTCAAGCACAGTTTTTTGTGTTGTGTTCATGGCAGTCTAGGTATGGGCAGTCTATGCATGGGTCTGTCTCTGACCAATGATGTGAAATGACATAGAATATTGCAGGGAGTCCATTACTTGTTCTCCAATGCCAGACACAAATCTGAAGGGGTTACGATGTGCTGGTGCACAATATGGCAATTCTCAGTTATGGTGGTCAGACCTGGCTGACTGAAATCTGCTCTCACTTCCCCATGCAGTTCAACATCGGGCCACTGTCACATCCGTATGCCCCACTAATCTGGACACTGTACAATAACCAGCCAGCCAAACGCAGACCCACAATGATGTCCCTTTCAGACTCACTCAGGTGCTGATTATGCTGTATCACATGAGTACAAGCATCTATATGTCCTGCAGAGTGTTCACTAAACATCTGACAGTATTCACATCCTTCATATACTCTACCAGGCCTGGTAACAACACTAAACATGAACAGCACTATTGTACTCTGGTGGGTATTCTATCTGTCACAGAGAATTCCAATTCTAATTATTCATACACACACCAATGGCATGTACAAAGTTACATTAACATCTAACATTTTCTTCTGGATGCTTCACTCTTTTGTCAGGCAGAGGTTGGCAACACAACCAACCCCCCCCCCCCCCCCCCAAACTGCTGACATACCAAAGATAATTATTAGCCAAAACAAAATTGAAAAAACATACACCAATCTGATGTGCAAGCTCTCTTCCAGGACAGATGACAAGTCCCAAAGGAGTGTTTAGACAACGTTGTACATCTAGACTGGCACTAAACTCTTTCCACAGTAGTATTTGCTGTAACAGAGGCAGCAGATATGCCAGTGTCTTGCCTCCACCTGTTTCACTTGAGAGTAGTGTATGGTGTCCAGATAGTACTGCAGGGATGCCTTCTGCCTGCAACAATCATAATACTATATCACAAATTTCAGTATAATATAAATTCAAAGTGCAATTTGTTTTCATCTCAGATTTCTTGTCAACTAAATAAAAATCAAAACTACACCACTGCAATAGCTCTATGTTGTATAAATTAGGAATTTTTCAGTATTCTTTCCTCAAATTAATCATTGACCACTATCTCATTGAAAAGTGATAGAGGGGGGGAAATGTCTTATAAGTAAAACGTGGCATCAGAAACCGAACCTGACACTACACGATATTTCTATGAAAAATAATGGCAAAGAAAGATAATGGCACATATCGAAAAGGCAAGTTCAGAAACAAGGCGCAGAAGAGGAAATGATACTAAGAGAAAAGTAATATTAGAACTGCCAGTAAACACCATGAGGCTATCAAGTTTTTGAATGCCAATGTTTGGATTTGTCAGCTTGACACAATACACTTTGGTGTAGCATTCACAACTTATTACTGTTACCCAAGGAGCACTCAGTCTGACATGGCATCTTTGTGGAGAATCACTTCAGACCCATTTCTCAACTATTACCACACATAAGGCCTTTGAGTGAGTGTTACTAGGTATGCTGGAAACACTTCCAATAATGCAATAATGCAAGACAAGTCCAGGAAAAGCAGGACCTGCTGTGACCTTGTCTTGGCACTGACCATTTTTATAGCACTAACAACCCCCCCTGACTTCACATGGGGAGCACCAAGTATGAGGTTCGTTCAATAAGTAATGCCCCACATCCCCCCGACCCCCCCCCCCCCCCCTCGGAACATGTTTATTGTTAAGAGTCAAAATTTGGTTACAATATGCATCAACATGTCTTGTCCATGTCCTATTTTTCCATGTAGTGTCCATCACGTTCTATAGCCATATGTCAACATTGTGGAAGAGCATGTATTCCCTGCTAGTAAAAGCTCTTGACCTGTAGGTGTAGCCATGTTTTCACTGCGTGACTGACACTGTCATCACCTTCAAAGTGTGTTCCCTGTAGAGAATCTTTAAGCAGCCCAAAGAGATGGAAGTTCGAGGGTGCTAGGTCTGAACTTTCTCTTCCAAATGCAAATATATTTTGTTGATGCACATCTACTTAGAGAGATAAGATCATCATAATAAAGTACAGGAAATCAGTGCTGTTATGGAAAGATTTAAGTGTTTGTTTTTCCCATGCACTGTTTGAGTGTGAAATAGTGGCAAAGCGGTTTAATGAACCCTCTGCCAGGCACTTAACTGTGAATTGCAGAATAGTGAATTAGATATAGGTGTACAGACATTGGACAAGCTTTGTAGCTGCCTGAAGTTGCAGCAGCTGTTTACTTTAATGAATTTCCCACCAGATACTGCCTTCTCTCTAGATGACCAACCACAAGATATCATTCCAGTGTCAAATACGGAATAGATGCCAGTACAAATTATATTACACATTCAGCATTACTATAACCATTAAATTGTATAAACAAACATTCCACATGAATCTGTCTTCTCAATGATGCAGCAGAATAAGAGAGAAGCAACCCCCACCCCTTAGAATCAGTCATGTTTCAGTTTCAGTTTACCTGGGAGTTAACATAAAGAGTGAAGGCAACAGCTTACTATATAGCTGAGATGTCCAGAAGTCGACAGATCATGTTGTTGTTGTTGTTGTCTTCAGTCCTGAGACTGGTTTGATGCAGCTCTCCATGCTACTCTATCCTGTGCAAGCTGCTTCATCTCCCAGTACCGACAGATCATAAACAAGACTAAAAAGTTCCTGAGCTTTTGAATGACATTCTTCTTTAGAGCTCTGAAAGCTTAGCAACGCCATCCCACCTCACCACTAAAGGACACTGAAAGCACTTGTCTCTGCCATTCTGTTAATCTCCCTAAGCAAAAGATTTTGTGTAGAGCATCTTGTCACATTATGCCCAACAATGTGACATGAACTTCAAGATTAAATTCCTGACAAGGAACAAACTTAATAAATTAGTTTTTGGTGTAATGTAAAGAGATGTAAGGGCCCCTGGTAGCTTTCGGAGAGTGTGGGAGTCATTGCTTGTGAGGCAAGAGAGAAAAAAAGGAAGAATTATTTTTTGTAAGAACTGCTGGCAGCAGCTGGCACAAAACAGTCACAAATAAAGAGGGGGTGGGGTGACGATAAAAAGGAAGATTGTAGAAGAGAGTCAAGAAGTGGGAAAGGAGATACCCTACTGTCCATCACAAAGAGATCAATAACTACAGTCAAAAATGCAAGCAACAACCAGTTCCAATAAACAGAGTTTTGAAGCAATAGCAATGGATGGAGAGTTTGAAACAACCTCTGTGAAAAAATATGACAGCCAAGTGAAAAGTTTGCAGCCATGCCTGAAGAGCAATGGTTTTAAGGTTAAATATTAACTTTTTTATGTAGTCCACCTTTAGGTAAATGCAGTTTGTAACACCAAAAATACAGGATACATGGCACCTGTTACCGATATATAACTTTTTTTAACTGTATGTAAATATTTGTAATTTAAATGCTTTCTTTTAATAAGTAAGGACATTGCATCACTGTATGTGTACATTTAGGTAGAAGTCTGTTGACGTTTCATTGTATTTATCTGTATTTTACTGTGAAACTTACTAGCTCTGCGAAAAAAGCCAAAGGAATTGTTATTTCTGCCGACTAGCAACAATTATAGCAGTGCTTGTGCATTGTAAAATCTTTGGATAGGGAGTTGTTGAGCAGAGTGCGCGGAGAGAGGAGAAATGGGTTCCAGTGCTTGTAGTGTGCGAAAGTGTGGTGTTAACGCTCTCGCAGTAGAGAGTACCATTTTCAGCGGCATCACGTACGCGCTCTGGCCACACGTCTAGAGCACGAGTACAGGCAGTGGACGGGCGGAAGAGGCTGTATTAATTACGATTGCCCGTTCCTATAATTAGCCTTGGCTCCACAATATGCTACCATCTTCAACAACAGCAGCAGTTCCAGCAACACAGTTTCGTCGTCGGCTCCGAGTTTCATCATATTCACAGCACTGAAGTAAGACTGTCCATTGGTAGAAAGTATTAACGGGTAACCCAGCAGCACATCTGAATGTGATTTGACTGATAAGATTTATTTAAATAATAATCAGTTAAACTCAGGGCGATTGTGTCCTCATTGCCCCCCAGACATTGTTACAGCTGTGTTAAATCATCGCAGCAGGATCCTTGTTCCTTTTTTCCCTAATATGCTAACTTAGTGTCATAAGAAACAAATTGAATAGTTATAGCCGGTTTATTAATGAATAATTTCTCTTTTAAGAATTTTAGCCTCAGTCTACTTTCAATTAACTGTTGTACAACAGAGGCTTCAATATATGACTAAAGTAAAGCAATTTCATTTTTCAAGTTTGAGAATCAATCACTGGAAAAAATCCAAATCTAAAGAAGTGCATAAATTAAGAATGCAGAAGTTTTATTTATTTTGCAAATAGCTTGGAGCACATGGTGATTTGGTTTGGTACATATTCTATTATTTAATTCTGTTCAAGTCAGTAAAAAAGGCTCAGTTGTTCAGACAATAATATGAAATCCCATTTGCAAAATGAGTAACGGCAAAGTAAAAAGTGCTTGCTTTTTTTCTAAATTTCTTTGATGACATAATGCTGAGGTCACTGAAAGTCACTGTTCATGTAACCAAGTTCAGTACTAACATACAGTTTAACTGCATATTTTCAAATCATTACTCGATTACCTTTTTTCAAAATTTAATGCCAAACATAATGTACGAGTGACTTCTCAGGTTTCTTTATCATTACATACTCACTTAAATTAGTGTCAAACAAACAAAAACGTGGCAACCTTTAGTTGCCGCGTCAGTGTTTAATAATACATGTTTTTCTTTCCCATCATCTTGTACAGGATTTAGGATGTAAATTGCCCTAGTGTACTGGCAACCATTAATTACTTCCTTTTCATTCATTAGTGTAACTTTTGGATTCATGATTAGTGGTACCCCTTTCCGTCCAGTGTTGTTCGTTGAGTGAATGCACAAAATAACTTTCATTTTCCAAATTATAGCCCGGTTCAGTTTAATTACTTTCATTTTTAGTAGACTTTCCATCAGAAGGGTCAGTTGTATCCTTTCCTCCTACCTATCAGTATCATTTCTTCGGGAAAGATAGCCTTATACAATTAGAAAAAAATCCATTAGGCATATACGTGATCCACAGTTATATTTTATATCACAAGCAGGATAGGCCGATTAGTAAGAGGGTGGTTACAAGTTGTCCAACATTTTTCCACGGAATGTATAACAACACTGTTATGCAACTGTGGGATGCTTCAAAAAATATCTCTTCATTGGACTGCAATGTCCTCAGACAACAAATTTCTTTAGGTGCTGCAATAGTCAAAGTCTGCCAAATCTGATGAGCTGGGTGGGCATCCCAATTATTCTTATCTCAAATCCATTCATTTTTCCATTTGCAAAGCATCTTTGTGGACAGCCTCAGGTTCTGATTCTTTTCTTTTGTAATCCAGGGTAGTATCTGCAAGTCGTCATTTTACCCCTTGCAAGCTAATCAATAAGAAGAAACCATTTGCATCTGAAAAAAACACTGCACACAACCTTTCCAGTTGACATAATTGGCTTTGGTTGCTCTTTGCTGATAGTCATATACCACTGTGTGTACTTTCTTGCTGTTATTGTTTGTAGCTGCAGTTTAGAAACATTCCTCTGGAAGAAGTAGGGCCATGTTTAAATCAGTTGCTCATTTCTTAACATTTGAAAATGAAGGGTCAATCCTCATCCAAACAATCAATAACTTTCTATGACATTCTGTCAACCAAAACAAAGGATTTTATGTCAACATTAGCTGTACCTGGCCACACTTTGCTGTGGTATCTCCATATCCTCTGCCCCCCTCTCTGTCCATCACTTCCTGCCCCCTCTCTCTGTCCATCTCCTCCTCCCCATTTTCTATGACAATTTCCTCCCTCTTCTCTGTCCATCTCCTCTTCCCCCTTCCCTAAACTTGAACCTTGTTTATTATTACTGTACATTCAGATTCTGGTAGTATTCTACTCACAGACCAATAAGCCGTAAATATAACTCTCCTCTTTACTGACAACATCTTACTATTCTATATTTTATATATATAAGTATTTAGTCCAAACAATTATTACAGATGATGTTGTTGTCGTCATGGCCTTCAGTCCAAAAGCTGGTTTGATGCAGCTCTCCATGCTACTCTATCTCGTGTGAGCCTTTTCATCTCCAAATTAATACTATCACATGTTGTTTTGCAAGGGGGGGGGGGGGGGCAACCACAGCCAAACTTTGACATTTTTTCAAAGAAAATTCTGCACTGGCTGTATGAATGATTTTTATTAAATCTGTGACCGGTTTTGCACCACTTATCAGTGCAGCCTCAGGCAATATACGCTATTAATAACATTAAATTGGACATTGGCACATATCCTAACTACGTTAATATTAAATATGTTATAAATAATATTAATATTTAATATTAATATTTAATATGTTATAAATAGTGTATATTGCCTGAGGATGCACCGATAAGTGATGCAAAACCGATCACAGGTTTAATAAAAATTATTCATACAGCCAGTGCGGAATTTTCTATGAAAAACTAACTACTGTATACTACATCTTTCTGAATCTGCTTACTGTATTCATCTCTTGGTCTCCCTCTATGATTTTTACTACCCATACTTCACTCCAATACTAAATTGGTGATCCCTTGATGCCTCAGAATGTGTCCTATCAACCGATCCCTTCTTTTTGTCAAGTTGTGTCACAAATCCCTTGTCTTCCCAATTCTATTCAGTAGCTCCTCAGAAGTTATGTGATCTACCCATCTAATCTTCAGCATTCTTCTGTAACATCACATTTTGAAAGCTTCTATTCTCTTTTTGTCTAAACTGTTTATTGTCCATGTTTCACTTCCACACATGGCTACACTCCAGACAAATACCTTCAGAAAAGACTTCCTGACACTTAAATCTATACTTGATCTTAACAAATTTCTCTTCTTCAGAAAATGCTTTCCTTGCCATAGCCAGTCTATGTTTTATATCATCCCTACTTCGACAGTCATCAGTAATTTTGCTTCCCAAACAACAAAACTCATTTACCACTTTAAGTGTCTCATCTCCTAATCTAATTCCCTCAGCATCACTTGATTCAATTTGACTACATTCCATTATCCTTGTTTTGCTTTTGTTGATGTTCATCTTATATCTTCCTTTCAAGGCACTGTCCATTCCATTCAACTACTCTTCCAGGTCCTTTGCTGTATCTCACAGAATTACAATGTCATCGGCAAACCTCAAAGTTTTTGTTTCTACTCCCTGAACTTTAATTCCTACTCCAAATTTTTCTTTGGTTTCCTTTACTGCTTGTTCAATATACATATTGAATAATGTCAGGGATAGTCTACAACACTGTCTCACCCCTTCTCAATCAATGCTTCCCTTTCATGCCCTATGGCTCTTATAACTGCTGTCTGGTTTCTGTATAAATTGTCAATAACATTTTGCTCTATGTATTTTATCCCTGTGCTATCTTCAGATTTTCAAAGAGAGTATTCCAGTCAATACAGTCAAAAGCTTTCTCTAAGTCCACAAAAGCTATAAATGTCAATCTGCCTTTCCTTAACCTATTTTCTAAGATAAGTCATACATTCAGTATTGTCTTGCATGTTTCTTCATTTCTCCAGAATCCAAACTGATCTTCCCCAAGGTCTGCTTCTACCAGTTTTTTCATTCTTTTGTACCGAATTTGTGTTAGTATTTTGCAGCCATGACTTATTAAATTGATTGTTCAGTAATTTTTACATATTTCAGCAACTGCTTCTTTTGGAATTGGAATTACTGCATTATTCTTTCAGTCTGATGCTATTTTGCCTATCTCATACATCTTGCACACAAGATGAAAGAGTTCTGTCTTGTTTGGCGCTCCCAAGACTATCAGAAGTTTTGACGGAATATCATCCACTGTCAAAATATCATCCACTCCCAGAACCTTGTTTTGTCTCAGATATTTCCGAGCTTTGTCAAATTCTTCTCACAGTATCGTATCCCCCATCTCATCCTCATCTATGCACACTTCCCTTTCGATAATATTGCTTTCAAGTTCATCTCCCTTGTACAGACTCTCTATATACTCCTTCCACCTTTCAGTTCTTCCTTCCTTGCTTAGGACTGGTTTACTATCTCAGCTCTTGATATTCATACAGCTGCTTCTCTTTTCACCAAAGACCCCTGAAATTTTCTTGTAGGAGTGTGCACACTCCGTTGCAGAGTGAAAATCTCATTCTGGAAACATCCTCCAGGCTGTGGCTAAGCCATGTCTCTGCAGTATCCTTTCTTTCAGGAGTGCTAGTCCTGCAAGGTTCGCAGGGGAGCTTCTGTAAAGTTTGGAAGGTAGGAGACGAGATACTGGAAGAAGTAAAGCTGTGAGGACCGGGCGTGAGTTGTGTTTCGGTAGCTCAGATGGTAGAGCACTTGCCCGCGAAAGGCAAAGGTCCCGAGTTCAAGTCTCGGTTGGGCACACAGTTTTAATCTGCCAGGAAGTTTCATTTACATTTTTATTTATTCAGATGGTATTATAGTTTCTTATTTGAACAAATAGTCACTACACAAGTGCTTTAAAAAGTTGTATAAACAAAACTATTTTGCAGATTAATTTTATACCTGACAAATTTTTGCACAAAAAATACTGACACACCAAAAATTTCAAGACCAATAAATTATTTCATTGCAGTCATAATCTGGTAAATTCTATACATACCTGAATCCTAGTTGGTGCAGTAATTCCCTGTTTATCAAGGGCACTGCATATACTGGAATTTAGACCAAGATCATTAAATGTTACTGGTCCAGTGTCGGAGGAGTAAGCAGTTGCCGGATTCTAAAACAAAATTGTATAAAATGCATTGCTTTTCTAGACACCAATGTGATGGAGAATAAATGTGGAATAAATAGGCAACACAGTAATGGTCCAAAGCAGTTACCACACACTTTTACTTTTTACAAGTACAAAAATTACTGTTTTATTGAATACACAGTCTTCACTATTGGCTAAACAAATAATGATAGTACTGAATGCCCCACTGCATTGCCACAAATGCTTCAAATCAGCCATTTACATGAACAATGCAAAAAGAAAAAATAACAATCCAGTAGTGTACTTAATAGGTACTAAGAGTAAGCACTTAGTCCATAGTAAAGAGATCCTGCAGGCAAAGTCACTTGTATACCCCAAAAGAATACCACGAAGTGAAATGATCCACATGCCCTTCAGGATTTAATGTAGCTATTGCGAGGGACATGGCCCACGTGATATCGCATTGTTAAGATCATTAATAATGAAGTAAGTGTTGTGGTTATATCCTCATTTGCTGAGCAGTTTCCACAGGCATCTATGTTATCATCTAGTTCCAGAGAAATAGCATCCCTATGCATTTAAATTGGCATGTAAGGTCTATGTAATCCCAGCGTGTAGTAAGCATGGGAAGAAGGAATGGGGAACCACAAAGTCAGTTAGCTGCTTTGGTATGGTATTACATTGCTATTGCACCACCAAAGTTGATATTGTCCTCAACATTCCTGTACAAACTGGCTGCTGTCAGTGGCACCTCAGACACCTCTATAGGTGTAAGTGGGTAACCCAACTGCAGAACCTGGCCAGTTCCCTAGATAGCAGCACTGACAGGGATGGCAAAGGTGCAGGCTTCAAGGGGTGGCACTGATGGTGCTCCATTGGTGCATGACAGTTGACAGTAGTGAAGATGGTGGAAGCAATGTCAAATAATGCGACCACAGAGGTTTCAACTGGTTCCTGTGGCACCAAACACTACCCTTTCTGGTGGTCATGGTACACAGTAGGACACCATATGTGACCCCCTTCAGCTATTGACTCAGAATCCCCTGTAAAAGTCATAGCCCATACTGATACACCTCATGGAAGTGACAGACACAGTAAAGGTGTTTATGTGATGTCTGTGGTACAAGTACACACTTTGCTGCCTGTGAAGGATGACTGTTTTACTTTTGCCATCTGTCAACACACTTCTGTATGTACTCAGTAATGTGATGAGAACTATCCCTAGAGATGATGATTTTGTGATAAATCTTGGATATTCAATGCATAAACATCCCAGCCTCACCGATGCTTTTTGGATGGGATACGAATGACATCAGGTAGCCAATTCCATTTCGCTGAGAAAATATCCAGTGGAGGTAAACTGGGGTATATTATCTGATTATATTAGTTTGTGGTAAGTTCCCAATCATGAAGATTTTAGTTAAAGATTTCTACCTGCCTGCGTGGAAAAATTTCGCTCCATGTTGGTGACGAAAAGGAAGTTGGCTGAAGCCTAACAATGGCTAGAAACACTGACTTTAAGAACAGGCCAACATAGTCAATGTGACTATTCACTTAGCTTGTGGACAGGATCCATGGGCTGGAATCTGAATGTGGCACTAAATGATTTCTTGTGCAAAACTGGCAAGTTTGCTTCAACTTTACTATGTCATTAGGTGATCCAGGATATTATGGGCAATCCTTTTTTGTCCGTTATATCCCCTAGTGCCCTTTGTTCAAGAAGAAAAGAATCTGAGGCTGAAGAGTCTGAAGGATCACCAATTAGTTTTTAAATGACTTCTTATGACAGCAACAAAAAATCTAAAGGTACCATCTTTGACTGGTATTCATATTGGCCTTGGTCCTGTGTTTGAGGTCCACCACTGTTTAAATTTTGAATAAAAATCATCAGCTTTGGCAGCCAAAGAGTTCTGGCATAAAAAGTCACCCTCATTCTACCAACAGCCTTGTCAAATGAGGGTGGAGGAGCAGACAGAGGACAGTGCACTCTCTGGCTCTCAGGATGGAAAACTACCCCTAAAGGCGAAAAAAAATCCATTTGGATCTCTGGAAGGGGACTACCAATGGGGAGGTGACTACGAAAAAAAAGATTGAATAAGCAATGAAAGAATAAAGCTCTAAAAGTTGGAGTGTGGAATGTCAGAAGAAAATCTGAAAAGGGAAATGCTAATTCTCAATCTAGATGCAGAGAAGGCGGGGCAGAAGGGGAGGGGGGGGGGGGGGGCACAGTTTGTGTTACTGAAAACAGGTCAGTGATAGGGTTGGTCTCAGGAGAATTGACAGCGCACCAACACTGACATTTATAGTTCAGGTATACATGCCGAACACAGGCTGAAGATGAAGATACAGAAAAAGTATATGAGAATACTGAACAGGTAATTCAGTGTGTAAAAGGAGATCGAAATCTAATGGAGGACTAGAATGCAGTTGTAGGGAAGGAATAGAAGAAAGGATTATGGGAGAATACGGGCTTGGTACTAGCAATGAGAAAAGAGAAAGACTAGCTGAGTCGTGCAATAAATTTCAGCTAGTAGTAGTGAAGACTGTTCAAGAACCACAAGAGGAGGAGGTATACTCGGAAAAGGCCAGGTGATAAGGGAAGTTTCCAGTTAGAATACATCACACTCTGGAAGAGATTCCGACATAATATTGGACTGTAAGACATACCCAGGAGCAGATATAGATTCACATCACAATTTAGTAGTGATGAAGAGTACACTGAAGTTTAAGAGACTAGTAAGGAAGAATCAAAGCACAAAGAAGTCGGATATATAATTGCTAAGGAAAGAAGAGATAAGCTTTAAGTTCTCTGAGGTGATAGATACTGTGATAATGAATAGCTCAGTAGGCAGTTCAGTTGTAGAGGCATGGACATCTCTAAATATTTAGGGCAATCACAGAAGTTGGAAAGAAAAACATAGGCACAAAGAAGTTTACTGCGAAGAAACCAAGGGGAACAGACAAAATACTTCAACTGGTCAATGACAGAAGTACAAAAATGTTCAAGGAAATTCAGGAACACAGAATTACAAGTTGCTCAGGAATGAAGTAAACAGGACGTGCAGGTAGGCTACAGTGAAACGGCTGCTTGAAAAATGTGAAGAAACTGAAAAGAAATTACTGTCGCAAGGACACACTCAGCATAGAGAAAAGCCAAAACAACCTTTGGTGAAATTAAGAATGCACTGGGAATTCCACTGTTAAATGTATAGGAGACAGAAGACAGGTAGAAAGAGTACATTGAGGAGGAGGACTTGTTTGATGTGACAGCAGAAGAAACAGGAGCTGATAGTGAATAGGTATGGGATCCAGATTAGAATCTCAATTTAAAAGAACTTTGGAAGGCTTAAGATCAAATAAGATAGAAGGGATAGATAACATTCCATCAGAATTTCTAAAATCATTGGGGAAAGTGGCAACAAAACAACTATTCACATTTGTGTGTAGAATGTATGAGTCTGGCGACTAACCATCTGACTTTCGGAAAAATATCATCCACACAATTCTGAAGACTTCAAGAGCTGACAAGTGTGAGAATTATTGCACAATCAGCTTACCTGCTTATACCTCCAAGTTGCTAACAAGAATACTGTACAGAAGAATGGAACCAAAAATTGAGAATGTGCTAGATGACAATCAGTTTGGCTTTAGAAAAGGTAAAGGCACAACACAGGCAATTCTGACATGATAATGGAAGCAAGACTAAAGAAAAATTTGTCAACCTGGATAAATCATTCAACAATGTAAAATGGTGCAAGGTGTTTGAAATTCAGAAAAAAGAGGGGTAAGCTATAGGGAAAGATGGGTAATATACAATATGTACAAGAGCTAAGAGAGAATAATAAATGTGGACGGCTGAGAACGAAGTGCTTGGATTAAAAAGGGTGTAAGACAGGGATATAGTCTTTCACCTCTACTGTTCAGTCTGTACATTGAAGAAGCAATGATGGAAATAAAAGAAAGGTTCAGGAGTGGAATTAAAAATCTAGGTGAAAGAACATCAATGACACAATTCGCTGATGGCATTGCTATCCTGAGTGAAAGCAAAGAAGAATTACAGGATCTACTGAATGGAATGAACAATCTAATGAGTACACAATATGGATTGAGGGTAAATCGAAGAAAGATGAAAGTAATGAGAGTTAGCAGAAATGAGAACAGGGAGAAACTTAACATCAGGCTTGGTGGTCATGAAGTAGATGAAGTTAAGGAATTCTGCTACCTATGCAGCGAAATAATCCATGATAGATGGAGCAAGGAGGACATCAAAAGCACACTAGCAATGGTGAAAAGTGCATTCATGGCCAAGAAAAGTCTGCTAATGTCCAAGGGAGGCCTTAATTTTGAGGAAGACATTTCTGAGAATGTAAGTTTGAAGCACAGCATTGTATGGTAGTGAAATATGGACCGTGGGAAAACTGCACCAGAAGAGAATCTAAGCATTTAAAATGTGGTGCTACAGACGAATGTTGAAAATTAGGTGGACTGATAAGGTAAGGAATGAGGAGGTTCTGTGCAGAATTAGAGAGGAAAGGAATATATGGAGAACACTGACAAGATAAAGGTTTAGATGATAGGACAATTATTAAGACATTGGGAGACACCTTACATGGTACTGGAGGGAGCTGTAGAGGGTAACAACTGTAGAGAAAGACAGAGATTGAAATAATTGAGGATGTAGATTGCAAGAACTACTCTGAGATGAAAATGTATCATCCTTGCATCTCCCACTCTCGACTGTTGTTTGAGTTCAACACAACAGTAGCAGTCTGGCTAAAGCGGTTGGAGATAGCAGCCGTGTGCATCAGATGTGCAACACAATGTGTCATCTGTACTGTAAGTAGCAATCTATCCTTTTCATAATTGTTTGTAATCAATCAATGACTCATATTTACAAGCAGGTTAAAGTATGTTGTAGTAACACCTATAAAGCTAGAGATAAGCAAGCCACCCAAATCTACAGACCTGTGTCACTTCTTACTAAATTTTGGCACAGCTAACAAGAAAAAATATCCCATTAGTATCTCCCGGCCGTATGTCAGTTTATGAGACCAGAGCCACAACTTCTCAGTCAAGTAGCTCCTCAATTTGCCTCACAAGGGCAGAGTGCAGCCCACTTGCCAACAGCCCTCGGCAGATTGGATGGTCACCCATCCTAGTGCTAGGCTAGCCCAACAGAGCTTAACTTCAGTGATCTGACAAACCAGTTTTACCACTGCGGCAAGGCTGTTGGCTCGCCATCTTTAAGGTGAGTAGCAATCTATCCTTTTCACAGTATTGTTAAAATTCTACTTAAACTGCAAAAAATGAGGGCTATCCAGTAAGTATACTACACTTTCACCAGTAGCAATAATGGATGGGGCTAGTACAGGCATACTGCTGTCTGAGCATTGGTCCATTCAGTCAGCATCCAGCCATTCCAGCATGAATTTCGTGCCATTTCCTGTTATTTCACAGTAATAGTTTTCAGTGTGTTTCACAACCAAAAAACCCGCATATTGTGAAGTGCAGTCAGCAATAAGAAACCATAAACCAACCGGAATTTATCAGCAACTGTATGAAGTGTACGGAAACAATGTAATGACTGAAGGTGCATTAGGTTTAAAAGTGGTCAAACTAATGTTCACGATGAAGAGCCAGGTGGACAACCAAGCACTGTGACTCATGAACTGGTCACAAAAATCGGGCAGAAGATTCAAGAAAACGCAGATTCTCGAAGACTAAGCTCTCATTTAGTTTTCCACAAATTTCACACAGTTTCTTGCATAAAATCACTTCATACACACTAGGCTATCACTAATTTTGTGCAAGATGGGTACCAAAATCTGGGCACAAAATCTCAAGAACCAGCATATGGCTGCATTATTGATATTTCTTGAGTCTTATTAAAAAGTTGATGACTTGTTGCCTGGTCAAATTGTAATTGGAGGCAAGACTTGGGTCAAACGCATGAACCCCAAGACCAAATTGCAGTCTAAGGGATTGGCAGCACATAAATCCCCCCCCCCCCCAAAAAAAAAAGAAAAATTATGGTGACTGTTTTTTTAGGACAAGAATCATAAGCTTCTTGTCAATTTTCTTGAGTGTGGCACAACAATAGACTCTGCAAGTTATTGTCATTGGAAAACTTACGAAGAGCAATTTAGAATAAGCACAGAGGGAAGCAAAGCTCAGAAATTTTGCTCTTGCATGACAACACTAATGCTCCATCATACAAGGCAAATCACACTCGAGAAGTACTCAATGCTTTAAGTGGGAGGTGTTTCCCCATCTGCCATAAAGTCCACATCTTGCAGCCAGTGACTTCCATCTGTTTCCAATGATGAGGACCTAGCCGGCATCATGGCCTTTTGACCACACTATGAGACTGCAGGGGGCCTGATTAACCAGTTGAAGCCTAAGGCAACAGAATTTTATGACAATGGAATTTCGAAGCTCATTTTTTGCAATGGTATGTGTCTAAATTTATGTGAAGACCATGCTGGTAAATGTATTTAAGTGTCACTTTCAAATAGATGAAACATTTTTCTCTACACTGTTTTCTAATACCAAAACTTAAGCTACTTTCTGGCTAGGCCTCATTGATTATCTTCCAGTGACTATAGAGAATGGTTGAAAGCTTCTAATGCTGGCTGATGGCAAAAGTATACCAATCAAGGAGCGAAACTCAACTATACCAGACATAATTCAGGTAACAGGAGAAGAGCACAACAATAGATTCATAGCTAACAATTTAGGTCTGCCCACAGCCACAATGTCTGCCTGCACAGTGGACGGCAAGGAATTCTAGCTGTTTTGGGCCCATATCAAAGGCTTCACATCACAAGCATCTGCACTTTGCATGAAGCCAGTTGGTGTTCCCACACCGCCACACCTTCACCAATGAATCCATGACCATCGATGTGCCAAAGATCAAGTCGCTTTATGTTGGTACCACTGAAAATTTGGCGAGCAAGCTTCCTGTTGCCACCCAACGTGTGACTATCCCAGTGCCAGTGGAATCTGTGAGTAAACGTGCACAGATACCATGCTGCCTCACAGCACTTGTTTATATCAGGCAGAAGGTCCGTCCAGTATTTCCTAGTAGGCGCTGGGTCCGGCATATGGTGTCTACCTACATACAATGCTCCCTTGGTGTCAACCAACAACACCATTCTGCCAGTCAACTGCCAAAAGTTCATCCAGCATAACCTAGAGCGTCCACCCAATGCCTTCAGCTGGCAATTCATCATCAGGAAGATTACAGAGACAATTATTGGTGCCAATTTCTTAGCACATTTTCCACTCATTCCAAACACTGCTGGCTGCTGTCTCATTGACAAGGGCTCCAGTTGAACAACTGTCCAGTTCCACTGTGCTGCGCAAAACTATGCACTGAAGCTCATCCCTGCTGTTGATGCAGACCAGTACCAGATCCTTCTTGACCATTTTACAGGTATTGCATTCCCATCCGGAGCACAAAGAGAGGTACGTCACAGCACAGTCAAACATTTCTGCACCACACCTGTCCCAATGGTTTTCAGCATACCACAATGCCTCTTGTCAGAACAACTTGTTGCTGCTAACGCTGAATTCAAGGCCATGATGGCACCATTCACCATTTGGATGCCCCTGGTCCTCTTCTACCCACCTCATACCCACAAAGGTCATATCCTGTGAACTTGCGACAATTATCATGCTCTTAATGCACAGACCATTCCGGACAGATATCTGGTCGCCAACCTTCACAGCTTCAGTCATGCCCTCAGTGGCACTTCTGTGTTGAGCATCCTAAACTGCAAAAAAGCATTTACACAGGTACCAGTCACCCCGCAACACACCTTGAAGACTGCCATCACATGGCCTTTGGCCTCTTCACATCACATTTCACAATATTTGGCTTCTGAAATGCTGCACAGGCATGGCAGTAAAGGTTTGCTACGTGAAATATCCTTTTCCTTTGCATGTCTCAATAACATATTGGGGTTTTCTTCTACACCACAGCAATTCCGTGGCAATCTGACAGCAGTGTTTCAATGGCTCAATGATTTAGGAGTTATCATTCACCTCTCCAAATGCATCCTTGGTGCCTTCCAGGTGACATTCCTGGGACATCAGTTTTGTGCAGATGGCATCACTCTTCCCGAAAAAAGGCCAAGCTAATCATGAAATTCAGCACCAACAAACCTTCTGAGAACTTCACCAGTTCCTCATAATGATGAACTTTTACAGCAGTCATCCCCCCAGCACAGCTTCCATTCAAGACCAGCTGACAGATGCCCTTGATGGGCCCAACACAAAGGGCAATAACCCCATTCTCTGAACAGATCAAAAGGACACTTCTTTCGTCACTCCCAGAAACAGACTTGCCAATGCTGCCCTTCTGGCTCAGTCAACACACGACCATTAGATTTCTTCTCAGAGCAGCTCATGCCTACTTAACACAAATGGAGTGCCCGCAATAGCAAGCTGTTTGCGACTATGAGGCGATACTGTACTTTCACCCATCACTAGAGGCCAGGAACTTTATGATATTTATCGACCAGAAATTCATCACGTACACCTCCCAGTGGATCAACAATCACTGCTCACCATACCAGTTCCACCAACTGGAATAAGTCACTCAGTTCACCACAGACATTTGGCAGTCTCATGAATGGATGATGATGTTGCCAACAGTCTGTCACAAGCTACCAGTGTCACTAGTTCCATCAATTTAGCCACACTTCCTGAGGCCAGGATGTCATTACATAGCCGGGCTTCTATCGTCAAGGCCAAACAACTTGTTTCTGATGGTCACATTCTGTGACACCTCCACAGGCAAGCCACAACCTTTCCTGCCACCTGCATTCCGTCATCAGGCCTCGGATAGCATCCACAATCTGTGCCATCCTGTATTAAAGCCACAACCAGGCTTGTTACCAATCACTACGGTTGGCCTGACAGCTGCTCAGAATGCCATAGCTGGACCTGCTGCTATGTCGCTTGTCAGCATACAAAGGTCAGTCAGCATGTTGGTGATTTTCTTGAAGCTATAGTGAGTAAACCTCATGTCCACATTGATATTGTGAGACCCTTCTCCATCTCTGATGGCCAATGGTATCTTTTAACCACCCTATCATCAACCATTTCATTCGCTGGCCAGAGACAAAACAAATCCTGACAATTCAGTTGAATTGATACAAAGCATTTGTGAGTACAAAGGTAGCTCATTTGGGTACACCCCCAACCCCTTAGCCGTATCACCATGAATTGCATAAGATACTTTAAATTCCAGCCGTGCAATTAGCTTGCCCAATTCTGTGGGACTCATTGTCACTGCACCACTGCATATCACCCAGCCAGCAATGGTATGGTTGAGCGACAGCATTGCACTTTGAAGGCTGCTTTCCTTTGCCACAACACAGCTTGGACTACTGCACTCCCCACTATCCTTCTTGGCCTCTGCACCAGTTTCAAGATGGACCTCTATGCCTCATTGGCCAAGAAGGTTCACGGTGAACCCCTTCAGGTACCTGAGGAATTTGTCAAGCCCTCTGCTACTATTTTGCCTCCAACATACTGGCCTTCCTGGATGGGCTGCATTCCCCTACTGCAAGCATCTGTCCTCAACCTGGCTCTTGGCATGGCATCCTACATTCATCTATTCACACATATTTGGCCACTGCCACATGGGCTGAGAGATCAGGTCTGGTCTCCAACCTCCACACTCCAGTCCTCAGAAGACTGGTGGATGAAGTCACCACTCACTGGAGGTTGCTATCAATGGGAACACCCAATGGTGTCTCTGGACTGTGTAAAAGCCACCCTACACCTCCCCATCTGAACTTTCCTTATGCACTCCCTGATACCGCTGCCGCCACAATCACTACTGCTGCTGCCACTGCTGCCGCCACCACCACCACCACCCCCACCACCACCACCACCACCACCACCACCACCACCACCACCACCCCCACCACCCCCACCACCCACCGCCACCTCCCTAGTCAGCACAGCAACTGACTGAAGACCCTCAGTTCTACTGTGGGCAATGAATCCACTTGCCAGACAAATTTGCCTCCTTCTTCTGCCTCTCCTGGAAAACAGAGGGAGATGGGGTGGGGGTGAAGGCAGGAGTGGGGGTAGGGGGCAGAGGAGTGTCATGCTTCATGATGTCTAACATCTGAAAATGTCAAAAACATCCTGCCAAAGTACTGCCATCTTTTGGCCAAGCTATGAATTTACAGTGCAGATTGATAGATAGTGCTGCTAGTAAATTCAGCCAAGCTGCAAGCATACAGCATCAACCATGCCTTGGTGCTGCTAGTGTGCAGATGGGCCACTGGACATAAAAGCAGAAGTACAGGACCCTAATGACAGAGTCTGTGAATGTGGCGCCCAATTCCTGCCAACTGTAGCTTCAGCCACTTGACATAAAGTCTGAAGAACAGGACCCCAAGTTAGTTAGTTCGTTACATGTTTCATTGATCAATCTCACAATAACCGTTATGATGCGGAACATGTCAAGTTCATAAGAAATGCACACATAAATGAAGGCTTCTTAAAAAAACACTTACAATTTTTATTACCTACCCCATTCCTCTAAGTGGCACAAAAGTCATCTATGGTACAGAAGGAGTTGTCAAGGAGAGATGATTTCAAGTTATTTTTAAAACTGTTACTGCTGTCTGTCAGGCATTTTATTTCAACTGGTAACTTATCAAAACGTTTTACAGCAGCATATTTTATGCCATTCTGTGCCAAATATAGGTTAAGCAGAGGATAGTGTAAGTCTTTCTTTCTTCTGGTGTTATAATAATGAATGTCACTGTTTTTTTTAACTGCTCCATGCTGTTGAGAAAGAATTTCATTATCGACTAAATGTACTGTGAGGCTGTTGTAAGAATTCATAACCTTTTAAAGAGATACCTACAAGATGTGCGACTATGAGCCCCACACATTATTCTAACCACTTTTCTTTGAGCAATGAATGCTTTTTGCCTAAGTGTTGAGTTACCCCTAAATATTATTCCGTATGACATCAGCGAGTGGAAGTATGCAAAGTACAGGGTGATTCAAAAAGAATACCACAACTTCAGGAATTTAAAACTCTGCAATGACAAAAGGCAGAGCTAAGCACTATCTGTCGGCGAATTAAGGGAGCTATAAAGTTTCATTTAGTTGTACATTTGTTCGCTTGAGGCGCTGTTGACTAGGCATCAGCGTCAGTTGATGCTAAGATGGCGACAGCTCAACAGAAAGCTTTTTGTGTTATTGAGTACGGCAGAAGTGAATCGAGGACAGTTGTTCAGCGTGCATTTCGAACGAAGTATGGTGTTAGGCCTCCTGATAGGTGGTGTAGTAAACGTTGGTATAAACAGTTTACAGAGAATGGGTGTTTGTGCAAAAGGGAAAGGTTCTGGACGGCTGAGAACGAGTGATGAAAATGTAGCACGCATCCAGCAAGCATTTGTTCGCAGCCCAGGAAAATCACAATGTCTGTATATGGGGCACTGAGAATCCGCAGGAAACAACTCAGTATGAACGTGACTCGCCTAAGGTGAACGTTTTCTGTGCCATTTCAGCCAATAAAGTTTTTGGTCCCTTTTTCTTTGAAGGTGCTACTGTAACTGGACTACATTATCTGGAGATGTTAGAGAATTGGCTGTTCCCTCAGCTCGAACAAGAAACACAACAATTCATATTTCAGCAGGATGGAGCGCCACCACATTGGCACTTATCTGTCCGTAACTACATGAACGTCAACTACCCGAGGCGATGGATCGGCCGCCAGGCAGCCCGTGACAGAGCACTTCATCACTGGCCTCCAAGAAGCCCTGATCTTACCCCCTGCGATTTTTTCTTATGGGGGTATGTTAAGGATATGGTGTTTTGGCCACCTCTCCCAGCCACCATTGATGATTTGAAATGAGAAATAACAGCAGCTATCCAAACTGTTACGCCTGATATGCTACAGAGAGTGTGGAACGAGTTGGAGTATTGGGTTGATATTGCTCGAGTGTCTGGAGGGGGGCCATATTGAACATCTCTGAACTTGTTTTTGAGTGGAAAAAAACCTTTTTAAATACTCTTTGTAATGATGTATAATAGAAGGTTATATTATGTTTCTTTCATTAAATACACATTTTTAAAGTTGTGGTATTCTTTTTGAATCACCCTGTATGTTAGCTTGCTAATTTCCATATCCTCAAAAACAGCACTTATTCTGATTACAAAAGTTGTTGAACCTAGTCGCTTTAGGAGATCCAAAATATTAATTTTCCAATTAAGATACTCATCTATATGTACACCCAAAAACTTGGTATGCTCCACCCTGGCTACTGACATCTGTTGATGTGTTGTTGAAGGAACTGCACTCCTTGCAGTAGAAAATCTGATATATAGTGTTTTTTCAAAGTTCAGAACAAGCCTATTCACAGAAAACCAATCAATAACTTTTCCAAAGACATTATTTGTATCATTTTCTATTGGAGTTTCTTTCACTGAATTAATAATGATGCTTTTATCACCAGCAAACAGTATCAGTTTAGCTTCTTGTTTCAGATAAGAAGGGAGGTCATTCACATATATCAAGAACAGAGGGAGACCCATGATCAAACACTACGGAACACTTAGCGTAATTTCACCCCAGTTACATACTCACTGGTCATACCGGACTCGAGAATCCATTACCGCAGCAACGTATTTTCGCCATCTGTCCCTGTCTTGTGCTGTTTCCTTCCATTCCCCTTCAATACCTAGGCTCCTCAAATCAGCCTTCACATTGTCCTCTCACCTACACTTCGGTCTCCCCACAGGACGTTTTCCCTCTAGGCACCCTACCAGCACTCTGCGCGCTGCCCTGCCCTCATCCATTCGAGCTACATGACCCGCCCATCGCAGCCTACGTAATTTAATATTACTGATTATGTCAGGGCTTGAATAGAGTTCGCGAACCTCTTCGTTATGCAGTTTTCACCGCTCTCCGCTAATTTCATCCCTTTTTGGTCTGAAAATTTTCCTCAAAATTTTGTTTTCAAATACTCAAAATGGCTTTTCATTTTGCACAGTGAGAGACCAAGTCTCACACCCATACAGCACAACTGGTAGAATAATAGTTTTGTATATTCTAATCTTTAAATTCCTAGACAATATCCGTAATGAAAGTAATCTATTCAGTGAGAAGTAGCATGCATTTCCCGCCCGTAATCTCTTCTTCAGTTCGGATTCAATCTCATTTCTCGAAGTGATGTCCACGCCTACATACTTAAATGTGTTCACTTTTTCAAACTGCATGCCTCCAACTCTTAACACTTCCTGATCTACTGCTGTTGGCATTCTAGTAGTAACCAGGTATTTAGTTTTGTCTTCACTTATCCTTAGACCTATGTCTTCACTAGCCTTGATTAACGCATTCGCATTTGCTGTTACTGATTGTTTCTTATCGCTAATGATGTTTAGATCATCTGCATGCCCTAATATCTTAATATTTCCATTTAACTCCACACCCTCTGAATTATCTGCTGCCATTCGTACAATATATTCTAGGACTACGTTAAAAAGTAGTGGAGACAGGGCATCTCCCTGCTTAAGTCCATTCTTTATTACAAATTCTTCTGACTCCAATTTCCCCACGCATACTCTGCCTTTTGTGTTTTTCAAACTCACTTCAATAAGTCTAACATACTTCTCTTGTAATCCAAGTTCCAAAAGAATTCTGTACAATTTTGATTGCAATACTGAATCATATGCTTTTGTAAAATCTATGAAAAGATTATGAACTGGTTTATTGTATTCCCATTACCTGTCCAAAATTTGATGCAGGGTGAATATTTGGTCTATAGTTGATCTGTTCCTCCGAAAGCCGGCTTGGTAATCCCCCACAATTTCATCTGCATGTGGTGTAAGCCTGCTTAGCAGAATATTCGAGAAAATTTTGGAACATACTGGTAATAGCAATATCGCTCTATAATTACTACAATCCATTTTGTCGCCTTTCTTAAAAATTGGGATCAGAATTGACTCTTGCCACTCTTCAGGTAGCATCTCTGAGTTCCATACTTTAGTTATCACTTTGTGAATTATCACTTTGTGAACTACTTCCACCAATTTCTGTCCCCCATTTTTAACTAATTCTGCAGTTATGCAATCTGATCCTGGTGCTTTAGGGTTTTTCAATTTGTTGATTGTATCTCTTAATTCCTTTAACGTTGGCTCAGGAATCTGGGGTTCTGCTGTATGTACTTCATACGCCTGCTCATTTCCTGCTTCCTGGTGTACATTTAATAGATGCTCAAAATGCGCCCTCCATTTACTTAATAATAGCACCGGAGTCTGTCAGTATTCCCCCAGCATCAGCTCGAAGTGCATTTGTCCTAGCCTTGAAGCCCTTCCTATACCTATGTCTAGGTAAAGTTCCCTAATGTGTTTTGGTTTTACTGTTTGTTTCCATTTTTGTAATTTGATTGTTCAATTAATCCCTCTTCTTTGCCCGTAGCCTATGACCAACTTCCCTTCTCAAGTTCAAGAACTCCTCTCATTCTATCCCAATCTAATCACACTTTTCTCCTTGCCTCTACCAATTTCTTGCATTCCTCATCAAACCACGGTTTCCTCCATTTCTTCTTAATTGTACTTATTGTGACCTTTGCTACCTCTTTGATATTATTCCTCACAGTGATCCACTGTTTATTTGCATCCTCATCTTGTTCATCATGTGTGATGAGAGCATCAAACCTATTTTAAATTTCTATCATGTACCATCTTCTAAAGTTTTCATCATTTAGCTTGTCAGTGTCGAACCTAACAAGTTCTGCATTGTGACACCTTCATGTTGCTGTAGATAGCTGTTGATGAACTTTGGCAACTACAAGAAAATGATCAGAATCGCAGTCTGTTCCCCTGAAAGTCCTAACATTTTCTATACTAGTGTGCCATCTCTGATCTACAAGAACATGATCAATTTGGTTTTGGGTGTGTCCATCCGGAGAGACCCAAGTTGCTTTATGAATGTCCTTCCTTTTGAAATATGTGCTCTCAACAATCATGTTTTTTAAAACAGCAAAATTAACCACCCTTATGCCATTATCATTCGAAATGTTATGCAAACTTTCTTTCCCAATTGTAGGCTGGGATGCTTCCTCCTTCCCTATCTTTGCATTAAAATCACCTATGTTTAATTTTGTATCATACGAGGAGAACTCATCTCACAGTTGATCTAGTTCTTCATAAAAGCCGTCTTTAACAACCTCTTCAGTGTCCTCAGTTGGTGCATGTACATTAATTACTACTAGTCTATTCCACCTGCAGTTACATGAAGTGGAAAACTTCATTAAATCACTTAAACCATATAAAGGAACTTTTGCTTCCTGTTCTGTAGGTACAACTTAAACCACTCATACAATGTTCCATTTATGCCATAGAATTGTAATTTCTGTAACATAATGTCATGGTTCACACAATCAAATGCTTTGGATAAGAAAATTATTAGTGGTGACATTTTACTATTTAAAGACTCTATTATGTGGGCAGTGACATTGTATATTGCTGTCTCAGTGGAACAGCATTTTTGAAATCCAAACTGTGATTTACTATATATCCCATTACTGCTGAGATTGCTAACCACTCGAGTACATCACTTTCTTGACAATTTTTGAAAATGCTGTGAGCATGGATCCTGGTTGGTAATTATTGACATCTGTGGTGTGCCCCTCCCTTTTTTAAAAAAAAAAAAAAAAAAAAAAAGAGAGAGAGAGGCTTGACAATGGCATATTTTAACTGGTCTGGGAAAATGCCTTGAGTTAATGATGCATTACAGATATGACTCAGAACATTAGGTGTAACTGCTCCACATCTTCTCAACACCTTGTTACAGATGTCATGTACTCCAACAAAACATTTATTTTTCAAAGATTTCATGATTTTCCTAATTTTACAAGAGGTTGTTGGATGAAAACTAACCTGACTATGATTTCTAAAAACTGACTCTTCCTTGTACTGCCTGGCTTTTTCTTTTGAACTATTCTCACCAATTTTTTCAGCTACACTTAAGAAATGGTTGTTAAATACATTAGTTACTTGTGTACTGTTGGTTTAGATGGTCTCCTTCTCTTTAATAATAACACTACCTACTCCAGTGGTTACTTTCCTGTCTCTCTTCTAACAACATTCCATACTTATTTGGTTTTATTGTCTAATTTGTTAATTTCATCTCAAACAAACATATTTTTTTTAATTTTCTGACAACTTTTCTCAATATGTTACAATAATTTTTATAGTGTAAAATTACTTCTGGGTCTTTACTAATTCTTGCTTCCTTAAACAATTTTCTTTTCCTTTCTAAATTCACTTTAATACCTGCAGTGATCCAAGGCTTTCAAAGAAACAGTTTGGTGTTACACTTGGTAATTTTTGGGGGGCAACAGTGTTAAAAAAGGGATATAAATTTATCTAGAAATATGTTGCATTTATCATTGGCATTTGACTAATGATATACATCTCCCCAATTAACATTTCTTAAACTTTCTCTGAAGTGCTCCATAGATACCAGGTTGACACGCCTTACACTTTTACTTAATGGTTTCTGAACTGTAAGCACTGCTAAGTTTTGTAAGTTAATCAGTTGTGCATCATGGTCTGATCACCGATTTATCACATGGAAGGCATGTGTTAGTTTTACATCCTCTTGCTGCACAGATACATTATCTGTTAGAGTGCTACTGTCTTGAGCTATACATGTAGGGAAATTGATTACTGGTTCTAAGTTATATGTCATTAACAACACTTCTAGTTCACTTTTCCCATCAGAATTCCTTGCAAAGTTTACACTGAAATCAGCGCGGATTAATAACTTCTTCTTTTCGTCTGACAGACAGCATAATAGGGAGTCAAACTTTTTTATGAATAGCTCCCAATCTCCTAATGGGGACCTGTACACTGTTGCTAATATCAACACTATATTATCTAGCTGTAGTTCACATGCACAAACTTCAAAGTGCTGATCGGCACAAAATTTGCTTACTTCTACAGTTTTGTACTTATACCTTTGTTTTGTGTAAATGGCAACTCCACCTTTATCCATGCTAGATCTGCAAGTGTAAGATGCTAAATTATACCCATTTATGCTGACACTTTTCATCCCCACAGTTGTGGTGTTTAGACAGACAAAGTATAGAAAACTCATTCTTATTTTTGAAATCATCTAAACACACTAACAGCTCATCTACTTTTTTCTTTATTCCCCTGTTATTTTGATGAAGCAAAGTGATACTACCCTTAGCTTTATCCCTATTTACTGTACATGAAGCTTCTTTTATTCTATTTTTCTTGATTATTTTCTGTCTGGACTTTGGCTTTAATCTAAAAAACCTGTCTGCCTGGTCCCATTAACCACAGGGATCATCCCTTGTGTGACTGTGGCTCCCCTTACATTACCTGCTAATAGACAAGCTAACTTATCTTTCCCCTTCCTATTTAGGTGCAGGCCATGTGTAGTGTATCCCCACCTACCAATAGCATGAACTGGAACAACACTCATCTGAGACTCGTCAGAGTTTGCGAGTGCAGCGCCCAGTTCCTGCTGACTGTAGTTTCATCACACTGTTTATCCAATCCTGGTAATCCAGCAGGATTTTGATGCAGAGGAATCGGATGTGTTCCCAACCATTGCAAATTCACTGAACCCGCATATAACACACACAAAAACACACACACACACACACACACACACACACACACACACACACACACTGCTGCAAATATATATTGTGACAGTGCTGTGAATTTATATTGTGACAGAGCTATGATTTCGGAGATCGCCTGAGCAACAGGTTGGATAGTGTCATCAGAAGTCACATGTGCAACAGGATATGCTCTGTGCATACAGTGGTTGTCCGAGCAACAGACTGTACACAGTGATGTCAATGGTTGCTCTCACAATGAGCCATGTATATGTCCAATGACTTCGGCAGTAGCCAAGTGAGAGACTATATACGGACTATGTACAGTGTTTTGAGTAGTCACATATATGACAGGTTATGATCAGTGCGTATAGTGGTCATCTGAGAGACAGATTGTGAGCAGTGATGTTAGTGGTAGCTCCCATGATAGACCATGTATAGTGTTTTAGATGTTGCCCCCGCAATGGATTGTGTTTTGTGACTTTGTGATCATTTTATTGTAAACAAACAGTGCTTTTAATAAATATTAATGCTCTGAGAAATTTTTATATGCTATAACTAGTCTATTTTACTCCATAAGCAAAATACTCCAAAAGTGAAATTTCCTGGCACATCAAAACTCTGTGCCAGACCAAGACTCAAACTTCGGAGCTTTGCCTTTCATGGACGAGTGCTCTACTGAGCTACCCAAGCACGACTCATGACCCATCCCCACAACTCTAATTCTGCCAGTACCTCTTCTCCTACCTTCCAAACTTCACAGAAGCTCTCCTGCGAACCTTTCAGAACTAGCACTCCTGGAGGAAAGGATACTGCGGGGTCATGGCTTAGCCATAGCGTGGCAGATGTTTCCAGAATGAAGGTAGGAGACGAGGTACTGGCAGAATTAGAACTGTGAGGATGGGGATCGTATGTCATGTTCATGTAGCTCAGTTAGTAGAGCACTTACCTGCGAAAGGCAAAGGTACCGTGTTTGAGTCTCGCTCCAGCACACAGTTCAGATCTGCAAGGAAGTTTCATATCAGTGCACACTCCACTGCAGAGTTAAAATTTCATTCTGGAAATACTTAACACCACAAAGACTTATATTATGCCATTTCAAACCAGTGAAGGTGGCCAGCTAGCACCAGGAGCAGACATTAACAGTCACATACTGATTGAAGCACAATATATAAAATTCCTTGCATTCTAGCTGGATAATGAGTTTAAATGGAGTCGACAAAAAGTAAAGAGTCATGACTGAGCCAATAACATTATTCACAACCAAAGCGGTTTATTATCTGATTTTACCATGAAGCTCAGAGCAGGTGTCCTTTTAACCAATACTTGTGCAAAAAGACAAATTAATCAAGACGCTCTGTTCAGCATGTTCTCTTCTTAGAACAATCTCTCACTGTGTTGACCTGAAGACAGCAGTGTTGGCCTATTCTGGACATTTGTATTCCTTGTTGCCTTGTGGAATTATCTTCTGGAGTAGTGCCACTAAAGTAATTTAAGTGTTTATTCAGCACAAGAAAGCAGGTTCAATATTTTGACAAGGACATAACTACAGTTCTCCCAGAAGCATTTTTAAGTCTCTTGGAATTCTTAAATTCACTTCCCAATATGTTTACTCTTTAATGATTTTTGTTGCAGACAAGAAGAACCAGTTTCAGCTGAACTGTGAACTGCAAAATGACAATACAAGGCACATTTAAATTATGTTCATGTCATCTTGACTAAGAGTCCAAACAGCAAAGGCATTCCTTAAGTTCCCATCTTGCATAAAGCATGAAATTGGAAATCCCGACCAGTTCAAAATAAAATTAAAAATGTACCTCATAACTCACTCTTTCTACAAATTACCTGAATATCTACATTCAAAGATTTATAAGTTGTAGCAAGTCTGCACTGTAAACCTGCATGACAAGTAGTAACAATGTAAAAGGGCTTTGTAAGTACAGACATACGCAACTGCTTCCTTTGAGAAATATAATGTAATCAAAGTAAGTATTAAGCTAGCACTATAAGATAAAAAGCAATTATTTAATCCTCAATTGGCTGCGCCTATGCAGGGTTAAATCTGACTTTGGCACAGAAAGGGGTAAATTATGCTGCCACAAAAGTCTTTGGGCACCTACCAAACAGCATCAAAAGCCTGACAGATAGCCAACTAACATTTAAGAATAAATTAAAAGAATTTCTAGATGACAACTCCTTCTACTCATTGGCTGAATTTTTAGATATAAATTAAGGGAGGGGAAAAAAACTTAAGCATTAGTGTCATGCAATATTCTGTGTAATGTAATATCTTGTACAGACATCTTTCCTTAACCTGACACGTTCCACATCATTACGAAGTGTCGTATTCATGATCTATGGAACAAGTATTAATCTAATCTAATCTAATCTGTCAACCACAAATAGCATTGTCTTATACCATTCCGTTGCTGTTTTACAATTGTGAGTCCATAGCTATTCTTTCATTACTGCTTCAGCTATCACAGTTATAATTGTGCTGTTGTATGTTCAAGTAAGCAGCAGTAACATAAAATAGACAGCAAGCTATGGTGAGAAAAAATTTACGACGCGTGCAAGAAAATTACCCAGATTCCCAGCTAGCAGCACAATCCCACACTGAGGCTGCTGTCTGCAAAATAATTAGCAAATGAATAAGCAGTTGGGTGGATCTGATGCAGCTGCACTGTTTAATGCATTGAGTGGGTAATGACCCACTATGGGACAACACATGTTCGCAGCACCAAGGTGACAAAAAAATGGCTTGGAGCACTATGGGACTTAACATCTGCGGTCATCAGTCCCCTAGAACTTAGAACTACTTAAACCTAACTAACCTAAGGACATCACACACACCCATGCCTGAGGCAGGATTCGAACCTACGACCGTAGCGGTCAAGTGGTTCCAGACTGAAAAAATTATCAATGATCATCATTTTATACTAGCATGCTAATTACTGATGTACTGGTGATCAGTCCATAGTGTTCCTCTATTATAATAAAGCAGTACTACTCCCATTACTCTTAACTACTATTAACTTTTGCTGTGTTCTAAGGTTAAGCAAACGAATCATCATATGACCTAACAACAATCTGAATAAACTTTAACTCTTTAATTATTGTAGTCCTGAAATATTCCACAACCATAACCATTTATGAGGTAAATGGTGAGGTAAAATGGCCACCAAGATAAAAACTGATCAAAAACTAATAAAAAATTTCTTTCCTTTCATCAGCATATGTTCACAACTTTCTGAGTACCCTTTAGCTCTTATACAAATACAGATTTAAGGAGCAATTTAACATAACACTACCGAGAGCACACAATGGAACAGTGTCATAATTCAGTTTAACTCAGTGTACGTATGTTAACTGAAAATTGCTCTCACCTCTGTAAAAGCATTGATGATAAAATAATCTCCTTTGGACCTTTTATGATACCATCCTTTTGATGCTAAAGGTACAACTTCAAATTTTCTGTAGGTCTGACTTTTGTAGTGATTAAATTCTTGTCGTTTGCAGATAATAACAGCTTCCTGAAAATTTTTTAAATGAAAATGTTTTTATTTGGCTGTATGTATCATAGAATATGTCATAAACACTCTATCAACCCACGAAGTAAAAATAAAAATTAAAAATAATTTTCAGACGTAGAGAGTAATGTGCTTAATAGACACAATTGGAAGGTATCAATATAAACAGCACTCAAAGCCAGCAGACACTCTTGTTAGCTGATATATAAATTCTTGTTAAAGTCAACAGTCTTTCATTATCTGGCCTGCCTGTTTTGTAAGAAGGATACCAAAAGTGGAGGAGTTTGTATTTTTCTTAAATCTAATGCTGAACACAACAGAAAGTGTGAGGCAGAAGTGGTGAGTGTTGAATAGCATCTTGAAGCTTCTGATGTTCAGTTGCATGGAGAGCTGTGTAACATAATAATTATAGCAGTATGTAGATCATCTTGTAATAAATTAAGAGTCTCTGCTGGACATTATGTTTACTAAAAAAAGTCATTTTAATTGTCTTCAACAAACAAGTTATCTCTTGTAAACAGGTTGACTACAATAACAAGTAGAACAGGAAGTCTTATAGACAACACATTTTCAAATGTGGAACCTCAGACAGAAATTATTGACACTAATTTAGGACTGTCTGATCATAATGCCATCATTCTTACATTTCTTGCTTATAGAAGAAATTCTCTGCAGAAAACTGCTAGTTTTGTAGGTAGTCTAATTAATGAATCCAGGTTAGAAGTGCTTCCACAGTCAGGTACTGACAATGCTTGTAATGTTCTCTCATAAGTGTCCATGATTAATTTTGAAACGTATTTTCCAAAGAAACTGACCAGAGCCCATTCATATGGGATCATTAAATCTAGTACCTAGATGAAATCAGGCATTAAGATTTCCTGTAGGACTCTAAAAATACTCAGTAATCAAACAAGCAGTTGCACAGATTCACAGTTTTTTAGAACATATAAAGACTTACAACAAAATATATCGACAGATAATTGCACAGGCAAATTTGCTTAGAGATGATGGCATAGTAAGACAGTCAGACAGCGAATCAAAATCTATGTGGGAAACCGTACAAAATAAGACAGGGAAGAGATATATCTAGCAGGAAATCACACTTACAAATGCTGACAACATCAATATTGACAAAAAATACCCATCAAATTACATAAATGATTACTTTATCAATGCTTCCCAAACATTAAATTTCACAAATCAGGATAAACTTGTGAATTGTACATCAGCATACAGCATAATTTTAGCTCCAATTAGTGGACACGAAGTAGTAAGGGTGATTAAAAGTCTCAACTGTAAAATGTCAGCAGGTGTAGATGGAGTACCATTGTCACTTATAATTCTTTCTGCTTCACAAATTGCAAAGTCTTTCGTATACATTGCTAATTTATCACTCACTGAGAGTGTGTTCCAACACAGACTATAAATTTTGAAAGTGATACCTTCATTCAAGAATCAATAGGCATAAAGTTGAAAATTATTGACCTATATCTCACTGTTCAGCATTCTCTAAAGTATTTGAGAGGTTAATGGAATAACAAATCATCATGCACTTAAATTACCATGAACTGTTGAACAAAAATCAACATAGCTTCCAGCAGGTAGAAGTACAAACACAGCTATTATGCATTACACTGATGAAATAATTGGAAACCCAGATAACAACACTGTTCTACGAGATAATTTAGATCATTCTAAAGCTTGAAGTACTGTTAGTCATGAAACTCTTTTAGATAAGTTGGAAACAATGGCAAAAAGTGGAAAAATGAAAAATGGCTTCAACTTTATTTGCAAAATAGTTCACAGGTTGAGGAACTCACTTCAGCTCATCTTAATCATAAAGTCAGATTAGTATCTGGAGCAAAAAGAATTGAAATAGGTGTACCACAGTGTAGTGTGTTAGTCATGGTTCAATATCAACAGGCTGACCCTTAGTGTGAACAAAACAAATTTTGTTCAGTCTGGGAAAATGAATCAAAAACAAGATCGTTAATTGGAAGATCCTTGGCAGAAATGAATTAAAAAGGGTGCAGTGCACAAAAAATTTAGAAATGTATGTTGATAAAGACTTAAAACTGGAAAGACGATGTAGCAAAATTCTCCAAGACTCATTTCTGCTTGTTTTGCTCTAAGAATCATTTCTTAAGTATACCCCTCAGATGGCAATTGAATGGCTTACTCTGGTTACTTTAAGTCCCTTGTAGTTTAGGGAATAGTTTTTTTTAGGGTAAAAGTAGTTGTCAGTTGAATAAAATTTTACATTACACAAAAGGACTATTCACATCCCATCACACAGATCTACAAAGGTGCACTGCAAATCCCAGTTTAAAAAGTTTTATTTGCTTATACATACACAAATGTATATTTGTGAGCTAATCTCAGAGACCTGCAAACTACTAGCAATTATAGCTATAACACTCATAACTATGGATCCCTCGATGTAGAGCGAGCAAGAACAACTCACACTCAAAGACATAGAGCTATTCTTCATAATGTACTGCCAACATATGTAAAGAGGGTGGAGAAGGACACACCGATTAGAGTAGAGTTAAAATCATTTATTGTACACATGTGTTACTATAGTGTAAATGAATGTGTTGTCTTACAGAAACACAGGGTAATTCTAAAGATGGGCCTAATTTCAGCTGGCTATATTTCCTGGACTATATCCCGTGTTCTGTAAATCACATCTGATTAACACACATGAAAATTTACAGATTTTCAATAGGCCCTCCTCTGGCTGGAAGTGTAATGTCTCGACAGTAGCTGAATTTATACCACATACAATAATGAACATCTTGAGTCACTGAGTTCATCGCAGCTGTTGGGATTTAATTTTCATTACTACTGTCCCAGTTTCTTGTATAGAAAATTTAGTTCTGTCTAAATCAAATGACGGAAACTCCAAGTTGGAATACCCTTGGTTGAGGGCAGGATAATTTTGATGAACAGAGAGTCTGTTGTAAGGATAGCTCCCATCTGCACAGTTTAGAAAAGATGAAGACAGAAATCTAGCCTCTCATGTCAAAGATAACAATCACTTGCTTGACCAACTCTCGACCACCCCCACCCCTTTACCATCTGGCTTCCTGCTCGTCACTGTTCATGCTACTTCCCTATACACTATCATCCCTCATGTCCACGGCCTTGCTGCTATTGAACACTACCTCTCCCAAAGTCCTTTAGACTACAAACCCATTACCTATTCCTCATACACCTTACTAACTTTATCCTAAAACACACTACTTCTCCTATGAAGAGACAATATACAAACCAATCTGTGGCACTGCAGCCATGAGCACCTACTTGGCACCCTCCTATGCCAACCAGTTTATTGGCCATCTAGAGGAAATCTTCCTAACCTCCCAAAATCCTAAACCCCTAACCTGGTTCAGGTTCAATGATTTCTTCATAATCTGGGCCAAGACACCCTATCCTCATTCCTTCACAAACTCAACATCTTCTCTTCCTTTTGCTTCACAGGGTCCTCCTCAACTCGGGGTGCCATATTTCTGAACATTGACCAGCTCCTTTCTGAAGGCTCCACCCACACTTCTATCTTCATGAAATCAACCAATCACCAACAGTACCTGCATGTCAACAGCTGCCATCCCTTCCACACCAAAATATCCCTCCCATACAGACTGTCCAGCTGGGCTAATATATCTGCACTGACAAGAACTACTTGCCCAGTAAGCTGAAGGTCGCACAAAGAGTTTCACAGACCGACACTATCCCCGAGACTCGCCAACAGATTTCACGTGCCATACCGCCCCTCCACACACACACACACACACACACACACACACACACACTCTCTCTCTCTCTCTCTCTCTCTCTCTCTCTCTCTCTCTCTTCTCACCATTCCCCAGCTACAACGGAGGACCCCCTCCCTCACGCAATACCACCTAGATTAGAGCAACTGAACTACATCCTTTATCAGGGCTTTGATTACCTATCGTAATGCCCTGAAATGAGGGACGTTGTACTCAAGATCCTTCCCACACCTCCTAAAGTGGTGCTCTGTCTTCCACCCAACCTCTACAACATCCTTGTCCAACCCCACGCCAGTACCAATCCCAGCCCCTTGCCACAGAGACCATATGCATACATCTGTGGGAGACTTAGGTGCAAGACCTGGCCAATACACCCACCTAACACATCCTATTCAAGGCCTGTCACAGGCTTATCCTACCTGATCTGAGGCTGGGACACCTGTGAAAGCAGCTATGTCATATATTAGCTTTGCTGTAATCATTGCACACAGATATTTTTATATTGCTATGACTACCAACAATCTGCTTATCAGAATGAATGACCACTGGCAAACTGTGGCCAAGAGCAAAGTGTACCACTCTGTGGCACAACATGCAGCTGACCATAACATGCTGTTTCAGAACTTGGGCCATCTTGATCCTCATTCCATCACCAGTTTCCTGAACTGTGCACGTGTGACTTATCCTTACAATACATTCTTCATTCCTAAAATTATCCTGGCCTCAACCTACGATGTCCCCACACCCTCCGCCCTACAGTTTCTACTCCTCCTGTCCTAACATCTCCTCCCAATTCAGGCCCTATCACCCTCAATGTGTGACAACCTCTGCTAATGTACACACCCTTTTTTAGTCTTCCCTCTCCTCTCCTGCTCCCCCCCCCCCCCTCCTCCACCACCTTCTCCCACAGCCTTCCAATGCTCCGCCAGGCAGCCTTGTAGCCCCTGGTCCCTCTCTGAGGCAGCACTCCTCTCTGCCTCCCACCCATATCCTACATCCCTCCCCCCTACCTGTCCCAATCCCAATTGCTGCTATCATTCAAAGTAACAGTGGCAGTCTGGCATGCCAGAGATTAGCGGTCATGTGTTTTTGAGGTCGGTCTGCTTTGTGTGTGTGTGTGTGTGTGTGTGTGTGTGTGTGTGTGTGTGTGTGTGTGTGTGTGTGTGTGTCTGTCTGTCTGTCTGTGTCTGTGTTTTTCTCTCTTTCCTGAAGAAGGCTTTTGCTGAAATCTCAGCATGTCACAATCTTTTCGTTGTGACTGTCTGCAACTCAATGTGTCATTTTTAAAGTGAGTAGCAGACTACCCTTTCCATAATTGTCAGTTCTGTCTAATGAATACATACCATTGTTCAAAATCCATGTTCAACTGTAGGTCCACCTACTTCAGATCAAGGAGGTCAGTTCAGTGATTGGAAGAAGGAAGGTCATACCACCTCCAACCAGGCCATCTCTAGCAGTGGTGTTCAAATCACCCTTCAGGCTGATGACAGCCTTTTTTAAATGAATGTCTCACTTTATTGATCGCCAATAACATTGAAAATTTTCATATTTGCTTAAACATATACTACCTTCTCATATTTTGTTGGATATGATTCCAAATCCTGATGAAAAGCTTGCTTCTCCTTGGTTTTATAACGATGCCTTGCAGCAGCTGTCTGAAAAATAATTAGAATACAAAGATGTATTTTAGAAGAAGTGACATTACAGGGGGGAGTACAGATTTCCAGAATATTTTCAAACCATAAGCCACACAAATGATCAAGTCATTCTGGTATTAGATAAAACTATTACACTTATAAAATATGATTGTCAAACCACTGCACAATGTTACACTGCAAGTTACATCAAACCTAACGTCACAAAGTTTATACAAACATCCAGATGTGAGGCAATCCTGCTTCCATCCAAACACCCCCAACAAACTGAAAGAATATTTGCATGACAAAACTTTTGACTCCGCAGAAATTTTGAATGTGCAGGTTGTCCATATACTTAAAGCTCAAGTTTCAAAACAGGTATAGAATGAGAACTACTTCTCAGAATGACATTAAATTTCAACAGCATATTACTGACACAAGTGGAAATAACTACACACCAACAAAAGTGCGACATACTGCTGTTCCTCAGTTTGTGTACGAGATGCCCAACATGCCTGTCACTGAGAAGGATCATGCGCTGCTCACAAAGTTCTTTAATGGTATGCAGGCAACAGCATGCTTACCGATATGTTACAAAACATCACACATAAAAACAGGATTTTTCCAGTGCTTATACTTCAGGTTCTATTGCTGACAAAAAGGTGGGCAACAGAAGAATTGTCTTAGTGTCACTATCCTACAGTACAGGGTCAAAGTATGAATATTAGTCTCCTGCTTAGGTAAATGGAGGAAACCGGTTAGTTCTTTTTCATTTGATGTGGTCTACAGTGGGTTTGATGGAACTTATGGAGGCACCATTAGTTCATGGGCAGTTCCTCAGAAAACTAAAAAAAAGGTTTTTTAATGTATTTTCGCCGTCACCATTGGATCAAGCCCCATTTTCGGATTCCAAGATGGATATGCACAGCAAATGGCTATAATTTTTATGATATATTCCTAAGATCTTGGTCTCAAACCACCATGAAAATTTTCTAGATTTCCTTATCTGTTTCCTGCATACAGAGGTTCAAAGTTACTCTACTTGTGCACATGAAATGTGGTGTGAGGCAGAAACGTAGTTCATTAAGTGACATAGTACGGGGAATTTGAGGTGGATTGTTTCTGGTATCAGCAGGGGTCTGCTGCAGTACTGAAGCAAAAGTAAAATGTTTGTGCATGTAAAATTCAATTCAGGCATAAAATTAGTTTTGCATTATTTCAATTTCACATCAGCAAACTATAGAAATTTTACTTTCCTATCATGTTCTCCCTGCTGCAGCAGGGAAAACGATAGAACCACCAGAAAAATGCTCCTATTGGAACACAAAAAAGGGATATGCTCCTCTTTATTAAAAAAAACTGACTGAAAAGTGTTGTACCAACTGACTTACTCTACCTTCCTCAGCACCTCTAGAAATTTTCATATAGATATGTATATGCGAACACATTCACACTTTTTTATGCTGAGAGAGGAGGAGACAATGGCAGTGGGAAAGAGCCAGAGAAGTAATAAATACAGGAACATAGTAGACACTGGTTGTGGTATAGAAAGGTCAAAGGAGACAACAGCAGTGCAAGAGTGAGGTACACGGTGACAGTGGAACATAATTGACTTCCAGAGAAAGGTGTTAGGAAATGAGTGAAGGAGGAAAAAGTGCCAGTGGGAGAGAATAAGGAGAAGGAGACTGCAAGTGGACAGTAGGGAGTGACAATGACAATGACATTAAGAAAAATATAGTGACAGTAAGAAGTCACAGCAGCAGTGGGAAGGAACGAATGAAATTGTAGCAGTAAGAAAGAACAAGATGAAGACAGCGACAGTAAGAGAAAGCAGTAGTAGTAGTAGGACAGAACGAAGGCAGCTGTGGCTGTGAGACCGGAGACAGTGACAGCTGGAGAGCCACAAAGGGATAATGCCAATGAGTTGGGCTAAAGGAGTGTGTGAGAATGAGCAATTTAGACTTACAGTGATGGACTAGTGGATGTAAGCGAGTTACAGTTTTGACAGCTTGTAGGAGTCAGAGGTGAGCTGCATGTTAAAAAAAGAACAAACGTGTGTGCATGCCAATATTTTTAGGAAAAAAGGTGCTGAGGAGACTTTTTTAATACAGAGGAGCATATTCACCTTTTTTTAGTGCTCTGATAGGAGCATTTTTCCACTGTTAAACAAATACTTGAAAAGAGATAAACACGATGTAAAGTTAAAAATTTCTTTGATTATATGCAGTATTAGTTACTAATGGTACAATTCTCCCTACAGCCAACTTTTTAACTGAGTCACATCACAATTGCAGTTACATTTTTTGGCCCTGTCAGATATGCAGTGTGGAAAGACAAAGGTCACTTCCTTGTTAGGAATTGCATCAGCTATGACACAAAAACTAGACTCATTGATAAATCCAAAGGAACTTTAGTTACCTCTATTGTTTCTTTATTGCTAGATCATTTTTTAATGAAGAAACATGTTATTGCAGCTAAATTAGAATTCTGGCATAAAAAAGGGACTGTAGGCAACCACATGCAGACTGGGCTGCCAACCTAATTTTAAATGTTCGTGTGGGCATGACTATGTGGTCCCCTTTATCAGGGTTGTTACAGTTTAGCTAATGTTGACTATGAAGTAAGGAAGCAAACACTGAAGAAATCATATCTGTCTCTGACATAAGTTATGAGACTACAAAACTGCCCACACTGCTGAGAGTTCATTTCTGATGGGAAAAAACATCGCAGCAGTCAACTCTCTAGTACTGGTTACATGGGATGTCACACCACCTCTTGTGGGGTGCACACCTGCTCCGCAGCTTGGATGACCTTGTAAGCAACCACATCTTTATCAGCAGCAGCACTGCTGCCCAGCTGCACACATTGTTTCCTTTACCACACAGGCAGCATATGCCCCCAGGAGCAGCAAAAAAGGACATTGCAAGAGGTATGTTAGATCAGTTTCACTGCAGATACTCCCGAGATTTTACTGAAACCATTGTGAAGTGGTAACTCAAGTGCAAAAACAATTCCTGGAACATGATCTATGCAACACATTGTACCAATGATCTCACCAAGATTGGAGCAAAAAGGCTGAGCTGTGATATGGACTTTAGTATCATGCATGATTTTTCAGATGCACTTTCACCACTAATGCCAGAATGCACTGTGCACCCAAGTTGCTATGTTGAAATGTGTATGACTATTATTGGTATTTGGGAATTGCTGAGAAGGTGAATTGTGAAGGATGAGATGTTACAGTAAGGTTCATGCATCCTCATGGGCTAAAGAAATTTGCTGCCCAGCTTTATTGAAAATAAGGCGTCATTTGTTAGAACACATTTGAGAGATCAAGGAACCATAACCGTAAATTTGGTATTGGAGGGGGAAATGGTTCAAATGGCTCTGAGCACTATGGTACTCAACATCTCCGGTCATCAGTTCCCTAGAACTACATAAACCTAACTAACCTAAGGACATCACACACATCCATGCCCGAGGCATGATTCGAACCTGCGACTGTAGCGGTCACACGGTTCCAGACTGAAGGGCCTAGAACTGCTCAGCCACACAAGCCGGCTATTGGAGGGAAGCGTGTGAGTGTGTGTGTGAGTGGCGAGAAGGGATCAGGTGGGAGGATTGTAGAGGGAAACCAAGAGATGGATACGGTAAGCAAGTAGTCCCAGTAGTTATTAGGAGATGGAGGGACTTGCACAGGATAGAGTTATGTGAGGACTGCCTCAAACCATGACAGTGGTGGATTTTGTCCCTCCTAGTCATGGCCTTTCTTTTCTAGAGGCACCCCATTTCTGCTGCTTGCATCTGACTTTGTTTCCAGATCGAAGGGGAAGACAGACAAACAAATCTGTCTGAAAATAATTCATGATATAAAAATGACATGTTGTTTAAAGTTGTTATTAATCCCACAGACAAGCATAGTAAATACTGTTTTAGCTACTGATATTAAATGAGACTGATGGTCTGATACATTTAGTTCCTTAATGACATTTCATGAACTAAGTTTAATCATTTCATTCCCACATCATTTGAATATCCATTGGCATTCATATATTATAAAATCATTCCATTGATCACAATTTAAGATCAGTACTGAGCCTATTTAAAGTTTCAATAAACTATTCACATATATTCACAGTTTAATACTTCTATAACATTCTGCTGCTTGTCTTCATAGCTAAGTATCAGATCACAAATCCAAAGGTCTGGAGTTCAGTCCTCAGTAAAGCCTTGTTTTTTATCCTGTCACTTTCCATTTCTTTCACCTCTGTCAATGATTTCAAAAAGTGAAAAATGCCATGTTACATTATGGTTTGGAGTCCACATTAAGATGTAAGCTCTCCTATAGCTAGCTAACCAAATTCACATGTTGGACGAAAGTAAGGGCACCTCAATGCAAAGGGACTTGCACAGGATAGAGTTATGTGAGGACTGCCTCAAACCATGACAGTGGTGGATTTTGTCCCTCCTAGTCATGGCCTTTCTTTTCTAGAGGCACCCCATTTCTGCTGCTTGCATCTGACTTTGTTTCCAGATCGAAGGGAAATTTTACCTTTTTTCCAAACAGTGAAAAATCCAATGTAACAATATAATGAATAGTTTCTTAACTTTCTGGGTTTCAAATGGCTCTAAGCACTATGGGACTTAACATATGTGGTCATCAGTCCCCTAGACTTAGAACTACTTAAACATCACACACATCCATGCCCAAGGCAGGATTCAACCCTGCAACCATAGCAGCTACATCTACATGACTACTCTGCAATTCACATTTAAGTGCTTGGCAGAGGGTTCATCGATCCACAATCATACTATCTCTCTACCATTCCACTCCCCAGCAGCGCACAGGAAAAATGAACACCTAAACCTTTCTGTTCGAGATCTTATTTCTCTTATTTTATTTTGATGATCATTCCTACCTATGTAGGTTGGGCTCAACAAAATATTTTCGCATTTGGAAGAGAAAGTTGGTGACTGAAATTTCATAAAAAGATCTCGCCAAGACGCAAAATGTCTTTGCTGTAATGACTTCATCCCAATTCGGGTATCATATCTGCCACACTCACTCCCCTATTGCGTGATAATACAAAACGAGCTGCCCTTTTTTGCACCCAATCGATGTCTTCTGTCAATCCCACCTGGTAAGGATCCCACACCGCGCAGCAATATTCTAACAGAGGACGAACGAGTGTAGTGTAAGCTGTCTCTTTAGTGGACCTGTTGCATCTTCTAAGTGTCCTGCCAATGAAACGCAACCTTTGGCTCGCCTTCCCCACAATATTATCTATGTGGTCTTTCCAACTGAAGTTGTTCATAATTTTAACACCCAGGTACTTAGTTGAATTGACAGCCTTGAGAATTGTACTATTTATCGAGTAATCTAATTCCAATGGATTTCTTTTGGAACTCATGTGGATCACCTCACACTTTTCGTTATTGAGCGTCAACTGCCACCTGCCACACCATACAGCAATCTTTTCTAAATCGCTTTGCAACTGATACTGGTCTTCAGATGACATTACTAGATGGTAAATTACAGCATCATCTGCGAACAACCTAAGAGAACTGCTCAGATTGTCACCCAGGTCATTTATATAGATCAGGAACAGCAGAGGTCCCAGGACACTTCCCTGGGGAACACCTGATATCACTTCAGTTTTACTCTATGGTTTGGGGTCTATTACTACGAACTGCAACCTTCCTGACAGGAAATCACAAATCCAGTCGCACAACTGAGACGATATCCCATAGACTGGCAGCTTGATTAGAAGTCACTTGTGAGGAACAGTGTCAAAAGCTTTCCGGAAATCTAGAAATACGGAATCAACTTGAGATCCCCTGTCGATAGTGGCCATTACTTCATGCGAATAAAGAGCTAGCTGCGTTGCACAAGAGCGATGTTTTCTGAGACCATGCTGATTACGTATCAATAGATCGTTCCCTTCGAGGTGATTCATAATGTTTGAATATAGTATATGCTCCAAAACCCTACTGCAAACCGACGTCAATGATATAGGTCTGTAGTTAGATGGATTACTCCTACTACCCTTCTTAAACACTGGTGCGTCCTGCGCAATTTTCCAATCTGTAGGTACAGATCTATCGGTGAGCGAGCAGTTGTATATGAGTGCTAAGTAGGGAGCAGCTATTGTATCAGTGTAATTTGAAAAGGACCTAATCGGTATACAATCTGGACCTGAAGAATTGCCTGTATCAAGCGATTTGAGCTGCTTCGCAACCCCTAAGGTATCTACTTCTAAGAAACTCATGCTAGCAGCTGTTCATGTTTCAAATTCTGGAACATTCCATTCGTCTTCCCTGGTGAAGGAATTTCGGAAAACTGCATCCAATAACTCTGCTTTAGCGGCACAGTCGTCGGTAACAGTACCATCGGCAGCAAAGGTATTGACTGCATCTTGCCGCTTGTGTACTTTACATACGACCAGAATTTCTTCACATTTTCTACCAAATTTTGAGACAATGTTTCGTTGTGGAACCTATTAAAGGCATCTCGCATTGAAGTCTGTGCCAAATTTTGCGCATCTCTAAATTTTAGCCAATCTTTGGGATTTCGCGTTCTTCTGAACTTCGCATGCTTTTTCCGTTGCCTCTGTAACAGCGTTCGGACCTGTTTTGTGTACCACGGGGGATTCGTTCCATCTCTTACCAATTTATGAGGTATGAATCTCTTAATTGCTGTTGCTACTATATCTTTGAATTTGAGCCACATCTCGTCTACATTTGCATAGTCAGTTCGGAAGGAATGGAGATTTAGGAAGGCTTCTAGTGACACTTTATCCGCTTTTTTAAATAAAATTATTTTGCGTTTGTTTCTGGTGGATTTGGAAGAAACGGTATTGAGCCAAGCTACAATGACCTTGTGATCACAGACAGTGTGATACTGACAGACACAAACACTCCACCACCAATTCTGCGTAATCTATCTTTCCTGAGCACCGTCTGAGACTTTGTAAAAATTTCTGCAGAAACAGGCTTTAGCCAGCTTTCTGTACCTATAACGATTCCAGCTTCTGTGCTTTCTATTAGCGCTTGAAGCTCAGGGACTTTCTCAGCACAACTACAACAATTTACAACTACAATTCCGACTGTTCCTTGATCCAAGCACATCCTGTATTTGCCATGCACCCTTTGAGATTGCAGCCCACCCCGTACTTTCCCGAGGCCTTCTAACCTAAAAAACCACCCAGTCCACGCCACACAGCCTCCGCTACCCGTGTAGCCGCCAGCTGAGTGTAGTGAACTCCTGACCTATTCAGCGGAAACCGAAACCCCACCACCCTATGGTGCAAGTCAAGGAATCTGCAGCCAACAAGGTCGCAAAACCGTCTGAGCCTCTGATTCAGACCCTCCACCCGGCTCTGCACAAAAGGTCCGCAGTCGGTTCTGTCGATGATGCTGCAGATGGTGAGCTCTGCCTTCATCTTGTAAGCAAGACCGGCAGCCTTCACCAAATCAGATAGCCACTGGAATCCAGAGAGAATTTCCTCAGATCCAAAGCGACACACGTCATTAGTGACATGTGCCATCACCTGCAGCTGGCTGCACCCTGTGCTCTTCATGGCATCCGGAAGGACCCTTTCCACATCAGGAATGACTCCTCCCGGAATGCACACTGGATTTCTTCCCCTCCTTAGCCGCCATATCCCTAAGGGGCCCCATTACGTGCCTAACAGTGGAGCTCTCAACTACCAATAAGCCCACCCTCTGCGATTGCCCAGACCTTGAAGGCTGAGAATGATCCTCTGAAGCAGGGCAGGCAGGTGCGCAGTTCTGGACTGAAGCATCTAGAACGGCTCAACCACAGTGGCCGGCTCCCGTGGTTTAATGCAGCACTTTGGTTTCAGTTACTTAAATGGAAGACATCATATAATATGATATTTTAATTCATGAAAGTTTATTAGACACCAGAAGTACATAATTTCTGACGGAGAAACTCAGCATAGAATTAGAGGACATGACTGAACTGAATAAATTTCTATCTCAAATTTAGTGCAAAATATTGTGGTATTTACCAATCGGTTAACTTTTTTGCCAGATAAAACTGGATACATTCTCTTTCTAAAACTCAATATAAGCCCACATTTGTAGACCCAGGACTTATTTTAGAAAAAATACCACTTGGTGGATCATTAACTGTTTTAGAAATTACACCTGTATCATAAATAGAGCACTAATTATACCTTTTATGTACAGGATGATCAGAAACAGTCTGAAAAGCTTGTAAGAGGGCTCCACAATAGGTTGTGCAGAGAAAGAATGGCTGAGAATAAAAATTTGATGTGTTGCACTATTTCCAAGTTACTTAGCATTGAAGTTCACCAATCAGGTCACTGCGGTGTGCAAATTCATGTGGCCCATCAGATAAAATCAGTGCCACTTCTTTTCATAGAGGAAGTGACAGTGCAAAGACTGTTGAGCCTTTGGTTCAGGTTTGATTCTTACTGCTGACCCAAGTCCAATTTTTGTATCTCTCTCTAGTGTGGTTTTAGGGAACCAAATGAAGGACATGTTTGCAGATAGTGGCTCTGGTTTGAATTTGCATGCACAACTATTTGCAAAAAAGAACGACATTGAAAATAACAGATAGAAGAGCACACATCAATGGTTCAATTTGGTTTAATAAACTATCAACTTCTCCAAGAACATAAATAAGAAATTATTTTCAAAGAAAACTGAAGTGATTTCTGATACAAAAATGATTATAATCATTCGACAAATTTTAAGACACTGACTAGCATTAACCAGTAGGATATCAGCTGTAAAGTATTAAATGCATAAAATAGATATACAATAGCTACAGTACATAACATATTTTGTACGTGTAATTACAGTCATACAGTTCCTTCTAAAGTTAGGAAGAGGCACCACTGTGATGACTCCTGGCAAAAAAATGTACAGAAATAAACATTCTCAAGTGACCAGAGTCAAGTAAAGAAATAAAATCATACAGATGATAGTTCATTAAAATGTGGAAAGTTTTGTTGGTTACAAAGTAAAATAAATGTAATCTTTCAACTCACACATCAAAACTAGGGAAGCTTAGCAAGATGTGCAGTAGTAATAATTATTTGCTAATTTGTCAAATAGAATGGGACTGGTTTCATTCCTATTGTGAAATATGATCCGTAATACCCAAACCCATTTGTTAACAGTAACAAACTTACTTTGGTAATAACAATACTTCTCCTCGCCGGCAGGTAAACACGAGGTACATGCAAAAATTCGTCGAAAACACTGGCAAATATCATTTGCCTCATACCTGCTGGTCAGTGAAAGTTTCGAAACAGCTAATTCTCAACGAGCTTAACAATTCCCATAGATTTTCACATAAATTTCCCTAGCAAATAACATCAGTCAAAAACTGTCACGCTCTTCGTCGTCCATAACCCATAGTGTTATTAGCTATGGGTTTATAAACAGTAATCAGTAAACACTAGCACAGATGTCAATAGTGTCAAAGTTATTCGTAAAGGTATAGACAAACCGCAACGCCTATCGAATGGCGCCATTAAACCGTAATAAACGTAAAACAAATATCTTTGGTGCCAATGATACAGATGTCGGCAAACATTTTATCAGTAGTCATGTTGCCTTGAGGCGATTTCCTGTTGAGAAATGTAAATTGTTTTATACATATACAATGATTTATTTTATTCTGAATAAGGTATTATTATTTTAACATTAATACTTACCATAGTTCTAGATCTAGCTATTGAAGGAAGGAGGTCACTCTAAAAGAGCAAAAAACAATTAGCAGTTTCACTAGTGTTCAAGCGGTGAGACCCAGCTAGAATTATAAAAAATCTTTATGATCATGTGCTGAGCCTTGCTATTTACAAAATGTTAAAGAAAAGGTAATCCTTCCTGCCTCTTTATTCCTCCACACTATCATTGCCACACACTATATATATAGTCTGTTTCTTCAAAATATGTTCATTCTCATGTAGTGCCATAGAATATATATATATATATATATATATATATATATATATATATATATATATATATATATATATATATATATATATATGCAGTCTATGGCACTACATGAGAATGAACATATTTAGAAGAAACAATCTTGTGTTGCAGCTGTTTTATCCTGCATGTATGGAAACTATATATCGGCAGTTTCAAAGACAAGGGAAGCAATGCAGTTATTATTTATTCACATATTACTTATTCATTCATCTGTAGACGATTTCTATTGTGTACATGTAGTCAGAGACTCAATTAATATTTCCGACGACTGTGCCTTACCAAAATCATAACAAGCCTCCAACAGACAAGGCAGTCTACACAAGAAAAAGAACTAGAGTCATAAATAACTGATTCATAAGTGGAATAGTTATTTCTGAAGGAAAAAAGTTTATGTGTGACAATCTGTGTGATAACTGAAATCTTTTAACCATTACTACACAAATCAAAATCAATTTTAGAGCCTGCAGGCTCTTCAGACCCAACCCTCCAACTCCACAACATCATGATCAATGACAAGTGGTCAAAGTGTGGAAAGTCAAAGTGAAAGAGTGTCAGTGTCACTGTCCCAAAATGTACTTCACATGTGCAAACCTAATTCCACAGTGTTCTTTTTCTTGTACCCAAATAAATCACTTCACTGAATTCTAATTTGGGAGGACAACAGTTCAAAACTGAGTCCAGCCAACCTGACTTAGGTTTTCCACGATTTCACTAAATCACTTCAGGCAGGTGACTGGATGGATCCTTTGAAAAAGCTCTGCCAACTTCCTCCATCATCCTTCCCTAATCCAATGAGACCAATAACCTCAGTGTTTGGTTCCCTCCCCCAGACCAACCAACCAACCAACCAAGTAAATCAGGCAACAAAATGATCTGCCATAACACATTCTAATAATGTATATAACGTGTGTATCAATGTAACAATATAATGCACACAATGACTTTTAAAAAATAAATGTGCTCTCTCCTCTCTCTCTCTCTCTCTCTCTCTCTCTCTCTCTCTCTCTCTCTCTCTCTCTGCCTCTCACTCTACAGCAATACTTCCTCTCTCTTTTCTCCCTCTCAGACTTTTCATACATCACCCCATTCCTATAGCTAAAAAGTTATTCATTTCTAGCCCAATACATCATTATCCTCTATTGATATATATGTAAATTTATTTTCATCATGAGCCTAAATGTAGTGTGTTTCATCATCAGTTTAGTATCCATATGTATGTTTCAAATTATATACCATTTGCCTTATTAAATTGACTGTCAGTTGGTTTCATCGATGCAAACGAGGTATATTTGGATCTTTCATGTTATTATTCAGATGTATGTTTTTGTCTTTCTATGCCATTATCGTCCGCAGCTCGTGGTCTCGCGGTAGCGTTCTCGCTTCCCGAGCACGGGGTCCCGGGTTCGATTCCCGGCGGGGTCAGGGATTTTTCACCTGCCTCGTGATGACTGGGTGTTTGTGTCGTCTTCATCATCATCATCAATCATCCCCATTACGGTCGGAGGAAGGCAATGGCAAACCACCTCCACTAGGACCTTGCCTAGTATGGCGGCGCGGGTCTCCCGCGTCGCTCCCCTACGCTCGGTAAACGGAGTATGGGACTCATCATCATCATCATCATGCCATTATCATGCCTCTAAGTTTACATGTTTTCATATCCTTAATCCAATGCAGCTGTGCATTTTGTCTGGTCCTGCAGCATATAACAAATGCTACTATCATAGAAACAATCAAAACTGACAAAATATGTGAAATATAAACACATAAAATTTCAGATTACATCAAACCAAAGTAATTCACCTGGTTTAACAAAATTCATGAACATCCTAAGCAAAAATCATTTGAAGGACAATCAAAAAATAAAAATATTCTTACTTAACAAAAGACATTATAAAACCACAAACAAACAAAAACAAGAAAAATTTCTGTTCCTTTAAAAATATAGTAGTTCATTTCTTGTAATAATCTGCAATTGCTAAAAATTTTAAATAAACGTTTATATGTGTTACAAAAGAACATCTTGTCAGAGAGAGTAAAAGTTCTTTATTATTAAATCTTTATTAAAATGATTTTGATCACTATTTTTATTTAATTAACTGGTTTACACTCAGTTTCTTTTATTGTATTCCTTTCTCACATCATTTTAATCAATGCTTTAACTTTTTCAGCTGCATTTATGGTTTTCTCCTAGCATTCTTTTTCTACTCGGAATCTTTGTGCATGTGAATTTAATTGTGGTTTATCTATCCATCATACAGTTAAAACATTTGAAAATTTCTATCATCAGTTAAAAAACAAAAGATGAAATAATCTATTTATTTAGCTGAGCAATGGTGTCAAGAATGTATTTTCCGTTACAAGACGTACATCTGGAATCGATCTTCCAGGGTGCTGGCTACAAGGAGTTAGCTGCTGCGCAAGAGACAGACCAACACCTCGCTGAAATCTGTTGTGACAGTACATCTGGCTCATATCTGTGGCAAATACAGCCTGCTGATGAATGTTTGAGAGTTTGATTGCGAACTATCATAGGGAAACCGAAACCTTTTGTAGTTCGTAAATTGCCACACGAATTATTTGACAGTATCCATGGGCTGGTTCATCTGGGAAAAAATGCCAGCGTCAAACTGATGATGGATAGATGCGTGTGGTCCAATATTAAGAAGGACTACCGTAGTTGGGCAAAAAAGTGGTTAGTCTGCCACAGGGCCCATGATGTACGAGACGTGCACAAAGCGGTAGTAGACTTTCCACTTACGATGCAACATTTCACACATGTGCCCCTGGACATCGTGGGACCTCTATTGCCATCAGAAGCATATCGTTACCTCTGCACTGCAGTGGACCGCTTCACCAGATGGGAGGAAAAAAATCCATTATCGGAAATTTAGCGGAAACGGTGGCAAGGGTATTTCTTTCGTTGTGTATCCCACGTTTCGACTACCCTATACATCTCAGAATTGGCCAACCTCTGCGGTTTCCACCATCGTAATACCTTGGCTTACCACCCAACAAGCAATGGAATGGTGGAGCGGTGGCACAGAAAGTTAAAAGCCGCGTTAATGTGCCATGCCGCGCAATCCTGGTCATCAGCTTTGCCACTGATTTTGCTGGGCCTTCGTACAGCATTAACAGCAGGCTTAGAAGCATGCAGTGCAGGATTTATTTGCAGTGAACCTTTACCACTGCCCACAGAATTCTTCGCTGATCAAACCAGGGCACGACAGAACGAATTGTCTTATGTACTGTAAATAGTGCCCAAGAATACGGCCAGACTTCGCCCATCTGCTGTCGCGAGACATGGGGCGGGAACTACGTTCCCGCCCAAAGGTCTACGGTCTTGTACAGATGGGATGCTTTATACTGACGCTATCAAGTCACTGCAGTAGCTCCCATATTCTGGGGATGTACATACCAAGCATGTAGATCAAAATGGGAACACCCAGGTGGTATCACTGGAATGGGTCAAACCTGCACATATGTTACTGACCAAAGAGAACGCACACGCCCAACATAACGTGTTACCTCCCACACTACTGGACACACACGACACTGTCTTGGCGATACAAGAGGAAGTACTAACATCACTGCCAGCACCGGAATCTGAAGAAGTGCAAGTAATGCCTTCAGTACACATGAGGCCTAGAAGTCGGATGAAATACAAATACCCCTACACTCCCTCCCCCTCATCCCTCTGGAGCTCGGCCCTACTGGGGGGGGGGGGGGGCTGTGTGAGAGTCGCCAGAAGAACATCCGTGAATGCATGGTGAAATGCAGGATATTTCTGTGATGAGGAGCGCACAGACAATCTACTTTACTCTTTCATTTTTATTAGTATTATTTGTATTGACTTAGATTTTTCATTTGGCTGGCGTTTGAGCTTAAGAGAATGAAAAGTTATCGCCTGACTACTTCGCTGTATCTTTTTAGCAGACAGAGATAACCTGTATTTGCTAACATGTATTTCAAATGATGACTAGTATGGCATGACATAAGAAAAAAAATACATTTAATCCATGTAAGTGAACAAAAATAATGATCAAAGTAACTTCTATAAAGATTTAAAAACAAAAAATGTCAAAGCACATGACAAGATTCGAACCCACATCTTTTCCACTTGAGGACAGTATCTTACCCAATACACCATGCAACCTAGATTTAAGTGGTTTTATATCTTCAGTTACTAGACTCTATACTGTATGGTCTTGGTCATGTTGGAGAAAGTATGCATGTTTTTAGTTTCTACTCATGTTGCATTTCTTGAGATATCATCATCCACCTTTTGTTTTTGAGAGTGTGAATTTTCCTATGCACTTCCACCTTCGATTTTTGATATTCTCTTTTCTTGGTGACTGATTTAGTATTGCTCTGCCAAGCCTGGTCTTCCTATGTCTTTTTGTTTAGTGGGGCCTGAAAATGACAAAGAAATTCAGGCACTATTAAAAACACTCATGTGTGTGAGAGGCTCGCTTGCTTGTGTGAAGGAAAGCTTTTGCCAAAAGCTGTCGTGTAAGTCCTTTTATTGTGTCAGTGTGGAACTTAATGTGTTTTCTTTACAGCAAGTAGCCATCTATCTTTTCATTGTATTATTTATGATTATTATTTTCAGTATTTTATGAAGAAACAACACACAGCTCTGAAACCAGTGTCCAGCGATTTCAGTCAGTTAGTTATTCTCTAGTCTTGGTTGTAACTGACATAGTACTTGTATCTTCCATCTGTTAAAAATCCCTGCAGGAGACAGGCAGTATTGCTTATATAGTTACTGTAACATTATTCATGTCTTACCAGTTGTGCATTTCAGTTACGAATATGACACTTCTCATTTGCTTTTGCAACTTAGTATAAATGCAAATAGTGATCATAGTATTTATATCAGCTATGGTGTCAGGATAATGGAATGTAGTCGAATTAGGTCGGGTGATGCTGAGGGGATTACATTAGGAAATGAGATACTTAAAGTAGTAAAGGAGTTTTGATATTTGGGGAGCAAAATAACTGATGATAGTCGAAGAATAGAGGACATAAAATGTAAACTGGCAATGGCAAGGAAAGCGTTTCTGAAGAAGAGAAATTTGTTAACATCGAGTATTGATTTAAGTGTCAGGAAGTCGTTTCTGAAAGTATTTCATTGGGGTGTAGACATGTATGGAAGTGAAATACGGACGATAAATATTTTAGACAAGAAGAGAATAGAAGCTTTCGAAATGTGGTGCTACAGACGAATGCTGAAGATTAGATGGGTAGATCACATAACTAATGGCGAGGTATTGAATAGAACTGAAGAGAAGAGGAGTTTGTGGCACAGCTTGACTAGAAGAAGGGATCGGTTGGTAGGACATGTTCTGAGGCATCAAGCGATCACCAATTTAGTACTGGAGGGCAGTGTGGATGGTAAAAATCGTAGAGGGAGACCAAGACATGAATACACTAAGCAGATTCAGAAGGATGTAGGCTGCAGTAGTTACTGGGAGATGAAGAAGCTTGCGCAGGATAGAGTAGCATGGAGAGCTGCATCAAACCAGTCTCAGGGCTGAAGACCGCAACAACAACATGGTGTTTATTAACTTATGGCACATAATTAATGCAAGATAGACATAGAGGCTAAGTTACTCCATTTTTTCTAATTCCCAGGTATATGGATATTTAATTTATTTGACTGTTAAATAAGGGAAGCCTGTGTGCCCTCTAAAAAAAGTTATCAAGTCTGGCCTAGAGCGCCATGATTACATGTAGTAAAAATTGGGTGACTGTGACGTTCCCATTCAATGATAAGTAAGACCTGCCCATTATTTGTATATGGTCTGGCAACAAAAAGCGTACTAGATACAAACCTTAAGTATGTTTCTGTTCAAGTGTTAGCGGCTCATATATTATTATGTAACTGTTGGGTATAGGATCGTCGAAGAAATTATAATCATAAAGAAGATGTAAGTAAAAAATATAGATACTGCTATATGCAAACATTTTTAGGAAATAGTATACAGATAACTGGGTGTCTTGTGGAGATTGCTCTGCATAGTTCAAGGAAACATGGACTCAAGTGAGGGAAATCGCAGATAATATTCATTCCTGTGTGACCAGGGCGTCAAAGAGAGTACACAAGGTGCTAGCCTGGATATCACTTATCGCCCCAAATACCTCTGTTTGCTTAATATTGACACAAGACTTCCTACAATCAACTTCAAATCTAACATTTTCTTTTCATTTTCCCAAAAGTTCAAAATCACTTCACTGACATAAGGTGAAATTCAAACAAAAATGTACAATTACAACTCCCTCTGTACTTTTCATAAGTAATTAGTACACTGGAAAATAATACTAAGTAATTTGTGTTTAATCTCATGAAAATACTGTACAGGTCATATAAATTAACATCTGATAGTAACAGACAACTTAAATCCATACAGTTATTGCGAAATTGTTAACAAAATTCCAGTTCCTATATTGAGCAGGGCTGCCCAATGATACAAAGAGGTTATTATGCTGTTCACCAAACAGTGCTAGCAAAATTGCCATATCGTGATGCTGATGGGAAGCTGGACTGACGTGATTGGTGAACATTATTGCTTTAGGTAGGTGCGCAGCTGAAGCTGCTGTTGCTGTAGGCTGATGAGCTACAGATGTCATTACTATTAGTTACTGAGGTGTCACTGTACATTTGATGAAAAAAGATAGCCCTTAGAGGCCCCAATCGACGATCTTACAACTTGTGCACTTGTTAAATTTTTCATCGAGTAGTTTTAACCTCCAGATCTGTGGTGCCTATCGGCCTCTATTACAACATCACTGACCAGCGAGAGCGTGCACTGTCTTCAACGAAGTGGTATTTCTCTACATACAGATCATTTATTCAATATTCTACATCCATCTGTATCCCATGATGCCATACTGCTGACTCGCGACGACCGCGTATGAGGTAAAATTCACGCCAATACAGTTATGACAACACGATCCACATGTAACTGCCGACTGCTGACATTTGCGAGCCATGCCGATGGCTTCCCTTCTGGACAGTGCTATGCTTCTCAACTGACTCTTCCACCGTCTTTAGACATCAATTGTGCAAGTGAAGTGCCTAGATACTGTGGTTCAAACTAGTACAAAACAACTGAAAGCACCAAACGATCTACTATGGAACCTTATCGCCATATCCTACTTTCAGAAATACTATGCGAAGATTAGACTACAACACTCTGGCTGTATGGATTTCCTTTCGATCGCAACAGAGAGCACATTTTCCGCACCACATGTTAATTCCTTCAAAGCACCCTTGCTGCCGCCAGTTGCTTGGATTTCGAATATGAACGTGGAACATATCCACTTTTGACAATGCGAATCTCAGACATGACTTGCGAGTATCGACATTTTGCTAACGAGCATTCACATCAAGAACATACAACATATTCCCACTGTTGATGACAAAGGTGACAGCCATGTGCCACAGAATCAGCCTCGCCTTCCTTCCATCCACACAGCTACTGAGCCAACCTTTGGCCAGCGTCACCTCACCTGGCTGAATATACGATCTTCGGACATCAACAAACCCCCCCCCCCCCCCCCCCCCCAACCCACTCTGCTTTCACACCTGCACTGAACATCACTATCTGCATCCACTCAGGCCTGTGTAGGGTTCCACTAAACACACTGCTCCCACGCCTTCACTGCCCATCCCCATCCATGTCACGCCCTGACCTAGGCAATGAATCTTCTCACACTCCAGTGACAATGGCTGCTACCAGATATCACATCTCTGACTGCAAACTGAACATGATCTTTTCACTGACTCGTATTCTAATGAATGTTCTGTGGTGCTTCCAACTGCGATTTGAAATCAGCTCATTACCACTTAATGGTTCATCAACAATGGACGAATCTACAGCACTATACAAAGCTGCCAGCTCATCGGACACAGTTCATTGATCTATGATCAGGAATCTACAAGTGTGTGCAGTAAGTGGCTTAACACCATTGATAAATACAGACTATGAATAGAAGTATGTTGCTAAGACAGCATATTCGAAATTTCTGAGTGTGTACGTTGATGAGAAATTGAACTTGAAGAAACACATCGATGATATGCTAAAATGCTTAGGGTCAGCTTCTTATGCTATTAGGGTTATTGCAAATTTTGGTGATAAACATATCAGTAAATTAGTGTATTATGCCTATTGTCATTCACTGCTTTCATATGGCATCAATTTTTGGGCAATTCGTCATTAAGAGAGAAATTAATCACTGCACAAAAGTGTGCAATCAGAATAATAGCTGGAGCCCATTCAAGATCACATTGCTAAGGAACTAGGGATTCACAGTACCTTCATAGTACATATATCCACTTCAGAAATTTGTCATTATCAACTCATCCCTATTCAAAAATAACAGCGAAGTGCATAGCTACAACACTAGAAAAAAGGATGATCTTCATTATTCTGGATTAAATCTCACTTTGCCAAATAGCATTAAAAGTCTGACAGATAGCCAACCAACCATCATCATAATAATCATGATCATTTAAGACTGATTATGCCTTTCAGCGTTCAGTCTGGAGCATAGTCCCCCTTATAAAATTCCTCCATGACCCCCTATTCAGTGCTAACATTGGTGCCTCTTCTGATGTTAAGCCTATTATTTCAAAATCATTCTTAACCGAAGCCAGGTACCTTCTCTTTGGTCTGCCCCGACTCCTCCTACCCTCTACTGCTGAACCCATGAGTCTCTTGGGTAACCTTGCTTCTCCCATGCATGTAACATGACCCCACCATCTAAGCCTGTTGGTCCTGACTCATTGTGGGCACCCTCCTCCCATTGTTCCCATCTAATAGTACCTGCAATCATCCTAGCAACTTTCATATCTGTAACCTCAACCTTGTTGATAAGGTAACCTGAATCCATCCAGCTTTCGCTCCCATACAACAAAGTTGGTCGAAAGATTGAACGGTGCACAGATAACTTAGTCTTGGTATTGACTTCCTTCTTGCAGAAGAGAGTAGATCATAGCTTTGCTGCACCTCACTTCCAGTTCATTCACTATGTTAACATCCTGTGAGAATATGCATCCTAAGTACTTGAAACCATCCACCTATTCTAACATTTGAAAATAAATTGAAAGAGTTTCTGAATAACAACTCCTTCTACTCAGTAGATGAATTTCTAGATATGAAGTAGTAACTGTAAAAAAAATTAAGTAACTGTTTTGTGTGAAGAAAACTTACATTAAAATGTCACATTCAACATCATTATGAAACATCGTATTCATGATCTATGGAACAAGTTTTAATGTATGCATGTATGTATGTATGTATGTATGTATGTATGTAAGTGGTGGTTGCGGTGTTGAAGCTGCTACTACTGCTGCTACTTCAGTTGCATCAGCTTCTACTGGTATTTGTGATGTTACGGGTACTGATAGTGTTGCTGGTACTACAGATGCTTCTTCCACTAATTTCTGCATCACAATTTATTCCCTCATGAAGTTTGTTGTAAATAATCCACTACAGTTCAAAAGGAACAATGAGGTACATAATTACAATACCAGAACAAAAATGACATTCATTACTGTACTTTAATGTTGTCTTTAGCACAAAAAAAGAATGCACAGTCTTGCAACAAAAATTTTTGATCACATACCCAGTGATATAAAGTGTCTAACAGACAGCAGAGTAAAATTTGAAAACAAACTGAGGCGGATTCTCCTCAACAACTCCTTCTATCTGTAGAAAAATTTCCACTGTTGCATTACTGTAATGCGTAAAAGATGATGGGCAGAAATTACTAACTCACGTCTATACATATTTTTTCGTTTTATAAAAAAAACTATAAATGTTCAGAATGTAACCATATGTAGAAATTAATTTGCGATATAAGTGTAAAATGACTAGTTCCACTGAATTACAATCTATCATACACGATGATTCACTGAATATGTAACTAACCAACCAACCAGCCAATCTCGCCACCTCACATCGACATTCAAAAATGGCTCTGAGCACTATGGGACTCAACTGCTGTGGTCATTAGTCCCCTAGAACTTAGAACTACTTAAACCTAACTAACCTAAGGACTTCACACACATCCATGCCCGAGGCAGGATTGGAACCTGCGCCCGTAGCAGTCGCACGGCATCAACATTCTCTTATAAGAACATCACAAAACCATACCTAGCGATGGACCTCTTATGCCAGTTCCACCTTCCCTTGTTTGTACATTAGGCTGCACTCCTGCACTTCGACGTGGGGAGCTCCATCCTAGAACCTTTCGCCCTGGCGACTCTAACCCGACCTGATACATCGACTATGCAAGACAATCAACAGGAAGACAATCGTACATTCACCAACATAGCGAAGCAGTATGTTTCCTCAGCTAACGACTTCTTGATGATTCGCCGACACTGCACTGACTCCCATGCATCATCAGATGCACTCTGTGTAGAGAGTGCATTGCTCCTGCAATGCAATAATGACACATCTACCTCCCTCATCATGATACACGAGTAGCTCATGGTATCGGCACACGGCCATCTTGACGACGAGCGTGGCAGCACACGTTAATCCTGGGTGCCGCTGACCAGTCACACAAACCCAATGTCTGACCATGTCCATTCTCCACTCTACTGACTCCAGCATGTGCACTGTCGCCGATCCTGGACATGCAACAAAACACACACGACTGCACACTGTGTTTCTTCTCCCCTCCTGGCTCTTCTGTCGTTGGCATCTTAAGGCATGCCTCTCTGGCTGGAGAGCACAAAGTGTATCCCATTTCTATTCTGCATGACTCACTGGAATTCAGCTCGATCACTGTCTGCTGTCGATCTTTACATGGCATCGCCGATTCCAATGACTACATTCACCTGATTCTACATTGGATTACTGCCCAGCCACCACAGTTTACGACCACAGGACACCAGTGCCACCAACGTCAGTTACACTATTCATCTCCAGCTGTCACCGACAACTTCACTTTACCTTCCCGACACGATTTCAACACTACAAAGCCGGACTCTATAATTGCATCTCCACATACACCGATTTTACTGAAGCTCGAAATATTGCGAGGACTTCAATGCGAAATACCTATAACAGTTTCCACAACGAAACTTCGTTTCGAAATCTCGCGGAAAATCCAAAGAGATTCTGGTCATATGTGAAGTATGTTAACGGCAAGAAACAATCAATGCCTTCTCTGGGCGATAGCAATGGAGAAAAAACAGAAGACGGTGCTGCCAAAGCAGAGTTACTAAACACAGCCTTCCGAAATGCCTTCGCAAAAGAAGACAAAATAAATATTCCAGAATTGGAATCGAGAACAGCTGCCAACATGAATAACGTAGAAGTAAATATGCTCGGAGTAGTGAAGCAACTTATATCACTTAATAAAAGCAAGACTTCTGGTCCAGACTGTATACCAATTCGGTTCCTTACGGAATTTGCTGATGCATTAGCTCCATACTTAACAATCATATACAACCGTTCGCTCGACGAAAGATCCGTACACAAAGACTGGAAAGCTGCACAGGTTACACCAATATTCAAGAAAGGTAGTAGGAGTTCCATTAAATTGCAGGCCCATATCGTTAACTTCGATATGCAGCAGGATTTTAGAACAAATATTGTGTTCGAACATGATGAATTACCTCCAAGAAAATGGTCTATTGACCCACAGTCATTATGGTTTTAGAAAACATCGTTCCTGTGAAACACAACTAACTCTTTAATCACCTGAAATGTTGAGTGCTATTGACAAGGGATTTCAGATCGATTACGTATTTCTGGATTTCCAGAAGGCTTTTGACACTGTACCACACAAGCGGTCCATAGTGAAATCACATGCTTATGGAATATCGTCTCAGTTATGTGACTGGATTTGTGATTTCATGTCAGAGTGGTCACAGTTCGTAGTAATTGACGGAAAGTCATCGAGTAAAACAGAAGTGATTTCTGGAGTTCCCCAAATTCGTGTCGATAGGCCCTTTGCTGTTTCTTATCAATGTAAACGATTTGGGAGATGGTCTGAGCAGCCGTCTTCGGTTGTTTGCAGATGATGCTGTCGTTTATCGACAAATAAAGCCTTCAGAAGATCAAAACAAACTGCAAAACGACTTAGAAATAATACCTGAATGGTGCGAAAAGTGGCAGTTGACCCTAAATAAAGAAAAGTGTGAGGTCATCCACATGAGTGCTAAATGGAACGCGTTGAACTTTGGTTACACGATAAATCAGTCTAATCTAAAAGCCACAAATTCAACCAAATAACTAGGTATTACAATTACTAACAACATAAATTGGAAGGAACACATAGAAAATGTCGTGGTGAAGGCTAAGCAAAGTTGGTTGATTGTCGGACGTTTATGATATTTTGTTAATGACCAAAGATATTTTTGAAAGCATAATTCAGCCGTTTCTGTCCCAAATTCAGATTTAACCCGGAATAGTGAAAATCAGCCTTTCCTCTAGTGTTGTAGCTATGCACTTTGCTATTATGACTTCTCCGTTGTCACTGTATCTGTGCGAAAACTTGAAAGTGCTTATCAATGTCTTCAGCTTCTACCAGTTAATGCAAAGCACTTCTTTTCATGTAAGACTGATGCATAAATTACAGTATTCAAACATCTCATTTAGTTACATGTGCTTGGAACAAGTTGGGTGACAGTTCTTTTAGGTATGGCAGCTCAGCTTCGTCTCTTCTTCCCATGATATAATATCGATCGTCAAAGTACTTCCTCCTTATGGTGCAGAGCATCTGGGACTGACGTGCATGGAATAAACGGCCCAAGCCGTAGGCACTGCAACGTGTAATGAAAACTGTTCTCATCATCCCACCTTGAAGATATGCAATGTGCTTCCACACAATAATACAAGTTCCCAAAAAAAGCATGCCCCTCTAAATCACTTAACTAAAAGAGTTGTGATCATCATTCTCAATACTGTATAGGTCGTGCAGCTCATCATTTTACCAAAGTGTTATGTGACACCAGAACCAATACTTCTGCGCTAATATCTAATACTGTAGCAACAGTAGGAAAATGTTTGGCAAAAGATAAATTTTTGGCTGCTTCATCAGAAGTGGACATAGCCCCAGTTTATTTACTAAATAAAACGCCAAAATAGTATTCTCTATATTCTCTTACAGAGTAAGTACACTGAGATGCAGGTGCAGACTCATTTTCAGTCATATTTCTCAGCTTTTTAGTTATAATACACAGCATACAGCTTCTTTCAGGAGATGAAATCTAATGATTTATTATCCATTTTCATTCTAATGAGCCATTTTACAATATCCAATTATCACACTACGATTCTATATTTATTTCTACCAAACTCGACAAAGTCTCTGGATAACCTTTCTAGCCAAATCGAAAATCACTGAATAGCTTAACTAGAGTGTATGCTCCAACTAGATCAAATGTAAGAGGTGGGCTGAAGGTTCTTGTTTGATCAGATCAAATGAATGAATATAAGTGCGACAAATCTCTCTACTATACATAGCGGAGAGTGCTTTGTATCATTGTTATCAACAAGGATTCTCAATTACATTCACAGAGAATTTCCATAGCATATGTAATCTGAATTGCTTTGATGCCGAGATGAACTGATTGTGGTAAAGAATTATCGAAAATACCAGCCCTTGCAGTGCATGCTTGGAAGACTCAACTGGGTATTATTTGGCACTATCCACAATATTCTGCAGCAAGTGCACTTGAAAATGTTACAGCCTGTAGACTGACTTGCTATACCCCATGTAGTGTAGGCAATGGTATAAAATTTCCAGTTTCTGGGAGCTGATACTAATAGTAAATACTGTCAGATGATTCACATATAGTAGATGTCTTGATTGATGCACTAGCTGCATATAGGCTGCATAGAAGTCTTCACTATTCACCAAAGTAATTAAAAAGCATTGCTAATTCACCATCTACAAATAAACAGTGTTTGTTTATACTTTCACGAATAGCTTTGGCACTAGTGATGTCTGGTTTTGAGATACAAATATCTCATAACAATACAGAGGCCAGTTTCTGAAGCAGATCTCAAAAGACACTAATGGTCCTACAGATTTTCCTATAATCATACAGAAAGAAAAAGTGCTCAGATCCATTTTTGACCGAGATTGGAATATAGCCAACGGATAATTGAAGCTGTAAAGTGTCTCATTCTTTGCCAGTCTCCCAAGTAGGGTCTCAGCTTCCACAGCTTCAACTGTCTGTAGGATATATTCCAATCTCAGTCATAAACTGCTCTGAGCACTATGGGGCTTAACATCTGAGGTCATCAGTCCCCTGGAACTTAGAACTACTTAAAATTAACTAACCTAAGGACATCACAGTCATCCGTGCATGAAGTAGGATTCGAACCTGAGACAGTAGCAGTCTGAAGCATCTAGAACCGCTTGGCCACAGCGGCCGTCCCTCAGTCTTCCCCTACAGTTTTTACTCTCTATAGCTCCCTCTAGTAATGTGGAAGCTCATTCCTTGATGCCTTGACACTTCTTCCATTATCATGTCCCTTTTTCTTGTCAATGTTTACCTTATTTTCTTCTTATGCAGAGAACCTCCTCATTAATTAGGTTATCAATCCACCTATTTTTCAGCATCCTTCTACACCAGCAGATCAGAACGCTTTGATTTTCTTCTTCTCGGGTTTTCCAGAGTCCATTATTCACCACCTCCTAATGGTGTGCCCTCAAACGTATGTTGTCAGAAATTTCTTCCTCAGTTTAAGGCCTATGTTTAATACTAGTACGCTTCTTTTTGACAAGAATGCTTTTTTGCCACTGTTAGTTTGCTTTCTATGTCCTCTTATTTTCATCTGTGGTGAATTATGTTGCCTCCAAGGTAGTATGATTCTTTAACTTAATCTATTTAATGGTCACCAATTTTGATGTTAAGTTAATCGTTAATCTCATTTCTGAGATACCACATTACTTCTGTCTTTCTTTGGTTCATTCGCATTCTATAGTGTTTGGTCATAGCCCTGTTCATATCACTTAGCAAGTCCTGTACTTCTTCAGTTTCACTGATCGCTGTAGGGTCATCACTGCATTTGATCACTGATATCCTCTCAGCTTGAGTTTTAATCTCACTCTCGAATGTTCCTTTTATTTCCGTCATTGTTTCTTCGATAAACACATTGGATCTAGAGATGAAATGCTGCATTCTTGTCTTATACCTTTTTTATTCTGAGCATTTCATTCTTGGCCCCTCTTGGTTTTTGTACATATTGTATATAACCCATCTTTCTGTATAGATTACTCTTATGTTTCACAGAATTTCGAACATCTTGCACAGTTTTACACTGATGAACGCAATTTCTAGGTCAAGAAATCATATGAATGTGATTTCATTTTCTTAATTCTTTCTTGCACTGCTAATTGAGATTTCACAACTGGCCTTGTGTTAGCTGGTCCCTTTCCAAAAGGCTGTCTGATCGTCATCATTTGTTAATAAAGGCTGATGTGGTATTGTCAGAAGTTATTTGGCAGTCATGTGGGCTGTATTCTAAGACACCACAAGAAATATACATGATAATCCTTAATAAATTAAAGTCGAGAAATTCTAGACGATAATATACTATCACAATATTATTTTGCGTAAGTCAGCAGTTATGTTAATGTGTAAAAAAATTCAATATTTGCAATAGTCTAGCAAGGAAAACATAAATTTTAACGAATCTCAAGTTAAGCAAATCAAATGATTTTATCAATATGTAGCCTAATAGGCCATAAAAATCTCTCTCTGACTCAATTTCGTCATTTTCGTCAATCCTCTAAGCACTTTTGCTGAAACTTGTATTATTGCATTAAAGTTAGCATCAGTTTCAGTTAACGCCAAGTTGGAAAATTTGCTAGTAGATACATCGACTGTGAGTCAGCAGTTGGTTTTGCAAGTTTCAAATCCACCTGGAAAGTAGTCAGGAAGGTATCATCTTCAGTGATATGATCTTTGCTCACTTAAAGCTTGTTCGTTTCAATGTTTACGCTTTGGTTTGTTTACTTGTTGAGGTTCTTGTTTTACTGATAGTTTCTGAAACATGAAATAGGGACTTATTGTAATTAATACATCACAACCATGAATCCCCTGACGTAAGTGTAATTGAAGTATTGAAGATGTTTTTTTCTTCTACTTTTCAGTGTTGCTCAATTAAGCTCTTACATCATTTTATACAATATTGCGGTCTGAATAAACATCAGAGAAGTGTAAATCAACATTACGTTAAATATTTTTTTGAAGTCAGCAAGTTTTTCATAATTTGCAACTTGTCTAGCCACTTATGAAGTTTTATGAAAGTAAATATCTTGTTTGTTGTATGTTGTTGAGTTTTCTATTGGGGGCTTCAGTGTGTCACTTTCTTTCGTGACGTTGCATCATATACCCCATTAACGAGGTATGTCCTTAATTTGTAGACCATTTTTATTATAGCTTCTTTCGTCAGATTCGTCCGATTGTTTCATTCTGTGTAGCCAGCTAAGAAACCCACATTTGTAAACACTGCTGAAAAATGTACCACAAAAGTAGAATTAATTTTACTTAGCTGGCAAATAGTTAATCAGTCTTTGTTCAGTCTTCATTGAACTGACTTTTTATGTTAATTTCATGTTGGGTAGATATTAACAAGTTGAGTACTTGATGTTTTTGCTTGTTCTTCATCTCTACTTCATAATACTGTGTGTAATGTGGGCTTATAGTGTGTGATAAACCATTGACACCAAGACAGAAACAGGTGACACTGTCCAGAGCAAGACCATTCTCTCGCGAATCTCCATAAGAGATGACATGAGTCATCTGTGATGAAACAATAGTATAAATGCTGTTTCCATATTATTAAGAGTGTTCTATAGTACATGAGACAAGTTGAGAGAACACTCATAGTTTGACAATCATACTGATTAAAATGATGTAACCAGTCAGTCCCCCTGAGCTCCTCCTCATACCACCAAGCTGGGATGGGGAAGGGGTGTTGGCAGCCCACTTAAACCAAAGCTAAGGAGAAGCCAGTTTTTATGGGAAGGGAAGCATAGCATATGGGAAAGGTGTGAGGGACATAAGGAAGTCCTAGATCACAAAAGTAAGCACACTGTCATAATCGCTTCAGAGTTGATGGAAGGAAGAGCTTTAAAGAGAACAAAACATGGATATAAATATAGAATAAAAAGTGGCAGGTGGATGAAATATTGCATATAAAACGGTGGAAAAACCATGGTGGAATAATATCATAATATTATCCAAGTAACCTGTTGTTGTTTTCAGTCCTGTGACTGCTTTGATGCAGCTCTCCATGCTACTCTATCCTGTGCAAGCTTCTTCATCTCCCAGTACCCACTGCAACCCACATCCTTCTGAATCTGTTTAATGTATTCATCTCTTGGTCTCCCTCTACGATTTTTACCCTCCACACTGCCCTCCAATGCTAAATTGGTGATCCCTTGATGCCTCAGAACATGTCCTACAACCAATCCCTTCTTCTAGTCAAGTTGTGCCACAAACTTCTCTTCTCCTGTTCAATACCTCGTCATTAGTTATGTGATCTACCCATCTAATCATCAGCATTCTTCTATAGCACCACATTTCTAAAGCTTCTATTCTCTTCTTGTCTAAACTATTTATCGTCCATTTTTCACTTCCATAAGTGGCTACACTCCATACAAATACTTTCAGAAGTGACTTCCTGAGACTTAAATCTATGCTTGATGTTAACAAATTTCTCTTCTTCAGAAATGCTTTCCTTGCCATTGCCAGTCTACATTTTATATCGTCTCTACTTCGACCATCATCAGTTATTTTGCTCCCCAAATAGCAAAACTCCTTTACTACTTTAAGTGTCTCATTTCCATATATAATTCCCTCAGCTTCACCGGAATTAATTGGACTACATTCCATTATCCTCGTTTTGCTTTTGTTTATGTTCATCTAATATACTCCTCTCAAGACCCTGTGCATTCCATTCAACTGCTCTTCCAAGTCCTTTGCTGTCTCTGACAGAATTACAATGTCATCAGCGAATTTCAAAGTTTTTATTTTTTCTCCAAGGATTTTGATACCTACTCTGAATTTTTCTTTTGTTTCCTTTACTGCTTGCTCAATATACAGATTGAATAACATCGGGGAGAGGCTACAACCCTGCCTTACTCCCTTCCCAACCACTGCTTCCCTTTCATGTCCTTCGACTCTTATAACTGCCATCTGGTTTCTGTACAAATTGTAAATAGCCTTTCGTTCCCTGTATTTTACCCCTGCCACCTTTAGAATTTGAAAGAGAGTATTCCAGTCAACATTGTCAGAAGCTTTCTCTAAGTCTACAAATGCTAGAAACGTAGGTTTGCCTTTCATTAATCTTTCTTCTAAGATAAGTCGTAAGGTCAGTATTGCCTCAGGTGTTCCACTATTTCTACGAAATCCAAACTGGTCTTCCCCGAGGTCGGCTTCTACTAGTTTTTCCATTTGTCTGTAAAGAATTTGTGTTAGAATTTTGCAGCTGTGGCTTATTAAATGGATTGTTCGGTAATTTTCACATCTGTCAACATCTGCTTTCTTTGGGATTGGAATTATTACATTCTTCTTGAAGTCTGAGGGCATTTCACCTGTCTCATACATCTTGCTTACCAGATAGAGTTTTGTCACGACTGGCTCTCCCAAGGCCATCAGCGGTTCTAAGGGAAAGTTGTCCACTCCCGGGGCCTTGTTTCAACTCAGGTCTTTCAGTGCTCTGTCAAACTCTTCACACAGAATCATATCTCCCATTTCATCTTCATCTACATCCTCTTCCATTTCCATAATATTGTCCTCAAGTACATCGCCCTTGTATAGACCCTCTATATACTCCTTCCACCTTTCTGCTTTCTCTTCTTTGCCTCTACATCCTTAAATTTGTCCTCTAGCCATCCCTGCTTAGCCATTTTGCACTTCCTGTAGATCTCATTTTTGAGGCGTTTGTATTCTTGTTTGCCTGCTTCATTTACTGCATTTTTATATTTTCTCCTTTCATCAATTAAATTCAGTATTTCTTCTGTTACCCAAGGATTTCTATTAGCCCTCGTCTTTTTACCTACTTGATCCTCTGCTGCCTTCACTACTTCATCCCTCAGAGCTACCCATTCTTCTTCTACTGTACTTCTTTCCCCCATTCCTGTCAATTGTTCCTTTATGCTCTCCCTAAAACTCTGTACAACCTCTGGTTTAGTCAGTTTATCTAGGTTCCATCTCCTTAAATTCCCACCTTTTTGCAGTTTCTTCAGTTTTAATCTACAGTTCATAACTAATAGATTGTGGTCAGAGTCCACATCTGCCCCTGGAAATGTCTTACAATTTAAAACCTGGTTCCTAAATCTCTGTCTTACCATTATATATTCTACCTGAAACCGCCAGTATCTTCTGGCTTCTTCCATGTATACAACCTTTTATGATTCTTGAACTAAGTGTTAGCTGATTAAGTTGTGCTCTGTGCAAAATTCTACCAGGCGGCTTCCTCTTTCATTTCTTACCCCCAATCCTTATTCACCTACTACATTTCCTTCTCTCCCTTTTCCTACTACCGAATTCCAGTCACCCATGACTATTAAATTTTCATCTCCCTTCACTATCTGAATAATTTCTTTTATTTGATCATACATTTCTTCAATTTCTTCGTCATCGGCATAGCTAGTTGGCATATAAACTTGTACTACTGTAGTAGGCGTGGGCTTCGTGTCTATCTGGGACACAATAATGCATTCACTATGCTGTTTGTAGTAGCTTACCTGCACTCCTATTTTTTTATTCACTATTAAACCAACTCCTGCATTACCCCTATTTGATTTTGTATTCATAACCCTGTATTCACTTGACCAAAAGTCTTGTTCCTCCTGCCACCGTACTTCACTAATTCCCACTATATCTAACTTTAACCTATCCGTTTCCCTTTTTAAATTTTCTAACCTACCTGCCCGATTAAGGGATCTGACATTCCATGCTCCAATCCGTAGAATGCCAGTTATCAGGAGAGAGAAAATAACCTGTAGTAAACAAATAATAGTCTGTTTGAGCACTGTGCAGGATCCTGATGTCTCCCTGATTGATGAACAGAGGAACTGAATAAGCATCACACCTTCTTCTGTTAGTGTTAGCTGTTGATAGCAGCTTGATGGTAGTTATCTCATCCTGCCTGGTGGCACTAGTTTTCACCAAGTGTAGTTTGTATACATGCTACCCCTTCTATGTTATTTGTGCCAGCACAGTCTCACATGGGTTTAAATGATGAATCACAAGTAGGTTATGCCGTGTTTATCTTGAGAATCACGAGGAGTTTACCTGTGAAATTATTGCCTTACTTGGACCCCTCTACCCAGCCCCCTTCCCGTAAAGCTTTCAAACATGTCTGTTGGTTAATGTCTAAAGTAGTCTTGTGTGTCCGTATCATTAATTTTGATTGTTTTGCCAGTGGTGATGTAGGAGTAAATAGTGGTTGGACACAAGGGATAGTTTTCCAATGTTGGTTGCAAGACGGATTGTGCCATTTGTGGACAAACATTGTCTTGTTGAAAAATGTCACCATGATACTGTCACATGAGAGTAACATACCACATGAGGGCACAGGATCTCAGAGTGTTGTCAAGAGTTCCCCCAGTCAGTACCTTTGGGTTAACAAAGATGCTTTAACTTTTGAAGTTTAAAACAGAAGGCAATGATTGGTAATGTGGAGACAATATCCGGGAGGGTTTTATCATTTTATGGGTAAACATGGTAACATTTTTTCCCCTCTCAGGATGATGTACTTTCAAGGTTTAGGTGGTACTGTGTATTGAGCTTTACACTGCCTGACAAAAAAAAAAAAAAGAAAGAAAGATTCGGCCAATACTTAAAATTCAAGGCTTGGGTGGTAGTGTGTATTGCTATTTACACTGCCGGGGGGGGGGGGGGGGGTGCAGCCAGCAGGAAAGGAGGAAACAAAATGGAACTTTGTTGTTTGATAGAGTGTGTGTGATGTTATTTCAGTGATTACAAAATTGAATCAGATTAAGAACCTGGCAGTATGAGCTCACTAACCAGTATGATTTTCACCCATTCTGGTGTGGGTCATTGCACTGATTCAGTTGCAGAAGGTGTCAGAAAGCCATCGTATCCTCTCCTGAGACATGCTGGCCCACAACTATTGTAACTGATCCTTGACGTCTGGGACAGAGTTGGCAGATCTGGGGATCATGCTAGCCACAGGAGCACCACAACATCATGTAGACAGTTCATAGTGACTTAAGCCATTTTTGGACAAGCATGTCTTGTTGAAAAATGTCACCTTGATACTGTCACTTGAGAGTAACATACCACACAAGGACAAAGGATGTCACTGATGTACCATTGTGTTGTCAAGAATTCCCTCAGTTATTACCAGTCACAAACCGAAGTTATAAGCAACAGCTACCCTCACTGTGATGCCACAAGTAACTCCAGAAGAATGGGACCTCTCCCCAAGTCTCCACTATACTCACCAACCAATGGTCATCTGGAGTAATGCGGAACTTGGTTCATTACTGAACACTGTATGACACCATTCTAAAACAATTCATGCTTCCCAGACCTTGCACCACTCCAAATGCAGCATTTGTATTACGGTGTTAAAGGCATCCTGTGTCTGGGAGGTAATTTCTTTGTGCGGCTGCTGCTTGTTGCTGACTACCAATGGTGTGGGATGACAGAATGTTGCAATGAGCCCATAAGGCTAGTTTTTCTCTGATGGCAGACACAGATGCTTGGTGCACAACACAGTTTTATGCTTAGTGGTGGTCAGAAGTGGTCAACTATCAACTTGACAGTAAGTATGCCTGCCCTCAGTTTCCCACTTAGTTCATCATTGGGCCACTGTCACATCCAGTGAAATCTGGATATTGCGTTAAATCACCAGCTGGCCAGATGGAGTCCCAAAAGGAGGTCCCTTTAATACTGTCAGGTGCTGATAACACTGTCTCAAAAGAGTATGCGACATCTCTGCATTGTTTACATGCATCACTCAGCATCTGATGCTGTTGTCATCCCTTATATACCATACCAGGCCTGGTAACAATGCTAATGAACTCTGGTGGCCATTCTACCTTATTACAGGGAATTGCAATTCTAATGAGTAATGCCTGTGGTGCATTGACGTGCAGCATTGTCTTCTGGGTGCTTAATTTTTTTTTATCAGACCGTGTGTTTGTGAACATGGGCAGTGTTGTAGTACTACATCAACATGTAGTCAGCAAACTACAGTGCACTGAATGAAAAGGATATGTTTTACAAGATCAGTGATTTTCTGTTGTATTCCTTTCCTCTGTAGAGCAAGAGGAATTACATATGGATTGCTGTTTTTCCTAATCTCACTTTATTTTAATGATACCAGTGGGCAACAACAACAACAACAGTGAGAAATATACAGTGGATGCAGTGGAATTGTTACTCAGCCTTCCTCAAATACTGATTCTCTAAATTTAATCAAGAGGATTTTGTGAGAACCTCACCTTTTGGTTTGGGAATTCTGTTTTATGCTCAGTGGGAACATTAGCCATCTTATTACACTTCCTCGGTTCCTTGGGCATATGCAAATGTTGCTTTCACTGCTGATGAACATTCAGTTCCCAGTGTAGCGTACTGGGTTATATTAGTCAAATGCTATTCGAACCAGTCACATATTTGTGAAGATACTCGGTGCAGTCGTATATTGCTTTTTACTTAACAATGTAGGACAATGTCAAATACCACTTGGAAATTTAGGTAGACGACACTACAGATTGTTTAAGCACAGTTTCATTCCTTCCCGAAAATACACTGTTTGTGCTTAGAAAATCCTCCATGGTTCTGCAGCAGATGGATGTTGGGGATATTGGTCTATGCATCAATTCTTTTACCTATTTTATTAGCAGAACGTGTGACCATTGCTTTTTTCCTGTCACCTTGGCATTCACTGCACAGAAGGTTCTTGATAAACATGACCTAATACGTTAATTCTACAGCATCTTCAGTGGGAATTCTATCAAGCCAGATTGCTTGTTCATTTTGACTAATTATAATTACAATCATGTAATCAAACAATGACAGCTCTTTCCAGTTATTTATGCGCAATACATTACATGTTTTTATGTTGAGGACCAACCAGCAATATGTGAGCCAAGTGCCAAAACTCCTGTAGTCTCACTGCATTTCATTACAATTTTTATCATTGCAACTTCTTGGTATACAACGGATTACATCTTCATTTACATCAGTATTCTGCAATTCACATCCAAGTGCTTGGCAGAAGGTTCCCAGAACCACTGTCAGACTATTGTTTTGGCCGTTCCACTCTCAAATAGCATGTGGAAAGGATTAACATGATGGATTGGCTACCTTCTTGGATTTCAGATGCAGCAGACCACAGCATGTGGTGTCCTTCCCCCCAACTGGCCCACTCTTCTGTAAAATTTAGAAAAATGGAGGTCATGCCTTGGAAATGAACCATAAGTAATAAAGTTAGTTGAGGGAAAATTCAGGAGATGAACTAAGACTAACAGGTGTCCTAATACTAGCCAAGTCATCAATGTAAAAGCGTAACTAAATGGAAGACTCCTTTTAGTCACCTTTCACAACAGACAAGGGATCACTACAGCTCTATTCTAGCCCCCCCCCCCCCCCCCCCCCCGACACCACAGGAGGACCACACACCAATACTGTAGTAAGAGGACTGACAAGCCTAGCATAGATTTAGTAGAGTTGTTGGATCTTTTAAGTGTTCTCCCAATAAAACACAGTGTTTGGCTCACCTGCTCCAAAAAGATTTTCTGTGTGGTTGTTCCAATTTAAGTTGTTACCTAATAGTAATACGCTGGTATGTAATTGAATTGACAATCTTTAAATTTGTAGTAGTTATGATTTATCGCCCCCCTCTGCCCCTTGAACCATGGACCTTGCCGTTGGTGGGGAAGCTTGCGTGCCTCACGGATACAGATATCCGTACAACCACAACGGAGGGGTATATGTTAAGAGGCCAGACAAACATGTGGTTCCTGAAGAGGGGCAGCAGCCTTTTCAGTAGTTGCAAGGGCAACAGTCTGGATGATTGACTGATCTGGCCTTGTAACAATAACCAAAACAGCCTTGCTGTGCTGGTACTGCGAACGGCTGAAAGCAAGGGGAAACTACGGCCGTAAATTTTCCCGAAGGCATGCAGCTTTACTGTATGTGTAAATGATGATGGCGTCTTCTTGGGTAAAATATTCCGGAGGTAAACTAGTCTCCAATTCGGATCTCCGGGCGGGGACCACTCAAGAGGATGTCATTATCAAGAGGAAAAAAACTGGCGTTCTACGGATCAGAGCGTGGAATGTCAGATCCCTTAATCGGGCAGGTAGGTTAGAAAATTTAAAAAGGGAAATGGATAGGTTAAAGTTAGATATAGTGGGAATTAGTGAAGTTCGGTGGCAGGAAGAACAAGATTTCTGGTCAGGTGACTACAGGGTTATAAACACAAAATCAAATAGGGGTAACACAGGAGTAGGTTTAATAATAAATAGGAAAATAGGAATGCGGGTAAGCTACTACAAACAGTATAGTGAACGCATTATTGTGGCCAAGATAGATACGAAGCCCACACCTACGGTAGTAGTACAAGTTTATATGCCAACTAGCTCTGTAGATGACGAAGAAATTGAAGGAATGTATGATGAAATAAAAGAAATTATTCAGATAGTGAAGGGAGATGAAAATTTAATAGTCATGCGTGACTGGAATTCGGGTGTAGGAAAAGGCAGAGAAGGAAACGTAGTAGGTGGATACGGATTGGGGCTAAGAAATGGAAGAGGAAGTCTCCTGGTAGAATTTTGCACAGAGCACAACTTAATCATAGCTAACACTTGGTTTAAAAATCATGAAAGAAGGTTGTATACATGGAAGAACCCTGGAGATACTAAAAGGTATCAGATAGATTATATAATGGTAAGACAGAGATTTAGGAACCAGGTTTTAAATTGTAAGACATTTCCAGGGGCAGATGTGGACTCTGACCACAATCTATTGGTTATGACCTGTAGATTAAAACTGAAGAAACTGCAAAAAGGTGGGAATTTAAGGAGATGGGAGCTGGATAAACTGAAAGAACCAGAGGTTGTACAGAGTTTCAGGGAGAGCATAAGGGAACAATTGACAGGAATGGGGAAAAGAAATACAGTAGAAGAAGAATGGGTAGCTTTGAGGGATGAAGTAGTGAAGGCAGCAGAGGATCAAGTAGGTAAAAAGACGAGGGCTAGTAGAAATCCTTGGGTGACAGAAGAAATATTGAATTTAATTGGCAAAAAGGAATACAAACATCTCAAAAATGAGATCGACAGGAAGTGCAAAATGGCTAAGCAGGGATGGCTAGAGGACAAATTTAAGGATGTAGAGGCAAAGAAGAGAAAGCAGAAAGGTGGAAGGAGTATATAGAGGGTCTATACAAGGGCGATGTACGTGAGGACAATATTATGGAAATGGAAGAGTATGTAGATGAATATGAAATAGGAGATACGATACTGCATGAAGAGTTTGACAGAGCACTGAAAGACCTGAGTCGAAACAAGGCCCCTGGAGTAGACAACATTCCATAGGAACTACTGACGGCCTTGGGAGAGCCAGTCCTGACAAAACTCCACCATCTGGTGAGCAAGATGTATAAAACAGGCGAAATACCCTCAGACTTCAAGAAGAATATAATAATTCCAATCCCAAAGAAAGCAGATGTTGACAGATGTGAAAATTACCGAACAATCCGTTTAATAAGCCACAGCTGCAAAATTCTAACACAAATTCTTTACAGACAAATGGAAAAACTAGTAGAAGCCGACCTCGGGGAAGACCAGTTTGGATTTCGTAGAAATAGTGGAACACCTGAGGCAATACTGACCTTACGACTTATCTTAGAAGAAAGATTAATGAAAGGCAAACCTACGTTTCTAGCATTTGTAGACTTAGAGAAAGCTTCTGACAATGTTGACTGGAATACTCTCTTTCAAATTCTGAAGGTGGCAGGGGTAAAATACAGGGAACGAAAGGCTATTTACAATTTGTACAGAAACCAGATGGCAGTTATAAGAGTCGAAGGACATGAAAGGGAAGCAGTGGTTGGAAAGGGAGTAAGGCAGGGCTGTAGCCTCTCCCCGATGTTATTCAATCTGTATATTGAGCAAGCAGTAAAGGAAACAAAAGAAAAATTCAGAGTAGGTATCAAAATCCTTGGAGAAGAAATAAAAACTTTGAAATTCGCTGATGACATTGTAATTCTGTCAGAGACAACAAAGGACTTGGAAGAGCAGTTGAATGGAATGCACAGGGTCTTGAGAGGAGTATATTAGATGAACATAAACAAAAGCAAAACGAGGATAATGGAATGTAGTCCAATTAATTCGGGTGAAGCTGAGGGAATTATATTAGGAAATGAGACACTTAAAGTAGTAAAGGAGTTTTGCTATTTGGGGAGCAAAATAACTGATGATGGTCGAAGTAGAGACGATATAAAATGTAGACTGGCAATGGAAAGGAAACCGTTTCTGACGAAGAGAAATTTGTTAACATCGAGTATAGATTTAAGTGTCAGGAAGTCATTTCTGAAAGTATTTGTATGGAGTGTAGCTGTGTATGGAAGTTAAACATGGACGATAAATAGTTTGGACAAGAAGAGAATAGAAGCTTTCGAAATGTGCTACAGAAGAATGCTGAAGATTAGATGGGTAGATCACATAACTAATGGGGAAGTATTGAATGGGATTGGGGGGAGAAGAGACGTTTGTGGCACAACTTTACCAGAAGAAGGGGTCGGTTGGTAGGACATGTTCTGAGGCATCAAGGGATCACCAATTTAGTATTGGAGGGCAGCGTGGAGGGTAAAAATCGTAGAGGGAGACCAAGAGATGAATACATCAAGCAGATTCAGAAGGATATAGGTTGCAGTGGGTACTAGGAGATGAAGAAGCTTGCACAGGGTAGAGTAGCATGGAGAGCTGCATCAAACCAGTCTCAGGACTGAAGACCACAACAACAACATGATTTATCCAAAATTTAATGGTTTCTTTTTCGTACTCATGCAGAGGACATCAAACATTTTATTCTTGAGAGTTATCTTCCACTTTTTGCACCATACACATATCTAGTCTAAATTATTTCGTAATTCATATTGACCTTTTGATGAATTTATTAGATTGTAAATGACAGAATCATCAGCAAACAATCTAAGACTGCTGTTCATAATGTTCCCCAAGTCATGTCTATGAATTAGGAACAGCAGGAGGCCTGTAATTCTCCCTTGGAGAATGCCAGACAACTTATCACTTATGTTTCACTAGATGACTTCTTAACAGTTACTACAAACTGTGGCCTTTCTGACAGAAAATCACAAATCTAGTTGCACAACTGAGATGATTCTCCATAGACACGCAGTGACTAAAATCCGCTTTTCAGGAATGGTGTCAAAAGTCTTCTTGAAATCTATAAATATGGAATCAACTCAAGAGCCCTTGTCAGTAGTATTCATTACTTCGTGGTAATAAGAGACCAGTTGTATTTCACAAGAATGATATTTTCTTAATCTGTGCTCACTTTGCATGAATACATTGTTCTCTTCAAAATCTTACTGCAAATTGATGTCCATGTTGTGGACTTCTTTTTGCTTTCATGTGTATTGGTATGACATGTGCAACTATCCCATCCTTAGGTATGGATCTTTGGTCAAGCAAGTGTTGTGTATGATTGTTAAATTCAGAGCTATTACATTAGCATACTTCAAAAGGAACTTAACTGGTATACTGTCTGGCCTGAAAGACTTTCCTTTATTAAGTGACTTAAGTTACTTCGCAACACCAACCAAGTTACTTCTGTTGGCAGCTGTTCATGATTTGATTTCTTAACATTTACTGCATCATCTTTGGTCAAGGAATTTTAAAAAAGTGGGTTTAGTAACTCTGCTTTAGTGGTGCTGTTACGGTAACATTAGCATTGCTGTCACATAATTAAGGTATTGATTGTGTGTTGCAACTGGTTTACTTTACATATGACCAGAATCTTTTTGGATTTTATGCCAGATTTTGAATCAGAGTTTCACTGTGGAAACTATTAAATGCATCTCACATTGAGTTCCAAGCTAAACTTTGAGGTTCTGTAGAACATCAGCAGTGTTGGAGATTTGTGTTCTTTAGATGGGCATTCTGTTAGTAAAATGGTGAATGGTCTTTTATGCCATGATGCAAAAATTTTAACACTAAAAGTCTTTTGTCCTCAAACAAATGTCACATACGATTACAAACTATGTAGGAAAGTTAATCCAACAGCAATAGAGAGTTTTTAAACCTCGTCAAGCAACAAGAATGGCAGGATGTTTATAGTGCCAATAACATAAATGACAAATATAACACTTTCCTTAACACATTTCTCGTGCTCTTCGAAAGTTGCTTTCCATTGGAATGTTCTAAATGGGATACTAGCAGTAAAAGGCAGCCTGGCTGGCTGAATAGTGGGATAACGATATCATGTAGTACAAAGTGGGAATTACATCAAAATGTTAGAAGTAGTCACAATCAAGCTACAGTGGTCCATTACAAACAGTACAGTAAGGTGCTTAAAAATGTTGTTAGAAAGGCATAGAGTATGTGGTATGCAAATAGAATAGCTAATTCACAGGATAAAATTAAAACCACGTGGTCAGTTGTGATGTAAGTGTCTGGTCAGCAGCACAATGTCAACAACATAAAGTCAGTTTGTAGTAAAAATATTTCTTTTACTGTTAAATCAGATATATGTACAGTATTAACAGGGTCTCATATAACTCTCTTGGCAAATGCCTTTCTGAGATTGATGTCTGAAATACTCCTCTGTGGTACAGACAATGCGGAGGTCGATTCAATAATTAAATCACTGAAGACTAAGAACTCTCACGTATATGATGGAGTGCCTAGCAGAATATTAAAGTACTGTGTAGCACATGTTAGCCCTGTATTTAGCCATATTTGTAATTTTTGCTTTAAGAATGGTCGGTCAGTTTCCCGAACAGTTAAAGTACTCAGTAGTAAAGCCACTTTATAAAACAGGAGAAAGGGATAATGTTGACAATTTTAGACCTGTTTCTATGCCATCAGTGTTTACTAAAGTTATTGAAAAGGCTGTGTATGTAAGGATAATTGATCATTTAATATCACACGATCTGCTATCAAATGTACAGTTCAGCTTTAGAAGTCATTTAACAGTGGGAAATGCTATATTCCCTTTTCTCTGTGAGGTACTGGATGGGTTAAGCAAAAGGTTTCAAACACTAGGCATGCTTTTTTTTTAATTTAACTTAGGCATTTGATTGTGTTGATCACAGAATATTGCTCCAGAAGTTGGACCCATTACGGAATACGGGGAGTAGCTCACAGTTGGTTCATCTCTTACTTTAGCAACAGACAGCAAAAGGTCATTATCACAATATTGAGAATGGCTGTGATGTGGGGTCTTAGTGGGTACGGTCAAATGGGGGGGGGGGGGGGTGCCCCAGGGATCAGTGTTGCGGCCACTCCGGTTCCTTATTTACCTTATTTATATAAATGATATGCTCTCTAGTATTATCGATAACTAAAATATTTCTGTTTGCTGATGACACTAGCTTGGTAGTAAATGATGATGTGCGCACCATTGGCTCGGTTTCACCCCACAGTAAGACTCAGTTTTTACAGTTTCTAACACACAATTCAACAAAACCTGACATTTTAATTTTACAGAATGGTCATATGATTAGTGAAACTGAATAGTTCAAATTTCTAGGTGTTCAGATAGATAGTAAACTGTTGTGGAAAGTCCACGTTCAGGATCTTGTTAAAAACTTATTGCTGCTATTTTTGCTATTCGAAGGGTATCTGAAGCGAGTGATCATTTGGCATGAAAATTAGTCTTTGCATATGGCATTATATTTTTGGACAACTCTTCCCATTCTAAAAAGATATTTTTGGCTCAGAAACAGGCGGTTTGGGCAATAAGTGATGTAAGTTCACGAAACTTTTGTCGTCCCCTGTTCACTAGTCTGGGTATTTTGACATTGGGCTCTCAAAATATATATTCCTTACTGCCATTTCTTGTTAACAGTATTGGCTTATTCCCAAGAATAAGCAGCTTTCACTCAACTAATAGTTGGCAGGAATCAAACCTGCATTTGGATCAGACTTCCTTAACTCTTATGCAGAACGGTGTGCAGTATGCTGCTGCATCCATTTTCAATAAGGTACTACAAGAATTCAAAAATCTTATCAGTAATTCATGCGCTTTCAAATCAAAACTGAAGAGTTTCCTCGTGGGTCACTCCTTCAGTTCTGTCAAATAGTTCCTTGAAAAATTAAGCTGATTCTTGTTGTATTGTTGATTGCATTTACTTATGGTGCGAATTTTTTTGGTTTCATAAACATTTTATTTTTATATTTTATTACTTTTTGTTGTAATTTCATGTACTGACACGTTTCATGACCTTGGGGATTTGCTTCTCAATTTGGTCCTACTGTACTTGACCTGTAAATAAATTAAATAAATAAATAAAATCTGATACACCTTTTCATTGCTTCGGCAACAGTGTTCTGACCTGTTTTGTGTACTATGGATGATCTGTTTCATCTCCTATTAATTTACTTGGTATGCATCTCTCAGATGCCATAAATATAATTTCTCTGAATCTAAGGCATGTTTGGTCTACACTTACATAGTCAGTTTGGAAGGAATTGAAACAGTCTCTTAGGAAGGTGTCAAGTGAATTTTCACCTGCTTTTGTAAATAGAGATATTTTGTTTTTATTTTTAGTGTATTTGGATGCTACAATATCCAGTCTCACTATAATGACCCTGTGCTGCCAATCCATTAATCCATCATGCCATTCTGTATTTGCTCTGGATTGTTTGTTGCCGGGAGGTCTAGTATGTTATTGCAATCATTTACACTTTGTATGGGCTCCTATAATTTTCAGAGAAAGCGTTTAGTACAATTTCAGATGATGTTTTATGCATACATCAACCGTAAAAATGTATTTTTGCCAACTTACTGACAGTAGATTGAAGTCACTTCCAACTATAAGTGTGCGAGTTGGGTACCTATTTGAAATGAGACCCAGATTTTTAAATTTTCCGTGAGCCCTTCAGCAATGATATCATCTCACTCAGAGAGTCGGTAATAGGAACAAGTTTCTTATTATTCTGGTTGTTGAGTATAATGTGTACCCATACTAACTCATCACAACTATCTACCTCAATTTCAGTACAACATTAAACTGCTTTTAACAGCAACAAACATGCCATCACCATCTAAGTTAATCTATCCTTCCTGAACACCATTAGTTCCTTGATAAAAACTTTGCCTGAATTCATCTCTGGGCTTAGCCAATTTTCACTGCATGTAATGATTTCTGCTGCACTTAGAGTTCGGATTATTTCCCAGGAAAGGTAGGACAGTTTGCAGCTTTAACACCAGTGTTTTGCAGGTTTACCCTCACCCTGTGTTTGACGAGCACCCTTTGAGACTGACCATGTGTTTCTACACCTTCACTTTCCTCTAATCTAAAGAGGTGCCCCGTCCACTCTACTCGGCACCCACTACCCATGTAGCCACTTCTGTGTGTAGTGGGTCCTTGACGAGTTAAGCGAATCCTGACACCCCTCCACCCTGAGGTGCAAGTCAAGGAACCTGTAACCTGATGGATTTTCTGATGTTATCAGTGTACATTTAATACATTGTGACCAGTAACATTCCCTTGGATTATGCCTGAAGTTTCTTTTACATCTGAACATTTCTCTCACTTAAGAAGGAGATACTCTGTTCTGCTTGCTAGGTACTCTTCAGTCCAATAAAAGAGATGGTCTAATATTCTGTCCTTTCATGTTTTGTTCATTAAGTGACATGTGGAACTGGTTCAACCACCTTCCTAAAGCCTGGGAATATGGCATCAACATCGGTGCAGGTGTCTACTGCCATCTGAGTCTTGCATAGTTGTTGAATATTGATCTTCAGAAAGGTCATGATTTGTGAAGGTAAAATGTATTCCAAAATTCTACAACAGATGGGTGTCGGCAGTAAAGGGTACGATTACGTACATCTTTTAAATAATACTTCTTGAAAATGGGAATTACTTGCGTTTCCAATTGTTTGGAATTCTTCATTCCTCCACTGACCTATGGTAGACTGCCTCTAGGAGAGGAGCAAGTTTTATCATATGCATTAAATAGAATCATATAGGTATCCAATCATGTCCAGCTGCATTTCTGTGTTCAGTGATTTTAGTTGGTGTCTATCCTGTGACCACTTATTTCAGTATCTGTCATTTTGGCATTCATGCAAAGGAAAGGAGAAACTGCAGTGCAGTATTCTTCAGTGAAACTGTCTTGGGAAAAGAAATTTCATATTTTGACCTGATCCCTGTCATCCTCTGCTCCAATGCTGTTATGATCACTGAGTATCTGGAAAGATGACTTTGATCCATTTACTGATTTAATGTAATACCAAAACTGCTTAGAATTTTCTGCCAAATCATTAGGCAGAATTCTACTTAAACATTGATGAATACTTCCTGTGTTGTTTTCCTTTCACTAATTTTGGTTTTGTTCAGTTTTTGTTTGTCTGTGCAGCTTTGGCTATGTTTAAGTATGTGTGAAATAGGCTCTGCTTTTGGAACAACTTTCTAGCACAGTTGTTAAACATAGCAGGTCTTTCTGAAATTTGTCCATGTACGCTCCTCATTTTCTATCTTGATGATGAATGTTTGATGTTAACTGCTCAAGTAACCTGAAATGTGTTTGTTGTCATATTCACTAAGCAAATATTGTTATATCAGTAAAAATAATCAATAGTCTTCACGGGTTTGCCGCTAGATCATGTTGTGCAAATTCCACAATATTTCCGCGGAGCAACTTTCTGACATCTTCAGGTGGTTCAGCCTTGCTGGTGGCTAGGAAATATTGTGGAATTTGCACAATGTGATCCGGCGGCAAGCCCGTGAAGACTACGAGGGGCGTTTGAAAAGTCCAAGCAAAAATAAAAACTTCTTATGTGTTGTGGATGAACCTGTTTTATTTTTCCACATAGTCTCCTTTTAGACTTATACATTTTGTCCAACGCCATTCTAATTTGTTGATCCCTTTTGAATAATAAGAATTGTCCAAGTCTGCAAAATAGCTGTTAGTTGCTGCAATCACCTCCTCGTTTGAGTAAAATCTTTGTCCCACCAGCCATTTCTTCAAATTGGGGAATAAATAGAAGTCCAAGGGAGCCAAGTTTCCAGAATAGGGGAGATGTGAAACAAGTTGAAATCCTATTGCCATTAATTTTGTGACCACAACTGCTGAGGTGTGTGATGGTGCACTGTCATGATGGAAAAGGACTTTTTTGTGGTCCAATCGCCAGCGTTTTTCCTGCAGCTCTGTTTTCAAATGGTCCAATAATGATGAATAATATGCACCTGTAATAGTTTTACCTTTTACCAGATAGTCGATGTGGATTATCCCTTGCGAATCCCAAAAGACAGTTGCCATAACCTTTCTGGCCGAAGGAATGGTCGTCACCTTTTTTGGTGCAGGTTCTCCCTTTGCAACCCATTGTTTAGATTGTTCTTTGGTCTCAGGAGTATAGTAATGTATCCATGTTTCATCCACAGTGACGAAATGGCGCTTAAAGTCCTATAGATTCTTCCTGAACAGCTGCAGACCATCCTTGCAAAATTTCACATGATTATTCTGTTTTTGGTCAAGTGTGAGCAATTGCGGAAACCATCTTACGGATAGCTTTCTTATGTCCAAATGTTTATGAAAAATATGATGTACCCATTCATTTGAGATTCGCACAGCACTAGCAATCACACACACCTTAACTCTTCTATCATCCATCACCATATCGTGGCTTTTATCAATGATTTTTGGAGTCGTAACCTCCACATGGCGTCCAGTACGTTCAGCATCACTTATGCTCATATGGCCACTCTGAAAATTTTGAAACCACTTATAAACTGTTCTAATTGAAGATGCAGAGTCACTGTAATGTTTATCAAGCTTCTCTTTAGTCTCCTGAGGCGTTTTGCCTTTCATAAAGTAATGTTTAATCACCACACAAAATTCTTTTTTGTCCATTTTTTTTCGACAATCACTCGACTTTCTTGACTCACACGAATGCCAAACACAAAGAAATAAACCAATTTGGCTGAAACTTGGTGTGTGTTCTTTCCAAAGATGTTACTAACTAAACATGACCTCGATACGCACCAGTGGTGCCATCTATCGGACTTTGCACGGACTTTTCAAACGCCCCTCGTATTTACAACACGTCTTCCGAGAGAGCTTGAAGAGTCACAAAAATAATCAAATTTTCAAAATATAGTGTAACTGGGAAAAAAATTGCTCACCATCAGTGGCAATAGAAGACACATATAAGGGTATTTAAATTTGAAAGCTCTTGGAGCCAGTGGCTCGTCTTTCTGGCAGAAGGGCTGAATGGGAAGGAATAAGGATGAAGGAAAAGGATTGGTGAGCTATAGGTAACGAGGAGAGTTCAGAAAAATCGCCCAGAACCCCAGGTCCGTGGAAACTTACCAGACAGGATGAGAAGGAAAAGACTTATTATTGTGGACTGCATCGGACAAAATTTGAAATCCTGGAAGCTTAAAGCTGGAAGATAGTGTAATACACAAGGAAGAGATTACCGAAAAAACATTGTGTACAAGTTAATAAGAACAGAAACCTAGGTGCATTGTATGTGTAAGTGGGGAGCAGGGAAAAATAAGCAGGTCGGAAAATGAAAGATATAGAAAACTAAAACCGATTGAAGAAAATAATGGTTACTATGAAGAAATGCCGAGACTGAAGAATTTAACATAAATTAAGGCCAGGTTGGTGGCGAGAGCTGAGAAATATTGTAACGCCTGTGGAGTTCCAAATGATTGGAAAAGAGCACAGGTAGTCCCAGTCTTCAAGAAGGGTCCTCGAGCAGATGCGCAAAACTATAGACCTATATCTCTGACGTCGATCTGTTGTAGAAATTTAGAACTTGTTTTTTGCTCGAATATCATGTCGTTTTTGGAAACCCAGAATCTACTCTGTAGGAATCTACATGGATTCCGGAAACAGCGATCATGTGAGACCCAACTCGCTTTATTTGTTCATGAGACCCAGAAAATATTAGATACAGGCTCCCAGGGAGATGCTATTTTCCTTGACTTCCGGAAGGCTTTCGATACAGTTCCGCACTGTCGCCTGATAAACAAAGTAAGAGCCTACAGAATATCAGGCCAGCTCTGTGGCTGGATGGAAGAGTTTTTAGCAAACAGAACACAGCATGTTGTTATCAATGGAGAGACGTTAAAGTAACCTCTAGCATGCCACAGGGAAGTGTTATGGGACCATTGCTTTTCACATTATATATAAATGACCTAGTAGATAGTGTCGGAAGTTCCATGCGGCTTTTCGCAGATGATGCTGTAGTATACAGAGAAGTTGCAGCATTAGAAAATTGTAGCGAAATGCAGAAAGATCTGCAGCGGATAGGCATTTGGTGCAGGGAGTGGCAACTGACCCTTAACATAGACAAATGTAATGTATTGCGAACACATAGAAAGAAGGATCCTTTGTTGTATGATTATATGATAGCGGAACAAACACTGGTAGCAGTTACTTCTGTAGAATATCTGGGAGTATGCTTGCGGAACGATATGAAGTGGAATGATCATATAGCATTAATTGTTGGTAAGGCGGGTGCCAGGTTGAATTCATTGGGAGAGTCCTTAGAAAATGTAGTCCATCAACAAAGGAGGTGGCTTACAAAACACTCGTTCGACCTATACTTGATTATTGCTCATCAGTGTGGGATCCATACTAGATCGGGTTGATGGAGAAGATAGAGAAGATCCAAAGAAGAGCGACGCGTTTCGTCACAGGGTTATTCGGTAACCGCGACGGCGTTACAGAGATGTTTAGCAAACTCAAGTGGCAGACTCTGCAAGAGAGGCGCTCTGCATCGCGGTGTACCTTACTCGCAAGGTTTAGAGAGGGTGCGTTTCTGGATGAGGTATTGAATATATTGCTTCCCCCTACTTATACCTCCCGAGGAGATCACGAATGTAAAATTAGAGAGATTCGAGCGCGTATGGAAGCTTTCCGGCAGTCGTTCATCGGGCGAACCGTACGCGACTGGAACAGGAAAGGGAGGTAATGACAATGGCACGTAAAGTGCCCTCCGCCACACACCGTTGGGTGGCTTGCGGAGTGTAAATGTAGATTTAGAGTTCTGAGGACCTGGTGTTTTTGGGAAGAATCCATGTGGCATATGTGGTGAAACAGGCATCAAGGTCATGACTGTCTTGTTGTAGAGCATGCTCTGCAACAGGTTATAGTGTATTGTGGGTGTTCACCCTTTGCTTATGCCCATTCATCCTAATTGATAACTTGGTGGTAGTCATGCTGATGTAAAAGGCTGAACAATGTTTACATAACAGCTGATATACAATATGTTGTAATAGTATGTGGTTTGCCAATTACCAGGCACGTATAGTTGATGGTAGGAGGGTGCATAGGGCAAGTCTTACAGTGGGGATGGTCACAGGGGTAGGAGCCACCGGGTAGGGAAATGGGTGCAGAAGGAACATTTAGTGTAACAAGGAGATGGCGATGATTGGGAGGACGATGAAAAGGTGTGATGGGCAGAATGTCTGACAGAAGGGACCTCATTTCAGGGCAAGGTCTTAGGAAGTCAGAGCCTAATCAAGACCAGAATAATACTGAGTGACAAGAGGTGTACTCCTAAGTTGTTTTTTGGAGGGATCAGCAATACCAGGGTTGGAGCATTTGTTTGTATTCCTGTTCACACCCATAGTCAGTGAAATCTGGATTACCGGAAAAATATGGGAACTGGCTGCACAGTTAGCTTCCTTACACTTTAGCAACAGGTACGAGCTGCTGCTCAGAGCTGGTAACACATCTGATCCAGCATAGGATATATTGTTGGCTGGACTAATGGCTGATTTTCCTGCCAAGTACGGACAATGCAGAAAGTGGTTATGTTGATCATTGGAAGCATCAACATTAGCGGGGCAATAGAATCGCCTCAGGAAGAGGTGTGAGGAAGAAGAGAGCTGTGCATTCAGTCTACCTGGGAGAAGATCTTGTCTCAGACATAGCGAAGACTTTGCCAGCAGCTGTTGAATGCAGTGGGTGCAGCCAGTTGCTAATAGTAGTTCATGTCCTCACAAATGGCACTTACACTCAGTCCCTTTAGAGTTTAGACTGTTAGTTACCATGGTAAAGACTGCTAGCCTTGCAAACCGGCTGGATGCATAGTTTACTATTTGTAGCTTTTTACCCAGAATCGATCAAGCTCTTCAGGTTTGGAGCTGAATGGAAGGTCTAAACCAAAGGGTGAGATGGTTCTGAGTTGATCTTGAATGAGAATTTTTCATCCTCTCCTATCAGAAGGAGAACTGTGGGGCCCCCTCAGTAAGTGAGGCATGCATTACACAAATTTAGTGACTATTCGAATACCAGACTACGTATGGTGTCCACATCGCTTTTGTTTTCAGGTAAACCTCCATATAGTCAAACATGAATTGTGTACTGTATCATCTATGGAAAGATCACAGAAAAAAAATGTTAAAAAAGAATTTTAAAAAACACCTCCGGTCACAACTTTTTGTCTTTTATTAAGTACGTGATGCATTTTGGACCAGGTGTAATTTGTCTTAATAGATGCATATTCCTGTCATGAAAAGGTTTGATGTTAGTTTAAGAATTTGAAGGTTTTTTTGCTTAAATTCATACTTGCAGTGTAGTGAATATGGATAAAATTAAATTAAAATTATACTGGACTGTGATTGGAATAGCTGGCCGGTGTGGCCGAGCTGTTCTAAGCACTACAGTCTGGAACCGCGCGACCGCTACGGTCACATGTTCGAATCCTGCCTCGGGCATGGATGTGTGTGATGTCCTTAGGTTAGTTGGGTTTAAGTAGTTCTAAGTTCTAGGGGACTGATGGCCTCAGATGTTAAGTCCCATAGTGTTCAGAGCCATTTTTTGTGATTGGAATATGTATTGCAAAGGTAGGATAGACATCAGATGGTGGCATGTTTGCTATCATAAAGAACATGACAGAATCTTGTGAGATTATAACAAAATCCAAAAGTAAAATAATTTGGGAGAAAGTAAACATCAGAGGTGGGTTAAGCATGGTAATTGGACGCCTTTAGGCAGTACCTGCCTGAGGGTTCAAAGTGGGAGATCACTTCAAAGAAGAAAACTTGGAACATATAGATGTAAGTTTCGTGATAATGCAGTGTAATATGTTGGAGATTTCAATTTGTCAGCTGTAGAATGGGAGAGTCATACAATTAAAATAGGTGCCACAGACTGGTAATCATATGGGTTGTTGCGAATGCCTCATCTGAAAACTACTTTAGCAGAGAATTGGACAATTGACTTATGAGGGCAACATCTTAGATCTCATAGCAATTAAGAGTGTTGAAATTCTAAAATCGTACAGCTGGGAATGATGTTAGTGATCATACGGCTGTGATAGCATTGATAACTATGGGTATTATAAGGAATGTTACCGAGGAATGGGAAATTTTTTTTCTTAGCAAGAGTGGCTGGGTACGAACTGTGGGTTATCTTGAGTATCCACCATCAAACATTTATCTCTAAGAACAAATGTGCTGTACAAATAGGTGAAGCTCAGAAGCATTGTGCAATATACCTGAGACTGAGCAAAGTTGTGAGGAATGGGAGAGACACACTGTGGTCGGTAGTCATGTTAGAAAGTTGCTAGGAAAGCAGAGATATCTTTATCACAGATTTGAGTAAAGTCTAATTCACAAACAGAAGATTAACAAAGCCAAAATGAGCATGTGGAGAGCAGTGTGAGAAGCATTCAGTGAATTTGAAAGTAATATTTTGCCAGCTGACCTGACCAAACTTCCGAAGAAGTTTTGGTCATAAATAAAATCGGTGATCAGGTTATCGATGCAGGAGTGCCATGTGCCATCTTTCTTCTGTATGAAGAACATAGAAAACCAAGGAGTTTTGTACAACTGAATAACATCTTGCATGTTCTCCACTTCCTTTTGAATTATCTGTTGTTCAGCCGAGATATCCTATATGGTCACTTACTGGTTAGAGGATGGCCTTCAGTGCTGAAACAGTTTCACATTGGGTTGTCTAGTCTACCTCCTCTCCTGTCTGGAGATGGATGCACATGAAAATTGATGCAGTATGCTCAACACGAAGGGTGAAATACTGAATTCGGTCTTCCAGATTTGTTTCACTGGAGGATTGTAATACTGTTCATCTTTCTTATCATTACATAAGTGCCAAAATGGCAAATATAGAGATAAGTCTCTGTGGAATAAAAAAACAACTAAAATTCCTTAACAGCAGGAAGACACTAGAACCAGATGAGATGCTCTTGTGATTCTACAAAGATTATTTGAAAGAATTGGCTCAACTTCCAGTGACAGTTTGTCAGAGGTCACTGAAGCAATGAAGGATACCCAGAAACTGAAAAAAAAGTCATTTCATTTTCGAGAAGGATCGTCAGACAGAGCTGTATAATTATAGATTTATGTTGCAGATACCAGCCTGTCGTAGAATTAAGGAACATGTTTTATGCTCATGCGTGGATTGTGAAAACTGAAACACTGCAAAACTCAGATTGCGCTGTAGGTAGAATTCAACATGCCATTCTTAATTGGAAGATGTAAAGATAATTTTGGCAGTGTCTCAAAACGGTATTAAATTTTTATTACCATTGACAATATATATTAATGACATGGTGGATAATACTGGAAACTCACTGAGGCGATTCACAGATGATGATGATGATGCTGTCTGTAGAAAGATTGCACCTTGACAATACTGTAGCAGAATAATTTGTTGGGCCTGTGGAGGTATTTCTCTGTCCAAAAAAATCCGCATGTAAATGCCACATGTACTCTTCTAAGCTCGTAACCACTTCCTGTGTGTAGTACATCCCTGAAGCGGAGGAATCTTACAATTCTCTGCTTGATAGCAGAGGCTGAGAAATTTCTGAGCATTCGGATCAAGACTTCCAATTGGATCCAAACTAGAGGGCCGTGATCAAGTTTTGAGAATGATGCTGCACAAGGCTAGTTGTCTTCATCAAATCATCAGCCTCCTGTAGGACCTCTAATCTCTTTTAATATGGACGGGGACAACCCTATAGCTAGTATCTACTTTCAACTTGTGCCCAGAGATTCACACTCCAGCTACTGTTCATCAATCATACTTATGAAAATGTGGACTGGCCAGGTCGAGTGTATCAGAAACTACTCTAACACAAGGGATCCCAAACACAGTAAAGGCCACAGGTGACACAGTGCCATCGCAGCCCAGGGCATACAGCCTGATGCCTTTTGACTATGGTCTGTGTAGCTACCAACCAGTGACCAGTTTGTGCTACATCCATAAACAACAGGCACACTCTCTGTCCTTCTTTAAACTATGTTAGTCTTTTCAACAAGGAATATGACATTAACCCAAGCAATCTGTAAATGTAATGTAAGTTCTGGTGGTATTAAGCTTCTGGCAATCACTACACTAGAAAGTCAGGTTCATGATACACTAATTGTCCAAAAATGTGCAACCAGTTAGAAAAAAAGGTAATAAATACCACTAAACACTGATACTTATGGTTTCTTCACATAAGTATATGAGAAAAAGCCTAAACTATGCGCTGTGTACATAATGGAACTGTGTTTGCTCTTGTCTGGGCAGCTATAGTTCTGATTTTGCACTCAAAAACTTGCCTATGGTGGAATTTTTGTTTCTTTACTATAGCATTCAGTAACCTAGTAACCTACGTGTTTGTCTGGTGCCGAATGGCAGGTACATCAAGGAACCCTGTCTTTGGTGGCTGACTTCGAGTTTGATAACCTGTTTTTACTAAATTTCAGTTCAAGGTTTCCGTACCTTTGCAGTTATCATCATATTGAATCAATAAATTTATCTGGCTCTAATGAATAATATTTTAGTATATTTGGTGTAACATGAGGGGCACTCCAAATATACTAAAATATTATTAATTAGAGCCAGATAAATAGTGTAGTGATTGCCAGAAGCTTAATACCACCAGAACTTACATTACATTTACAGGTTGCTTGGGTTAATGTTATATTCCTTGTTGAAAAGACTAACATAGTTTAAAGAAGGACAGAGAGTGTGCCTGTTGTTTATGGATGTAGCACAAACTGGTCACTGGTTGGTAGCTACACAGACCATAGTCAAAAGGCTTCAGGCTGTATGCCCTGGGCTGCGATGGCACTGTGTCACCTGTGGCCTTTACTGTGTTTGGGATCCCTTATGTTAGAGTAGTTTCTGATACACTCGACCTGGCTAGTCCACATTTTCATAAGTATGATTGATGAACAGTAACTGGAGTGGTGTAACATGAGGGGCACTCATTCCATTGGAACTACTGATGGCCTTGGGAGAGCCAGTCCTGACAAAACACTACCATCTGGTGAGCAAGATGTATGAGACAGGCGAAATACCCTCAGACTTCAAGAAGAATATAATAATTCCAATCCCAAAGAAAGCAGGTGTTGACAGATGTGAAAATTACCGAACTATCAGTTTAATAAGTCACAGCTGCAAAATACTAACGCGAGTTCTTTACAGACGAATGGAAAAACTAGTAGAAGCCGACCTCGGAGAAGATCAGTTTGGATTCCGTAGAAATGTTGGAACACGTGAGGCAATACTGACCCTACGACTTATCTTAGAAGCTAGATTAAGGAAGGGCAAACCTACGTTTCTAGCATTTGTAGACTTAGAGAAAGCTTTTGACAATGTTGACTGGAATACTCTCTTTCAAATTCTGAAGGTGGCAGGGGTAAAATACAGGGAGCGAAAGGCTATTTACAATTTGTACAGAAACCAGATGGCAGTTATAAGAGTCGAAGGACGTGAAAGGGAAGCAGTGGTTGGGAAGGGAGTGAGACAGGGCTCTAGTCTATCCCCGATGTTATTCAATCTGTATATTGGGCAAGCAGTAAAGGAAACGAAAGAAAAATTCGGAGTAGGTATTTAAGTCCATGGAGAAGAAATAAAAAGTTTGAGGTTCACCGATGACATCGTAATTCTGTCAGAGACAGCAAAGGACTTGGAAGAGCAGTTGAATGGAATGGACAGTGTCTTGAGAGGAGTATATAAGATGAACATCAACAAAAGCAAAACGAGGATAATTTAATGTAGTCGAATTAAGTCGAGTGATGCTGAGGAAATTAGATTAGGAAATGAGACACTTAAAATAGTAAAGGAGTTTTGCTATTTGGGGAGCAAAATAACTGATGATGGTCGAAGTAGAGAGGATATAAAATGTAGACTGGCAATGGCAAGGAAAGCGTTTCTGAAGAAGAGAAGTTTGTTAACATCGAGTATAGATTTAAGTGTCAGGAAGTCATTTCTGAAAGTATTTGTATGGAGTGTAGCCATGTATGGAAGTGAATCATGGACGATAAATAGTTTGGACAAGAAGAGAATAGAAGCTTTTGAAATGTGGTGCTACAGGAGAATGCTGAAGATTAGATGGGTAGATCACATAACTAATGAGGAAGTATTGAATCGGATTGGGGAGAAGAGAAGTTTGTGGCACAACTGGACCAGAAGAAGGGATCAGTTGGTAGGACATGTTCTGAGGCATCAAGGGATCACCAATTTAGTATTGGAGGGCAGTGTGGAGGGTAAAAATCGTAGAGGGAGACCAAGAGATGACTACACTAAGCAGATTCAGAAGGATGTAGGTTGCAGTAGGTACTGGGAGATGAAGAAGCTTGCACAGGATAGAGTAGCATGGAGAGCTGCATCAAACCAGTTTCAGGACTGAAGACCACAACAACAACAACAACAACAACAACAACAACAACAACGAGGGGCACTCAAAAAGTTTCTGTTCTTCAAAGGCCGTACAGTGCAAAATCGCTATGCCCATCACACAGAATTGCCATGAGAATTGAGGCTGTCATACCACCAACGCACCAGGTTGAAAATACTCATTTGGTTAAACACCATTTTCTGCTACATGAAGAATGCACATCCTCCTCTGACAGGAATCATCAACCCTTCAAGACCATTTTTGAGGGACTGAAGGCTTGATAATTGCATGGGGAGAGATCAGGACTGTATGGTGGTGCTCAAGTGTCTTCCACTTGGGTTGGCGTGACTTCTGCTGGGCTCTCAGAATGAACAGCATCCTGTGTTGAATTGCAAACAGCACGGAACTTGGTGCACCATTCCACAATGTGGTTTTGGACAAACAAGCTGCTCCATACAGTCTTCATTCTGAAGGATGTCTACCGTTGTTTGTTCTTCGGCAGCCGACAAAATAACATTAGCACATTTGTCTGTCCGGCCGTATTGGTAATAATGTCACCATAGTTCAGGTTTCTGAATTTACCACATGCATGTCAGACAGACACGAATATCATACCAATCCCTTGCGTGTGTGTCAGTGCTTATATAGTCACATCAGAGTCAAAATACACTGCATTTATGGTGCATCAATGCCCTCAAATGGAAACTTTTCTATAATCACTTATATTAGGTGAAGATTTATTTACAAATTACTCTTCAAAACTGAAGCCAAATGATTCCTTTTTGTGATGTGTGTATTGTTTGTAATGTTGAATGTCTATTTTAAAGACATTTTGTTTTTAGTGTGTGTAAAGTTGGTACTATTAAATTACATCTGCTTCTTTCTAGGAATGTTAAGAATATAAAGAAGTTGAGTGAGTTAGAATTGAAGCGAGGTAACTTGAAATCATCATGGCATGATCAATACAAAGACAGTGCATGGATTTTTGTTGGTGGTCTGCCTTATGACTTGACAGAAGGAGATGTAATATGTGTATTTTCACAGTAAGTGTTTCAGAGTAAGTTAATTTTTGTTGTACTGTCTCGAATTTTGACATGAATTACAGTTAACAAAGCAATTGTATTTTCTATAGATCATACACATTGTGATACTATCATTTAAAAATTCCAGAGTTTGATTGATTTTCGATAGCCAGTATTTCAGCTTTTTTTATAAGATTATAGTGCAGTTGGGTGCTGTACTAAAGTTGCAAATAGAGGCAGTGTCAGCCTGAATGCTTTTCCTCTATTGCCTGTAGGTTGCCAGTGTTGTACCTTTTCTTGCTTTTTGTCATTTATTGCAATATATAGTTGTTACTTTGAGTCATGAGAGCTTAGTTTAAACTTCACCCTCCATTGCAACCATATTCACATTTATACATTATGTGCAAAATGGCTAAGCAGGGATGGCTAGAGGGCAAATGTAAGGATGTAGAGGGTTATCTCACTAGGGGTGAGATAGATACTGCCTACAGGAAAATTAAAGAGACCTTTGGAGATAAGAGAACCACTTGTATGAACATCAAGAGCTCAGATGGAAACCCAGTTCTAAGCAAAGAAGAGCAAGCAGGAAGGTGGAAGGAGTATATAGAGGGTCTATACAAGGGCAATGTACTTGAGGACAATATTATGCAATTGGAAGAGGATGTAGATGAAGATGAAATGGGAGATACGATACTGCGTGTAGAGTTTGACAGAGCACTGAAAGACCTGAGTCGAAACAAGGCCCCCAGAGTATACAACATTCCATTGGAACTACTGACGGCCTTGGGAGAGCCAGTCCTGACAAAACTCTACCATCTGGTGAGCAAGATGTATAAAACAGGCAAAATACCCTCAGACTTAGATTAGAAGCTAGATTAAGGAAGGGCAAACCTACGTTTCTAGCATTTGTAGACTTACAGAAAGCTTTTGACAATGTTGACTGGAATACTTTCTTTCAAATTCTGAAGGTGGCAGGGGTAAAATACAGGGAGCGAAAGGCTATTTACAATTTGTACAGAAACCAGATGGCAGTTATAAGTGTCGAGGGACATGAAAGGGAAGCAGTGGTTGGGAAGGGAGTGAGACAGGGTTGTAGCCTATCCCCAATGTTATTCAATCTGTATATTGAGCAAGCAGTAAAGGAAGCAAAAGAAGAATTTGGGGTAGGTATTAAAATCCAGGGAGAAGAAATAAAAACTTTGAGGTTCGCCGATGACATTGTAATTCTGTCAGAGACAGTAAAGGACTTGCAAGAGCAGTTGAACAGAATGGACAGTGTCTTGAAAGGAAGATATAATATGTACATCAACAAAAGAAAAACGAGGATAATGGAATGTAGTCGAATTAAGTCGGGTGATGCTGAAGGAATTAGATTAGGAAATGAGACACTTAAAGTAGTAAAGGAGTTTTGCTATTTGGGGAGCAAAATAACTGATGATGGTCGAAGTAGAGAGGATATAAAATGTAGACTGGCAATGGCAAGGAAAGCATTTCTGAAGAAGAGAAATTTGTTATCATCAAATATAGATTTAAGTGTCAGGAAGTCATTTCTGAAAGTATTTGTATGGAGTGTAGCCAGGTATGGAAGTGAATCATGGACGATAAATAGTTTGGACAAGAAGTGAATAGAAGCTTTTGAAATGTGGTGCTACAGAAGAATGCTGAAGATTAGATGGGTAGATCACATAACTAATGAGGAAGTATTGAATAGGATTGGGGAGAAGAGAAGTTTGTGGCACAACCTGACCAGAAGAAGGGATCGGTTGGTAGGACATGTTCTGAGGCATCCAGGGGTCACCAATTTAGTATTGGAGGGCAGCGTAGAGGGTAAAAATCGTAGAGGGAGACCAAGAGATGACTACATTAAGCAGATTCAGAAGGATGTGGGTTGCAGTGGGTACTGGGAGATGAAGAAGCTTGCACAGGATAGAGTAGCATGGAGAGCTGCATCAAACCAGTCTCAGGACTGAAGACCACAACAACAACAATATTTACCACATGTTGTGTCTGTTGTCTGTTGTTTTCTCATATACTTAGCATGTCCAAAGATTCTGGCTATATTTGGACATGAAAATGCCATTACCAACCAGACCATACTTTAAAGTTGTGCAATCGCCACCGCCATCCCTCATGTTCTCATCATACTTCACTTTACTGTGAAAATTGTGTAAATTACTATTTGCCAAACTTTTTTATCATTAAGCTCCTTAATTATGAACCAGCAGAAGTCAAAAGATTTCAAGTCATTATTTCATGTGTTCAGCCACTGCCACTCCAACTCCAAAAACAGTCCTATGTGTAGCAATGTAGAGAATATTGTGTTGTTTTGTTGGTTTGTTTGTTTTTGAATAATTGATTAGCAATTCCAGACCCATTGCAGTCTCACATGTCACTCCATTGAAAAATGGATTACTAGTCACTTCTACTTCCATCCAAGGTTAGTATGAAGAAAAGCATGTGTGTAGCACCAACATTGCATGAGAAAGTTACAGATGTTCCTATCAAACCATTCCTCACATTTTCATCTACACTGTCACTCTGCAATTCACAGTTAACGTGTATGGTAGAAGAGTTACCGAACTGTTTTCAGACTATTTATCAAAAGTTCCACTCTTGAGTAGCATGTGGGGAAAAATCTTTTCGTGTGAGCTCTGATTTCTCTTATTTTATTACAATGGTCATTTCTCCCCACATAGGTGAGAATCAACAAAATAGTTTGGCATTCAGAGGATGCAGTTGGTGACTGTAATTTTGTAAAAAGTCTTTATTTTAAGATTCACCACCCCAACTCACTTTTTGTATCCATGACACACACTCTCCCCTATTTTGCAATAGCACAAAACAAAATGAGCTGTTTTGAGCTTCTTTGATATCCTTTGCCAATCCCATCCTTACCATGTAACAGTATTCCAGAAGAGGATGGACGTGCATAGTCTAAGCAGTCTCTTTAGTAAATTTTTGGACCTCCTAAGTGCTCTACCAATAAAATGCAATCTTCAGTTTTCCTTTGCCACGGCATTTTTTTATTGGAAGGTTCTAACGTAAGTAGTTTGCAGTTGTTATCCCTAAGTATTTAGTTGAATCTGTAACCTTTCAATTTGTGTTATTTACTGTGTAAGCAAACTTTTACAGTTTTTTTAAGTATTCATGTGGAGCACCTCACACCTTTTTTTGTTTAGGGTCAGTTGACATATCTCATACCATGCATATAGGTTATCTAAATATTTTCTGTGTAAGACAGTGTGTTGGGCGGAGCTGTTTCCTTCACTTCCCACAACCCTTTATGGCAGCAATCAAGTAAAATTCACCAGAAATAAGACTGTAATGCACTCCCCGTATCTTGCACTATTGAAATGCATTTAGCCACTAGAATTTTCCTTTTACTCAGTTTTCTTCTTTGAATTGTTTGTTCCTGACTTTTATTGCTTTGAGCTATAACAGATAACATCACTGTCTGGAGGCAGCTGTGATGGTGCAGACGTCTTACTTTTTTTCATCACTATGTTTCTTGTGGTAGTTGAGAACAAGCCCAACTTTAACAAGGGGAAGTGTGTATTCATTGTAAAAAATCTTATCATATATTTGGCCAAAAGTCTGTGCTGCTTTGTGATGGTGTAAAAACAAATTACAGTGTTACAATTTTGTATAATTTGAAGGTATTCTAATGCTTCCACAAACTTAATATTTTTGCTCTGATCCCAAAACAACTACTGAAATATCCTTGTGTCCTTCAAATTTTGATTTTATTTTGTAGATATGGAGAAGTAGTTAATATAAATTTAGTCAGAGATAAGGCTTCTGGCAAATCAAAAGGTTTCGGCTTCCTCTGCTATGAAGACCAAAGGAGCACTGTCCTAGCTGTTGACAATTTAAATGGTATTAAGGTAAGGAATCAGACTTATTTTACTAAATGTAATTTATTGAGAAGACAATGATAGAAAAAGTTGCTACATGATCATACAGAGCATAATCATTTTGTGGCCAAAAAAGTTCACCAACAAATGAACATTGAACTTTATGTATCACAGTTTTATGCACAGAAGAGAAGGAAGTTGTAGACACTTCACTGCAACTGGATGGACAAGGGGAGAGAAATGGGCTGCAGGTTGTTTGGAACCAGGCCAAGAACTTTTGTTTTCCACCCACAAATGTAAAGATGACAAATTATACAATGAAACACATTTTGAAGTTTTACTTGTATGAAAATTTTAGTAATCAATATTCTTCAAGTTTATAATATCACACATTCTTTTGATATTGATTTTGTTTCTATTCAAATTTGTTTATACAGGTAATACACCAAAAAGTTTCCTTGAAAAGACTGCTGTCAAGGCTCAGATGATACTTATCATTTTTGCCCACCATTCTGTTAAATAGTTTACTGCTTTCCTTCATTATTCCCTTTCCTCTGTGTGCATGTTATATGATATCTGTTTTGCTATGTAGTTTATGTATCTGTGTAGATGTATTATGTTTCATTTGATATTGTCAATAATATACATTATGTCCCATTTTTTACCTTGTCATACTGTACGTAACATTCTTCTGCTTTCTCCTGCACCCACGAGCACCACCTTTTGGATACTTCAAGGATGCTTATACACATGTTACTGTCGTGTCTGTAGTAGGAGAGTTCTTGTAAAATGCAAATAATTTAGGAGTGAAAGAGACCACTTACCAAGTAGCAGGAGCATTGAATCGTCAATAGACACGCACCAATCAGAAAGAAAAGTTGCTAGGTTTTAGAATAAATCTTTTATTAAGCTAGTGTACACACACACACACACACACACACACACACACACACACACCAGTGAGAAAAAAGAGAAAGAAAGATTTTGGAATAAAGCCTTTATCAAGGTAGAGTATAATCACTGTGTGTGTGTGTGTGTGTGTGTGTGTGTGTGTGTGTGTGTGTGTGTGTGTGTGTGTGCGTGCGTGTGCGTGCACGCTCATGTGATTATACTCTTATCTTGATGAAGGCTTTATTCTGAAAGCTAGCTATTTTCTTTCTCTTTTTTCTCACCAGTAATACCTACATTGTGGTTGCTGGACACACAGTGTGTGTGTGTGTGTGTGTGTGTGTGTGTGTGCGCGCGCGCGCGCGCGCGCTCGGGCAACGCATGTGCGCGCGCACTGTCACATTCATGTGATTATACTCTAGTTTGATAAAGGCTTTATTCTGAAAGCTAGGAAGTTTTGTTTCTATTTTTTGTGTATGCCTGTCAGTGACTTAACACTTCTGCTATTCACTGAGTGGTTCGCTTTGCTCCTAAATTATTTACTGTCATGTCTGTATTTTTATTTTGATACTTTTTCACTACTATTCATATTATCAAGTATTCAACAATATGAATTACAGTAGATTGCTGCTCACCACACAGAAGGACATTGAGCAGCACACAGGCACATTTAACAATAGACTAAGCTGTCAGACAAAGTTCTTCATCAGATTTAGAAAAAAACATACACAAACATATGGGCAGTCTCATCGGTGCACACTGAAGCTCGACTGCAGTGTATAGCATTTTTTAAGTATCATCATAGTCACCTTTGACTGTAAAAGTTATTTAGTTGCAGTTTTGCAATTTCAGCTTACATGGTCGTTATCAAGTAGTGTAACTGTGCTGTAGTAACGGCAAAATGGAAAAATCATCTAACATGTATATGGAAGATATTGCAACAGTACAGTTAATAGATTTTACAGTCAAAGGCAACTGCAATGTCATTTACAACTTTTTAATGTCAGTCATGAGAAGTCAATGCCATGAATAATGATTGTGGCTGTGGAGGATAGTGGAGGGGGGAAAGGCCTGTGGGTGTGTGCAGGGATGTGGCGAGGACAGAATGGTGGGCTAGTAGGTGCAGCATTGGGAAGCTGTTCTGGAGGAGGGAGAAAGAGGAATAAAAGAGAAGCAGAGAAGGGGAAAGGACTATGCAGGTGATTTGGGGTAAGCATATATATGAAAGTGGAATGTGAGCTGGAAAGGGCAAGGGTTGAGGTCAGAGGGTTTACGGGGACATATCTTTCATCAGCAAAATTGTTTAATGAACCTCTGTTAAAGATCGTGAGACAAAGCCAACAAGCAGTACTTCAGAAATTTTATATTTGTAAAACTGTTTCCAATCAGAGTGCAGATCATTACAGTGACTGCTAATTAACTTGGTAGTGTACATCCAAAGAGACAGAGAATACATAGAGAGACTGTGGCAAGTTACTCAGTGCTCCCTGTGGTAGCACAGTGTACTGTTTCAGGTGTCTCACTTGGGAAGTCATTCTGGAGTTGTTTTGAAAGTGAGAGACTCTGTGCAATGTTTTCTATGCTAAAGAGTCATCGAGTTTCTTTTTGTAATAGTGCCTGCCATATGCACAGAGTATAAATGCATGCATGTATCTCAAAAAAAGATTAAAGATTGGTGTAAATAATTTTGTGTGTGTGTTCTCTAACTGTAATGGCAAATGTGATTACGTAGGCTTTCACGGAGTAATAAGTCTTGAAAGTCTCTTTGGGTTTGCTGCCGGATCCTAAAATCAACTTGACTCGATATTTCAGCGATCCAACTGTTGCGTCAGTTCTCAGCGGGACTCATCAGCAGAAGCAGCATTTCCTGAAGATGGCGAACAGTTTGATCGCCGAAATATCGAGTCAAGTTGATTTTAGGATCCGGCAGCAAACCCAAAGAGACTTTCAAGGTATAATGGCAAATACCTTAAGCCATATGATAGTCCTAGAATTTTGTGACAATAGAGAAGCAGTTATACTTGCATCATACTTTGTGATGTTTCTGAAATCTCAGGATGATAAGATAATAAAGTGCCTTTTTTTGTTTGTATAATTCCATTTTTGACAGTTTCAGTAAACATTACTCCAGCAATTGTTTTTGTTGCTCTCTTTAACATTACAAAATATGGATATCAGACAGGAAGGTCTGTCATCTCCTGTGAACAGATAGATGAATGTTTAAAATTATAACTTCAAGTTATACTAGGAGCCCATTATATGCAAAGTGTAAAGCGCAAATTACTCTGTGAAGCAATCTTGGTGTGCTTATATAAATGTATAACGGAAAATCGGGGATGGAATGTAACAATATTATGTAAGGATAGTTGCTACTCAGCTTATAGCGCAGATGCTGAGTCGCAGAGTTGCATTTGAGTGAGTGTGTATCTGTTGTTTATTTTTGACAAAGGCCTGTTGGTGGAAAGCTTATCATGTGACAGTATTTTCGTTTTGTCTATCTGTGGCTCAGCAGCTCTGCTATATCGTCAGTAGTAATTATCCTTTCCATAATATTGTGTCCATGGATAGTTGTTTTCCAGTGTTTGGACCTACAACAGGTAGTTCCTTATGTATATTTTAAATTATAACTTCAGATAATCATACAAATAAAGTAAAATGTGCAAATTGTGAATTAATCTGTTACTGAATCTTTGAATTTGAAATGTGGATGGGTAGGCATGTGGCTAAAGTGTGATATTGAATCCCTTGCCCCTCTCCCCAAAATCTTGATTGTGGTGCTTGATTAACCTGTAGATTAGTCTAATTTTTACGTGCACCCCTTATTTAACCACACTTTGCCATACTCCATGCACTTTTTGCCATAAAAATTAAAACTTCAAGGTAAATTCAGAAAATGTATCATAGATAATGGGCAAATCTCCAAATATTTTGATGCATATTATGTGCATCCATCGTAACTTTTCAGAATTAGGCTCTATATTTAATCAGAGCAATCTGATTCATGGAAAAAACAAGATAGTATTTTGGCTGTTATTTTAATACACTTAATACCAACCAAGAACTTCATTGTATATTCAACTGCCATTGCTTTTCCAACTGTTGAGGTGGCTTAAATCATAATATGTTTGTTTTATGGGGTGGTGTTTCCTTGCTCATCGCTACACAGTTTCTGTTTTGAGTGTGAAATGAATGGTACGTACCACTGAAATTAACATAATCTTTCTGTAAAATGTTCATCTCTGAAACCTCTGTCATTCTTTGAAAGTTTACTGTGCTAAAACGCATGAAGGTGGTTCCTGAACTAAAGTTTACAGACTATATCTTTTACTTGTGAAACACCATCAAGAGATGATGTATATACTCAGAAATAATATTGTTTTTGGTTACAGCTGCTGAATGTTAACAGTTGCAATGTTGTAAATTCCTTACGCAGCATCATGTTACATCCCCCTTTCTTTCAACTTCTGAAAACTAGGTGGAGGATAGTTCAGTGTGATTCACTCTGGTCATGGTGTTGCCTCACTGTGATGTTCTGTGTCTTTGGTTCATCCTCAAAGAATGCCCGAAAAAGATTCAAAATGACTTCGTGTTATATTGATTCTTTCAGTGCCATGTACAATCATTATTTACTGAAGTTGATCAAATTAGAGCCTTCAAGGCCTCTCATACACTGGACCAAATTTTACATATACAGTAATTCTTAATATCATAGTGACTTCAATAATGGCATGTATAATATTATAAATAGTAGGAGAAGAGGAAAGATGAATTGAAACATCATTTGGATATGTCTAAGGCCATTTGGAATATTAATGATAACTAAGAACTAGTATAAGTACTACTAGTGTTAATAGTGAATAATAGCAACAGGGAAAAAAGTCTAGTTCCTGAGCAGTTTTATTCTGAAAATCATTGGCTTTCCAGTCAGTTTTCACACTCACGCAGCTTTGGAAATACTTTCATGTAGACTACGCCAGCCCATTTGCCTGTTTCTGACAGGTGATATATTTAATAATCATTTACTTATTATCCAATTTTCTGTTTGTCCACAAGATGAAGTTTAAAAATACTGGAGAGGCAATCACCAAGACCTTATTTAAAATATTCACCCTTGAAAGGTTACCACAATTAGAGTGTTGAGTTCGGACATTTAATAATGAACCAAACTTATTATGGAAAGTTCATCAGAAATGGTTATCACTTTGTTCTTGTGTGCTTAATGAAAGATGCAGATGAACAGCTAGAGTAATACTAAAATTCTACATGGCCAGCGGCTGCTCTCATCAGTGTCTGCAAAGAACTCTAGGGTTCTTGCTTGATGTTACAGTCAGTGCGAGAATGTACAGTAGGCATCCAGGCTGGATGGCCGTCATAGTGGAGTGGTGTAGTGCATATGATGGTGTTCAGCAGAGAAAGTGACATTTACTACTACTGCTGCCTTCACCACCAGCCTGCCATCAGCATGCATATGTGGCACTCCTCCCCCACATATCTTGCTGTATATTCCACTCCAGTAACTCTATTGCTTCAGGGAAAACCCAAGATCCCAACTACAGCAAGTTCACCACGTGCAGTCCATCTGTGTATTGAGATCCTGGTGGCTGTGAGAAGTGTCACTGTTTTATGTTCACTACTCTGCCTTCTGTTACTCTATGCAACAGACCTTGCTCTTCACAGACAATGTACAAATGCTTCTTGGAACTTTGTAAGTCTTATAGACTAAGTAGCCAGGTAATACGACTGGACTGTGTCTCCTGGTACTACTTCATTCAATGACTGTACAGCTAAAAAGTAATTACAGTGTTCTGGCCACTATATAAATGCATTCAGTGTGTTCTATACTACAAAATATGTCTGCAAAATGAACATCTGGTAGCATTGATACTTAAAGTAATGATCATCTGCATAACCTATCTTTTAATTGTGCAAAATTTTCATACAGATTAAAATACATATTGTGAAACCAGTTGTCAAAACAAGAAAAACAGATATTACAGACAATTTAGCACAGAGATATTTTCTTACTATCATCATTTTCAGAGGTGATGTAAACAAAATGGTAACAAATTTCACGAAAAATGTTTTTTTGCCTGACTCGTAGATTCCAAAGGTCTTGGATGAAAGTACAATTTATTCTTTCATGTGCTAGTCCTTGGGAGGAGGTCTTTGGTTTCTGGCCTACTGTTTTCCTCCTATAACAGTTTTATATTACTAAACTTAACAGATGATTACATATTTTTGTATTAGCTTTTGTGAATTACACTACCATCATTTAAACTTTGTTCTTTTCAGTGTCTCTTTCTTCACTCATACTTACAGTCATTTATCCTTCCTATCAAGCCTAACCTTTACCAAAATCTCTAGGACAGGAAATTATTGTTTTTGAAAGACTTAAGTTTAGAATCAACTACCTCATGTTTTCTTTGGTCCAGTCATTTGGAATTTGTTCCGTAGTTGGTTATGTTTGTTTTGTTTTTAGATACTTGGCCGCACGATTAGAGTGGATCATGTTGCAGACTACAAACCACCTAAAGATTCTGAAAAACTTGATACAGAGACAAGAAAACTTTATTCTGAAGGTTGTGCACCAAAACTTACATCAGAATCAGACAAGGAATCTGGGCAGGAAACTAAAAATCCAAAAAAAGGTGTGTCCCATGATGTCTTAGTACCACAAGATTTTACTGTATGCAATGTATGTACCACCAGAATACTAGCATAAATTTTTTTACTTTTGCACTTGCCTTTATATAAATCAGTTTCTTCATACTGATTGCCCTCCCCCCTTCCCAATCCCACTTACACTATTATTTCACGTGTGAAGCGCACACACCCCAACTAACTTTTCCTTGTCCATTGACACCACTCCATTTTTCTTGTTGTCCTACCTTGTGATTCTCCTTTAATGGGATTTCACAGTTCCATTAGAACATACATTGTACACTTGACAGCACAAAAAAGATGGGAGAAAAATCACAGCCAGACTCAAAGTCCAGTGCAGTAATGGCACAAATGATATGCAATAGTTCTTTTCTAGATTATGTTGAGAATGATAAATGATTGCTTTAAATATTAGCAAAAATTGTTGTTTCTGTATTCTAGACCTATTCCAAGAAGACACAAAAGATTTTCTACAAATAAAAAACCCTGTCCACATTCCTCCAGAGCCTCAACACCTTTTCACCCATTTACTTAACCTGATCCTCCTCAGCCCAACAAGCCACGTTCCTCGATGTCAACCTCCACTTCAGCACCTCTGTCCACATCAAACCTACTAACCACCAACACCTCTACTTCAAGAGGTGCTGCCCATTCTACACCAAGAAGTTCCTTCCATACAGCCTAGTTGCCATGGTTATTTCATCTGTAGTGATGAGCAGTCCCTCTCCAAGCATACCAGTAGTGGTTTCACTGACATCTTCACAGACTGAAATTTCCTTCCCAACCCTGTCCAGAAACAGATCTCCCATGCCTTCCCTCACCACTCTCACCCTCCCCATAGTCTGACAACAAAGGCACACTGCTCTTGTGACTCAGTAACACCCAGGACTGGAGCAACTCAGTCATTTTCTGCCAGGGTTTCAATATCTAACATCCTGCCCGTCCCACCCATCTCACATTGGTATTCTGCCACCCACCAAACCTGTTGATTATTATCGTGCTGGCCTACCACACTTCTACTCCCAATGCCTTGCCTCATAGCTCATATCCCTGCAATAGACCCAGATCAAGGCTTGTGCGACGTGTCTTGCCATTACCATCTACTCCAATTCTGACACTGGCATCTCCTAACACACAAAAGTCAGGGCCAGCTATGAAAGCAGGCATGTGTTGTACGAACTTAGCTACAACCATTGTGCCACATTCAACATGGGAATGACTACTAACAAGCTGTATGTCCGCTTGAACGACCACCGACAGACTGTTGCCAGGAGACAGCTGGGCTGCCCAGTAGGTGAACATGCCAGCCAACAGGATTGGCCTGTGGCTTCTGGTTTCTCCCCATAGGCAGTACTAGCATCTTGCCCCACCCTCACCTCCCACCTCTCCCATCCCCCACTCTATGCCACCTCCTTACCACCCATCATCTGCCCCAGCAGATCGCTGCTCATTTCAGAGAGAGTCACAGCCAGCCTCAGTTTTTGTTGTGTCTAAGTGTCCAAGTTATACTCCTGAGGAAAGACTTTATCTGAAAGTTTATATATTTGTACCATTATTTTCTTTGTGCCTGTCTATGACTCAAAGCTTCCTCTATGTGGTGAGTAGCAAACTATCCTTTTCATATTATTGTTATATGTTATGAATACACTAAATAGACCCTTAACAGGGAAATTTGTGCTGTTCATCACTGTAACTGAATGGTCAAGTTGTAGGCTTTCTATGTAAAGGGACAGAAGATTAATTCCATGTTTAGTTGCAAAAGTCTTTTTTTCCTTGTCATAAGAGACAAGTACTGCTTGAAAAGCATCCCTCTATTCAGATGATATACAGGCAATTTTCGACACACACACACACACACACACAGTGCATGTGACACTTCTGATCTCACTTGTGAATGTGACTATGATAGAACTGGCAGTGACATTTACTGTTTGCCCATGTGCACGTGATTGCCTGAAATCTGCAAAAAAATTACAATATTAATAAAAAATTAAATCCATCAAAGTCTAGCAGAAGGGTAAATCATATCAAAATCATTCAGGCCACACACCAGGAGCAGCACAAATACTGTGGTTTTATTATGGTCATATAACTGAAATCTGCCAAGGAGAGCTACACCTAATGACCTATCAATTTCAGTGTGCATTAAGAGACTGATGGGACCACTAACAAGTAACTCTTATAGTTTATTAACCTTAATTTTCCAAAAAATAGATAATTTGTAACTCATGTTGTTGTATATTTTTGTTCAGGCATTCTCTTCCCGAACCTGCAAACTGCATATTGTTTTATTCTTACCTGTGTTGTTATATTCTCCCATAAATTTTGCAAAACACTGTAGTGTTAGTTGGGCGAGATATGGATTAATTAATGGATATTTAATATGGTTGTTGTTAACGTCTTACTTGGTGGGAGTATTGCCTTGATTATGGTGATAAATGGTTTTCTCTTTTCCTTGTATGCTTCCTGTTAGAAGGAAATGTAACATTGCAACTTCTGTTTCTCTTCATTATTTGATGCCTTTTGTGTATATTGTCTACAAACATTACAATATACTTTGGATAACATCAGGCATTAAATTGGGATGTCCAATATGAAACCATTAAATTCAGGTTTTTACAAAGAATATAGCTTCATTCTGATATTTCGTTAACAGTTAATTTGTTTGAATTCAGTCAGAACCATTGTCAGAATTGCATTTTCACTGAGGGCTTTGGGCTTCTTCAGTGTAGGCTGGTGATGTTGTTAGGTGCTCTCACATTCACGTTCATGCAGCTACTGCTTCTAACCTACATCAAAGAGTAGAAGCATTGAGTCATTGACAGGCACACACAAAAGAGAGTGAAAACTTGCTAGCTTTCGAAAGAAACCCTTGGATGGGCTAGAGTGCATGGTGCACCTACACGTCTGCCCCCCCCCCCCCCCCCACCCCCACACACACATATATATCTGTGCTCTTACATTGTGCCTGCTAGACACACAATTTATAGTGTGTCAAGGGGGGGGGGGGAGGGAGAGAGGGAGGGAGGGGGGGGGAGAGAGAGAGAGAGAGAGAGAGAGAGAGAGAGAGAGAGAGAGAGAGAGAGAGAGAGAGAGAGAGTCCACTGTAGCCCATCAAATGACCTTCTGAAAGCTAATAAGTTTTCACTCAGTTTTGTGTGTGCCTGTCAACAACTCAGTACTTCTGCTGTTAGATGAGTGGTCTCTTTTCTCATAAATTATTTACGTCCTGCCAGAACTTTCCTTACTATATTTATTATTTAATGCTGTAATTATAACAAAAGTATAACTAATCTTCAGTTTCATTGAAAACCTTTACATTAGCTAAGTGAAAAATAAAAAGCATAATGTAAATGAGGGGATTTGAACTCTCAATTTTCTAGTCAGTAAATTATTGCTCTAATCACTGCACAACCTACCTCTGCTGTTGAACATAGTAAAGCACTCAAACATGATGACTGTTGACCTCAATTTTTTTCTAGAAGTAATGTCTAATGGCCTAAACCATGTGTGCACACATTTAAGAAGTTTAAACTGACAGACACCCTTGTAGGAGAATGTCATTCTTCACTTTAGACAATACCCTCATATGTGGTGGCAGTATTCTGCTGCTTTGACTGACAAAAGAACATGTTGAGTTACGTATTTCATCACATTATTCATTCTGTGTTAGCCAGTGACAGCACACAATTTGAGTCCACCGGCTTTATTCATAAGCCATGTGTCATCATCAATAGGCTATTAGTGACTGTGTCATTGCTATTGTGGAGGAAGTGTATTTGGCGGCATTGGAGGCTGGGGCACATTATGACATTCCAAAGTGCACTGCAGAACCATGGAGAAAATGACATGATGATAACGGAGAATCAGTAGGCTTGTGGGATTTGGATGTTGGTATGTAACACTACCAGTCCAAGATGATGAACTTGTAAGCACATCATGCCAATTTTTTGGTTGGTTGGTTGACATGGTTTGCAACTACTTTTTGGAAATTGGACTACAAAGCTAAATGTGCTGCCATCAAAGGGAAGTTGTGTGATGATCATTGACTCTACCAATCAGCTTTGATGAGGAATGTATTTATCATGACTGTCAGAATGTAATAATTTCAAAGGGATCAGTTTTTCCCACGGTGAATGATGGTCCAGTGTGTAGGCTGGGTGGCGTCCGTTTTGAACCCAAATGTATCTGTGAGTAATCTTGTGGTGCGCATGTCCCATGTCAATTTGGGGCCGGATGTATTCACAGGATAGATGTCTGACTTAATGTTGTTCAATATACTTCTTTTATGGGTACTGTTAGGATATCAACAATGAGACAACTGTATCATGAGGAGTTAACATGTTTCCAGCAGGAACTGTCTGCTATACATATCAGTTATGATGCATAGGTGGTTGCAAAATAGAAAATGTGATCTCTCTTCTCGATTGGTCTCCTAGTGTGCCATGCCTCTACCCCATTAAAAACATAGGATGGAGACAGAGTTGACCATGCAATGAAATTCAATGACAACTTTCGCAGTGTTGCCGTAGCGGCCTGGGAGGAAGTGAGAAATTCGTCATTTATCTTTCAGACTCTATTTCTTGCAGGTTGCAGATGGGCATTGAGGTGGAAGGCCATTGGATGTAGTTTTAAGTGTATAGAAACCATATGCTGTGTCTTTTGAGGGGCAAAAAAACTATTATTTAGAATCATGAACTGTTCATTCTGTTAATTTTCTGTAGATTAAACAAATTGATGCACTAAAACAAAACAAAAAATTAGTTGCTGATGTTTGTTATCATTCTGTCGGCTACACAACTGAATGTTGAAGTCACTGTACTAACTGTTGCAGTATTCAGGCATTTCTTATTGTCGCTCCTCACGTGACTCACTTTGTCGACTTCAAGCAACTTTTCTGCATCTGAAATCCTAGGAATGGTAGGGAGTAGATTTCCTTGTGTGTTTTTAGATTGTGGGTGCTGTGAGCTGAGTGTCAGTAAGTCATAACAACTCCCTCAGTTAATCACACAAGTACATATCACCCTTTACTTTTATGAGCAGTGCTGTACCCACCACTTTTTGTGCTGTCACATGTTCATTGATTATGAATTCAAATCTATAATGAAGTAATGACAATATTACTATATATTATCAAATATCAAAGTGTTAATTTTTCATTTTAAGGAGATGTCACATCTTACTGAAAATACCTTTAGAGGCTGTAGAAAACTATACCTGTGGATTAACTGACAATTATTAATTACAGAGAAAAAGGAAAAGATGAAGCAGAAGAAAAAGAAGAAGAAGAAAAAACGAAAGAAGGCTAAGGTGCAGAACACTAGTTCCAGCTCAGAGGAAGGTTCAACCTCAGCAAGTGACTCTGAAGATGAAACGCGAGCAAGCAGTAAAACAAAGAAGTCTCGGAAAAAGAAGACAGCAAAGTCAGAGAGCAGCAGTGCAAGTGATGCAGAAAATGTACCTGCTAAAACCAAACGACAGCAGTTGGAGGAAAAAATTAGGGCTCTCGAACGTGCTCTAAGTACTGTGAAGCGGGCAGCAAAGATGAATGAGGAAGCGGCTGATGTTGGTACAGCTCGGCCAAAGGATGCTCATTCTGGGGAAGTTTCCACAGAACGTGTAGATCGTGGCAGTGTTTCTAAGAAGAAGGACGCTGGGGACAGTGAAGGTGGCAGAAAGAACACTGAAGAGCGAGGAGTTACAAAACACAGTGAGCAGCCTAGAGACAGAGAACGGGACAGAGACAGGGAAAGAGAGAGGGGTAGAGAAAGAGAGCGTGACTGGGAAAGGAGCAAAGAAAGAAGGTACAACAGAGAGGGCGGAACATCTGGCAGCTGGAGTAGGGACCGAGATGGCCGCAGAAACTAAAGAAAGTTCTGTTAGTTAGTCACTTTCTTGCTGCCAGAAAATTGGACACTGAATGGTACAGTTACTGTTAGAGAGGTGGTGTGAAAAGTGAGAGACTGCTATTGTGGTTTATTAGAGCAGTATGGAAAATTTGATGTAATAGCATATATGTTGTACTTTTTGTTACTTTTCATACTTTTACGCAAAGTAAAGCCAACCCATTTAAATTTAATTTGTGTACTCTTTTATCAATCACTGTTACTGAAAGTAATTTACTGCCATTGTACATAATGGCACAACTGATATGTTCATACTAAATTGCATTAAAGATCATTAAGTACAGTACCTGTTAAGACCGCATCACATTAATAGGTGCCTTGAAGATGATAAAATGAAGGTAATTGTTTATCTGAGACATTTCAGTCAAGATACTGCCCACAGATAGCTTTGTGTGTTGTGATGTACTGTTTGTATCTGTTACCAAGTTACTACAATAATAGTGACTCATCTTTTGAAAAATGAGATTGAAGTGTTGAGTTCACAATCTGCTGCAATCTTTGTTGGGTTATTCACATTCTGTACCTTCAATTGAATCCAGCTGCAGACTCTGAAACAAGGCTGAGCCCATTAACTTGTCACAAATCAAAATATTCTGTAGCTTTGTGGGAAGTAATTTCCGTAACTGTGACAGTTTGAGGAAAAGTGACATAGTTTAGTGATCACCAGTTCATTTCCTTTTGATGAAGCAATATTTAAGACTTTTATAATGTCTACATCAGGTACAAAGTTGTCTGCTTTTACTGATTCATTAGGTGCAAATGTTGTAGGGTTAGAAACTTTTATTTTTATGTCATACTAGTCTCCGCATTTAGAATAATTGTATAAATACCAAAGTGATTTTCACTAAACCATAAACAGTTTGATAAAAAATGTTATATTTTACGTATCTCAAATAGATATTTCTTTAACAAACCATGTGTCATGCTTATGAAGCCCATAAAATGTGTGTTCACATGTATCCTGCAAGCCACTGTACAGGGTGTGGTGGAGGATAATATAAAAGGAAAGCTGTCATTAACGTGAAAGTCAGTTTGAACACCAGTCTGCTTTACTAGGCATGCTCATATTGGAGGCAATATATGTTGCCTTTTTCCAAACTTCTGATTGGTTTACTTGGCCAGTTATAGGGGTCCTACAGTTTAACATGAACTGTGAACTGCAGTGCAACTTGACATTTTTCACACTGACAAACAGTGCCAGGGGTGAAAGAATAAGTCGCTATTCAGCTTGTACAGTTTCCCACCACTAGTGGGTTTGCCTGCAATACAGGCCTCTCCATCATTTCCACCACCTCTGTGTCATTACTGTCTTTGTCATGTGCTTCTTCCCACTTCTTTTAGCCACCTCTTTGGTCTCCTACCCCCTACCTACATCTTGTGCATACCCCTAGGCAGCCTCAGCTTCTCTATTTTCTTCAAATGCCCCTAGAATATTAATCTTTTCCACTAAATCTTCCCTTGTACGGATTCCTCATGTGTTTTCTCCACGACATTTTCATTTCTCATCTTCTGCATATACTACTGGCCATTAAAATTGTTACATCACAAAGATGACGTGCTACAGATGCGAAATTTAACCGACAGGAAGAAGATGCTGTGATATGCAAATGATTAGCTTTTCAGGGCATTCACACAAGGTTGGCACTGGTGGTGACACCTACAACGTACTGACATGAGGAAAGTTTCCAACCGATTTCTTATACACAAATAGAAGTTGACCGTTGTTGCCTGGTGAAACATTGTTGCGATGCCTCGTGAAAGGAGGAGAAATGTGTACCATCACGTTTCCGACTTTGATAAAGGTCGGATTGTAGCCTATCGCAATTGTGGTTTATGAAATCGGTGGGTTCAGGAGGGTAATACAGAACGCCGTGCTGGATCCCAATGGCCTCGTATCACTAGCAGTCGAGATGACAGGCATCTTATCCGCATGGCTGTAACGGATCGTGCAGCCACGTCTCGATCCCTGAGTCCACAGATGGGGACGTTTGCAAGACAACAACCATCTGCACGAACAGTTAGACGATGTTTGCAGCAGCATGGGCTATCAGCTTGGAGACCATGGCTGCGGTTACCCCTGACGCTGCATCACAGACAGGAGCGCCTGCGATGGTTTTCTCAACGACGAAACTGGGTGCACGAATGGCAAAACGTCATTTTTTCAGACGAATCGAGGTTCTGTTTAGAGCATCATGATGGTCACATCTGTGTTTGGCGACATTGCGGTGAACGTACAGTGGAAGCGTATATTCATCATCGCCATACTGGCATATCACCCGGCGTGATGGTATGGGGTGCCATTGGTTACACGTCTCGGTCACCTCTTGTTTGCATCGACAGCACTTTGAACAATGGACGTTACATTTCAGATGTGTTACAACCCATGGCTCTACCCTTCATTCGATCCCTGCGAAACCCTACATTTCAGCAGGATAATGCACGACCACATGTTGGAGGTCCTGTACAGGCCTTTCTGGATACAGAAAATGTTCAACTGCTGCCCTGGCCAGCACATTCTCCAGATCTCTCACCAATTGAAAACATCTGGTCAATGGTGGCTCCTCACAATACGCCAGTCACTACTCTTGATGAACTGTGGTATCGTGTTGAAGCTGCATCGGCAGCTGTACCTGTACACACCATCCAAGCTCCGTTTGACTCAATACCCAGTCGTATAAAGGCCGTTATTACGGCCAGAGGTGGTTGTTCTGGGTACTGATTTCTCAGGATCTATGCACCCAAATTGCGTGAAAATGTAATCACATGTCAGTTATAGTATAATATATTTCTGGTACCCGCACACCGTGGAATTTGAATCCACGCCGGACATCATGGACAAGACCCATAGAGGTCTCTGCACCATCGCACCGTAAGCCGTGGCGGCGCGTTCCTCCTGGCCCGCTTTTAGTGTGAGGGCGCCACAGTGAAACATGTGGTCCCAGTGGCCAATAGCGTCACCCCCCAATAGCATACTTAATCGCCTGCCTCGCGCTCAGCCAGCAGTCTAACATCGCGTTGCGTTTCAGGACATATCGTCTCAGACAGCATATTGACTTTGTGTTTCTATTCCAGTAGACGTGGTTGTCTTGTCTGGTTTGTTGCTCTGTTGTCTGTTCTTGTTGTGTTGTAAGGTCCTCCATTGGTCGTGTCCGTCCTCTCCTGTTGTGTTGTTGTTCACGGGCTGTTCCGCAGGTCCTGCCGCGTTTCCGTCACTACTACCTCATGACCATTCCGGTCGCCGTTACAACAATATTTGTCCAATGAAACCTGTCTATCATCTGCATTTCTTCTTGGTATAGCAGTTTTAATGGCCAGTAGTGTATTTGTTACACCTATCTGGACTTCTTGAAATCTTCATCTCACTTGCTCACACCTCAATTTTTTGCTCTTTTCTCCATAATCTGGGGTTTCTGCATCACCCAGCAGAATTGGTATACAGGGTGTTTCACATTTCCCACAATGGCCTTCTAAGGGTTGTCAAGGGGACTTCATGTACTTAGTTTTGATAAGGAACCCATGGTCCAGACATGTATCATAAGGATATAAAATAAGTATGAAGCAAACAGTGGAAACTCCAGGTTGGAATATCAACAATGCAGGAAAAGACAGATTACTACTTACCGTAAAGAAGATATGTCAAGTAGCAGCCAGCAAAATTAAAAGACACTTACACATAAACTTTTCGCCACAGCCTTTATCAGAAAAAGAAAGAGTAACACACGCCTTTCACTCACAGAAGCAGGCACATCTCAAGCACACATGACTGCCAACTCTGGCAGCTCAAACCAATATGATGCATTTCAGGTCCGAGGTGCTGGAGACGGCAGTCATGTGTGCATGGTGTGTGTTTCTCTTTCTTTTTCTGATTAAGGCTGTGGCCTAAAGCATATGTGTAAGTGTCTTTTAATTGGCTCTGTCTGCAACTCAGTGTGTCACCTTTAGGGTATGTAGCAATCTGTCCTTTCCTACATTGTTAAGTAAGTATGAATATCGTATCATTTCCAAATCTCTCAATTCCAAGTTGCAAACATAAAGGAGAAGATGGTTCTGTTGTCAGTCCCTAATAGTTATGACATCTCATAACCTTTTCATCTGACCATAACAATGTCTGCGAGAAATTGGTCCTATCTACAACCTAATAGATGCCTTTATCTGGAAATGTAAATTATGGTTTATTCATCTTGTGATGTACATTTGCAATCCATTTTGTCTGTGTACAGGAGACATGTCAAAAATTTATAACATAGTTACAGTTATTTTTACACTAATAAATAGTAGCACTAAAATGAATAACACAATAATGATATTTCTTGGGATATGTAACAATGTATCCAGCTCAGATTTCTGTTTCATCCTTCATGAATTCATCCCGTGTTAAGTTGTTCCCTTTTAATTTATTATAAAGTTTCATTCTCATATATTGAGATCCTTGGGCATAAAGCTAGAGGCGTAGGCTGGTGAGCATAAAATGGTTTCCCTCAAATAATTCATGTCTAATGTACAAAAAGATAAAAAAAAACCTCTTATATAGGGATGGAGGAGTTAATATTTTGCAGGCCGGTGTGGCCGTGTGGTTCTGGCGCTTCAGTCTGGAACTGCGTGACCGCTCCGTTCGCAGGTTCGAATCCTACCTCGGCCATGGATGTGTGTCATGTCCTTAGGTTAGTTAGGTTTAATTAGCTCTAAGTTCTAGGCGACTGATGACCTCAGACGTTAAGTCGCATACTGCTCAGAGCCAGTTAATATTTTAAGTTTTCTCAATAATGGGGGACATGGTTCTTTGTGATTTACAGTGCAAATATTTTGAATGACATTTTTTCTGTATTTTTAGGATCTGCACTACATTTGTCGAGTTACTCCAAAAAACAAATACCAAGCCTAATAATGGATTCTAAGTAACTTGTATATGCTACTTTTCATCTGTCCATGTCAGTTGCAGTTGATAATATTTGGATTGCAAATACCAACTTGCTTAGTTTGTTTGCTGGGTAGTCAATGTGCTAGTCATCTTCTTTTCTGTGGGACTTCATTGTTCCGATTCAATCTTCTCATGGCCCAATAAGCTTGCATTGCTCATTCACTTGTCTCTTGGTTATTTCTTTCATTTTACTTTATTATACTCTTCAGGTACTACAAACTCGCCACTGTTTCTAGCTGCTTCCCATCCAGTGTCATGTTTACTCTAGGTCTTTCCCATTTTCAGCCATTGTGACTATGATCTAACACAAGAAGTTACATGACAGATAAAAATCCTACAATGCCTGGGGTTCGAAACAGAGAAATTTGGATCCATAGGTTGGCACTTTACTGCGGATACACACAGTAGCTTTTAACAGTATTACTGGAGCGGTTTTCTGCCCTATTCCTCCCATGTATGGAATGAGGAATGACTGTATGCCTCAGTGTGGGTCCTAATCCATTTTGTTATATTCTCCTGACTGCTATGTAAGGTGCAACAGAATTGTAGTGTGGGCTTTCATGAAAACTGATTCTCTAAATTGCTGAAAACATTGTTGACCACCCTCACCCCCCCCCCCCCCCCCCCCCCCCATAGATTCCATCCCAAGAGAGCAAATGAGATAGTACAATGGTAAGAAACTGGACTTGCATTCAAGAAGATGCTTCAAATCCAAATCCAGCTACCCAGATTTAGGTTTCTCCTTGTTTCCCTATATCACTGTAGTCGGAAATGTTTCTATAAAAAGGACACAAACTCCATTCCACAGTTCGAGATTTTGCTCTACTTTTAATAACCTTGTCATTGACAGGACACGACAAGGTTCTCTAATACACTTCTATATGGGCTGTAATCCTGCAGCTCATCTCTAAGTTTGTGTGATGGCATGGCTGCTTGATGAGAATTCCAAATGCTCTATCTCGTTTGTAGGACTGATCACACTTGCATCATGTGTATGATTTTCTTTACAAGTACGCCACACTTTCCCAGAATCCTGTCACTCTGTCTTCCTTACTACAGATTTTATATTTCTCTACCGTTTCGTACCACTTTGTAACATGCTGTGAAATGGACTGCCTGACAAAAAAGTGAAACACCCAGAAGTCATGGTTGTATGTCCCTGTAACTTTGAAACATACTGACCATTGGAGGGTTTGTAAATGATTGGAGCTGCAATTCATGGGACAAGCAGAACGGCCATCAGAGTGCACTAGTGTTGTTCATTTTTAGTGTCAGATGTTGAGTGATCATTCAAGAATGCCACATACTAATGTGACACAGCGGTATCAGCACCTGACAGAATTTGAAAGGTGCCTCTTTATGGATCTTAATTTGGCCATCTGGTCAAATTGTGTCATATACAGATTTGCGGGACATTCTGAGATGACAGTAGGAACATGATGGAAGGCATACTCATCAAGGTTCAGGTGGAATACATTTGATCACCACAACAGGGGATCTTGCAACACTGCCCTAAGCACATCCTGATTGCATCTGCCCTCTCTCAACCAATCAAATTTCATTTCAAAAACTGGAAAGTCCAGGATGGAATGTAAAAATATTATGAAAAGGAAAGTTGGCACTCACCATACAGTGGAGATGCTGAGTTGCAGATAGGCACAACAAGCTTCAACTGTGGTGGTGTGTGAGAGTTGCGTTTGTGGGAGTGTGGTGTGTGTGTGTGTGTGTGTGTGTGTGTGTGTATGTGTCACCTATTTTCGACAAAGGCCTTGTTGGCCGAAGGTATATTTGTGACAGTCTTTTGTTGTGCCTATCTACCACTCAGCATCTCCGCTAATGATGAGTGGCACCTTTCCTTTTCATAATATTGTTAAATTTTATTTCATTTACTCCTCCCTGTAGTAACAAAGTAATACACAAAACCGATCCAAGCAATACAAATATGGCTTTATTCATAAACTACTGAACAACAATGGAAATAACACTCTCATGAATCCAAACATAACAAGAACAATACGAGAGAAGGAAAGTTGCTACTCACCATATAGCAGAGATGTTGAGCCACGATGGGCACAATAAAGATTCACACAATCATAGCTTTTGGCCATTAGGGCCTTTATCAGCAGTAGACACACACACACACACACACACACACACACACACACACACACACACACATATGCAAGAGCAACTTGCACACACATCTGCTGTCTCAGAGAGCTGAAACTACAGTGCGAGCAGCAGCACCAGTGCATGACGGGAATGGCGACTGGGTGGGGGTAAGGAGGAGGCTGGGGTGGGGAGGGATAGTTGGTGGGAGTGGTGGACAGTGAACTGTTGCAGTTTAGACAGAGGGTAGGAGAAAAGGTGCGGAGGGGGTAAGCAGTGGAAAGGAGAGAAATAAAAATAAAAGACATTAAAAGACTGGGTGTGGCGGTGAAATGACGGCTGTGTAGTGCTGGAATAGAAACAGGGAGGGGGCTGGATGGGTGAGGACAGTGACTAACGAAGGTTGAGGCCAGGAGGGTTACAGGAACATAGGATGTATTGCAGGGAAAGTTCCCACCTGCGCAATTCAGAAAAGCTGGTGTTGGTGGGAAGGATCCATATGGCACAGGCTCTGAAGCAGTCATTGAAATGAGGGGTATCATGTTTGGCAGCGGCTCAGCTACAGGGTGGCCGTTCATGCAGACAGACAGCTTGTTGGTTGTCATGCCTACATAACACGCAGCACAGTGCAGCTTAGCTTGTAGATAACACGACTGGTTTCACAGGTAGCCCTGCCTTTGATGTGATAGGTAATGTTAGTGACTGGACTGGAGTAGGTGGTGGTAGGAGGGTGTATGGGACAGGTCTTGCATCTAGGTCTATTACAGGGGTATGAGCCATGAGGTAAGGGATTGGGGGCAGGGGTTGTGTAAGGATGGATGAGTGTATTGTGTAGGTTCGGTGGACAGCGAAATACCACGGTAGGAGGGGTGGGAAGAATAGTGGGTGGGATATTTCTCATTTCAGGACACGACGAGAGGTAATCGAAACCCTGGTGGAGAATGTAATTCAGTTGCTCCAGTCCCGGGATGGTACTGAGTTACAATGGGAATGCTCCTCTGTGGCCGGACTGTGGGACTTTAAGAGGTGGAGGGAGACTGGAAAGATAAGGCATGGGAGATTTGTTTTTGTACAAGGATGGGAGGATAATTACAGTCAGTGAAGGCTTCAGTGAGACTCTCGGTATATTAAAAGAGGGACTGCTCATCACTGCAGATGCGACGACCACAGGTGGTTAGGCTGTACAGAAGGGACTTCTTGGTATGAAACGGGTGGCAGCTGTCGAAGTGGAGATATTGCTGGTGCATAGTAGGTTTGATATGGACGGAGGTACTGATGTAGACTTCTCTGAGGCGGAGGTCAACATCTAGGAAGGTGGCTTGTTGGGTTGAGTAGGACCAGGTGAAGCAAATGGGGGAGAAGTTGTTGAGGTTCTGGAGGAATGTGAACAAGGTGTCCTCACCCCCAATCCAGATAGCAAAGATGTCATCAGTGCATCTGAACCAGGTGAGGGGTTTAGGATTCTGGGTTTTTAGGAAGGATTCCTCTAGATGGCCCATGAAAAGGTTAGCATAGGATGGTGCCATGCGGGTGCCCATAGCCATATCGTGGATTTGGTGGTAGGTAATGCCTTCAAAGCAGAAGTAATTGTAGGAGGTTATATTTGGTCATGGAGACTAGAAAGGAGGTTGTTGGTTTGTAATCCATAGGGCATCTAGAAAGGTAGTGTTCGATAGCAGTAAGGCCATGGGCATTAGAAAGTTTAGTGTACAGGGAGGTGACATCAATTGTGATGAGCAGGGCCCCATGTGGTAAAGGGAGAGTAACTGTGGAGAGTCGGTCGAGGAAACGGTTGGTATCTTTGATATAGGAGGATAGGTTCCAGGTAATAGGTTGAAGGTGTTGGTCTATGAGAGCAGAGATTCTCTCAGTTTGGGCACAGTAACCGGCCACAGTGGGGCGTTCTGGGTGGTTGGGTTTATGGACTTTAGGAAGCATGTAGAAGGTGGGAGTGCGGGCAGTCATGGGGGTAAGTAGAGAGATGGACTCTAGGGAGAGGTTCTGGGACGGGCCTAAGGATTTGAGTAGTGACTTGAGATCCTGCTGGATTGGGATCACTGTGGCATGGTCTTTAGGTGGAAGTATCTGACAGCTGACGGAGTCCTTCTGCCACGTAATCCTTGCCATTCAAAACTACGGTGGTGGAGTCTTTGTCTGCAGGTGGAATTATAAGATTGGGATCAGTTATTAGATGGTGGACTGCGGTTCTTTCTGCAGATGTAAGGTTAGTATGCATGTTGAGGGATTTGGGGAATGATGGTGAGGCAAGGTTTGAGGTTAAGAAATTCTGGAAAGTTAACAGGGTGGTTTGGAGGCAGTGGGGGTGGATTACGGTTGGTTGGAGGAGTGAACTGAGTTAGTCAAGGTTCAATGTTGGTCTTTGGTTGAGTCTGATTGGTCGGGTTGGTGGCGAAAAAGTGTTTCCACTGTAAGGACAGAGAGAAGGTCTTTAACTAGTCCTGCATGGTTGAATTTGGGAGTGGGGCAAAAGGTGAGGCCTTTGGAAATGACTGATATTTCTGTGGGACAAATACTAAGGCTTCTGGAGGAAAGGTTAATGACTGTGTTGCGAGTCTGTTTAGGTTTTGAGTTTAGTGTGGTGGTGGGATGTAGTTTTGGAGGGTGGGGTAAATGTTGTAGGTCTGTGAGACAAGGTTTGTCAGCTATGAGGAGGCGTGGGGGAAGTTTGGAGGCTGTTGTAGAAGTGGTGGACAGTGGTACTCTGCGCAGGAGTAGGAAGTGAGCAGGATGGAGAGCTTTTTGAGGTGGCGTTGTGCATTTTGCTCAAGTTCCTACAAGGCAAGAGTTTCAATGTGTGTTATGGGTTCCAGGAATTTGGGATTACATAGCAGGAGAATTTTGCGGATGGAGAGAAGGTACTGCAAGGAGGATTGGGCTTGGTTGATATGGTTTTGCAGAACTATGTTGCTGAGTGCTAAGGATTGACAGAATCTGAACAGATGGTGGTCATTGTGGAAGGAGGGGTGGCAACCAGAAATGGGTAATTTGATGGTAAGGCCATTAGGGCGGATTTCGTGAGCCAAGCAACAACGCAGGAACAGTATGGGGGGCTGGTATCTGGCTAGGAATAAGGAAACTTTACTGTAGTGACACAGATGGAAGGAGCAAGGATCCATGGTGGTGCAAAAATGCGAAAAAATACATAAGAAAGTAGAATTACGTCCGAAAAATTACGCAAAAGTACACCCTAATATGTGTGAAAAGTATAAAATGGATGCACAGGGGGGAAGAAAGATATGAAATCTGAGGAAGACAACGACAGTGGAAGGTGAAAACTCACTAAAATTGGTGAGAGGTCACAAAGGTCAAACGTCTAAACTGCAACACTTCACTGTCCGCCACTCCCACCCCAGCCTCCTCCTTACCCCTACCCAGTCGCCACTCCCATCATGCACTGGTGCTGCTGCTTGCAGTGTAGTTTCAGCTCTCCGAGACTGCAGATGTGTGAGCAAGTTGCGCTTCTGTGTGTGTGTGTGTGTGTGTGTGTGTGTGTGTGTGTGTGTGTGTGTGTGTTTGTCTACTTCTGACAAAGGCTTAATGGCCTTGTATGAATCTTTTTATTGTGCATATCGCAGCTCAGCATCTCCGCTATATGGTGAGTAGCAACTTTCCTTCTCTCATATTGTTACATTCCATCCTAGATTTTCCAAACATAACAAGACATAGAACAACTGATGTTAGTGGTACAGCTGGAAGAACCTAGTGGTGGCCAGCCAGCACTGCTCCGCACATATGTATGCACGAGTCGCTGCCAAACGACATAGTGCAGATCGTGTTGTGCACATGTCTCTCACAGGTGGCCCATGGTGATACAGTTGGCAACTGATTCAAGCACACACATGCGGCGACACTTCACTCTGAACTCTCACATACACTAGTAGCAGAATACAGTGCACCTCTGTCTCATGCAGAGTGGGTACCCATGTGATGGAGATGCCAGTGGCCTCACAAGAATAGATTCATTGGATGTGGAGTGGCAGCAGCCAGTGCTGATAGAGAGGGTGGTTTGTTGTGCTGGGCGGGCACTGGAGCAAAGTGCTTAAAAGTGTGGAGAGACAGGCACGCCCGAGGGTGATAGGCCCATGCAGCAGGTCCCACTGCAGATGAGATGGGTCTGGACCCACTGGCGGCACATCGGTGCACTGGGACCATCCTGAGGCCATACTGTGAAGCATCAGGTGCCAAAACTATGTGCTGGTCTGGAGAGAATGTAGCTATACAACAGGCTGAAAGTAGTTTGGATTTCAACATAGGCATGCAATGGGTGGGCCAATGTGGCCGACCCTGGGAGGAATCTATGGTAGTAGGTTATCTTCCCTAGGAAGGTGTGAAGCTCCTTCATGGACAAAAGGTGAGGCATAGATGAAACAGTGAAGATATGTTTCTGCAGAGGGCGAACCCCATCCTGTGATGCCTCGAAGCCCAAATAAACAATAAAAGGTTGAAAAAAATGAGATTTTGTGCGCAAATTTTTCAACTGATTCGCCATGGAGAAGCGCATGACATCAGTATCATCCAGATAATTAATGCACCTTGGGACAGGCTTAGTAAATTGCTTTAAAAATCCTTGGAAAATAGGAGGGGCATGAGCCATGCCAAAAGAAAGGCATAAATATTGATTGAGATCAAAAAGAGTATTCAAAACGAGAACTCGCTGAGACTCTTCATCCACAAGAACCTGAAGATACGCTTCAGACAATTTTAAGAAAAGCATTGGTGACCCAATATTTTCACAAACAGTTCCTCCTGGTGTGTGAGAAAATACGTATCCATGATCGGCTGCACATTGACAGTCATACTGAAGACACCAAAGAGGCGAAGTTTCCCCAATGGGTTCTGAAATACAGCCAGTGGAGTTGACCATTCACTATCCATAATAGGTTGCACCACCCATAAAACAAGTTCTTAAAACCACCATCAGCAACTACCAAAAATGTAACGGAGCAAGCCACTGACTTGTGAGAGGCAGATGCTGTAAATTGTCCCAGCAGCACAATGTTGTTTGTTATAAATAACCAGCTTCTGCGTGACCCGTGTCACCGGCAGTGAGCATAAATTTGCATAGGTTTGAGAATTAAATAACATCAGTGCAGCAGCTGTGTTGACCTGTAGCCGGAGCACTTGGCAAAAAAACACTTGACTCTACAAACAACTTGGGAGAAGTTCCAAGCATTGGACTCTCACAATTTATGTCCAATCCTGAGCAACCTTTGGCAAACAACACATGGAGGTGATGTTGCCTTTCTTCTGGTAAGCATTACAAGTAGCCCAGCACCTACAGCACGCCGCCGAATGTTTGTGGTGGACAAAACAGAAAGGACACGACAGAAATGGAGAATGCTGATGCCGGTGCTGTGGCAGTCGTGGCTCCTGGGGATGGCCTTGGTCTCAGTGCTGGGCCTGCACTTTTAACACCACCAATGCCCCTTGCTCATGCAAGCTATCTGTCATCCTAGTGGGTACATGTGCCCACACTTCAGTTTGGTCACCTGCTGCCTGAAAAACTTCAAAAGATTGAGCCATTTGCAAAACTTTTGTCACCAGCTGGTTTTCACAGAGTAAAGCCTTCTTATACACTTCCTTGTCCAGAGCTAAGCAGATAACCAGACCACACACCATACAGCCATAGAGTCTGTGTAAGAGTTATCCGGGCATCAGTAACAAATTGACACTTACGGCGAAGGTCTTGAAGTTCACCTACTCATGCCCTGCTTTACTGGTTTGGTTCATTGCAGCATTGTTAGATTTCAACTCGCACCACTATGAAATGTATTCATTTGTGATGGTAACTGCACACGTGATCAAAAGTAAGACCTGCTAGTTCCTGTGAAGGAGCAAGCTGACAAAGTAATTGATACATTTTAGGTGGAATCCATGAGAGGAAGAAAGCTTTGCAAAAATTTGAATCTGTCACACCAGAAGCCAAAACATGCTATGTGAACCTTTTTTCATAAGCTTTCCAGTCCTTGGCCGAATCATCATACGAGGAAAAGTGGGTGGATGGACCAGTGGAACGGTACCCTGTCTGTTAATGGAAGCCAACAAAGGGGTAACTGCCGAAGTAAGCTATTCAGTCAGGGCCGGTAGCACAGCGTCCATGATGACTGAGCTGATGAATCTGCACTTAAAGACTGCACACCAATCCACTCCAAACTTGTCGTCAATCATGTAGTAACCAAGTAATACACAAAATTGATCCAATTAAGACAAATATGTCTTTATTCTCAAACCTCTGAACAATAACGGAAATAAGCCTCTCGTGAATCCATGTGTACCAAGACTCAGTACAACTTATGTGAACAGAACAAGTGGAAGAACAAAGAGAGCTATATTCTTGTTGTATAAAATTGGGTTCTTTTTCTTTTGTATGTACAGTTTAAAGAGAGCTGCCATTCATTACACTGAATGCAAATACTGTATAAGTAATTCTCCATTGTCTTCAATCATGCAGTGATGCTACTTATGCGCACCTTGTCAACAACCTAAAAATGTTGCTCGATCCTATTTGATCAATTATTTCTTTATATTGAGAACATTAGTAGTTTTATTATGCTTTCACCTATTTCTGAAGATAGTCTGTATGATTGTATCTCGGGAATCAGTTAATGGTGTGGTACACTGTGAAATGACTTTCAGCAATGTATGAAGAACGACTATCTGTTCAGCTGAATCTACTACTTGCATGACATTGTGTGCTAAAAAAGTGAGTTGTTTCATGTGAATGTTTTTTCCTGAACTTTGGCTATTCTTTGAGCAAAGCATATTTTCCTCCAGGGACAGTATAATTTCGAAGCTTAGCATCAAATCTAATCCAGGATCCTGTGACAGACCGATGCAAGCATTATTTTTCTATAAATCGGTGCATGCTTTCTTGTAACTTTCCTGTAAATAACCTGCACATTTTACTGTCATGTGGGACAATTTTCTATGCAAAAGATTCTTGATAAATATGAGCTGGAAAGAGATGAATTGCACAGCATATTCAACGTAATATCTAATAGGAATTTCATCAGGACCTAGCGCATCACTCTTTATTGCAGTGTCTCTCATCTGTGAGTGTGTGGAAATGAAAGTAGATACAGTACTATCTTCATACAGGGTGGAGCAGAGGAAACACGTTTTTTTGAACCACTAGTACGTGGCGATGAGGGTGTATTGACCATGAGTTAATGTTGGCAGACTGCCCATATAATGCAGTTTCAGTGGCTATGGAGTGCAGAGCATCGTGTGTTTGTTGTCAAGCAACACTAGAAACAATGATTCCATAGTCATGGGGCAACGTCTTTTCCGTCAAAATTTTACACTTGGACATCGAGGTGCAGTGCCTGATCGAAATACTGTACTCCAATGGGTTGCAGTGCTTAGAAGAACTGGATCTGTGATGAAAAAGAAACCACCTGGTCTTCCCCGTTCAGTTCGTACTCCTGAAAATGCAGACCGAATGAGAACGGCAGTTCTTGTTAGTCCGAAATGACCGGCTAGACGACAGGCTGTAGTGCTGGGTATGTCATGTCGTTCACTCCACCGCATCTTACATGATGATCTTAAGTTTCACCCGTACAAGGTAATGATTGTCCAGCAGCTAGGTGAAAGGGATTTTGTGCAGCACAGAGAGTTTTGTCGCATAATGGACAAAATTTTTATGGAAGATGCAGATGCTACTGTCTTCATGAGTGATGAAGCACATTTTCATGTAGACGGTTACATCAGTGTTAAAAATTGTCGGTATTGGATGCCAGAGAACCAACACAAATTACACCAAAGACCCCTCCACAGTTTAAAAGTAATGCACAATCGATAACCTGAAGAATTCCATTCATCAGGAAAATGAGCTGTGCTGAATGAAATGTTGGAGAAAGCCATACGTAGCTTTCGGGAGATGATCCAAATTTGTATCCAGCAAGAAGGATGTCATCTCCAAGACATTATTTGTCAAACCTAATTAAAGTATGTATATTTCAAAACTGCATTAAAAAATCCATCACGTAATGCTTCTTTTTATTGTTTTCATCAAACCGTGTCCCAATCATTCGATAGTGAAAAATATGCATTTCCTCTGCTCCACCCTGTATATACATACTTTTTAAATGCAGAATTAATTTGTTTTACCTTTTTTTTATGTTGTCTTAAGTTTCAACACCAATGAGACTGAAATAAATGGTTGTAGCTTCAGCATAAGTTGCATTGACAAGTCCCTGTTTTTTATTTCTCGATGGTGACTAGTTTCAGACACTCGTGTCCATTATCGAACCATCTGTGCTGTAAGTGTGACAAATACAGGCAATACCCCATGTACTGAATCTGCTCCTCCAGTAATCAAAGCAGTATATGGCAGACTTAACAACAACTCATTACATAGGAGTTCTTCAATGTCTGTCCTACGTGGTGTAATTTGCTGCTGTTAAGTCGACCATATATCACTTTGATTGCTGCAAGTGCAGTTTCTGCACATGGGCTATATTTGTCACACTTACAGCATGGATGGTTTGAAAATGGACACAGGTGTCCAAAACCAGTTGCCATCAAGAAATAAAGAATAGATACTTCTCAATGCAACTTATGACGACAACCATTTACGGTCTTTCAATTAAATGTTGCGGACCTATTTTTCACTTGCAGCATGCTTCAAGTTCTTACCAATGAGATTCCTGAGCAACTGGATCTAAGATTTAGACCAATTCTTTAGCTTCACATATAACAGGAACTTCCTAGGGATTTCTGATACATCTTTCACCATCATCTGCCTGCATAAATTACTGTAGGTTTCCAAATAGATCATCTTATGGATGCACAAGCTTCTCATTCTGTTTCCCTACATTCTTTGTAGTGAAGCTGTAGCAATCTCTGTTTGCAAAAATCTGTGATTGGCACCATTAAACCATCATTCATCTTTGCTATCTTTTATTATATGACATAATATTACTTATTTACCTAGAGCAGCATTTCTTAACCTTTTCAATGAATGGGATCTTTTTTAATGTCCATTTTTCTTGTGTTTCTATAATATGTTTGTACTCTAACATTCTGTAAGTGTTTTATTTGCAACAAAATAGTCAATTATTTCAAATAACATTTATTTGCTTTGAAAAGTAATTTCAAGCCAGAAGCTCTTAACATAACTAAGATTTAAAATAATATAATCAAACAGGACTTAAATTTTAATGAGATAGGTGCTAATGTTTGTTATTTTTGTAAATATAATGAGATAGGTGCTAATGTTTGTTATTTTTGTAAATATACTTTATGGATGAAAGATGAATTTTCTTGTGTGCTTCAGTACCAAGTTTATTTATTTTTTTGAACACTTAAGCTGGGAACCATAATTTGCAAATGGTAAAGTATTAACACCTAATTTGTGACAATTCTGGATATTCATCTTTTAAGCTGCATCAGAATTCCCCTAACAAAAGTAATTTAAATTCTTCTGCCAACAATGAACGCAATGTTAGTTTAATAAAAGTTTGGTATTCTCCTGAGAGGATTGAGGGTTGCATATTGACAATAAATTATTTTTGGTCCAGAATTCATTTTGGTTTAACCTGCTGTTCATTTGGAAAATACTTATTAAAAGCTTCATTCAAACTTTTCAAGTACTCAATAACTTCCTCTCCTGTGTCAACCGCTTCCTCTTTTAAAACACTGTGTATTGTTGGAAAGCAATAAAACTTGTTGACATGCATACAAATTCTTTTTCTGGAAAACATTATTTCCTCTCATGAGCAGTAAGTACTTGCTTGGCTTGAAGGGTTAAATTAAATGCATTGACCTTTGTGTAAATGTTGCATATATAGGCAGTTTGAAGCACAATGTTGCTCGTTGTATAGATGCTAGATGACAGAGTAATAAATACTGTTGCGAATGTTGGACAATGACTAATTGCACAGTGTGTAGCCATTCCCTTATCGTTAAGTTTTCTGTCTGCAAGGTTCCAGTCTGGTCTCTGATAAATACAGGCTTATTCACTCTCAGTGCTGCTTTTGTGCCTCATAGAGAATGTCAGTGGGGAGACAGAGATTAGTGTCACATTTGTACCAACTATCCAAATTAGTAAGCAGAAATGAGGGGTAGTTGTTAATCATTTTTTCTAATTTTGTAGGGGTGTTAACTTGAGTGATCTTCACGGAATCCTAGTGTTCTGCACAACACAGTTTAAGGAATGCTGATGTAGAGTAGGAGTTAAGGTGTGCATTATATGCAGCAACTCTCCTGTTTCTTGAAACTGCACTAAATGTTCTCATTTTTCCTTTTACGTAGGATGTTAGTGACTACAAGTATCTCCTCAATTCTGCCTAACATAAATACTTTCCTAGCTTTCTTGATGATTAGCACCATCCCTGTAATAGTGTCACGATCCCTGTATCCTCAATGTCACTCTTGAAAACATTGGTTCTGTTTGTAGACAGTTGTTCTAAAACAATCCTTTTGTATTTCTATATATAGACTGGAAACAGTTGTCAGAAAATGTGCTCAGTGTTACTTTACAAGACTATTTTCCTTTACTGCTGGTGCAGTCGGGGGTTGTGCAGAGAATTATTTGCACGCTCGCACAAAAAAATTCACTTTAGGATTCTCTACAGAAGCCTCAGAATCGGGACTCTCTCAACTGGACTTCTCTTTGGGAACCTGAAATGTACGAAGCCAACACAGCTCAGGAAGTGCACAAAATATGACTAAGGAATTGGAGAAATACAAGCTAAAAGTTGTAGCTCTCCAGGAGATTAGAGGGAAGAATAAAAGATTAATCAAGATACGCAATGGGAATATCCTGTATGGAGACAGTGGTGAGCACGATGAACTACATGCTGATTTTTACGTAAATGACTTGGTAATAAAGAGTGAGTAGTGGTCACTCATGATACTTGCTTGTTAATAAGGGCAGCATTACTGCAAACGAAGTATGTTTGTGAAACTAATTTTGTTCTGACATGTAATTAATAAATTGTATGAATATAGCAGTGAAAGAGTTTATATCTATTAACAACAGTATCTCCTACATTACAATCACTTTCCAGAATAGTGACATATTCTTGATCAATCCACATGCCACTTGCGAGGATAAGGAAGAATTTATAGAGCAGGAATTTTACACTGAACTGGACTCTGTGTAACTTGTTGCCAAACAGTAATGTTAAAATAGTATTGCATGATTTTAATGCCAAACTCGGTCACAAAGACATCTATAAACCAATGGAAAGTAATGCACGTCTGCATCAAAAGAACGGTGACAATGGCATCCCCTGAACAGTTTAATTGGCATTGATATCTGCAATATGACTACATGGATTCAATGTAAAAATGTATATAAAGAGGCATGAATGCCACCAGATGGGCAAACCATAAAGCATATAGATTATTTATCTTTCCAGAAATGGTATGCAAACAGCTTCTAACATACGAGAATCTACTGAAGAGCAGACTGTGACATTGAATAAGAGTAGTGACAATGGCACACATTTATCAAATTTTCAGTTGGCAATAATACAGCAATATGAGTACATGGTTTCAACATAAAACCTACATAAAGGGTCATGGATGGCACCAGATGGGCAAACCATCGGATAGACTACATATGTATCCAGAAGTGGTATGCAAATAGCATCAAATATACACAAACCTATGGAGGAGCAGGCTGTGACACTGATCATGTTCTGATGATAAGTAAGATGAACATTAAATTTAAGAAGGTGTGTAAAATAGCTAAACAGACTACATATTATTATATCAACAAATTAAAGGAAATATGAGATAATATTAGCAGAAAACCTAAGTAAATGTAAGGAAAAGGTAAGACACTGTGATATCAAGCATGACTGGTCTCAGATTAAGGAAACAGTAAACGGGTAGCATCCAAAATTTTAGGCAAAAAAATAAAAATAAATAAAAAGGTCAGATAAGGTGTGGTTCAATCAAGTGTGCCAGCAAAAAACTGAAGATAGAAGGCTAGCCAGGAAGTAGTTGTTGGAAAATGTGAGGGTTCAGGAGCTAAGGGAAAGGTGTATCTGAATAAATAAGGAAACAGCAAGTGTGCTAAAGCAGGAGAAACAGAAATAATACAAGGAGCGAATAGAACAAGCTGAAGAGGACTGTATCCCACACAGGACAAGGCAAATGTACCAAAAAGTTACAAAAGTAACACAGAAATATAAGAAGAAGAAAAAAACAGTTATTAAAGACACACAGTGGAAGATCCTCAAAAATGACACTGAAGCAGAACAGCAATGGGCAGAGTACTTCGCAGAATTACTAAATTGTGATGACCCCATTGAGTCTCTTCCATGTGAGGTACTTCTCACCTTAAAGTAAGCTACAAAATTTTATTTTAGTATTTACTGAATCCCAAATGTAGAAAGAATATTAGGGGACTATCAATGTTGTATCAGAAGGAACAGATCAACTATAGAGCAACTTTTTATGCTCACACAGGTAACCAGGAGGGGTTGGGAACTTAATGTTGATATTCACTTGGTTTTTGTTGACTTAAAAAAAGCTTATGACAGCCTATAACAATGGCACAATTAACAATGTCTTGAAAAGAGTTTAATTTTCCACAAAACGTAATACATCTAGCACAAATCAGAGTAAAGATCACCACAGGAATGTCAGAGCACTTTGGAATCAGAACTGGTCTTAGACAAAGAGAAGCATTACCTCCAATAGTTATTAATTTAATTTTAGAAAACACTGGCACAGAGTACCAAAAATTAAAACAAACTGAAATAAAACTGGGTAATATCACAACAAATTGACTTGCATATGTGGACAATGTTTTAATGAATGGTAACAAAGAGGACTTGCAGCACATGTAAAGTTCTTACAGACATATTGCAAGTAAAGCCAGGGTTTAGAAAACTGAGTATATGCTCATAAGTGAGGAACCCAATGTCCAAAACACATTAAGAAGTGATGAATTCACTTTTAAAAGCGTACACATATTTAAAATCTTGGGAAGCATTTTTAGCAAGCAGAATAGAATGGAAACTGAGATTAAGGCAAGAACAGCAGAGGCAAATAGAGCATATTTTCGGTTATGGAACATGCTGTGCAGTAGAGTTGTTTCCAAAAGTTTTAAAATCAGACATACCAAAGTGTAATTCTCCAGGTAGCTCTACATGGTTCTGAAACACTTATCATTAAAGGAAACAGATAAACAAAAACTGCTAGTCTTTGAGAAGAAGACATTAAGAAAAATAGTTGGCCCGAAAAGAGACACCCAGTCACAGGAATGGAGGATATTAAAGAACTGGGAAATGGCAAACCTGAACTTACAAGCTGATATCATCCAAAGGATTAAAAAAAAAAAATTAAGTCGGCAGGACACCTAATTTGGATGGAACAGGAAAGACTACTGCAAGTAGCATCCTCGGGATCTGTGGAATGCAGACGGGATTGAGGAAAACAATGGATAACATGGAAGGACGATATCAACAGGAATAGAGAGGCGGCAGGTCTGAGAGAAGGTGAATAGGCCACAAAAGCTAGGAACAGAAATTACTGGTGGAGGAATGTGGAAAATGCATATGGTCTCCCAGACCAAAGAGACAGTTAAGAAGAAGAAGAAGACAGTATACGTAATTTTTCCTATTTTTCCTAATTTTTTTTTTCATTAGAACTAATTACAATAAGCCCCTATTATTATCATATAGTCAACATTACAGTGTTATGGATTTTAGGCTGATTTGGAATGACACAACAATGCCTGTGAATCTGATAGCTGCAGGTATCAGTAAATCTTGCCAATAACAGGAGCTCAAGGTGCTCATGGAACTTGAATAAGTAAAGTATCTCAAATTATTTTCGTTTAAGATGTAATACGAATAATTGCCTGAAGTTAGTTACTTATTCCTTGGATCACACACTGCCTGACAAAAGAAGTGGGGCAATCAAAAGTGGAGAAGAATATGAAATAAAAATTCATGTATTAAGAGAAAACATAACATCACCTCGATTTACAAAATTTAATCAAATTTAAAAAGAACTTTGCAGTGTGAGCCCATTGGTTCAAAACATTCCAATGAAATGAGTCCAAGAGCTCCTTGGTGGCTGTACAAAAATGGCCGTTGTCATGCAACAAGCACACTCCTGTTGTCAGCACTCCCCTCCTTTTGAGTTTTACTTACGGTCTCAAAATATCATTGTGCATTGATGCTTTCCCTCCTGAGGCAGAAATTTCACCAAAATGATACCTTTTTGGCCCCGAAACAGTGAGGCCATGATTTTTTTTGCCCAAAATCGTGGTTTTGAATATTTGGGCAGATGGGGAATTGGTGTGCCGTCACTATGGCGACTATCTTCCTGTCTCAGGCATGTAATGAACCACCCACATTTCACCTCTAGTCACAATGGAGCTCAGAAAATTCTCACTTTCCAATTCAAATCGCTCAAGAAAATTGCAGGTTCTCCTGACCCTATTTTTCTTGGGTTGCTGTGTCAGCTGTTTTGGGACCCATATTACATATAGTTTTCAGTACCCCCAGCATTTCTGAGAGTCTCTCTTATAAGAACATTCTGAAGAAATGTAGAAACATTGCAAAAACTTCATCAACTCTCAATCATAGGTCTTCACACACAACAGGTTCCTTGAGTTTTTTTGTATCAACTCATCAGTCAAAGTGGAAAGTCTTCCACTCCTCAGTCCATCATGAACATTTGTTCTTCATCTACTAAACTCCCTATACCAGTTAAATGGACTTGTCCTATTCATAACACCTTCACAATAAACTGTTTCGATTCATGACAAAATTTTGGGAGGTGCCATTTCTTCTGCAAGTGAAGTGAATCACAGCACGTAGCTCACACTTTGTGGAATTTTTTACTGACGTCTTTCAGGGAACTGGGAATGGTTTTTTGTTCGAGGGATCTATAATAAGCTACAGTTACCCGAGGAGCTAAATCATTGTAAATTGGTAAAGAATCTGATATGGAGTCCATTGGGCCTTGCAGCTTTGTCCAGTTTTAACAATTTCGGCTGTTTCTCAATGCCACTGAGACTAATATCTTTGTCGCTCATTTTTTCAGAAGTAAACTGGGGTGACACTCCAGGGTTTTCCTTCATAAAGGAACGTTTGAAAACTGAGTTAAGCGTTTATGCTTTTCTTTTTCTTCATTTTATTCACAATTCCAGTTCTTGTCTCATCCATGAGTGTCTCAAAGCCAACTCTGGTGCCATTAAAAGCCTTTACATATGATCAGAATTTCTTTGGATTTTTTAAATGATCATTAAACAATATCCTGCTATGGTAGTGATTGAAGGCTTCCTTCACTGCTCTCCCAAACAGATTTCATTGATTATCTCTCCACCTGTAGTCATCTGCATTGTTTTATACCTATTATGCATTTGTCTTTCTGAAGGTAGATTGTATTTTGAGAAATAAAGCAATTATATCTCATTACAAAACTGTTTTTATTATTATAATTGTTTTGTTTAAAGGAAATTTAATACACATATTTGTTATGTCAAGTGAAGAAAATCTTGCATTAGCAGGGAAATAGATATGTTTAATTGTTTCCGCAAGCTTGTAATCTTTCCTATTTTTAAAAATAATGTTAATATATCATTATTATTTATGGCAGTTTTTAGAACCACTTCAAAATGGCCAAATATAAAGGCTAAAATGTGTGGTTCCTACACCACCGCAATGACATACCCCTGTTTAGACACTGAGTTCTCTTCACAGATGAATGTAAGTTCCCTAGAGGCTGTGTTCTGAATTTGCGGAACAGCCATCTCTGGGCAAAAAATATTTGTGCCACATATGCTCAAGGTGTTTCAACACTGGTTTGGCATTAAACTGTGGGCAGTTATTCTGGACAGTCATGTGACTAAGCCATATCTCCTTCCACTCTACTTGATCTTCCTACAAAACATACTAGACCTGTTTGTGGAAGCTGTGCCACTGAACGCCCATCAGGAAATGTGGTTTTAGCATGATGGTGGGCACCACCTTACTTCTCATGTGCAGTTCTGAGACATCTCAACAGACAATATGACAAAGATGGATTGCCCGAAGTGTTCCAACATTGTGGCCGCCGCAATCACAGGATTTAACTCATATTGACTAACTCTTGGGCAGAAGAAGATTGGCCGACGCCAGTTCCAGCCACTGCACTAGAAATAGGAGGGACACCAGGTGGGATGGAAATGTACTATGTTCTGGTACACATGTATCAAAATGCTTTGTAAGTACAGTATCTGTAACAACATTGGTGGTAACACAGAGTTGCTGTTGCAATACAGCAGTATTGTTCTGTAAATGCAGTATACAGAGTTCTTTATTGTTTTGGAATAATGTAAACATGTAATGTTTAAGTGTTAATACAAACAACTATGCGTAAGTGATAAATTGATGTTTCCTTTCAAATTGTAACCTAATAGCTGTACTCTCTCACCCTATTCAAATCTTCAAGCACAAGTGGATGGGTTAAACATCTGAATTGAATCCATTGTAGAACGGAAATAGTACGTTTCTGGAATAACATGCCTATTCACAATCTTATGTATTCACTCACGTCTATACATCCTAGAAGTTTATATTGGGAATTTCTGAACACCCTGTATTTACTTTATTTGTATTTTAACAATCTACATGGTACTGCAACTATAAGAAGGGGGGTACAGTTCACCCAAAATAATGTGTCACCAGTGCAGAAACACATTTACATTATAAGCATTGACCAATTACATCCCACTGTTCTGCAGGGGTGACCAGTTGATTGTCACATTCCAGCCTAAACACTTCCAAGTGTTCTTGTAGCTGTGTCTTCACTATGTAGCATGGCACTGCAGCCTTCATGCACTACAGTGCATATAAAGTTCTACAGAATCAGGTACATTCATTATATACAATACCATTAAATTTGTACAAACTTCCAGCATACTGGAGTAGCTGTGGGTCTGCAACTTTTGTTGACCAGCAGAACGAAAAATCAGTCCAAAGTTGCAAATTTTACTTTTTTTATTTACTCGGTGACTAGTTTTGGGCTGAGAACCATTTTAAAATCTTCATAACATAGTCGAAAATATCTTTTCCAAAGTTGTGAAAACCATATCAAAAATGTGGAATGAACAGTTAAAGATAACTATTCTGTGTGTGTTGTAACTGTTTGTTGCACATTTTTGACATGGTTTTCCCACTTTCGAAAATGACATTTTAGACTATGTTACGATGATTTGAAAATGAGTCTCAGCCCGAAACTAGCCATCGAGTGAATAAAAAAGTAAAATTTGCAACTTTGGACAGGCTTTTTGCTCTATTCATTAAATTTGTGTTGGGAGAGGCCAAAATCTTTTATTGAAAACTATGGCAGATAGGGCTGTACGAGCTACTAGCTAGTCCAATTACTCAATAAAGGATGGGTAACTGTAGCTACAAGTACCTCCCACAGCTTTCCTACTTGGGGAAGATGCAGAATAAAATAACTTTGGGTAAAGCTGCACAACAGGTTATCCCAGGGGACTGACACAATTTACATGTCACAAAAGATCTTTGTTTTACAATGTCAGTATTGTAGTAAGCAACATTGTCAAAGATACTAAATTTTTTATTTCTTACTTGTTTTAGGCTATTTCATTTTGGGAGTGGAAGGTCGATCTTGTTTTGTTTTGGTTGAGCCTTTCTTTATGTGACTTTCTTTTTCGGTTATATTGACACAATCTGTTTAAACGATCATTTGCAGACTCACTAGCTGTAGATCACAAGCATGTGAGGTGTAGGTTTCTCTATAGGCTTCAGGTTGTCAAACTGCAACTCCCCTACCAAATAGTGGTCATTCACAAAGGAGCACCCCCACCACCACTACCCTTGTCCCCTCCCCCCTCCTTGCACTGTCTCTGCATCTACGACCCAAGTTCTTTTGTTCATACTCCGGTGCTCATAAATGGAAGCACTCTTTATAAAATGTATATTGTGTATTTTAACTAATAATGACAATTAAGTATTTTACAAAAACTTGTTCAGGATACTGTTTTTCCATTTTTATGTAATTTGTACAAGAGTTATAACATTTCATGCTGAGCTTTTTGAGATATGAAGTTTTTGTTTTTCTTATCTGGAAGACACGCTCCTGCAACAGAAACATGTAATTAGATACATTATAGTTTGAAAACAACAGTAACATTCATAAATATAATACTGGGTGGTTATAATTAAAGTGTGGCTACTCATGGAGGGCCATAGTATAATTATTATGGCAAAGAAACTTGGTAGATATGCCAATGCATTAACGTGGATCCAATCTATCCTGGAACAAAATTGGTTCCAATTTTCACCACCAGGTGCAAATCTAGCAATGTGAATGCAATAAAGTCACATAGAAATGTTTTTATATGTACTAGATTAGGAATGTGGCACAGGCTGAAGAGGTCAAACAACTCAGAAAACCACGCTTGAAAACAATGGTTTCCACATAGTTGAACTTTTCCAAAACACATGCTGTACAAGGAGGTCTTGATGACATGCAGACATGACGGTACATCTGACAGGGCCTCTGGTTGTATTCTCTTCAAAGAATAATGGACCAATGATAATGGTGCTTGTGAAGCCACACCACAAAGTCATGTATGGCAAGGACAATGGCTCTTTGTGCACAACATGTGGTTGAACAGTACCGCAAATTCAGCAGTTCTGTATATTCACTTCACCCTGTAGTGTCAAATGTGCCTCATCACTTCACAGAATATTGCCCGGCCAGTTGTCATCAACTTCGATATGTGCCAGAAACCAATGAGCAGATTCATAACATTGCTGCATTGTTTTAGAATGTTAGTGTCATCATCTTCAAACAATTTAACATTGGATCTCTCCTCAGACTGTTCCATCAGTGAGATACTCTCACAACAGAAACAAATACCGTGTGGACAGACCTTCAAGGCCCAAGGTATGGACCAGCTGCTGTGTCATCCTCAGCCCTTAGGCGTCACCTGATGTGGGTATGGAGCGGCATGTGGTCAGCACAGCACTCTCCCAGTCTTTGTCAGTTTTCATGGCTGGTGCTCCTACTTATCAATCAAGTAGCTCCTCACTTGGCCTCACAAAGCCCGAGTGCACCCCACTTGCCTACAGCACTCAGCAGACTCTGAAGGTGACCCATCCAAGTGGCAGCCAAGCCTGACAGCGCTTAAATTTGGTGATCAGATGGGAACTGGTGTTACCATTGAGGCAAGGCCACTGGCGATAATCTCTCAATACAACACTATAATTGCTGCCATTCTCTTCTTGGTAACCAGACTGACGTTATGGATTGTCAAATGACAGAGTGCATATCACACCATCATACAAATAGTGGACATTGCCAGATTTGCACCTGGTGGCCATAACAGGAATTATACATATAGTGTACAGCACCAGATTTGCACCTGGTGGCTGAAACTGGAACTAATTTTTTCCAGTGTAAATCTGTTCTGCATTAACATATTAGCATATCTAACAGGTTTCACCGCCATACGATAATTACAGCCCCAATTGTACCTCCTTAAGTAGCTGCACTTCAATTATAACCACCTGTACTAGAAGGAGCAATTACACTCCTGGAAATGGAAAAAAGAACACATTGACACCGGTGTGTCAGACCCACCATACTTGCTCCGGAGACTGCGAGAGGGCTGTACAAGCAATGATCATACGCACGGCACAGCGGACACACCAGGAACCGCGGTGTTGGCCGTCGAATGGCGCTAGCTGGGCAGCATTTGTGCACCGCCGCCGTCAGTGTCAGCCAGTTTGCCGTGGCATACGGAGCTCCATCGCAGTCTTTAACACTGGTAGCATGCCGCGACAGTGTGGACGTGAACCGTATGTGCAGTTGACGGACTTTGAGCGATGGCGTATAGTACGCATGCGGGAGGCCGGGTGGACGTACCGCCGAATTGCTCAACACGTGGGGCGTGAGGTCTCCACAGTACATCGATGTTGTCGCCAGTGGTCGGCGGAAGGTGCACGTGCCCGTCGACCTGGGACCGGACCGCAGAGACGCACGGATGCACGCCAAGACCGTAGGATCCTACGCAGTGCCGTAGGGGACCGCACCGCCACTTCCCAGCAAATTAGGGACACTGTTGATCCTGGGGTATCGGCGAGGACCATTCGCAACCGTCTCCATGAAGCTGGGCTACGGTCCCGCACACCGTTAGGCCGTCTTCTGCTCACGCCCCCACATCGTGCAGCCCGCCTCCAGTGGTGTCGCGACAGGTGTGAATGGAGGGACGAATGGAGACGTGTCGTCTTCAGCGATGAGAGTCGCTTCTGCCTTGGTGCCAATGATGGTCACATGCGTGTTTGGCGCCGTGCAGGTGAGCGCCACAATCAGGACTGCATACGACCGAGGCACACAGGGCCAACACCCGGCATCATGGTGTGGGGAGCAATCTCCTACACTGGCCGTACACCTCTGGTGATCGTTGAGGGGACACTGAATAGTGCACGGTACATCCAAACCGTCATCGAACCCATCGTTCTACCATTCCTAGACCGGCAAGGGAACTTGCTGTTCCAACAGGACAATGCACGTCCACATGTATCCCGTGCCACCCAACGTGCTCTAGAAGGTGTAAGTCAACTACCCTGGCCAGCAAGATCTCCGGATCTGTCCCCCATTGAGCATGTTTGGGACTGGATGAAGCGTCGTCTCACGCGGTCTGCACGTCCAGCACGAACGCTGGTCCAACTGAGGCGCCAGGTGGAAATGGCATGGCAAGCCGTTCCACAGGACTACATCCAGCATCTCTACGATCGTCTCCATGGGAGAATAGCAGCCTGCATTGCTGCGAAAGGTGGATATACACTGTACTAGTGCCGACACTGTGCATGCTCTGTTGCCTGTGTCTAGGTGCCTGTGGTTCTGTCAGTGTGATCATGTGATTTATCTGACCCCAGGAATGTGTCAATAAAGTTTCCCCTTCCTGAGACAATGAATTCATGGTATTCTTATTTCAATTTCCTGGAGTGTATTTACACTGTTCACTATTCAGCCTTAGCGTAGCACAGAAAAGTGTGAAGTATTTAGCAATAAAAATCTTTTACCACCTACCCACTGCATTTAAAAGATAATAAAATTAACTTCCATACTAACTGAAATCATATCTGCTTGGCATCTTGTAGTCTATACAAGGATTTGTGAATTTGAAGTATTGAAAATGATATAATAGTTGTTAACTTACATTTTCATTTGTTAATAAAGCAGAATTTAATAAACAATAACAATAGAAATTCATAGATAGAAAAATACATCAAATAAGAGAAAGGCAACCACCTACCTAAAAAGGGCTGGTCATGGCACACAAACACGTAATAGGAAACAGCTAATACTAGCTCTTGGCCTCTTGCTCTTTTTCCAGTACGAGTACACACACACACACACACACACACACACACACACACACACACACACACACACACACTGTACTCTTACCAGAAAAGCTCAGACACACTAGTGTTAGCATTTCCTATTATTTCCTATTACGTGTGCCTGTGCACCATCCGCTGGTCCCTCTACAAGGTGAATAAAATCTTTTGCACTGGCTGTTAAAGTACTTTTCATAAAAAGTCGCAAGCAGTCGCTCATCAGTAGAGATGCGGCCTCAGGTGATAGCTTTTTAAAAAATTCTGGCGTAGCAAAGTGGCTGCTTAGAGCCATTTATCGTCTGGACAAAACATGCTAAAAGCGGTTGCCTATGATTAAATTGACTAGGATTGCATGGCACCATACCGTAGACAGCACACAAGTGTGCATACCGCCAGTGCAGGTAAGTGATTGCCTTCCTCTTATGTTACGAATTTAATAATAAAAGTACAAAAGCTGTTGCTACTAGCAATATTCAAACCAGAAGCTTTAGAATAATAAGACTTTCATTCCAAGGACTCACATAGTGCCAACTCTGTTAATAAACTTTGAATGTTTCATACTTAACAGTGCTTGAAAATTGCCTAATCTTCAAATATGATTTTTTTCAGAATTTTTTTAGAATTTGGTTTTATTGCTTTAGGATACTGATGTCCACCTACTGAACTTCAAATCCTATAAGTATGAAGAAAATCAAAGAGGACCAGTCCATAACTAAAACTGTAATTGCACATAATGGAAATGTAGCTCAACTACAGCACTTCATGAAACCACGCTGAGCAAAATATTGCCAGTAACAGGACACCAACAATGAAGCAAACACTTACAGAGAACTGTGTAGCAGATATTTTATGCATAAATAGTCTTTCCCCAGAAATCACATGGGAAACAGAAGCCAAGACCTGACAAGATCATTCAAAATTAACAACAGACCACTCATGTACCAACACTTAAGGAAAAAAATAAATAAAACCTAGTGAGCATTCATCACAACTAGTTCAGGAAGAACAAAGAAAGTTTTTGCATCAGGGGATACCCAGACACCCCACATAGTTTTTATGCAAACACTAACCAATCAGGAAAGAAAATAATAATAATAATACATAATGATTGTTATATCTCACTGACACTGAGACCAATAGGGGAACGGTTCCGTTGGACACAACGGTAGAAAAAAGTAGCTGTGGGACAGAAGTCAACTGCAATAAGCTGTTGTTATGTTCACATTATCCATATGAGTCCTACAAGGTTGAGCAATTTCTGTTGCTTTTCCAACAAGAAAACTATGTTGTGCTTAACTGAGAAAGAAAAAGACTTCAAGAAGTGGAGATAACTCTGGAGTATATCCATAAATGCACACCACTCATAAAGAAACTTCTAGTGCACCTTGGTTTCCAAGAAAAGCCACAACTAAAAAGCAAATTGTGAACTGTATAGAGAAAGGTACAGCATCGTAGTAGTAGTAGTAGTAGTAGTAGTAGTAGTAGTAGTAGTAACTTTATTCATCTGTAGATCTCTTTTTACAAGGATATAGGACATCTCAAAGTATTTACAAGTTTAGACCAATTTCAAATAAGCCAATTCGTATACACATATATTTACAGGCTTCCATTAGAGACAATCATTAGATTTACTCCTGGTATACGATACTTTTTTACAAATAAATTATTTAATAATGTAGTGCCACACTGTTCACTCATATCTCACTATCAGTCACTGCACATCCTACACACACATTGTTTCATAACACTTCACCCCCCCCCCCCCCCCCCCCCCCACACACACACACACATTGGTGGTCTCTGGGCCATTTCCTGTATCGCAACTTCCCATTTGCTATCCTGAAAAACTGAGTCAGTGTCCCTCCATAATGAATGAGATGTTGAGCTCAGAAAGAAGAAGAGGTATCAAGATTGTGCTATGCATAGCTTGGGGTAAGTATTTCTAGAAAGGATAAAAAGAAGAGAAAAAACAAAGTGAAAGTGTTATGTGGGATGTTTTATAGTCATTATTATTATTATTTATTTGTATAACATTTTTTATCAAACCCCTACTCTGTTTCATCTAAGTAAACCTTCAATGTATAAAATGTATTGCATAACAAGTACTTTTTAACTGCCTTTTTAAAAAAAGTGTATTTTTGCAATTTCTTTAATCTCTTTTGGTAATTTATTGTACAGTTTTATTCCTTGGTATAAAATGCTGTTTTGAGTTTTATGTTTATTTTTTCTTGGTAAATGTAAGTTTAGTCTATCTCTTGTTGCATGGTCATGGACAGAGCTGCTTGTGCAGTAATTACCAATATTATTTTTAATGTGTACAACTGACTGGTAAATGTATTCACATGGAGCAGTTAAAATCCCCAGTATTTTGAACAGACCTTACAATGAGCTCGACTAGTATTTTTGGTTATTAGTCTTATGGCTCTTTCCTGGAGTTTGAAAATTGTGTTCTTATTTTCTGTGTTTGTTCCCCAAAAAAGAATGCCATAGCTAAGAATTGAGTGTACATGTGAATAATATGTAACTAAAAGACACTGCATGTTACACATTGATGATAGGATTCTTAGGGCATAACATGCTGATGACATTCTGTTTGCAAGTGCCTTTTGTGTGTTCACACCACTTCAACTGAGAATCAATATTCATTCCAAAAAATTTTGCATTTGTTACACAGTCTATAGAGGTGTCATCTACATTTAATTTAACACTATCATTTTTCTTCTTCAAACTGAAATTCATGGCATTAGCTTTCTTTATGTTCAATGTCACTTTATTGCTTATTGAAAATCATAAACTTCCTTGAGAGTTTCATTTGCTTTCTCGGCAATGAGTTCTCTTGTTTTCTCAGTGACTATAATATTGCTGTCATCGGAGAAGAGAATTTCTTCACCATGAGTAACACTATTGGGAAAGTCACTGATGTATGCCAGGAATAGTATTGGTCCTAATATGCTACCTTGAGGAACCCCTATATTAACGTATTTTGGTTCTAATAAGTGTTTTAGTAAGTGTTTAGATCTATTTGAAGTATGTACCCTGTCTGCTAGGTATGATCAAAACCAGTCATTAGCTACTCCTCTTATTCCTAATGCTTCTAATTTATTTAATAGAATCTTGTGGTCAACTGTATCAAACACCTTAGAAAGATCCAAAAATATGCCTGTGACACAATCATCTTTATCGGGAACATCAAGTACAACTTTTGTGAATTCTACTATGTCTGACTCCGTTTTTGCCACTTCAGAAACCAAACTTAGATTCGCTTAAAAGATTGTATTTATTCAGGTAATTCATTAATTTGTCTTTCATAATTGCTTCTATTATTTTTGAGAAAGTTGGCAGCAGGGAAAAGGGCTGGTAATTTGATATGTCTTCTCCATTACCTTCCTTAAGCAAAGATACAACTCTTGCCTGTTTTAACTGCTCTGGAAATGTTCTTGATGTGAAGGATTCATTTATTATATTTGTTACAGGGCCTGGTATAATCCCTGTGCATTGTTTCAGTACACACATTGGTACTCCATCTAAGCCTACTAACTTCTTATTTTTTAGTTTTTGAAGAGTTTTACTGACTTCATTCTCTGTGGTTGGAAGTAACATCATTGTATTTAGTGCAACATTACTTACAGGTGTTATATTTGTTTTGGGGAATTTTTGCTGTAACTTCTCTGCAATACTTGAAAAATGCTCATTTGCATAATTTTCTAAGTGTTGTAAAAATTCTGGATCATTGTGAATCTTTTTCATGGAACTGAGGTGTTTAAGTGTTTGGGAGGACTTCCCAACACCTGCAGTTATCCATCTGTTTTTGTGAGATGTTGATACAGACATGCATACTTTTGGAAATGCCTTTTAAGATAAATTTAAACAATGTGGAGAATTTAGAGAATTTCATATTCACATTGGTTTCCTTATACACTTAATCCCAGCTTTGTTTTCTTAGTTCTTTTAAAAATCTTTTATTTTTATTTCTGGTAGATGTTGTTTGTAGGCTTGCAGTTCAAGGAATGATTCAATGTCTGATTTTACTGTTGTTATTTGACAGATATGATCTGATAGTCCAAGATTTCTTACAGGTACATCACATTATTCCCTGCCCATATTTGTGGCCACATGGTCAATTACTGCTGCAGTCGTAGTAGTAAACCTTGTTGCACTATTGACCAATAGGAACATGCCAAAACTTTGAAGGATGTTTATGTAGGTGCTGCTGGATTCATTTATATTACTGTTGATGTTAATGTCACCACATAGAATTATGTTGACTGTGTACTTGAGACTTTATCTAGAACTTCTGTTAATTTATTGAAAAGTGTGTCCACACTACCACTGGGAGATCTGTACACACACAAAATGATTAATTTCTTGCTGATATGAAGTGCTGTTAATTCAATAGCTGATATTTCAAAGTGTTTTGTTGTCACTTACTGTACTGAGGTCATGTCTTGATTTGAACTGTGTTCCTTTTCTGATATAAATGCATGATCCTCCACCTCTTGAAGTAGTTCTGCAAGTAAGAATTTGCCCTTTCATACAATGATAATACTACATGTTGGATTTCTGTGTCTCTAACCAGTGCTCAGTAATACAAATTACTGTGCAGTTCAAAAATTGGAGCTCAACTTCTGATAGTTATATTTTATTTTTTATTGATTGCATGTTTTGATGGAGGATTGTTAAGTTTGTGAAATGCCCATATTACTCTTTCCAAAGGTTTGTTTTTCTTTGTGACATCTGGTATGCGTGATATATGAAGTGTTAGAATCTGTCGTGTGAGTGATTGTTTCAGTATCTTTTTAAACTGCTGGAGATACTCTTTAGGCAGGGGAACCTGTTGTCTGGATTTATCCTAAAAAAGACCTACTTTTCCTGCATATGACAACAGGTATTTGACCATGTGCAGCCTGAGATCCACCCCCTATACTTTCATTAATCAGCTGTACCAATCTTCCCTTCCCAGTCCTGTTTAGGTGTAGGCCATGCCAAGTGAAACCGCATCTGTTGATAGTCCTGACAGGCACCAGAGAAACATGAGCAAAGTTGGCTGTCCTCAGAGCCATCCCTAGCCCCACATTTATGAATGGGGGCTACTGGGCTAAAGTTAAGACCAAGGCATAAGGAATAAAAAAAGGAAAACTGCATCTAAAATAGCGTGGTGTGAACATGGCCAGTACATGAAGAAAAGGATAAGTACCCCACAATTAGCCTCACTGAACATTTAACACATACAATGACTTAAGTGCCCTTGCACAAGGCTAAAACCACAACACTTGAAACAGTTTTCAAAATTTAATATACAGCCCTACAGAATGAGTTACTCGTATTGTAAAAACCTTTGCTCTATTAGAGATTATCAATATGTTTTCATGTTTGCTGCATGTGAAGAAGACGATTGACATACTACTTGACTGTTCAGTATATACCACTCCACCGAACTGTTAGAGTCTTACACATGACTATCACAACCGGACAATCTTCAGTGAATTGGTACACAAGGAGGATAAACTAAGAGAACTATTAAAATTAAAACAGTACTCACAAATGAACTAGAGATATGTGCGCCAACAACAGGTGCAATGTTATGACTGAAGATATTACAAGATCCTAATGGAGCAGCACTCAACATCGAAATGGATGCAACAATAACAGTTCAAGAGACGAAAAGTAAGTTTGTAAGAAACATAAGTGCTGAAGTAGAATAGCTGACTGAAACATGTATACTTTTGGAGTGCAGAATAGCAGTTAACTGTATTAGAGCTGTACTTTACATGTTTGGCCAAATTTTTAAGACTGAATTATCATGGCCCAGACAATGTTATTTAAAGCAGCATGCCTTGTTCAGGGTTGTGTGAAGATGAGCAAAAGGAGGAGACAAGCATTACTGAAATGAAAATACTACAGATGTTAGGGGCATTTATGAAAATACAGGATAAACATGAAAAACAATTGAGAAAAAGAGACGAAGAAAATGGGAAAACTGCAGGAAGGACACAAAAAAACCAATGGAATAGAACACAGAATTTTTCTTGTCACCATCTAGTATTGCAGGAGGAGATATAGCTGGACACTACTATTCAGAAACTGACAATTAAGACAGAACTTCTAAACTGCATACAGGGCTACAGAAACAAAACCAATTGGAAACAGCTGAAGATATGAATGAAGAAGTCTGCATGGGCATTAGGTCAGGATGACTGTGAAAAAAATAAACTTGTTGAAATACAAAAGCAATATACAATTACTAACAAAGAGATAGAGGGGCTGGCCAGTACCAGTACAGCCGATAGAAACACAAAAAACAACCGAAAATTTAAGTTCCTAGCTTTTGGAATAAATGTTCCTTCATCAGGGAGGAGAGAGGGGAAAGAAAGGGAAGAAGGGAAAGTGGATTTAGTACTAAATCCACTTTCCCTTCTTCCCTTTCTTTCCCCTCTCTCCTCCCTGATGACTAAATCCACTTTCCCTTCTTCCCTTTCTTTCCCCTCTCTCCGCCCTGATGGTACTGGCCAGCCCCTCTATCTCTTTGTTAGTAGTACTGGCCAGCCCCTCTATCTCTTTGTTAGTAATTGTTTCACATCTTTATATGAGATTTTCCATTAATTAGTTAAAAGCAATATACAAGCAGTTGATTGTAATGTAACTGAAATACAGGAAGAAACTATACTATCGAGACTTTAGTTGTATCAAATTTATGTGTACATGAATCAAACAATTGTTACGTGTACATGACATACTGGGAGCAGACTGGAAGCCATAGAACATTCTGAAGGGCGATAGGGAACAAAAGGTTATGTCTAAAGAGAAGACTACAGAATATATTGAGGCATTTACAAGAATATAATGAGGCATGACAGAAGCATCAACAGCTATGGGAAGCAAGCACAAACGGATCATGTACAATACAGCAGTTTGAAACAACATCTAGAAGAGGAAGAAAGCTACAGCGGAGAAAGGAAAATCACACAGAAAATTGAGGGAATGGAAAGAACCTGTAGAACAATGAAGAGTAAATTAGACATCCTACTAATAGAGTAGAAGGAAGTATTTTCTAGCAAACCTGGTGTAATCGAAGCAAAAGAAAGCCACATCAGCCATACTTTACAAAACCATAAATGATACTGCAAGCAATGGTAGGGCAACAAGGTTTTGCATGTGAAGAAAAATGAGGCACATAAGGACACACCCCTCAACCTTCGGTGAACTTGGGATTTGTACCCAAAGTGTTAGTTAAGAGATTGGAGTTACCAGGAAAATGTAATTCAAGTTATTTCTGACTCACTGTATTAGTTGAGCGAGGAGCTAATTGGAGTTGCCAGGGAAATGTTGATAAAAATTGTTTCTGACTCACTATATTGATGAGTGGGAAGCTAACTGTAAATGCATGCCCAGACATCAGCACTGCACAAGCCCAGGGCAGCCCAGCTCATCCCCACCACTATTGGCATGCATGCTGTCACTGGGCATGACTGCGTATGTATGGGGCTCCATCTGCAGCTGGAGCAGCAAGAGTGTTGATCAACAACAGGTTATGTGAAGCCAATAACTTTTTACCAACAGGGACCATATACGCTAACATGCAGTTGTACGAGGGGTACACACGTACTACCACGACAAACAGCAAATGGTGTATCAGCAATAACTTAGTCAAATGAGAAAGAGAAAGAGAGAGAGAGAGAGAGAGAGAGAGAGAGAGAGAGAGAGAGAGAGAGAGAGAGAGAGAGAGAGGAAAAAAGGGAGTATATTCCATGTTATGAGCTTTCTTCTGTGTTCTTTCAGTTGATGAATTCGAACTAAAGATGTTAGGTGACTGATAACATGGATGATGCGCAACTGACCATTAGGTGATTGATGTCTCACATTTAGTTTTGTGATTTCATAGTTAACCGTATTTCGTGTTTTGGCTATAAAACTTATGTGTTGTCTATAATATTACTGTGATGTGGAATGTTAGAGGTGTGCATTTCAACAACTGTATTAGTTATGTCATTTCGATTAAACTTATTACAGTTTCTGCCTGTTTTTTGTTTTTGAAATTCGCTTCAAAATTTGAAAAAGAGGTCAATGGGGGAATGTAAGGTACCTTGCCTTACTGTGATATCTTTGCTTTCAGTAATCTCTGGGAGTAGAGTCAGTGGAAGCCACAGTGAGAGCTCTTGTTAGGATAGTTTGTTGGTTGATTTGGGGGAGGGGCCCTAAAAGTGAGGTCATTGGTGCCATGGGATTTTTGAAGTATTGGGAAGGAAGTTGGCCATGCCCTTTCAAAGGAACCATCCCAGCAATTGCCTGAAGCAATTCAGGGGAATCAAGGAAAACCTAAATCAGAATGGTCAAATCTGTTGTTAGGGCTGTGTGCCTAGTAAAGTGGTACATTTATGAGTATTGTAAAAGTAGACTGAGTGCCGAGTAGGAAGAATGCTAAGAGTAGTAACTGAAAGCATATATGTATGCTGGTGATATTGTGTTCAGAGTCACTTGGTTCATGGTTCAAGGGCATAGTGTTTGTATAATTTACTACCGTTGTCTGAAGCGTAATATGAGAATTGATACGGTGCGCGGATCAGGAAAGAGGGTATAAATGCGTACTTATGCTGTGAAAAAGAGCAAATTTCACATAATAACTAGTGCTCTGATACAATTGCTGCACATGAAGAATTATTTCTTTCTTTCTGGGGATCGACATATTGTACAACTTTGCACTTATTAGTACCCTGCACTGATGGTGCCTTACACAATGCTCACAACCTGCATAGAGAACAAATGAATAAACATGAACACAGTGCCGAGTACAGGTATGGGAGACCACAGTTCTATTTTTGTAAAGTGAGGTGAACTGTAAGTAATGCCAAAGCAGAGTAAGAAAAACTGGTTTCAAAAAAGGCGAAAAAATGCTAAGTTTGAATGAGATACCAGAAGTCTTTCAACCTCAACCTCCACTAATGAAAAATGGAAAAGCAGTTGTTTGCAAAACACATATATAAGAGGTAAAAACACCACCAGTAAATTATATACAATTATATCTACACCTACATCTACATGGATACTCTGCAAATCACAGTTTAGAGCCTGGCAGAGGGTTCATCAAACCACCTTTACAATTATTCTCTATTATTCTACCCTCGAACAGTTCACGGAAAAAATGAATACCTGAATCTTTCTCTATGAGCTCTGATTTCCTTATATTACTAAGACAATTATTTCTCTCTATGTAGGTCGACATCAATAAAATATTTTCGGATTTGGAGGAGAAAGTTGGTGATTGAAATTTCTTGAGAAGATTCCGCCGCAACGAAAAATGCCTTTTTTTTAATGGTGTCCTTCCCAATTCTGTTTCCTGTCTGTGACACACTCTCTCCTATTTCACGAAAATACAAAACATGTAGCTCTTCTTTGAACTTTCTCAAAGTACTCTGATAATCCTATCTGGTAAGGATCCCACAACAGGGACAAGCGTAGCATATGCAGTCTCTTTAGTAGCTCCAATACATTTTACTGTGTTAATCCTTTCTGGTAAGGATCCCACAACATGGCCAAGCGTAGTGTATGCAATCTTTAGTAGTTCCAATACATTTTCTAAGTGTTCTACCAATAAAACACAGTCTCTGGTTTGCCTTCCTCACAACACTTTCTGTGTGTTCTTTCCAATTTAAATTGTTCATAATTGTAATTTCTAGGTATTTAGCAGTCCTTAGATTAGACTGATTAATCATGTAATCAAAGTTTAATGTTTATTATTATTTACGCGTATTATGTGAATGACCTCACACGTTTCATTATTTAGAGTCAATTGCTAGTTTTCGCACTATACAGATATCTTTTCTACATTTTTTTGCAGTTTGTTTTGATCTTCTGATGAGTTTAATAGACAATAAATGACAGCATCATCTGCAAAGAACCTAAGATGGCTGTTCAGATTGTCTCCTAAATCATTTACGTAGATAAGGAACAGCAGAGGGCCTATAACACTACCTTGGGGAATGTCGGAAATCATTTCTGTTTTACTTGATGACTTTCCATCAATTACTACGAACTGTGACATCTCTAACATGAAATCACGAATCCAATCACATAACTGAAACAATATTCCATAAGCATGCAATTTCACTACAAGCTGCTTGTGTGGTAGTATCAACAGCCTTTTGGGAATCTAGAAATATGAATCAATTTGAAATCCCTTGTCAGCAGTACTCAACACTTGGTGTGTGTAGAGAGCTAGTTGCGTTTCACAAGAACAATGTTTTCTAAATCTGTGTTGACTGTGTGTCAATAGACCATGCTCTTCTAGGTAATTCATAATATAAGGAAAGACTGATTTTAATCTATAAAGACCAAAATGTACAGGAATGTTATGTATCCACATTTCCAAAATGTCCACAGAAGGTGCTCTGTAAATAAAGGTGAAACACATCTGGTGTAAAATACACTTTAACTGCAGTAAACTTAATGAAGAAAATCCAACAACTTATTAAACAGCTGCTGTGGAAGTTGGCTATGTAAACAAACTTGTTATATTAATATTTGAACAACATTCTTAATAAATGTCAAGATCTTTAAAAGAATTTATTGTTGGTAACACACAATGTAGCCTTCTTTGGTCAGAAGTGCCCTTAACTTACATTTCCATATTGTTTAATTACCTTTAAATGATTATTTCTTTTTCTTTGTCACTACTGGCTGCACAGGGGCAGGGGCAGCATATGTTGCTTGAGATATGCGGTTCATATAGTACAGCGCCACAAGGGAGAATAACAGACTGGAAAGAAAACTGAACATTATTTTCAGTTCACAGATGTCACTCCTGATATATCAATAAATACAGTATAAATTAAAATGTAAAATTATCAAGAGAGAACACCTCAGCAAAAATCAATACCAGTAAAACGGCTACTGCATTTAAAGCATAGCAGCATGCAGTTCACCACCTTTCTTTCTGGATTAGGGCATTCACTTTATATTTGACATTAAATTGCATGTGGCCACTTTGACACTGTCACACAATCACGGATCTTGTTGCATTAATTGAATAATAATTAAATGTAACAACAATAATAGATTAAAAGACCTGATGTTGCCAGTGACGGTCACACAAAAAATCTGAATTATTTATTCTACACTTTACAATGGTAATCCTTGGATGGAGAAATGTATAAAATTAAGGATACGCTACCACTCAAGTAGACACCTGCTGCTGCGGCAAAACTGACAGTCACTAACTGAAGAATCAATCTTGCTGCAGACGTGGGTGTGTGCATTTAGGTTTGTGTGTGGTTGTGTGTGACTGTTTGTACTTTTACAAGAGAAAGAGCAAGACTTCGACGACTAATGTAAATATTGTTTTCTGTTGCACGTTTCTATGCACCACGCATCAGTCATCTACGGGTGACTGGTTGTTTTCCTTTATTTTAAGCATTATTATACACTTTAATGCAAGGAATTACTAACCCTGGCATTTATTTTAAAAGACAGTCCGCAGCTTGTGATCTAGTGGTTGTGATTACTGCCTCTGGACTGCGGGATCCAGGTTCGATTGCCAGCATGATCGAAGATTTTCTTCGCTCATGGACTAGATGTTTCTGCTGTCCTAATCATTGCCTCTCAACTTTACTGATGTGCAAGTTGCCAAAGTGGTAACAAATAGAGGCATTAGCACCAGGCAGCAGAACAACTCTGGCCAATAATGCCATATGATCATTTAAATTTTTCATCTTAAAAGATAGATTGCAAAAAGGCTAATTTATATTTATAGAATTTGTAGATTTAGAGAAAGCTTTGAAATTCTGAAGGTAGCAGTGATAAAATATAGAAATCAAACGGACATTATGATTTGTACAGAAACAACACTGCTGTTATTAAAGTTGAAGTAACTGAAAGGGAAGCAGTGGTGCAAAATAAAGGTTAAACAATCTGTACATTGAGCAAACACTAATGGAGACCAAGAAGAAATCTGGAAAGGGAATAAAACTTTAGTGGGAATAAATAAAAACGTTGAGGTTTACTAATGACAATGTAATTCTGTCTCTGGAAGGTACCAACAGGGATGTGGAGCTATGCTGAGCCAATGCCATGGCTTGCTGTGCTTGTGCTAGGTTCCACTGTTGAGGATCTGTGGTGCACAAAGCCTGGTCGAAGTGGTCCCACAGATCCCTGACTGGGTTTAAATCAAGGGAGTTCAGTGGCCAGGGGAGTAGAGAAAACTCATCCTGGTGCTCTTTGAACCATGCACATACACTGCAAGCTGTGTGAAGTGAGCTGCTGGTAGACGTCACCATGCCGAGGAAAACAAACTGCATGTAGGGGTGGACATGATCCACAAGCATACGTGCATACATGACACTCCCACCTCCGGCCTGGACCCTTTTGACAATTGTTGCAGGGTATTTGCTTTCTGTCTGATGGAGCATAAAAGGTGATTACTCTGAAAAGGCCACCTGTCACCAGTTAACAGACAGCCAGTTTCAGTATTGGCATGCAAATTACACAGCCTCTGTAGCCAATGAACAGCTGTCAGCATGTGTGCATGAAGCAGGTGCCTGCTGCAGAGGCCAATATGCAGCAATGTTTGGTAAATGGTCACTGAGAACATACTATTGGTAACACCTTGTTTCATTTGGACAATCAGTTGTTCAAGTTGCACATCTATTCACTCGTACATATCTTCTCAACTGTTGTTCACAGCCATTATCTATGGCCCATGGTGTGGCATAGTTGCCTTGGCACTGGTTTTGGATAGTGCCATTTTGCTATGCATGCTATACTTTAACCACAGCAGCATGTGGACATTTTACAAACTTAGCCGTTTCAAAAATGCTTCCACCTTTGGCTCAAAAGCCAATGATCATGCGCTTTAGGACATCTGTTTCCACATTACAACAATGCCTGCACTGTTTTCCACATCCCCTGACACAGTTTATACACCCTCCACTGCTAGTACAGCCAGCCACCCACTTTCTGTGAAAAGTTATTGCATGTTCACAATGAACACAGATGGTGGTTACATTAATGCGACTGGACTGTGTAAAGCAAGAAACAGAAAAAACAGCTGTTCTGAAAGAGAACTTTTTTAACATCTGATACAAATTTAAGTGTTAAGACATCTTTCTGGAAGTACAGAGTGACTCAAAAGCCTGTTAACATCTGAAAATTCAATTATTTCATGGAATAACGTACGTTGACAGGTAAAAACTGACACACATGCTTGAAATGTCATGGGGGTTTAATGAAAAAGGGGGGGGGGGGGGATACCAACACTTCATACAATACAAAAGCAGCATTAGCATAACAACTGATCTTTAGCAAAGACAATGTTCTTTATAACAAATGCTCAACATGTCAGCCATCATTCGTCAACAATACTAAGTCGACTGACAATATTGCGAATAGCACTGTACAGCTTATCGATATGGATGGTTAGAAATAGCTATCAGAAGTTGTCTTGTAGCATCTCTAATGAGGTTGGATAATTGCAGTAGACTTGTGGCTTCAGGTAATCCAAAACCGACAATCACACGGGTTGAGGTCTGGGGACCTGGGAAACCAAGCATGACGGAAATGACAGATCAGAATGCATTTCTCAGCAAACAATGTATGCAAGTGGACTTTCATATATGTAGCAATGTGGGCTGGAATGCCTTCCAGCAGGTGTTTATAAGCCACACTAGGGATGATGAGATTCTTTAACATATCGCTGAACCTAACACCTATCATATGGTGACAACTGTTTGAAACGTTGCATCCCACATTTCCTTGAAGAAAAGGGTCCCATCATGATTGAAGTGGTAAATCCACACCACACCGTGACTTCTCCTCATGGGCTAGAGTTTACAAAACAGTTTTAGGATTTTCGGTAGCCAATATTCCGAGGGTGTGTGGAATAGGCTTCACCACAATACGTCAGACAACCAATCAACACCTTCCCTCATTTCATTAAGTGTGTGCACTGAAAATGCTCTCCGCATCACAAAGTTGGTGGCTAACAGTTCATTACAGTGCTCGATTTTGGCCACAGAGAACTGTAGAGTATGTGTTAGTGCTCTCCAAAAAGTCATGCGTGAAATGCCAGTGTGAAGCACCATTTCGCAAGTGCTGACCTCACCATGTGGAGATGAACTGCCCAAATGCGGTAGCACTTTCTTCTGTTTGCAGACTATGGCGCTTTGAACTTTGTGCTCATTTTCCACACAGTGACCCTTGTCACAGGATCCTTATTCATTCAAATACCCTTCTTATGGTGATTGGATCCTAAAGCGGCAATAGCCAGTTCTCCATTCACTAACAGTGCCCTTTCAGGTAAAGTTATGCCACGATTACTGGCCCATCTGACTCCCTCTCTCACTACAACTCATTTTATACATGATTCTCATGTGGCATCAGCAACAGGTTTCTATCCAGCTCCATCTGTTGGCCAGTTTCTGCAATAGATTTTGGTTTCAAAAAATCCCATACTGTTCAGGCACATTTGTCAATTTTTACCCCTCCATCTATATTAGTCTGTGAATTAATGCATTTTTAAATGTTAAAGTACTTTTGGGTCACCTGCATTTGTCAGGTGAGTACCCTTATACAGAAGTGAAATATGTACGATAAACAGTACAGGCAAAATGAGAATAGAATCTTTCGAAATATGGTGCTGCAGGGGAACATTAGGTGGGTAGACTGCATAAAAATGAAGAGCACTTGAGTCAGTGTGAAGAGAAAATGAATTTTTGGTACAACTTAACTAAAGATGGGATTGCTTTATGAGACACATTCTGAAGCATCAAGGACCTTCTTAATGAAGAGAAGTGGGGCATAGGGAAAGGGATAAACATTGTACAGTGAGACAGGGCTTCAACACCATAAGCAGATTGAAAGGGATGTAAGGTTCAGTGGTTACGAAGATATGAAACGACGCACACAAGACACGGTAGTGCAAAGAGCTGCATCAAACCAGTCTTCAGGCTGAAGACCACAACCACAACGGAGGGAAACATGTGACTTATTAAAGCTCTGGGTCAGCACACAAGGCATGTGCCAATAGCAAAATTGATAGCACACTGCCTGTGAAAGTTAAGGACGCATATTCCAATTGACCAAATGGTATAATTATCAATTTCTGTAACACAATCACTTACCATGTTGTTGTGCAAACTCTGTGTATCATACCAGCAGAAACCATGGCAATAGCAAGACAAAGTACAACTGAAACAAAATTAAACACATGCTCAATATCTTCAATTCATTAATACCGGAAGAAATTAAGGAATCAAAACTACAAGTGTCATTTACATTACCTTCAGGAAAAAGGGTTGTTTGGAACCCTTTACCGAACAGAGCTGACTCCAAATTTCCAACTGCCTGACAATATAATAGGAAAACAAATTCATACGTGAAGATGTGGAAAATTACTTCATGAAAAATGCCATTCTCTGACAAGGAAGAAACAATCGTTTTTAACATCCAATTCTATGCAAGTCATTAGAGATGGGGTATTAGGCCAAGTGAGCATAACAGGGAGGATATGGCTTGACTGTAATGGAAGGTAGAGCATTCATGCAATATATATCTCAGGGAAACAACTGAACACTACATCAAAATGTCTGTAAGGGAATTTGGACCTGCTGGTCTCTGAAAGGAAAGCAGTGTCTCACAACCATGCCATCTAATGGCACATCAAGATAATACTATAACAATTTAATGTGTATTACATTAAACAAGATCACAATGGTGACCACTGAAATTATCAGCATGTCTAAATTAAATAACTAGACACATTCTGATCTAAATAAATTAGTTAACTTGTAGGTAATATTTCCGGTAGAGACTGTTTTGAATTTATAACGAATCTGTTGTAGCACAGTAGTTGTGCTGAAGGTATGAAATCAAATAACAAACAATTCCAGTGAAAGACAATGAATTTCAGTAGTTAACTGCCAAAGCACTCCTACTAAAGACCTAAAATTTAGCTTCCTCTACTAAAACAATGGTATTCATATAACTAAGTACCAAGAGTTGGATGGAACCCAAGGTTTTTGATAAGTGATGGTGGGCTGTAGTTCCCAGACAGTCGTAGTTCCAGAGTCATTCAAAGATATCTTGACAACACAGAAGTACCCCTGCCGTATAATGTATGTAAAAATTAATTTGAAGTTACCAAAGACTGACGATACGCTATTACAACTAACCTTCGTTGATGTAGCAATACTATGTTTTGCTGCAATAAATAAAAATCTCATATAAAAAATTTTCCCATTCCATCATGGCAGGCTGTTACAGCAACTGATTTAAAAGCGTTTCAGAACAAAAACTGTTCAGGTTGCGAAATTATTAACGTCAGCGTTTCACCCTTTAGCATCATCAAATTGTCTACAAAAATAAGAAACCAAACAATTAACAAATGGAGGAAAAGGGAATGGTCCTATCTTACATGGCTATTCAGACAATGTGAATTAAAAGTAATACAAACTTATGTAAAAGTAGCTGGATACATGATCCATCAGTTATAAAACCACATATAATATAAAATATACACCAAGGTAACTGGATATATAATCTATCCATCATGAAACATCTAAACAACACAGTAGACCTAGTGGAAAGAGAGAAACAGCCAGGAAAACACTGAGAAAGTAGAAATATGTGGCGGAAAAATTTTCCACGGTTATCGTATGTTACCTTCAACACACCAGCAATCTCACTGTTTTCGAGGTACAAATCTGTGAAAATCCCGTTCGTGGGAAGCTTCTATTATGAGTTAGCTACACACTTTAAAAATAAGATTTGCATGTTGTTTACACTCCTGGTAATAAGCTTCAGTCTAATTATATTCACAATGAATGCCCCCAGAGAGACAGGTATGCAGGGTCAGGCGTATATAAATAGGTGTGTAGGAATTGCAAAAAGTCATAAATAGGTGGCCAGACTGGCAGCGGATTCAAGACCTGGTTCAAGGAACACACTAAGAAAGGTCAGGTTAAGCAAAATTCCGCATTTGCTGAGTGTCTGAAGTCCAGTGGGCACCACACCCACACTAGAAAACCTGAGGGTAATGCACATTGCTCAGAAGGAGAAGAAGTTGAGTCTACTAGAGGAGCTTCAAATTGTTAAATAACTTGACGGTAACAAAGGCAAGTTGATGAATGATCAATTGATTAACAGTAATCAAGCGTATTATGATACAATGTTACCAGTGTTCCAAATGTTGCTGCATTGATTATTGTGTGTCGACGGCATCACACTCAATTTGTCGATTTTTGTGTGGGAAGTTGAGGGAACCCTATTTTAAAGGGAGCTTTTTAATGATTTTTTTTTATTGTAGATGTTTTTTATTGTAAATGACTTTGCCTCTTTACATTTTATAACTTACATTTCTTTATTTTCATGACCAAGAATATTTTTGTCTCTTTTTGTGAAGCTTAAGACTGCCCTCCAGTCATGGTATATTGAAGCTTTATTGATTCAGAATGCATATGCTATGAATGTACTCCAACTGTTAGCTGTTTTACTCTATGTGACGGAGTTTTAGAGACATATTTTGATACGTTGTTTTTTATGTAATCATTTTACCTATTCTTTGCGCTTTATATGGGGGGGGTTACTTTTATTTTATTTTTGGGTTTTATGTGTCTGCATTGGTTTGTTTATATGCATTTTAATTACTAGGTTTACACATGTTCGTATCTTAAAAATGTTCCTTAAGCTAGACATGCGTGCCACCTGGGTACAGACATTATGCCATGTGTGGTTCGTACTGCCGTTATGTAAGCGTGACCCTATTTTGTACAGCCATGGCAGAGTCATTTGGTGTGTTCAAGTTAACATATGATAACCATGGAAAAATTTTCCACCACATATTTCTACTTTCTTGGTGTTATTCTGGCTGTTTCTCTCCTTCCACTAGGTTCACCGCATGGTTTAAATGTTTAATGACAGATGGATTATATATCCAGTTATTTTGGCGTCTATTTTACACCATATGTGGTTTTATGACTGATGGGTCACATATCCAGTTACTTTAAAGTTTTTATTACTTTTAGTTCACTCACTCTTTTCCTCCATTTGTTTCTAACTGATTGGTTTCTTGCTCTTGTAGACAATCTGATAATGCCCAAAAGGGTGAAACGCATGATTGACATTAAATAATTTCCTAACTGAGACTGATTTTGTTCTGGAAAAATCTAATGTCAGGTGAGATTGAAATAAAAGTAGATTATGAACTTACATCAATGAACCAAAACATCATGACCACTGCCCATCATGAGATGGGCTGCTGTCTGGGGCTGTTGAGTGCTTGTGACATGAAGAAGTGATGAATATGGAATTAATCTAGAGGTGATACGGGGAAATCCATTGACATGACTTTGACGAAGGGCAGATTGTTATATTCAGCAACGAGCATCTCTGAAACGGTGAAGCATGTTGGCTGTTAGTGTGCTACTGTCATGCGCATTTATGAAAAGAGGTTGAAGGATGGTAAAACCATCAGAAGACAAGGTGGTGGACACCCAAGGCTCATCTTGGAATGTCTAGGGCAGAGTTTGCTCATTCTGTAATGCAAGATAGGCAGCAATCTGTTTTAGATGAGATGACGGAGTACCATGATGGTGCACGCACATATATTCAGTCCAAATAATTGAAAATGGAGCTCTGCATTTAACAACCCCTACACACTTTAATGCTGACCAAAACAACATTGTCAGTTACAACTGTTATGAGCATGAGATCACTGATACTGCACTGTGGACCAATGAAAATAGGTCAAAAGGTTGGATGAATCACGTTTCTTGCTACACCAGGTCGAGGGTCATGTCAAGATATGTCATCACCCAGGCGAATGGCTAGCTGAAACACACACTACACCATAGATGCACGCTTCTGGGAGCTGTATTTTGCTATGGGGACATTTACCTTAGGTTCCATGGCACCGTCACAGCTGTGGACTACATGGGCATTATTGCGGACCACCTGCATGTTTCTTGTCTTCCCATAAGGTGATGGCATCTTCCATCAGGATAACTGTCTATGAAACAAAGCTAGAATCATGTTTCAATGGGTCAAGGAGCAAGATGGTGAAGTCACATTTATGTGTTGGCCACCAAATTTGGATAATCTGAACCCAATAGAACACATACGGGAAACTATTGGGCATCATATCTGCGATCACAAACCACCAGCTTGTGTTGTATTGGAATTGCTAGACCTGTGCATATACACTTGGTGCCACATACCTCCAGAAACCTACCAAGGATTTGTAAAATCCATATCATGCAGAACTGCTGCTGGTATTGCATTCCAAAGGATGACCAACACACTATTAAGCAGTTGTTCAAAACAGTTGGGTTATCAGTGTATTTTTTTCTACAATAGTCACCCACAGCAGATTCAGGTTAGTCTCAAGGTTCAGCTATGCATCAGTTGCAGAAACATTCAAAGATACATCACTAGCACAGAAATACCCAGCCACATATGTAAAAATTTATCTGAATTACGAAAAACGTATAACATGGTGTGCAAATTCCAAAATATTCCCACGAAGCAACTGTCCGACATCTTCAGGTGGTTCAATCTTGCTGGTGGCTAGGTACGACGATATCCGCATGTCGACACCTCGTTTCTAGAACAAGTGCAGCTAGAACACGCAGGTCCGGAAATCACACATGCACAATTATTTGCAGATAGATGGTGCTGTACTCGAGATGCTCTCTGCCAAGAATCACAGAGCAGCTCTCCTTCGCACGCGCTGTGTTTACTATCAGTGTGGGCAGACGTTACTCACTAAATACCATACTAGACCAATGTTATGACAGGTCTGTGATCAAAAAATCTGATTTTCGTGTTGTGATTTACTAGCAGGCAATGCAGGGTTCCAGGCTGTGCTCAGTTGAAACCTGGCATCCCTGTTAATGAGATTATCAACTGTACAGATGTGTATTGCTTGCTTAATGATGCAATCCCACAAAGATGATGCCAGTGATAAAACTTCAGTCTTTTCATAAATCATGTGATGACCTGTAGTCAGAGAGTGTTGCGTAATTGCTGACTTTTCCGGTTGTCGAAGGCTTTTATGACGCTGATGTTCATCACAGCGTTCTTGTACTGTGCGACATGCCTGGCCTATATATGCTGCCCCACACTTGCAAGGAAATTTGTACACAACACATTTCCTCAGGCGAAGATCATCACCAAACCCAACAAGTTTCTCAGTTTTGCAGACAGTTGAAAAACACACTTAATGCCAAATCTTCCAAGGACTCTTCCGATTCTGGATGATGTGGCACCAAAATACAGCAAAAAGTTCAAAGTGGTGGGTGTCTTCGAATCTTCATTCAGCTCCACAGACTGAACTTACTTGAGCTGAATACATTACGTATCCATCTCTCAGAATAACAGTTTTGTTGGAACAATGTCTTCAAATGTTGTATTTCACTAAAAAAGGGATGCTTGAAGAGTCACAACTTAAGACATGCTCTCAGAACTAATCTTCCTTCAAAAATATATAGGGTGTTTATAAAAATTGAGTCTTTTCTTATGGGACGGAGTACTGGTCAAAAACAAGATAAAAATAGTGTCTATTAAAATATGAGTCTGCGCATCCTTAAAGGCCAGTGTGGGTCATTTGACCACACTGTCTAACAGTAGTGTCATCGCAGCATGTTGTACACTGCATCGTTCTGTATTAAATATGATGTATTAATAAATACTCTGTAGAATGACATGTATTTCCAACCATATGTCGATTGTACATATGACATTTTTTATTCCTTGTCCTATCAGGATCATTTCCTGTAGTTTTTCCTCATTTAACAAAACTGCCCTGTATACTTGGGAGGTCATTAGAGGTCCTAACACACTTCAATGTAGCACTCTTGATGTTATCTTCGTGTATGTATTGGGCTTAGAACACACTTATTTCACATAATTTTAGGTTATTGGGAGTTACCCCATCTTGTCAATGTTTGCTATCTGTATTAAATAATTCATGTTTCAACATATGTCTTTTACATAGTCTTATTACTTCATATACCATTTGTGATATATAGCACAAGATAAGAAAACTCATTCATAAAATCATTAATGTTGAAGTTGACAATATTTGCTAATCATTATTTATAAAATTACACAAGAGTGGTCATGAAGAAAGGGTCTGACAATTGTGTTGCCTCAAAGTTGCTGGCTGAGAGTAAGTGTGTGTGTGTGTGTGTGTGTGTGTGTGTGTGTGTGTGTGTGTGTACGCACGCGCAAGGGACAGGGCAAACTAATATGACATCCAATGGCCAAAGTGCTGATCTGTTTTGTGTACTCTAGGCTAAGAAGTAAGGCAATGTTGGGTAAGGTCTAATGTTACAGATCATCATCCCAACTGTTGCCTCTGCAACTACTGAAAAGGCTACTGTCCCTCTTCAGGAACAGATTGTTCATCTGGCCTTTCCACAGACACCCCTCTTCATGTGGCTATGATGGGACATCCTACTCCATTCTAGTAAACGATTATGGCAACCTTTTGGATAAAATATTAAGAGATAAAAATACCATTTGGATCTCTGTGCAGGGACTACTCAGGATGATAAGATCATAAGGAAAAACAAGACTGGCATTCTACGAGAAGGAGCATGGAATGTTGTATCCCTTTATCGTGTAGATAGGTTAGAGAACCTAAAACAAAAGACGTGGATACTTGGAAGTTAAATTTTTTGGAATTAATGAAGTGTGGTGGCAGGAAGATCAAGAATTCTAGTCAGGTGAGTACTTGATCATAAATACAAAATAAAACAGAGGTAATATATGAGTAGGTTTAATAAGCAAAAAGAAAATAGGAATCGGGTAAGCTTCTATGACTAGTACAGTGAAATCACCATTGTAGCCAAGACAGGAAGCCAGCATTCACCACAGTAGTATAAACTTGAATGACAAACAATACTGCAAGTGATGAAGACATTGAAAGAAGTTCTGTTGAAACAAAAGATATTTGGTTGTGAACTGGAATTTGACAGCAGGAAAAGGAAGGGGACGAAAAATTATAGGAGAACTTGAACTGTGGGGAAATAAATTTTAGAGAAAGCTGCCTGTTAGAATTTTGCACAGAGTATAATTTCATTATCACTAATATTTGCTTACAGATCTAGAAAGAAGGCTGTATACATGGAAGAGACCTGGAGAGGCAGGAAGGTAAAATGGATCACATAATGGTAAGACAAAGTTTTCAAATGTAGATTTTAAATGGCAAAATATTTCCAGCATAAATGTGGGCTCCAATCATATTTTACTGCTTATGAACTGCAGATTAAAACTGAAGAAATTGCGGTAAAATAGGAAATTAAGAAGATGAGATAAAAATAAGTTTAAAGAAGCAGAATTTGTTTGTGGTATGCAACACAATTTCAATGTAGATTTATGTAATTTTTAATAATGGAAAATCCAGGATTGAATGTTACAGTATTATGAAAAGGAAAGTTGCCAGTTACCATATGGCGGAGGAGCACCAGTACATGACGGCAGTGGGGACTGGGTGGGGGTAAGGAGGAGGCTGTGGTGGAGAGGCTGGTTGGTTTGTGGGGGTTGAAGGGACCAGACTACAAAGTACAAAGGCAGTCGGTACCAGAGTGGAGAGGGGGAGTGAAGTAGGGTAGGTGTGGAAGACAATGACATGCTGCTGGGGGGGGGGGGGGGGGGGGGGCATGGAGGTACAAGGTGGAGAGAGGATAGGCAGCTATGTGCAGTCGGGAGGTTAGACGGAGGGCAGGGCAGAGATGGGAATGGCGGGAGGGAGGGCATAGTGGAAAAGGAGAGAAGTAAAAAGACAGGGTGTGATGATAGACTGAGGGTTGTGTGGTGCTGGAATGGGAACAGGGAAGGGGCTGAATGAAAGAGGACAATGACTGGCAAAGGTTGAAGACAGGAGGGTTACAGAAACACAGGATATATTGCAAGGAAAGTTCCCACGTCTGCATTTCAGAAAAGCTGGTGTTGGTGAGAAGGATCCATATGGCACATGCAGTCACTGAAATGAAGGATGTCATGTTTGGCAGCATGCTCACCAACAGAGTGATCCACTTGTTTCTTGGCCACAGTTTGTCAGTGGCCATCCATGCGGACAGACAGCTTGGTGGTTGTCATGCCCACATAGACTGCAGAACAATAGTTGCAGCTTAGCTTGTAGGGATGAAAATTTAATAGTCATGGGTGACTGGAATTCGGTAGTAGGAAAAGGGAGAGAAGGAAACGTAGTAGGTGAATATGGACAGGGGCAAAGAAGCGAAAGAGGAAGTCGCCTGGTAGAATTTTGCACAGAGCACAACTTAATCATAGCTAACACTTGGTTCAAGAATCATAAAAGAAGGTTGTATACATGAAAGAAGCCTGGAGATACTGACAGGATTCAGATAGATTATGTAATGGTAAGACAGAGATTTAGGAACCAGGTTTTAAATTGTAAGACATTTCCAGAGGCAGATGTGGACTCTGACCACAATCTATTGGTAGATTAAAACTGAAGAAACTGCAAAAAGGTGGGAATTTAAGAAGATGGGACCTGGATAAACTAAAAGAACCAGAGGATGTACAGAGTTTCAGGGAGAGCATAGGAAAGCAATTGACAGGAATGGGGGAAAGAAATACAGTAGAAGAAGAATGGGTAGCTTTGAGGGATGAAGTAGTGAAGGCAGCAGAGGATCAAGTAGGTAAAAAGACGAAGGCTAGTAGGAATCCTTGGGTAACAGAAGAAATATTGAATTTAATTGATGAAAGGAGAAAAAATAAAAATGCAGTAAATGAAGCAGGCAAAAAGGAATACAGACATCTCAAAAATGAGATCGACAGGAAGGGCAAAATGGCTAAGCAGGCATGGCTAGAGAACAAAGGTAAGGATGTAGAGGGTTATCTCACTTGGGGTAAGATAGATACTGCCTACAGGAAAATTAAAGAGACCTTTGGAAATAAGAGAACCACTTGTATGAACATCAAGAGCTCAGATGGAAGCCCAGTTCTAAGCAAAGAAGGGAAAGCAGAAAGGTGGAAGGAGTATATAGAGGGTCTATACAAGGGCGATGTATTTGAGGGCAATATTATGGAAATGGAAGAGGACGTAGATGAAGATGAAATGGGAGATACGATACTGCGTGAAGAGTTTCACAGAGCACTGAAAGACCTAAGTCGAAACAGGGCCCCCGGAGTAGACAACATTCCATTGGAACTACTAACGGCCTTGGGAGAGCCAATCCTGACAAAACTCTACCATCCGGTGAGCAAGATGTACGAGACAGGCGAAATACCCTCAGACTTCAAGAAGAATATAATAATTCCAATCCCAAAGAAAGCAGGTGTTGACAGATGTGAAAATTACCGAACTTCGGTTTAATAAGTCACAGCTGCAAAATACTAATGCGAATTCTTTACAGACGAATGGAAGAACTAGTAGAAACCGACCTCGGGGAAGATCAGTTTGGATTCCGTAGAAATGTTGGAACATGTGAGGCAATACTGACCCTACGACTTAGCTTAGAAGCTAGATTAAGGAAGGGCAAACCTACATTTCTAGCATTTGTAGACTTCGAGAAAGCTTTTGACAATGTTGACTGGAATACTTTCTTTCAAATTCTGAAGGTGGCGGGGCTAAAATACAGGGAGCGAAAGACTATTTACAATTTGTACAGAAACCAGATGGCAGTTATTAGAGTCGAGGGACATGAAAGGGAGGCAGTGGTTGGGAAGGGAGTGAGACAGGGTTGTAGTCTCTCCCCGATGTTATTCAATCTGTATATTGACAATGCAGTAAAGGAAACAAAAGAAAAATTCGGAGTAGGTATTAAAATCCATGGAGAAGAAATAAAAACTTTGAGATTCGCTGATGACATCGTAATTCTGTCAGAGACAGCAAAAGACTTGGAAGAGCAGTTGAACGGAATGGATAGTGTCTTGAAAGGAGGATATAAGATGAACATCAACAAAAGCAAAACGAGGATAATGGAATGTAGTCAAATTAAGTCGGGTGATGTTGAGAGAATTAGATTAGGAAATGAGACACTTAAAGTAGTAAAGGAGTTTTGCTATTTGGGGAGCAAAATAACTGATGATGGTCGAAGTAGAGAGGATATAAAATGTAGACTGGCAATGGCAAGGAAAGCATTTCTGAAGAAGAGAAATTTGTTAACATCGAGTATAGATTTAAGTGTCAGGAAGTCATTTCTGAAAGTATTTGTATGGAGTGTAGCCATGTATGGAAGTGAATCATGGACGATAAATAGTTAGGACAAGAGGAGAATAGAAACTTTCGAAATGTGGTGCTACAGAAGAATGCTGAAGATTAGATGGGTAGATCACATTACTAATGAGGAAGTATTGAATCGGATTGGGGAGAAGTTTGTGGCACAACTTGACCAGAATAAGGGATCGGTTGGTAGGACATGTTCTAAGGCATCAAGGGATCACCAATTGTATTGGAGGGCAGCATGGAGGGTAAAAATCGTAGAGGGAGACCAAGAGATGACTACACTAAGCAGGTACAGAAGGATGTAGGCTGCAGTAGGTACTGGGAGATGAAGAAGCTTGCACAGTATAGAGTAGCATGGAGAGCTGCATCAAACCAGTCTTAGGACTGAAGACCACAACAGCTTGTAGATAATGTGACTGGTTTCACACGTAGCCCTGTCTGTGATGGGATATGTGATGTTTGTGACAGGACTGGAGTAGGTGGTGGTGGGAGGCTGTATGAGATATGTCTTGCATCTAGGTCTATTATGTGGTATGATGATGAGGTAAGGGGTTGGCAGCAGGGGTTGCATAGGGATGGATGAGTATATATGTAGGTTCGGTGGATGGAGGAATATCACTGTAGGGAGGGGGGAGGGGGGGGGGGGAGAAAAGATAGTGGGCAGGATATTTATGTCAGGACACGACGAGAGGTAGTCGAAACCCTGGCAGAGAATGTAATTCAGTTGCTCAAGTCCTGGGTGGTACTGAGTTATGAGGGGAATGCTCCTCTTTGGCCAGAAGTGGGACTTTGGGAGTTGGTGGGAGACTGGAAATATAAGGCATGGGAAAATTTGTTTTTGTACACAGTTTGTAGGATAATTACGGATTGTGAAGGCTGGGGTGAGACCCTCGGCATATTTTGAGAGGGACTGCTCATCACTGCAGATGCGACGACCACGGGTGGCTAGGCCTATGGAATGGGTGGCAGCTGTTGAAGCAGAGGTATTGCTGGTGGTTAGTAGGTTTGATATGGATGGAGGTATTAATGTAGTCACCTTTGAGGTGGAGGTCAACATCTAGGAAGGTGCCTTGTTGGGTTCAGTAGGACCAGGTGAAGCAAACAGGAGAGAAGGTTTTGAGGTTCTGGAGGAATGTGGATAGGGTGTCCTCATCCTCAATCCAGATCGCAAAGATATCATCACCAGGTGAGGGGTTTAGGATTCTGGGTGTTTAGGAAGGATACCTCTAGATGGCCCAAGAATATGTTGGTATAGGATGGTGCCATGCGGGTGCCTATAGTCATACCCCGGATTTGTTTGTAGGTAATGCCTTCAAATGAGAAGTAATTGTGGGTGAGGATATAGTTGGTCATGGTGATTAGGAAGGAGGTTGTTGGTTTGGAATCAGTCGGGCGTGGGGAAGGGTAGTGTTCAATAGCGGTAAGGCCATGGGCATTAGGGATGTTAGTGTAAAGGAAGAGGGCATCAATAGTGACAAGCAGGGCACTGAGAGGTAAAAGGACAGGAACTGTGGAGAGTTGCTGGAGGAAATAGTTGGTATCTTTTATACAGGAGGGTAGGTTCTGGGTGATAGGTTGACGGTGTTGGTCTACGAGAGCACAGATTCTCTCAGTGGGCACACATTACTGGCCACAATGGAGTGTCCTGGATGGTTGGGTTTATGAACTTCAGGAAGGATGTAGAAGTGTGGGGAATGGTAGGGGTGAACAGAGAGATGGACTCCGGGGAGAGGTTCAAGAATGGGCCTATGGATTTGAGGAGTGACTGGAGAGCCTGTTGGACTTCTGGAATGGGGTCACTGTTGCGGGTGGATGTATCTGACAGCTGGTGGAGTCCTTCTGCCAGGTAATCCTTGCAATTCAAAACAACAGTGTGGAGCCTTTATCCACAGGTAAGATAATAAGGTCAGGATCAGTTTTTAGATGCGGGTGTGAGATTAGTTTGCATGTTGCAGGTTTTAGGGAATGATGTTGAGGCAAGATTCGAGATTAAGAAATTCTGGAAAGTTAACAGGGGGTGATTTGGCGGCAGAGGGCGTGGATCACAGTTGGGTGGAGGACTGAACTGAGTTAGGCAGCATTCAACATTGCTCTGTGGTTGAGTTTGATTGGTAGGGTTGGTGGCACAAAAGTGAAAAAAGTGTTTCCACTGTAGAGACCGAGAGAAAGAGAGAAGGTCTTTAACAAGTCCTGCATGATTGAATTTGAGAGTGGGGGGCAAAAGATGAGGCCTCTGGAAAGGACTGATCTTCCTTGGGGCTAAGGCTTCTGGAGGAAAGGTTCATGACTGTGTTTTGGGTCTGTTTACATTCTGGATTCTGTTTGGTGGTGGGAGTGAGTTTTTGAGAGTGGGGTAAATGTAGTAGGTCTCAGAGACAGGGTTTGTCATCTATGAGAGGATGTGGAGGAGATTTGGAGGTTGTTGTACGGTGGTGGGCAGTGGTACTCCAAGCAGGAGTAGGAAGTGAGCAGGAGGGAGAGCTTTTTGAGGTGGCATTGTGCATGTTGCTCAAGTTCCTGCAGGGCAAGAGTTTCAATGTGTGTTATGGGTTCCCGGGATTTGGCATTGCACAGCAAGTGAATTTTGCAGATGGAGAGAATGTACTGCAAGGAGGTTTGTGTTTGGTTGATATGGGTTTGCAGGACTGTGTTGGTGGGGGCTAAGGATTGGCAGAATCTGAATAGGTGGAGGTCATTGTGGAAGGAGAGGCGGCAGCCGGACATGCGTAATTTGAGGGTAAGGCCATTAGGGGGGATTCCATGAGCCAAGCAACAATGCAGGAACAGTATCTGGGACTGGGTTCTGGTTAGGGATAAGGAAATGTTTTTGTATTGATGTAGAGGGAAGGAGCAAGAATGCACGTTAGTGCAAAAAATGCGAAAAATTAAGCAAATAATGTAGAATTACATAAAAAAATCATAAAAAATCCACCCAAATGCGTGTGAATAATCACGAGAAGTATGAAAATGGATGCAAGAGGGGGAAACAAGATGAAATCAGAGGGAGTCGACGATAGTGAAATGCGAAAACTCACTAAAATTCAGTGGCAGCACCAATTGATGTTTTGTGGAACTCAAAAAATGGTTATATTAAAAACAAAGATTCCAAGACTTACCAAGCGGGAAAGCGCCGGCAGACAGGCACATGAACAAAACACACAAACACACACACAGAATTGCTAGCTTTCGCAACCGATGGTTGCTTCTTCAGGAAGGAGAGGGAAAGACGAAAGGATGTAGGTTTTAAGGGAGAGGGTAAGGAGTCATTCCAATCCCGGGAGCGGAAAGACTTCCCTTAGGGGAAGAAAAGGACAGATGTACACCCGCGCGCACACACACACACACACACACACACACACACACACACACACACACACACATATATCCATCCGCACATACACAGACACAAGCAGACCTACATCCTTTCGTCTTTCCCTCTCCTTCCTGAAGAAGCAACCATCGGTTGCGAAAGCTAGCAATTCTGTGTGTGTGTTTTGTTCATGTGCCTGTCTGCCGGCGCTTTCCCGCTTGGTAAGTCTTGGAATCTTTGTTTTTAATATATTTTTCCCATGTGGAAGTTTCTTTCTATTTTATTTACATCATCAAAAAATGGTTAGATGTAAGTACTATATGTTTTATTCACAGGCAGCTATAAAATGACACTGCAGGCAAAATAGGCCTACTGTAAAGTAGAAGCTATTTTGATTTCTCTACTTTTATTTTTATAACATTGTAGATTTATAGAAAGCTTTTGACAATGTTGGCCAGAATATTCTTTTGAAATTGTGAGGTTAGCACAGAGAAAATAGAGGGAACAGAAGGTTATTTACTTGCAACCTGTACAGAACATAGATGGCAGTTGAAGAATCAAAGGACATAGATAAGTAGATGTGGTTGGAAAGAGAGAGAGAGGGGGGGGGTGGGGGGGGGGAGGTCATAGCCTATTCCTGATATTATCCAATCTGTACAATGAGCAAGCAGAAAAGAAAACTATGGAGAAATCTGAAGAGACAATTAAAAAGTCAAGAAGAAGAACTAAAATCTTTGAGGTATGTCAATGGCATTTTAATTCTGTCAAGAAACAGCTAAATCTCGGTAGAACCACTGGATGTAATGGGCAGTGTCTTGAGAAAAAGTTATACGATGAACATGAACAAAAGTAAAACAAGCACTGCTGACTAAATTTTAAGAAATGAGACACCAAATGTAGCAGGTGAGTTTTGCATTTCATGCAGCAATATAACTGACAATAGCAGCAATGGAGAGGATAGAAAATGCAAACTTGCTACAGCACAAGGAGCATATCTGAAGCTAAGGTCATTCCAAATCGAATCACACAGGTCATGTCACCCATCACCTCAAAGTTTCGTTAAACTTTGCACATTTTCTTTTATTTATAACATAAGAACTTGTGCAAAATCTTTTTGCTCTCAGACTAAAACTTCTTTTTATATTGAGTTTTAAATGTATGATATTCTGATAACTGTGCTATGCAAGAATGTCAGTGCAAAATGGTACTTATCTTCATAAATGCTCTTAACGCAGGTGTTTGTGAAGCTTTTAATTGGGATTTTTTTAAGTTAAGAGGAGCACATATTTAAGAGATATGAAATTACTTAAGCAGTAGAGTTACAAAGAACATAACAAAAAAAATTAATGTGTGCCACTTTCCAATTTCCGTAAAAAGTACCGGCACACTGAGAATGTTTGTATCACATTTATCTAACCTGGTGGGAACTTATAATTGGTCTTAAATAATTCGCAAGACAGTACACACTGTAATAAAATAAAATTGTTGGCATTTTTCAACAAATGGACACACGAATCAATCTGAAATCACAATACTTTCTGCTGTGCGAAAAAAATAATAATAATAACAGAAAGTATCTTGTTTTCAACATGTCACTGTCGTATTTCCACATATGTCACAGAAGGGATGTATCTTTATTGGGAAAAATTAATAACTATTCTAGACTTATTGGAACATCGGAAATCAACTTAAGCTGTTGCAGTCAAAAGCAGCAGCGCCCTGAGTTTTAATAGATATTGGATGGTCATTTAACATACATCACATCACTGTTCTGACCATTCAAATCAGTTTATGTAACTGACAACCTACAGTAAGGCTGGCTGCCTCATGAAAGTACAGAGCCAAGAGTTATAAATTTAACTGAAACATTTTCATTAACTTTATTTAGGGCATCAAATTAGAATCTTTAAACAATAATTATTCTAATCACACTAATGTTAATTTAAAATATACATGTTCACCAGAGATGATCCCTGAAACTGTCACTGAAATTCCTCAAAAGCATTTCTGTCTTTAATCCATTGCGACAAACTATTTTCTGTTAAATTCATATCCTTTTCATTAAAGTAATACATTCTGCCTAATCATGTTGATTTAGGTACACCAATAGCACATAAAATGTTTTTCAGAGGCACAAAAGACAAGAGTCTTCCTTCAGGCCACATGAGTGACACTACTGGTCCAGGTGGATGGAGAAAAAGTAGTTCAACATCTCCTTTTTCATCACAGATGTTTCTGATGAAGGCAAAGTCCCACTTGTCATCACATACAGCTGCTACAAAAGAATTTTGTTGAGGACAAACGCATGTCCATTGTGGGGCCTTTTGATTGAATGCCAAAAATCAACAAAGGCTTTTCAGAAGAAGTTACTCTTCTAATCTCTAAAGAATCACAGGAAAGGGGTTTATAATGGTGAAAATTCCCAGTACCCATTATTGTGCGGGTTGCCAAAAAATCTCTTCGAGGTTCTTGCATAGGAAATCTACATCGACTTTCTCTAAGAAGTGAAAAAAATATTTATCAATAATAGCTTTGCAGAAATTGTAATCACCAGATGCAGTTATTTGCGCACCATTTGCTAGTTGAAGACTAGCTCTTCTCAATGTATGTTTTATAGTTCATCCCAAACAATTGCAAACAGATTTACTAAGGCCAGTAGCAAAAAAGGAATGCTCAACATCAATAGATTAATCGTTTTTGTGCACACACAAATTTTTAAAGCTTTTTCTATTCTTGCATTGAGCTGCACATACATCAATGAAATAATGCACTTTCTTCACTTGTGGGTAATGCTCTGCCAGCCACTTAACCATTTCTTTCTGGACAGCATTTGCAAATCCTACATCATGTTCTATCACTTATACAGCAGTGCTTCACTATTACCAAATACTTTCTTCATTTACCACATAAACACACAGAGTCGGATTGTATAGCTGCTTCTCGTCCAGAGAAAACTCTTAATTTAATTCTGAATTACGAATCTGTAGTTTTCAGGAAAGTCCATTAACAGAATTGCTTTTTCTGGTGTTAGATTTTATTTTAATTATTTCGACTGACAGCTAGATATAAATGAGTGTGGTTTCGTGCCTGTGATTTAGTTACCAACAGGTTTATGCATTCACCAACAGTTGCACACTGCTTAACCAATTCTGCTCGTTGACCTGTATTTATCCACAGGTTGAAGTCAATTTCTTCATCAGCATATCTGTAAACTAATTTCTGTTTTAATAATTTTGACAGTTTGTCATCACTGGGACTATTAACACAGTGATTAAGCAAGCAGTCGTAGTTTTCAGAGTCACATATAAGAAATTTTTTAAGTTCATTGTATGTTTCTTCAATGCGTTCTGCATCCAAAAGCAGTTTCATTGACTTTATTTAGGACATCAAATTAGAATCTTTAAACAATAATTATTCTAGTCGCACTAATATTAATTTAAAATATAAATGTTCACCAGAGATTATCCCTGAAACTGTCAATGAAATTTCTCAAAAGCATTTCTGTCTTTAATCCATTGCAACAAACTATTTTCTGTTACATGTCACATACAAGAAATTTTATAAGTTCATTGTATGTTTCTTCAATGTGTCCTGCATCCAAAAGCAGTTTCCAATTTTGGTCGATACCCCTCACACACATGGAATGAGTGCTGGCAGCACCACTTAAAATACACCACTTTGGTCTTAGCAAACAAAATTTAGAAACACCAATGTTAATGTTTGGAATCTCCCATTTAAAGCAAGAGTACAGTTTTCTTAATATGCAAAGGAGGAGTCTTTTTTGCATATACATAGTCCTCTCAATGCTAACTTTGTCTTTTAATCATGATAATATTCAAATATATTCATCATTTTGGTAGAAATCACTGACAATCTTTACCACTTCATCAGCAATAACTTCCCCCTTTTCTGGTTAGGAACTGATAAAATGCTCATTTTTGTTTTCAGTTTCCTTGCTTGTCGAACTACATACTTACTAACATTGAATTCTGACGTAATATTTCTTTCGACCAAGAGAGTGGAGCTAAAGTTAAATTTTGATTTTTTCAGGTACTCTTACACTAGCCACTTATTCCTTCATTAACAATATCATGGCATCAAAATCTTTGGCTTTCTTAACAATTTCATGATCAAGTTTTTCTTCTCTATGGTCTGAAGCTTCAATAGTGCAATTTAATGCTTGGCATACTTTTCTTTCCAAAACATGCTTCACTTTTTCTAGCTTCTTTTTTCCATATGAACCCTTGCTGTGATTTGGATTGGACTGATTTGGGGGAAGAGACCGAACAGCGAAGTCATCAGTCTGATTGGATCAGGGAAGGATGGGGAAGGAAATCAGCCGTGCCCTGTCAAATGAGCCGTCCCAGCATTTGCCTGAAGCGATTTAGGGAAATCACAGAAAACCTAAATCAGGATGGCCGGATGCAGGATTGAACCGTCATCCTCCTGAAAGCGAGTCCAGTGTGATAACCACTGCACCACCTCGCTCAGTGTGATTTGGAATGGAGTGAAGTTTTAAGGGTGAGCAACCCAAATCATGTAGTTTTATTTGCATCCTCAATACTTTGACTTTTTAGTACTGAGTTGTGAAACGTCACCTCCAGGTCATCTGAAACATTTTCATTTCTATTACTGATGTCAGTATTCTGTCCACAAATCTTGTGACATGTTGTGCACTGTTTTTGGCCTGATTTTATATAGAATCTTTTAGCACTTAATGTTTAAGACAAAGACAAGCAAACTGACCTCAAAGATTTTTAACCAGTCTGTGTTTTTTGAAAGGGACACAAGTTCTTTGATGATTTTCAAAAGCTTTTAAGCAATTGTATCTGTGATGTCCACATATAGTAGCACTTTATTGACCTTGTGGAAAGCTTATATTGGATTGCAGAAATATTACATCTCATTGGTCTTCACCCAGCTCTTCTATTTTTTACAGAGTTTCTACTAAAGTATAGATTGTCAAACGACATGGTGTTTTTAGTAATTTTCACTTTTTCTATTGCAATTAACTGAGCAGTAATTCACTTAAAAAATACTTTATACAAGTGGAATATGGCCGCACCACTGATAGACAAAGAGCAACTGAGGCCAAATAGGTTAATTGTTGCATGTTGCAGCTGTTCTCAACAATGAATTTCAGCAATTGTTGCATTGTTTCAAACAAACTACTGCTGTCTAAGAACACTTCTTTACCATTGTAAACAGATGATTGGCTGAACACATAAATCATATACATGGTTATTCTAAATGATGGGTCCATTTTCAAAACTTTGTATTTATTCAAGTACAAATCCAAAATGAACAATCTTTACACCAATGAAAAAAGGAAGTTTCAAAGTTATTTTTTCCATAACGATTGATATCCATCTAATAAATGTAATAATTTGTAATTAATTAGTTTTAATAATCAGAAACATGATAAATGTTATAATGGCAGCATGATCCAGTTACGCAGATCGTTCAGAGTGGTTGGTAGAGGCGGAACGTAAACAGCTTCCTTCACAAAACCCCACAAGAAATAATCACTGGGTATGAGACCAGGAGATCTTGGTAGCCTGAACTGCAGAGCCAGGTCGTCAAGTCCCCCGTGACCGATCCAGCGCTGAAGAAGGGCATCATTCAAAAAGCCTCATACATCATAGTGCCAATGAGGCAGAGCTCCATCCTGTTGGAAAATGAAGTCCTGGGAATCTTCCACAACTTGAGGGAACAGCTATTGTTCTAACATGTCCAGATACGTGATTCCTGTTACAGTTCTTTATGCAAAGTAAAATGTTTCATGAACGTTCGTATGGGATACAGCACAGAACACATTGATCTTTGGCGAGTCTTTTCAATGTTGTAATGGTGAATGTGGATTTTCCAGACCCCATAAGCAAACACTGTGTCTGTTGACTTTTCCACAATGGTGGAACGTCACTTCATCGCTAAAAATCACACACTGTAGAAATGTGTCATCCTCCATTTTTGCTAGCACATAACCACAAAATGTGAGATGCTTCTCTTTGTCATACGGGTTGAGAGCCTCCGCAAGTTGTAATCGGTGGGGCTTGTACAGCAATCATCATCTCAGAACTTTCCATACAGATGGCTGAGATATTCCAAGTTCTCGGCTGGCTCTATGGGTAAATTTACTGGAACTGCGCACAAAGCTTTCTTGAATCTGTCGGACATCATCCGCTGACACAAGTGGTCTGTCTGTGCTTTTTTTCTTTGCACACACTCCCAGTCTGTTTAAATTGCTTAAGCCAACGGCTAATGCTTTTGCGAGTTGATGGTTGAATACTGAATTTGGTATAAAATGCTCACTGCACTGCAATCTGCTACTTACCTTTCGAGAACACAAGAAACCTTGTACTCCACAGTTGCTATCTTACTCACAACTGACAGTGAAATGGAATGACAGCCCTATTGCCGCGTGAACTCTACTGGCCGCTTCTGAAACCCACCTGCTAAAAACTTTCAAACTTCCTCTTTTCATTGGCATAAAGCTTGTTCATTTTGGATTTTTACTTGAAGACATACGAATTTTTGAAAATGGGTCCATCATTCAGAATAACCTTGTAAGTTAAGCTCTTTTGAAAAATTACTGAATTAACAAAATGAAAGGGAATAAATTTTCACATTTTAAGTTAACTTACCCACATAGAATGAATTATACTTAAATATGCTAATTTGATTCCTTTGTGTATGAGGCAGTGAATGGATGAACTTACTTAAAATTACCTTCTTCCAGCACAGCATAAATTACTTTGATTTCAGATGCGTGTGTCAATTAGCAGAAGACACATAAAAATTTTTTAAAATTAAAAGCTTACAATCCAGGGATTATTTAAGACAAAAATAATGTTCCCAGCAGGTTGGAGACACGTGATATAAGCATTTTTCCACATCCTCGCAATTTAGGCCTATCTGAAATCAAAAACTGACATCCATTAACTTTTTTTTTTTTTTTTTTTTTTTTTAAATCTTTGTAATTTTACTGCTTCAATAACTGGATATCAGTTAATTGCCTTACTTAGCTTCTAACAAAAATCCAAATCAAAAGCTTCATAAACACCTGAGTTATGGGAATTTATGTAGATAAGTGCCTTGAGCTCGTGGTCTCGCAGCAGCGTTCTCCACTTCCTGAGCACGGGATCCCGGGTTCGATTCCCAGAGAGGTCATGGATTTTCACCTGCCCCGAAATGACTGAGTGTTGTTGTGTCATTATCGTCATCATCATAATTTATCCCCATTACAGTCAGAGGAAGGCAACAGCAAACCATCTCCATTAGCACATTGCCTAGTACGGCGGTGCGAGTTTCCCACATCGTTCCCCTACACTCTGTCAAGAAGCATGGGACTTCATTTCCATCTTCCATGTAGATAAGTACCATTCTGCATTGACATTCTTGCAGAGCCCAATTATCAGAATATCACTCCATTTAAAATTAGATATAAAATAAAGTTGTCCGAGCCTAAAAAGATTTTGCAGAAGTTCCTATGTTATCAGCATACCCAAATATGTAAGGTTTTGTGAAAATCTGATATGAGGGTTACAAATCCTTGAATTATTCCATATTTTGGCATGGAATGACCACCTATTTATCTGGAGTGTATGCTTGTATGGATATGAGACAGGGACAATTAGCTGCTCACACAAGAAAAATTATTTTTAAATGTGGTAACTAATGAGTAGGTACTGAATCAGACTGGGAATAAGCAACTTCTGGTGTAACTTGTGAAATTGGTAATAGAGGGAGGTCTTATGCGTAAAAACTGTAAAGGGAGACTATGGAAGGAATACAGTAAGCAGGTCAAACAGATGTATGTTGGAGCAGTTACTTAGTGGTGGTGATGATTGCACAAGATTGAGCACTGTGGAGGAATGTATCAAACCAGCCTACAAACTGACAACCACAACAATAACATAAATGAGAAACTATTCTATAAGGATGCCAGTATTCAGTAAATATCACTTGCTGATCTGAAAGCAAGATATTTAAATAAGGGAACTGATAAATGAACCACTCATCAAACAGCAATGCATGCGACACAGTATGGTACTCATGAATGCTACAAACTGCAGAAAGAGCATGCATTACACTCTATGGGTGATTGACTTATAACAACGACAACCTGACTTAAGGCTCACTGTAATCAAGATGCGGTTAATCCAGTCCTTGCTGGTAACCAGTGTAACACTGGTGGTGAACAAACAAATGCGTTTCATACACTGGAAGCACAATGGATTGTGACCAATAGTGTAAGGTGATATCCTAAACGTATTGTTCGCATTTCTGGAAAATCGTTAAACTCTGAATAATGGGAGAGGACGTAGATCGAAAAAGATTAGGGTGGCTACCACTAACTAAACTTAACAGCAGAAAAAGCTTCAGTGAAGCCACCATCCGTTGTGTTTGCATAGATAACAATATACAACGAACACAATCATCACAAGAAATTAATACTACACAATTTCTCATTGTGTATTTTTAAAATTTACTGCTATTTTCGGGTTCGATATATAGTTTCCTATGATATAGCCCTCCGACACACATCGTCAGGTGGCTTGCGGAGTATGGATGTAGATGTAGTATGTCTAAAGGATACTATCAGCAGCAGCTCGAACAGCATTGATGCAAACCAGCCTCCTACGAGTGTAAGAACCTGCGACGAAGCTAGCCATTGACGATTCATCTGCATGCCGGAGAAGAGCAATACTGTCAACAACGAAGCAATGGCAAAAGACATCCCTGAAGATACAGCTGCAACAAAGCAATTTACCATCTTTTATAACAACAATATTTACAATTCTCTTCGACAAAAACATCACTTAAACGATATTTTTACGAATGACAAACGTTGGACTGTTACCCATTTTTATTTCTCGAAAAATAATTCACGCTGTGTTTGTTTACAACTTCCTACTGGTGTCACGACGTGGACATACGTGGGAGCAAAGTTCATAGGATCCAAGACCACCATCGGCCGTTCCACTAACAAGAACTTCGATCAACACTAAATATTGGCGACAATTCAATGCTACAAGGAAAAATAAGTTTTTTGGTAGACTAGAGTAGAGAAATGTATAAACAGTGTGGCACTAACTTTTCAGGTTATGAAAAATTATGTGTACAGCGCATGCAGCGATTGGGGATAAGAAATAAATGAACAGATTTTTACATCATAAAGAACTTCCTTGCAAGAATATATAAACGAGACGGTGTTCCACACAATGAATTAACTGCGTGAGGTTGAGTTTCTTAAGCAGACTGCTACTGTGTTCGGACGAATGGAAGTTCTTTTTAATTGAATTCAATTTATTGCCATCCACGTACTATGATATCTCATTATATATAGGATTTATCAAAGTAATAATTCATTAACAATTTTAGAATAATATTTTAGGCAACAAAATATTCTTATGTATAGTATGACGCCACACATAACGAAAGTCTTAATATGAACTAATTAATCAAAAAGGTTTTATTATATTTGCCCAAATACAATGTAATTTAGTAAGTCTATGGTATATCATCACCTATAACACTGCTCGGAGGTGTAAAGAGGCCTGCACATGTTCAGTATTTATTTACAATACTAGTTTGTCAGACCTTCAGTATAGTGAACCGACCTCACAGTATCAAGAACATTGTCAAAAATTGCCATTTGACAACACGATTTTACAATGTTTAGATGTCGAACACCCAAAAGAAATCGTGCACTGTAATTATAGTTGCTATACCTGGGGAACAACAGAAAACAACGAAAAGAGGAAATGGGTCCGAGATTGGTAGAAAGGAGAAGAGACTGTTCACAAGTTAATTTACTGATTGAAGTTAGGATCATGGGTATGAAAGATTTTGTAAATTATTTTTCGATGAGTCCTGCATTGTACAAATTATTAGTGTTAATTGAGATAAATATATAGAAGAAAAATACCTTAACGAGAGACGCAATTGCAGTCAACAAGATATTAGGAGAAACTTCGAGATGTCTGGAGACAGACAAGTCATTCTAATGCTCGAAGTTTAGTTTTGTAATATTAGCATGAACAGTTATTATAATTCTATGGAAATCTGTGAAGCAGTTGTATTTGCCTGGCAAGACCTGTTCAAGCAGTTAACTTATAACATTTTTTACACTTTTTGAAAATTTGGTGAATTCGACATGTAATCTAAACTACATTTCCATATTAACGAAGTAAGCAGTCAGAGAACCCTCCAGTAACCATCCTAAAGTGGCATATACCAAAATTACCCTTAGAGATTAGATTAGATTAATACTTGTTCCATAGATCATGAATACGATACTTCGTAATGATGTGGAATGTGTCAGGTTAATGAAAGATGTCTGTACAAGTTATTACATTACACAAAATATTGCATGACACTAATGCTTAAGTTAGTCTTTTTCCCTCCCTTAATTTATATCTAAAAATTCAGCCAATGAGTAAAAGGAGTTGTCATCTAGAAATTCTTTTAATTTATTTTTAAATGTTGGTTGACTATCTGTCAGGCTTTTGATGCTGTTTGGTAGGTGACCAAGGACTTTTGTGACAGCATAATTTACCCCCTTCTGTGCCAAAGTCAGATTTAACCCTGCATAGTAAAGATCATCCTTTCTCCTGGTGTTATAGCTATGCACACTGCTATTACTCTTGAACTGGGCTGGATTATTAACAACAAATTTCATAAGTGAATATATATACTGTGAGGTTACTGTGAGGATCCCTAGATCCTTAAATAGATGTCTGCAGGATGACCTTGGGTGGGCTCCAGCAATTATTCTGATTACACGTTTTTGAGCAATGAATACTTTTCTACTCAACAATGAATTACCCCAGAATATGATAGCATACGAAAGCAGTGAATGAAAGTAGGCATAGTAAGCTAATTTACTGAGATTCTTACCACCAAAATTTGCAATAACCCTAATAGCATACGTAGCCGAACTCAGACGTTTCAGCAGACCATCAATGTGTTGCTTCCAGTTTAACCTCTCATCAATGGACACACCTAAAAATTTTGAAAATTCTACCTTAGCTACAGACTTCTGTTCAAAGTCTATATTTATTACTGGAGTTGTGCCATTTACTGTACGGAACTGTATATACTGTGTTTTATCAAAATTTAAAGAGAGTCCGTTTGCTGAGAACCACTTAATAATTTTGTGAAAAACATCATTTACAATTACATCACTTAGTTCTTGGTTTTTGGATGTTATTACTATATTTCTATCATCAGAAAAAGAACTAACTTTGCATCTTCATCAATATGGAATGGTAAGTCATTAATGTATATCAAGAACAGTAAAGGACCTAAGACCGAACCCTGTGGGACCCCATACTTGATAGCCCCCCAGTTTGAGGAATCAGCTGTTGTATTAACATTACATGAACCACTTATTTCAACTTTCCTCATTCTTCCAGTTAAGTATGAATTAAACCATTTGTGCACTGCCCCCCTCAGACCATAATGATTTAGTTTATCTAAAAGAATTCCATGATTTACACAGTCAAAGGCCTTTGAGAGATCACAAAAAATACCAATGGGTGATGTCCGGTTATTCAGAGCATTTAATATTTGATCAGTGAAAGTGTATATAGCATTTTCTGTTGAAAAGCCTTTCTGAAAACCAAACTGACATTTTGTTAGTACTTTATTTTTACATATATGGGAGGCTACTCTTGAATACATTACTTTCTCAAAAATTTTTGATAGAGCTGTCAGAAGAGAGATTGGGCGATAGTTGTTGACATCCGACGTATCCCCCTTTTTATGCAATGGTTTTACAATGGCATATTTCAGTCTATCGGTGAAAACACCCTGCTCCAAAGAGGTATTACATACGTGGCTGAGAATCCTACTTATCTGTGGGGAACAAGCTTTAAGTATCTTGCTGGAAATGCCATCAATTCCGTAAGAGCTTTTACTTTTCAGTGAGTTTATTATTTTACTGATTTCAGAGGGAGAGGTTCGTGGAAATACAGTTGTTTCAAACTGCGCAGGAATGGCCTCTTCTATTAGAAGCCTTGCCTCTTCTGGTGAAGCTCTAGATCCTACTTTCTCCACAACATTTAAAAAATGATTATTGAAAATATTTCCAATTTCAGGCCTATTAAAATTGTTTTCTGTTAAAAAGCTTGTAAAAAATTGTATCTAAGATATGATACGAACAACGAAAAATATAAAAAAATTAACGGTGTGCACTAACGCCATGTGGCTGGTTCATGAAGCTTTGTAAATATCTCAATGGAGAAATTCGTCAAACTGTCAATATTTGACATCACACGTTCGGTATGTATTGAGAATACTGAAAATTTTTTGAGGTCCATCAGTATTTCTAATATTGACAATACATCAATATGAGCCATCAGATGGTCAATATATTGACAGTTTGACAATATTATAGAACATGTGAGGGATCCTTAACTATCATTAGGCAGAGAGAGTGGGGTGCGGAACATGATTATCTGTGCAATAAACAAAGACTTCAGTGTGCTTTGAGCAGTTATTTCTATATTATATTAGTATGGAGATCACTGGTTTTGAGGTATCCGACCGCGCAGTCACGCTTTTGTATCGTTCGATAGTAATGACGTATTGTTCATTCACAACAGTCTTGGCTTCGATATTGGAACTTTCCTTATACCTGGTAGGGAAGTCTTACATATTGGTGACCCCATATCAACTGAGTAGCACTATGAATAAGTGTTTTAGTGTGACATCCATGACAAGTAGTAAACTATGAGTTTACAATGGTGACAAACAGAACTAATTTCGAACTCTCCCCTGATGTGTTTCACCTGAGTCAACTATGCCATGAACGAACATTGGGCAGAGAACTCCTTTACACGTGGTTCCACAACGAGCCGCTCACTATCATAATATGGCTACTAGATTCACAACGATGCTGCAGGTACCGAAGGCCATCTTGCCTCTGATGCTGTTTCACTGAGCCACAATTATGCCATTAAGGTGAGTTCACATATGCAACTATTGTGATGCCACAGCTTGTGGCTCTCTGTATTGGCAATGTGAGCTATCACTCATACTTGGATGTCACAAATTCTAAGTAGTTGCAAAGCTTTCAATTTGGTGTCAGTTGAAATCGTATGGGAGTATTTGAATTTTATAGTGCAGGTTATGGCGTTAGAGCTGTGAGTACAGTTAAATTCAAATGTAGTGTGACTAGTGCCTCCCGTTTGGTAGACCATTCGCCAGGTGCAAGTCCTTCTATTGGACGCTACTTTGGCGACTTGCGCGTTGATTGGGATGACATGATGATGATTAGGACAACAGAACACCCAGTCCCTGAGCGGAGATAACTTCCAACAGCCGGGAATCGAACCCGGACCCTTAGGATTGACATTCTGTCGCACTGACCACTCAGCTACCAGGGGCGGACATTGTACTCGCTGATATGGGCATATAACGTTTATTTATCCAAAACTCTTTTAAGATTGTGGGATACATCATTGGCTCGTAAATGCTGTGGACATGGACACACACACACACACACACACACACTGATACAAAAAATCAAACATAGGAATGTTGTTCTTGTAGTTCCAGAAGCTGCGAAAGACCACCCGCCGAAGACAGTTTCACTTTTTCCAGTAATAAAATCAAAACACACTGAAATCAAATGGGACACAGCAGTAATTACTCCATGATAACTGGAAAATATTACTCATGTTTCGAAATGCAGCCACTAGGGAGCAGTGGTGGAAGTACAACTGAGTAGAACGTTTTGTGTCATGACAAAAGTGGTGTCTCTCAAGATGTACCACTAATACGTGGGAGTTTACACATGCATCTGCATTGCAACTGCAGTATACCATTAGCTGTGGCCACATTTTTGTTGCATGTGTGAACCTGGCTTTACCACATACCCATCATGCCTCACACTGACTACCCTCTCGCCATAAACTGTTGCCATATCAACAAGGTAATCTGCCATCTGGTTCGTCAATATGGAACGTGTATTCAATACCACAGGCATTCTGGATGATGACACCCGATTTGTCATATGGCAGATCTTGCCGTCCTCATGAGCAATGTCATACTCACACCACCCACTCAAAAGAAGACCAATATAGCAGAATTGTCCATTCTTCAGCGCCTGTCAAGGTCACCAGAGCAACAGTTAAGAAAAGCGATGTACGAGGAGCAGCTCAGCAACAAGACATCATTTCAGAGTTGACATCAGCTGTGGACAACACTTGAGTTTCATGCTGGATGCAGGTCTGTGAACACCATGGATGGTGAAACTTCCACTGCAATTACAATGATCGCCAACTAGGCAGTCACTTTAAAAAAAAGTTGGTTCTGGCCAATTATGCAACACCATCAACAAATAAAGGCCACAGCACATTCCACGCCACACAAAGCATGGTCACAGCCGAAGGCTGAGCTCATTGACTCGCCATGACCTCCTACTACAAAATATGAGGACGACATCACCACACCCCTCAGAAGGCAAGTCCGACAAACACTCACGCCACAGCAATGCTAGCTGGCAGCGACGGGTCGAGCGCCGCCACTACCTCGAGGCTATTGTTCTGCTGGTATCATTGGTAGCCACAAGGAACCGCCATAAGCCTTGCTAGTTCCAAAACTCCACATGTAGAGTGCACTAGGCACACCAACAACCAACACACGTGCATCGAACAGATGCTTAAATGCCCTCACCTCTGCGGGGTAGACTGTATGTGTACGATCACAACACAAGCAACTATTTCCTGGTGGACACAGTTTTGGACATCAGAATGATACCAAAGGAAACTACTTCAACATTCACCACTACAACAGTGCTCCAAATCTGCGCTACTAACGATTCATGGGCCACAGTGCAAGGAACTATCGACCCAACCCTGCACCTCTCCCACAGCACTTCCTTATATGAACTTTCTGTGTTACCAACGTCAAGAAACCAGTAGTCGGCATCGATTTCTTACTACATTTCCATCTCTCGCCAGATCTATGGAACATGTCGTTCCTGCACCGTGAAACTGAGTACTGCATCCTGGGACTTTTTGCAGTGACGATAGCCATATCTTGCAGAACTATACTGTGCTCCAATGTGCATGAGGCCGACGCAATAATGTACTAAATTATGAACAAGGAGTGTATCACGACATCAAAAATCCTGTTGAGAATGCATCAACAGTACGACTGCTACTCAACTTCTGATGCACATCAATAAACATGTCCACAACTCTTGCACTGGTGTGAGAGCACTACAAGAACCTTGTATGCACCCATCACACAGATGAGGACTGGGCAGCAAGTGCAGCCATGCCCTATCCTGCTGTCATCGCACCTGGCGCCTGCATGGTCAATGCTCTGGACACACAGCACGTAACACATATGGCGCACTCCACCTCGACAAGCAGTGCATGGAATCTAGGTACCCCTTCCATAGCAAATTCCCCACAATGCAAGATGCAGCTATGTGCGATCCGGAACAGCTTGGGGCACTGCATTTTAATGACTGCCGGCCCACCAGTTCGACACAAAGCACACCATCTAACCCCAGCTAATCTATGCACTGTAAAGATGACAGACAAAAAACTGTTGAATGCAGGAATAGTGTGACCCTCAGGCAGCTTGTGGGCCTCACTGATAAAACTCATGCAGAAGAAAGACAGGGCTGGGGGACTACAAAGCTCTCAACTCCTGAACAGTGTACAATAGCTTCCCAGTACAGAATGTCTAGAATTTCACACATTCACTCGCAGGTGCCACTATCTTCAGTGTGATCGACTGCAAAATTGTGTACTTCCAAATTCCCATACACCCAGATGCGAAAATGGTAGTAAACTCCAGTTGACCTTTTTGAATAACTCCTCATGCAATATGGTCAGAAGAATGCAGCCTAAAAATGGCAGTCATTTATAGATAGGATACTTTTTGACTTCCTCCTCTGCTACAGCTATTTAGGCAATATCCTCCTTTTTTTCAGTCACACCCCAACAACACACAGTATGGTGGCACGTTCACCAATGGAAAGAGAAGGTTGAAGTGAAACTTCCTGGAAGAAGAGCTTCTGTGAAGTTTGGAACGTAGGAGACGAAGTACTGGCAGAATTGAAGCAGTGAGGACAGATCGTGAGTCGTGCTTTGGTAGCTCAGTTGGTAGAACACTTGTACATGAAAGGCAAAGGTCCCGAGTTCGAGTCCCGGTCTGGCACACAGTTTTAATCTGCCAGGAAGTTTCATATCAACGCACACTCCGCTGTAGAGTGAAAATCTCATTCTGAAAGGTTGATTTGACCTTCCTAGGGCAAACAGTGAACGCCACAATGTGCAGCTGACATAATTGATCTCATCAAACAACTCACTCTCGCTCTGAATTACCACTATCATCAACGCTTCTTAGAGATCGTGAAATTCGATTGGCATCGACTATCACAGCCAGCAGCAAAACAAGCACTCCTAACACTTTCCCTCTCTGGGTTGAACAAGCAGTGAAAAAGACAAGTAGTTCAGACCAATAAAGTGAATTACACATTTGATCTTGCTAAGGATTGTCTTGCACAAGAATTACAATGACCCACCCCAGATGCTCAGTTCACTATCAGTTCACTATCAGCACGGACACCATGATCTGGACTGTACTGAAAAAAGTCGTGGGAAGTGAGACTCAACCGCTAAGCTTCCTTTCGAAAAAGTTCATGACTTCACAGTCAAATAGGTCTGCCTTTAACCATGAGCTGCTAGATGTCTGTGAGGAATTTCAGGGAGTACATTGAGGGGAGAAACATCATAATGTTTACAGACCACAAACTGCTCGCTGGCACAAGTTGCCACCCATCAAAGGATTTGAGCCCCTCACCAGTGCTGACACCTTGACCTCTATATACAATACCCTACACGTATTTTCCACCTACACAGGACTGACAATATAATTGTACATTATCTATCACGTATAAATGTCATTTTTCTCCACATCGACTATACTGAGTCAACAGCTAAATACAGACTCTACAGGACTGTGCATTGAGCAGCAAATGTCACTGGGTTTGAAATGTTGATATGTCTCTGTGACATATCCTTCGATAGAATCTGACCCCTGATGCCAAAGACAATGTATCACATAATCTTCTAACAACTTCACAGCTAATCTCAACTGAACATCAGGTCGACAGTTGGACCTCATTACAGAGCGATTTTTGTGGCCAGACATAAAACAAGAATGCCACAGCTGGTCACAAGCATGCATGGCATGCTAGCGCAGTGAAGTCATCAGGCACACACAACCACATTTAGGAATATCTGAGATACCACAGGCACATTTCCACCATGTACACCTTGATTTCATTCGCCCCCTCCCAGAATCAAAGGGATATAAATATTTAATGTCAGTAATCGACACAGTGTCCTGATGGATCAAAGCGATACCACTGAAGTACATCAATGTAGACTCAAGAGCTTGTGCATTCGTAGATAATTGAATAGCTTGATTCGTCTCACCTGAGGCAGTAACAACCCATCAGGGTCGACAGCTTGAATCGCCGCTATTTGAAGCTCTATGCAACCTATGCAGCATTAAGCACAACCACACAACAACATACCACGTGCAGAGCAACAGGTTGGTCAGGTGATAGCACAGAACACTTAAAGTCAGTCTTATGTGCCACAGGTAGTTGCAGACGGAGTCTAGCATTGATAGCCAAAGATCTTTATGACGAGTCACTTTCACTACCTGCAGATTTCATCCAACTGATGCAACATTTTGAAAAGCTGGGCCTTCCCACTTGGTTCACTGTGCAAAAGACCACACAACACAAACGTGTGCCACTGCCTGCAATGCTCTCAACCCCTAAGGTGTTTGTGCGCAAAGCACTGCCTTTCTGTGATTATGTCGTGCTGCATGACATGGTTGGACCACCTCTACCCAAAAATTCGATCCTCCTGCTCAATGGCAAACCAACGACTGTCTCCATCAATTTCTTAAAGCCCTTGTGTGTCCTACAGGACGGCAATCCAGGAAATGCCGGTGACACTGCAGTGGTGGATAACTATGTTGACGACAGATTACCATTTAGTATGAAGCCGACCTCTTCAAACTCAGAAAAACCTGTCATTAACAAAATATATCTTAAACACTTCGACCCAGAGAAGATAAGTATCAGAATCGTTGATAATACCTTGACAGTGGATGCTTGTAGGGAGACTGTACCGACTTCGATCGTAGCCCACATGAAGAGAGTCGAATATGTTTATGCAGTACCACACAATGTCGATTATGCTTCTATTTCATCTCGCTTATAGACAGATGTTGGTCTCACAATCATCTGCGTAATGGCTCAGACATGACAGATGGCACTCAACCATCCACACACCAGCACAGAAACTTTTGCTGGCACATCACCTATTATGCCTCTTCACATGTGGCCCTGCACATCCATTCTAAATTCTGGTAGTTGCACCAGACAGCACCCACGCCATCTGGTATCTTACATTCTGTACAACTTAGCATTATGGGCGACACCTCTCCAAGAAATGGTCTAGTCGTATCTTGCTTACCTGTCTGCCATGGCATAACTAGTCAGCCACACCTAAATAATGCTTCTATGAGAAACAGGCCCAGTCACAACACGTCTGGCCACGCGCTTCTGAATATTCCACACCAGATGGTCAATGAAAGTAACAGCCACAACAGCTTCCCCCAATGCTCCACACTCTGTCTGGAGCTGTGGACACTAGAAAATGGAGTGCCAAGTGCAAAAATCGGAACGTTTCCGAAATATTCTTCTGTTTCAGTTCAAGAGTGGGCTAATAACAGCAGAGGCAGCCAGAAACATTTGCACCATGTATTGGGATAACGGCGCAGGAGAGAGCTTGGCAAGAAAATAATTTTCTCGTTTTAAGGAGGATTGTTTAGACATTAATGTCTCTATGTTCAGGAAGACATTTTGAGTTTGGTGAAGGTCGTTTAAACACACTAATCCATAATGATGCATATCAGTGTATTCGAGAAATGGAAAATGTGATGAACTGTGATCATTCCACCATCGTGCAACATTTACATCCAATGGGGAAGGTTCGAAAATCGAGTGTATGGGCACCATATACTCTAAGCCAAAATCACAAAAGGCAGCAATATGCGCATCTCTGCTTGTTTGTCATCAATTGCTTCGTGTCCAACACCAACCATTCCTATTTGTGTCGTTACTTGTGACGAGATATTGTGTGTTTATGCTAACATAAGGAACAGAAATGGATGGTTGGGCCCAAACAAAGCAGCAACTCCCCCTTCAAAGACCTATGCACATCCAAAAAACATATAAATGTTAGGCGTGTAGTGGAGGAGCGACGGTGTGGTTTTCTATGAATTGCTTCCCTGAGTTGTAACCATCAATTCTGCCATTTATTGTCAGCAACTGAGACGTCTTACAAACGCAATACAAGAAGAGCGACCAGGACGAGTGCTTGAAGTGATGCTACTCCACAATAACACCCACCACATTCTGCCAGACTGACCAAAAACACTACACAGGAGTTGGGTTGGAAAGTCATTCTGCACCCACTTTATTCACCTGATCTAGTGCCCTTAGATGTTCATCTTTACCGTTCTCTGTCGAACAGCCTTCAAGGAACTTCCTTTCTGGATAAAATTGCGCCCCATGCATGGATCGACGACTTCTTCACCTAAAAACAACGTGATTTCTACAGTCTGTTATATATAATGAAGCTGAATATACTATTAACGACCAAAGTCTCCGTTATGTGTATCAGTTATGTTCATTAAACTTATGAAAAAAACGCTACGAACATATGAAACAATCTAATATTAAGAGCAGCGATGGTGCTAATGAGTCTCTGTCACACTATGCATGACTTTTTGTATGTTGACAAGAAAAACCGCAGCTGTATTTTGTATCTCTACCTTTTGATATCTGTTAGTGAGATAGATTTTGAACCAATCATATCCTACTCCCTGACTCTCGTAGCAAGCTAGTTTCCTGAGCGCCTGAATGTGGTCACTGACAATAAATACCTTAGACAGAGCCAAAAATAAGTCACAATTCAATTTTTTTGCTACATATGGAATTTATAACTAATTTAAAAAAATTATAGATGGCTGTTTCAGCTGAAATATTTTTCCTTAAATCATTTCCTCCATATGGTTTTCACTAAGAAAATGTGAGACTTTCCTACATAATCCTTCCTATTATTTTTGAAACACCAGTTAATAATGATACAGTTTGCAGTTACTAACAGCATATGAATCACTCTTCTTGTAAAGTGATTCAAAAGTTTGTGTTTTTGGTTATCTGAAAAGACTCCTGTGCTTAATGACATATTAATAACATCAGGAAGTAGTGTATTTGTTGCTCTGTGATTTATTACTTTGTCTGGAATCCCATCACTGCAACATGACAATTTATTTTTAATTAATTTTTGCAGGTACAGGATGTAGAAACATGGTCTTGTTATTAATAGGCAGCTGAACTCACATACTGGAATCACGTGACTTAATTAATTTTTGCAGGTACAGGATGTAGAAACATGGTCTTGTTATTAATGGGCAGCGGAACTCACTTACTGGAATCACGTGACCTACATGTCAGCATCAGTCAGACGTGTTTGTGTACATACAAGGCACAGTTCTGCATTTTACTAACTACACATTGTTGAGTTCTGCTGTCTTTAATACGGACAGGGACTGTGATTGCTGTGTTCAGATACAGGCTGAGTTGGTGACCCTTTGCTCATAGCTCCAGGTGGTGCTGGCTTCAGTCACACAGTTTGACACTGTTGCCAATGGGCATCACTGTGGAGGCCAAACGTGGGGGATCCAAGGAATGTCCAGTGTGTTGCATATATTCCACGATTGGTCTATTGCTATGTCCATCCTGGTTACTGCCTGCAGACATTGACCCCTCACTCATGGTCTTGAGTCAAGCAGAGGATGACCTTTCAGGGACGGAAAGCCTCATCAGTTCCTATGGCAAACTGATTTTAGGTGCTGACTGTGGCTAAGAAAGATTCTGGGCATGATGCAATCACTTTTCCTGTCTCAGTGGGCAAGTTCTGTGTATTTCCACTGGGTAAGGTTACTCATAATTGGGAGCTCCAATGTGGTCCCTTAGGGAAATGTCTGCCAAGGAGGGGAAGAAATATAGTGTACACTCTATGTGTAAACTGGGGGGAGTCATCCCAGATGAGGAAGGGTCCTTCCAGATGTGATGAAGAGCACATGGTGCAGATAACTGAAGGTGGTGGCTCTTGTAGGTACTAACAATCTGTGTCACTTTGGATTAGAAGAGATTCTCCCTGGATTCCAATGGCTTTCTGAGTTGGTAAAGACGATAGTGTTGTTTACGAGATGAAGTCGGTGCTTACCATCTGTAGCTTTGTCAACAGGATCAATTGTGGACCTTTGGTACAGAGCCAATTGCACGTTCCGAGTCAGTGTCTCACACAGTTCTGCAACCATGTAGGCGGCGGATTCCCTGACTTGCACCAAAGCTTGGTGGAGTATCAGGTTCTGATTAATAGATCAGTGCGCCATTACACACAGGAGGCAGCCACACAGGTAGGGAGGGCAATTTTGAGTGGATTTGTCAGTTTTTTTAGGTTAGAGGGTCTCAGGAAAATACAAAAATGACTTCATTCTCAAATATGGGACGAGGGTAGACGTAGGAAATATAGGTATTGCACACTGAGCAACAGAATTCAAGGATCATGTTTTTCAAAACCCATAAATGACTCCCATTGCGACACAAAAGTTTGAAATTTGTCTCAAGGTGCCTACAGCAGTGCAAAGGCGTGGTGCACTTCAACGTCACCCTCGGGTTCGACGGCGCTTGAGATACAAGGTGTCGACACATCCGAAAAAAGGCCGGAGCTCAGAAGTTTTGTGGCGTGTAGGGTCAGTTAAATTTTACCACAGTTCTGCCCAACGCTATTGTCGATGTGTCACACGATGGGAAGGTCGTCACACCCTCTCTTACCTATATTTCACCCCTTCTTTTGACACCTCTGCGTTGGAGATCAATGGACACGAAAAGGCCGCAGGGGTTGCATAATGTGCATAAATGAAACCATTCCTTTCCTCGGATGTTGATTCCCGCAGGTTTTATGGTTGAAAACGACACTTCGCAATGCTATGAGCAGCAAGAAAACGTTCATGACAACTTTGGACCCTGCCGGCACCCCTAGACGTTTCAAACTTTCTCTAAAGACGCTGCGGGGGCTGCATCCTCATTGAATGTGATGGCAACACTTTAGGCTGCAGGCAAACACAATTTTTGCTCTCATGTGCAGCTTGGAACCACTTGGAACCGTTCATAATCATTCGGACGAAATTTGAGCCTGATTCGAAACAGGAACGGGTATTTATGCTTTTCCAGTTCTCCTCTTTTGCGTCCTCCTGTGGCGTTATAGGGCATCGGGGGTGGAAGGGGGAGAGGGTGCTACATTGACAATTGCGTGAATAAAACGGCAAATAGTTCATCTAAGACTCCCCCCTCCCCAGTTTGATAAAACCCTCGATGGCACCTGCCCAACTTTGTTGAGATTTTTAAACATAAACCCGTTCAGAGAAAACGTCTAAAGTAGTCCTAGACACCTGTATGCAGGCAAATGGAATTGGATGGGTGTTATGGCGTGGCCTACCTCCAAGTGCCTAGGACTACTTTACAGGTTTTCTCCATACAGGTTCATTCTTAGAATTCTCAGTTAAGGTGAGTGCGTGCCACCGAGGGTCTTGACTAATGGGTGTGGGTGGGGGGGGGGGGAGGATGATGGTGTTTAGTTTTCGGGGCACTTAACTGTGCAGTCATCACTGCCCGTACAAAGCTCCAATTTTTACACACTCCAATTTTTAACTCAACCCAATCTAGCAACTATCACAAATGATGATGATGAAATGATGAGGACAACACAAACACCCAGTTCCTGGGCAGAGAAGATCCCTAACCAGGCCGGGGATCGAACCTGGGACCCCATGATCCAGGGCAGCAATGTTAGCCACTAGACCATGAGCTGCAGACAAGTGCGAGGAGGTGGTAGGCTGTTCTTGGAGGAATCTTTTCTCCTTTCCCATTCTATTCATGCATGTGTCAATATCGCACACACACCCGCTACCACCCCCTTCCCTTTCTCTTGATCAAGCTGCAGGACGACATGAAAGAGAAAGACTGAAAAAGCATAAGCGTCCGTTGTTTCTTTGTATCAAGTTAATATTTTGTCGAACAGTTCTGAACGGTCTTTAGTGGTTGCAAACTGTACACAAGAGCAAATGTGGAGATTTTGTTGTGTTTGAAATAGGTGCGGTCACATTCAATGAGGATACTACCCCCCAATACCCTTAGATGGTTCAAATGGCTCTGAGCACTATGGGAATTAACATCTATGGTCATCAGTCCCCTAGAACTTAGAACTACTTGAACCTAACTAACCTAAGGACAGCACACAACACCCAACCATCACGAGGCAGAGAAAATCCCTGACCTCGCCGGGAATCGAACCTGGGAACCCGGGTGTAGGAAGCGAGAACACTGCTGCACGACCACGAGATGCGGGCTCAATACCCTTAGAGAAAGGTTGAAACGTCTAGGAGTGCCCGCTATGTCAACGATTGTCCACAATGCCTTCCTGTTGCTCATCGAACTGCAAACTGTCGTTTTCGACTACGAAACACTCCAAGGAAAGGGGCGGTTTCATTGAAACCTATTATGCCACCCACTGAGGCCTTTTCGCGTCGATTCTCAGTGGCAGTATACATGAAATGTTTTCCTCGGGTACTCCTAAGAAAATCATGTGATTTCAATGCTGGGCGTCCCGTTTCTGACCTCCATTGCAGAGGCGCCGAAAGAAGGGCTGAAATGTGGGGAACAGGGGTTTTGACAACCTTCTCATGCTGTGATACGTCTACGGTGGCGTTGGGTAGAATTGTGATCAAAATTCTTGCCAGTGTGACATCATTAAGCGAATTTACACGTCACGTAAACTTTTGAGATCTGGCCTTTTTCTCCCACGTGTAACACCTCTATGTTTGAAGCGCCATTGGGCCCCGAGTGTGAATTGCAGCGCGACACGCTTTTGCACCATTACAAATGAAGGCTCTAGGCACCTTTCTTGCAAATTTCAAACTTCTGCGTCGCAGTGGGAGACAATTACGAGCTTTCGAAAAAGTGAGCGATTAATTCTCTAGTGAAGTGTAGTAGTAAACTTCGTAGCTGTGTTGGGCAAGAACTAAAGCAACAATTGCTGACTAAAGGCACTGAGGCTCAAATCCTTATAGGTGTGGAGATAACTTCAGTACCAGTTTTTGCAAAGGACCTAACGGTGTTCAGAAAGAATAGATTGAGTACAGTTGATGGTGGTGTCTTTTTTGCTATGTATATCCCACAGCGAAATTGAGGGAGGTAGTTACCATGGGTAGAGGTCAACTTGACAATCGGAATAGATTACTATTTGGTTCCTTTTACCAACCAACGGACACAGACGATACAGTTGCTGAAAAGATCGAAGAAAACTAAGCATCGTCTCAAACAGGCAACCCACTCAAAGGGTTAAAGTTCGGGTAAATTCAATCTACCGTCGATATGTTGGCGAAAATACGTGTCCAAAGAGAGTGTCAGACGTAAAAGACTGTCGAAAATTTTACTGAATGCCTACTCTGAAAATTGTTTTGAGCTATTAGTTCAGTAAAGTACACAAAGTGTAAATGGTTGCGAAAATATACCGAACCTCTTAACAACAAATAATCTTGAGGAAATAGGGAGCATCATGACCGACACAGTAGTTAGTGACACTAAGGTTGTTGCAGCGAAACTGATTACTGTAACATCCAAATACGCCAAAAATAAATGCAAAAGGTTCCAAGTGAAGAAAGCAGATAAAATTTCGCTTGATGCTTTCCTGAGAGATAACCTCCATTATGTCTCAGCTACCTGTGTAAGTACAGTCTCATGTGACTTAAATTTAAAGAAACAGTATTGATAGCACTTGTGAGATTTATACCAAATAAATATATAAGAAATGGAACTGATCACCCATGGTACACAAAACATGTTGGAACACTGTTGCAGAAGCAACGAAAATGCGTGCCAAATTTAAAAGAACACAAAATTCTCAAAATTGGCGAAGATTTACAGAAGCACGAAATTTACCACAGATTTCAGCGTGAGACGCTTTTAATAGTTTCATATCAAAACTCTCGAAATCTGGCAGAAAAACCAAAGAGATTCTGGTTGTATGTAAAGTACATCAGCGGCAGACACAATCAGTATCTTTACTCTGCAATAGCGATGACAATATTGGTGATAACAGTGCCACTGAAGTTACTAAATATGGTTTTCCCAAACTCATTCACCAAAGAAGAGGAAGTAAAAACTTCAGAATTCGAATCAGAAACTGATGCCAATATGAGTAAGTTAGAAGTAGCTTCTGTTTCTTGTACAAATAAATAACTAACAACAAAATAGTGGTGCAAGAACACACATATCCTTGGAGATGATGTAACTTCTCATTCTGTAACCCTATAGAGAAGAACTTTATCAATGGGAATATAAAGAAAGAAAGTTCAGTGTCTTTATTTAATGCAGATGGTTAGTTAGTTTCATGTTCCATGGATTAATTTTACAATTAATTTTAATTATTATGATACTTGCTGACCATTTGCAGTTTATTTGTTCCTTTTTAATAATATATTTGTTAGTAATTCGCACCTACCACGTTTTACACATTACAAAAATAGAAACTCTTTTGCAGAACTGAAAAAGTTGTCAAAGAGAAATTTTTTTCAGTTCGTTTCATTCGATAGGTAATCAAAAATTATGGTGGCAGTAGGTTTACTATTAAATGAAAAGAAGTATCCAGGGTATGAGGTGCAGTATATTGAAGAGTATCAATACAGACAACACAATTGTAAATTTTTAAGAAACTGTACTTGACCACAAATCAATTTATGATGGTCATGTGAGGCATCGAGATAGTGACTGTTGTAGGAACTGGGTCATGGATCCATGTACTGCACCTGACGAATTGGTAGCCTCATATGATTGCAGTACTGTAGGTTCATGCTTTGTCGACAAATCATTCAGTGGTGGCTACTTGATGTCAGAACTTGTGTCTACTGAAAGGTGGTTCATCGGAGGGAAGGACGCAGGTGGCAAAGTTGAAAATACCGTTCTCAGAAGTGGGACTAGTGGAGTTGGAAGCCCTATAGAAGACTGTTCAAAGTCAAAATCGATGAGAAGATCAAGAAGATCACGTTAATGTGTGAATTTGGACATGTGAAGTCTAGTAGAAGTCGTTGGTGGGGTGAGAGAAAATTCGAGACCATCCAGACTGTTGAGGTAACTAGACTAGTCTACTAGAATAGTTGAACCTATTGTGGGCACTATCAACTAGTCACAAGACAGACGGTAGTCGTGCACAGTGTCATCAAATTGGACTCTCATGGGATCGGAGACACAAATGGCTTGGTTGCTCAGTACGACACAGTTAACGGTATCCTCTACAGGCATGAGCACAACGAGGTGGGTGGCATATTGCAGCTGTGCTGGTGTGATGTGGCTGGAAATATACTACAGAGACGTGAGCATGGAGAAGGCAGTTGCATAACTTGGCTGCATGGGTGCAACATGAATGTTGATGATCTGCACTGGGTAAGAAATGGTGCACCTAGTGATATTCTGGGTCAGTATGGGTGTGAAGAAACAGGGGTATGTCGATATTGATTAAAGGTTATCATATAAATATGCTGTCGGTGTTCTGTGGAATGTTCTTGTTGTAACTGTTTGTTTGTAATGAGGCGTGCTCCAAATATGTTCCAGACAATCGCGGACCAGGCTCAATGCTGGTCTGGGTGAAACAGAGTATGCTCCAAATTTGTCTGTGACACAGTGCGAATGATCGAAATCTGGGCAGGTGGCGACAGTAAACGCAGGTTAAAGGTATTCACACGTGATGGTTTGGTTATTTGGGGAAGGAGACCAGACAGCGAGGTCATCAGTCTCATCGGATTAGGGAAGGACAGAGAAGGAAGTCGGCCATGCCCTTTCAAAGGACCCATCCTGACATTTGCCTGGAGCGATTTAGGGAAATCAAGGAAATCCTAAATCAGGATGGCCGGACGCGGGATTGAACCGTAGTCCTCCAGAATGCGAGTCCAGTGTGCTAGCCACTGCTCCACCTCGCTTGATCACATGTGATGTGAAAGGCATGGCGTCCATGGCATATAAACCCAAATCCAAGGAGCCGGAATGTTGCTGATCACCTTTTGCCTGGTGTTGCTGTAAGATGCGATTGGAAATGACGTCCCATAGTAAATCATTTATTGCTTTCGATTGATCGGCACTAACATTGTAAGGAGAACCACAGTACTGGAGCACGTCACTTGCGCAGTTGATCATTGTAGATGCTAAAAGGGTCGTTGCAGAAGCACTACACTGTCCAGAACGGAAGATGTCGGCGTAGTGTGCGAATTTCGGCACGCGACGTATCCGCGCGTATCGCATTGTCGTAATGGAGTATCCAGTTTGGTACATATTTGGCGTAATTCACGATCGTCGCAAGTTACCAATATAGTGGGAGTAAGGTACAGGTACGACTTTATTGATGTATGATACGCTATGGAGCGGCAATAATGCTTTGTTGCACAAGTATTTACACTGTAAAAGATTCACATATGTGCTGCTTGGAAGATAAGAACGCACTAAAGTATTCGGATGGCTAAAAAGTTTGTATGCTAGAAGCCAATAAAAATAAAAAAGCCACTAAATTCTATGATCAAGTCACAGATACTCCACTTACCGCTTGTCAGCGATGTATATCTCAGTGGATGTTCCCACAAACCAAAGAGACAAGTGTAGTACCAGAATCTGTGCATATCTTGTTTTATCACAAAGCTGGTCACCAAAAACTAATAACAATAATGTTTATGTGGCAGTTGAAGTGAATAACAACTTCTAAATATACCCAAAGTATATCATTTAAATTTCTCAAGGAAAAGCTACATGCTCTCTTCTTAGCAAAAAATTTCAATTTTTAGAAATGTCTATGCATGACAAATTTATTAAAAATGTATGTATTTAAAATTCTACGTTAATAAGAATTTATAAGTATACTGGTGAAGGCTATTGTAAGTGCTTGCATCAAACAGCTAATAAAGAACTAGCATCCAAAAAAGATACTGAGAAATACTTCTTTATCTACATAACTCAATGAATTATCTTCATATTGTTCTTTTAAAAAAACATAATTTGTCACTTTATATATACTGACCAAAAAGGAAAGTACCCAGAAGAAAAGGCCGAATGTCAATGACATTCGTTCATGCAGACACCATCAACAGTATGTAAATGATTAGAACTGCAGTTCTCTGTGTAGTGTTGTTTGTGTTTAATTTTGTTACCATTCCTGCTAGGCTACAAAACGCGCTTGTATGTTGTCAGACGTTGAGTGATCACTGCGAAGGACATGGAGGTGCTGAATATTAAAATGAAACAGAGTTTTCAGCACCTGACCGAATTTTGTTGGAACCTGACAGTGTGTATAATTTGGCTGCTGAACGAATCATAGAATATCTAGATCTGTGGGGCATCAGATGTGACAGTGGCCCAAAGTTCGACTGCATGGGAATGTGAGGGCAGACATACTTGTTGTCAATGTTTCAGCTGATCATGTATGACCACCACAAGGAACAACTGTTGTACTGTGGACCATGCACAATATAACCCATTCGCTTCAGTGCCTGCCACTGAGAAAAAGTAATGGACTCCCTGCAACATTCTGTATCATCGCACACCCCTGGTTGCAGACAAGCAGCAGCTGGACTAGGAAATTACCATCTTATTTGCAGACAGCTATTAACATTACAACAAAACGGCTACATTTGGAATGATGCTGTGACTGGGAAGTAGGATTGCTGCCCTTGTATTGTATTCAGCGATGACTCACGGTTTAGCACTAGCCCAGATGACCATCATTGGCGACGATGATGGTGACCTGGTGAGAGGTCCCATTCTTTCAATGTTTTGGAGAGGTTATATGCTGTCATTAGCGTGAGCACACGTTGGTTCTAACTTCAATGCCGGTCTAGTAGAGACTGAGGGCACTTCGATGGCACAAAGGTACAGCACCAACATCCTGTATTTTCATCTGTTACCCCTCAAATCACAGTATTGTGGTGCCATTTTTCAACAGGACAAAGCTTGTTCCCCCATATCACGGTTCACTACGAACTATCTACGTGATATTATGATACACCCATGCTCAGAAAAGTGGCCAGACCTGTTCCAGAGCCGGCCGGGGTGGCGGAGAGGTTCTAGGCGCTACAGTCTGACCTGAGAAGTTAAGTCCCATAGTGATCAGAGCCATTTGAACCATTTGAACCTGTTCCTGATAGAATATGTTTTGGATTGACTCAGATGACAACTCCATCCCAGTGCCAGTATCTACATCGACATAAATACTCCGCAAGCCACCATACGGTGCGTGGCTGAGGGTACCCTGTACCACCACCTACCTTCTTCTTCCTGTCCCACTCGCAAATACACTCCTGGAAATTGAAATAAGAACACCGTGAATTCATTGTCCCAGGAAGGGGAAACTTTATTCACACATTCCTGGGGTCAGATACATCACATGATCACACTGACAGAACCGCAGGCACATAGACACAGGCAACAGAGCATGCACAATGTCGGCACTAGTACAGTCTATATCCACCTTTCGCAGCAATGCAGGCTGCTATTCTCCCATGGAGACGATCGTAGAGATCCTGGATGTAGTCCTGTGGAACGGCTTGCCATGCCATTTCCACTTGGCGCCTTAGTTGGACCAGCGTTCGTGCTGGACGTGCAGACCGCGTGAGACGACGCTTCATCCAGTCCCAAACATGCTCAATGGCGGACAGATTCGGAGGTCTTGCTGGCCAGGGTAGTTGACTTACACCTTCTAGAGCACGTTGGGTGGCACGGGATACATGCGGACGTGCATTGTCCTGTTGGAACAGCAAGTTCCCTTGCCGGTCTAGGAATGGTAGAACGATGGGTTCGATGACGGTTTGGATGTACCGTGCACTATTCAGTGTCCCCTCGACGATTACCAGAGGTGTACGGCCAGTGTAGGAGATCGCTCCCCACACCATGATGCCGGGTGTTGGCCCTGTGTGCCTTGGTCGTATGCAGTCCTGACTGTGGTGCTCACCTGCACGGCGCCAAACACGCATACGACCATCATTGGCACCAAGGCAGAAGCGACTCTCATCGCTGAAGACGACACGTCTCCATTCGTCCCTCCATTCACGCCTGTCGCGACACCACTGGAGGCGGGCTGCACGATGTTGGGGCGTGAGCGGAAGACGGCCTAACGGTGTGCGGGACCGTAGCCCAGCTTCATGGAGACGGTTGCGAATGGTCCTCGCCGATATCCCAGGACCAACAGTGTCCCTAATTTGCTGGGAAGTGGCGGTGCGGTCCCCTACGGCACTGCGTAGGATCCTATGGTCTTGGCGTGCATCCGTGCGTCGCTGCGGTCCGGTCCCAGGTCGACGGGCACGTGCACCTTCCGCCGACCACTCGCGACAACATCGATGTACTGTGGAGACCTCACGCCCCACGTGTTGAGCAATTCGGCGGTACGTCCACCCGGCCTCCCGCATGCCCACTATACGCCCTCGCTCAAAGTCCGTCAACTGCACATACGGTTCACGTCCACGCTGTCGCGGCATGCTACCAGTGTTAAAGACTGCGATGGAGCTCCGTATGCCACGGCAAACTGGCTGACACTGACGTCGGCGGTGCACAAATGCTGCGCAGCTAGTGCCATTCGACGGCCAACACCGCGGTTCCTGGTGTGTCCGCTGTGCCGTGCGTGTGATCATTGCTTGTACAGCCCTCTCGCAGTGTCCGGAGCAAGTATGGTGGGTCTGACACACCAGTGTCAATGTGTTCTTTTTTCCATTTCCAGGAGTGTAGTATCTGGACATAACGTTTCAAAGCATGTGAAAACTGTGGTAGGGAAGGCAAATGGTCAACTTTGGTTTATTGGGAGAATTGTAGGAAACAGTGGTTTATTCATAAAGGAGACGACATATAGGATGCTGGTGCGACCCATTCTTGAGTACTACTTGAGTGTTTAGGATCTATACCAGATCCTATTGAAAGATGACGTCAAAGCGATTCAGAGGCGAGCTGTTAGATTTGTTACCAGTTGGTTCGAACAACATGTAAGTTGTACAGAGATACTTTGGGAACTCAAATGAGAATCCCTGGATGGAAGGTGAAGTTATTTTGTAGAAACACTACTGAAAAAATTTAGAGAACTGGCATTTGAAGCTGACTGCCGAATGATTCTATAGTTGCCAACATGCATTGCACGTAAGGACAATCAAGATAATATACGAGAAACTAGGACTCATACAAAGGTACACAAACAGTCGTTTTTCTCTCGCTGTATTAGCAAGTGGAACAGGAGAGGAAATGACAAGTAGTGGATCAGGGTATCCTCCGCCATGCACCGTACAGTTGTTTGCGGAGTATCTATGTAGATATAGATGTAGACTGCACTCAATATGCTGTTTGGGCTGTTTGAGTATCAGTTCATGCCTTACTGTATTAAAAACGCTGGCCAAATGAGGCACTGTTTTATCGACTCAGTCCCTGTTTAACTTTCCCTTCGCCTGGGCGTACCTCATCGATATTCTCGGGTTCTCATCAACTGTCAGTGAGCATCAGCAGCACCTTGAACAAGGCTGTGCGGCCTTGGAATCGAACGTCGTTGAGACGAATCATGAAATGTTGCAGCGTAGTAGCACCACCGTCGCTTTTCTGGGTCATCCGTTTAATCTGATGACATGTGTCTCCCCTTTGGACTTGGTCGACCTGATTCCCAGCCTGCTTCTCCTGGAAGATTATTCTGAACTAAGACGCTTTCTGGGCATGATCTGTGTTTATTGCCAACACCTTCCCCATGCAGCTTCCATATTCATGCCTTTGACTGATGCATTGGCCATGAAGAACACACCAGGTAAACAGTGTCTCCGTTGGATAAATGGCACAACTGATGCATTCAACAGTCGGAAGACCGCGCTTTCCAAGGCTGCTACCCTTGCCCACCCATTCTGGAAGCACATGTGTCCTTCATCACATACGCCAGCGACACGGCCATTGGTGCCATGCCACGACAGCATGTGGGTGACACTATGGAACTACTCCGCTTCTTCTTGAAAACACTAAAAACATCTCAGTGCAAGTGTTCTCTGTTAGACTGGGAACTTTTAACTCTTTATGAGGTGATCAAACACTTCTCTAATTATATTGAAGGACATCCCTTCACTATACATGAACCATAAACATCTTCCTGACGCTATTCACAATCCATCTCAGGATCTCCCTTCTCTCAGGTTTCGCCACCTCAACCTTATCTGCCAGTATTCCATGACGCATTGTACATCCACTGGGCAGAGAACGTGGTTCTGGGTTACCTCTCAAGGGTCAATATCATCGCCATGGCCTGTCGATCTCGAAGATCTGGCACTCTGGCAGGCTGTTGACACATCACTCCAACAGTTACTCGCTGACAGACCGAGTTCACTTGCACCTGAAATGCACCAGCTTCTCGGAGTGAAGACACTGGTACTCTGTGACACATCGACAGTCATGGTTCAACCAGTCATCCCCAACCAAAATGCAATGTGACATCTTTGATCCTTTTCACAAGTTGGCCCACCCAGGTGTAAGAACAACCACCACAATGTTACCCGAATGTTACATTTTTCCTGGTGTCAAGCATGACTACTGCACATGGGCGAGAACATGCATCCCCTGCTAACGTTGAAGGTTGGCATGCACTCTCCCTGGCACCTACTCCATCGTTCCCTCCCCCCTCCCAGCAGGCCGAGGCTCGTTCACATTGATCTCATTGGTCCACCCCCTCCATACATACGGTCTGTGACTGACTGGGGCACCTGGTGGGTTGAGGCAGTTTTTCTGACATGTTCATCAACATGTGGATCTTCCGATCTGCCATTTGTCCTGACCAGGGACCAGGGCTGCCAGTTCAAGTTCAAGTCTAAAGTGTTCGACTGGCTTTGTGCTCTGTGTGGTGTATCGAAGTTCTACACCATGCCATACGACCTGCAGGCAGTAGTCTGGTCGAATGCTGACACAGGACACTCAAACCTGCATTCGTGTGCCATGGTAGGCTCTGGTCCAAGGTATTTCCCTGGATACTTCTAGGCATCATTGGCTTAACATGGGAACATGTAGGGGTTGACTGCTGCAGATCCCATGTTCAACCATGTGTATTGTATAGTGTGCTCTGAGACACTTAGGTTGCTGTCAGCTCTGCTGCAGGTCTCCACCTATCCTGCTTCAGAGCAAGGCTACGATATCATGTTTTGTGGTGAGATATGAGTGTTCCATATACTTGTATGGTGTTGTTGGCTGCGATATCCCATCTGAGGCAGTTATGCATCCAGTGTCAACTTTTTATTTGATGCCACTTCAGCGAGTAGTGCGTTGATGATGACGTGGACAACACAGCAACCAGTAGCAGAGTGGATAAAACCCCAACTGCCGAGGAATTGGACCCATGATCTAGTGACAACAATGCTAAGCATTAGACCACTACCAGAATTTCCAGTAGAGACGTGCAGAGTAAAATTAACCCTGCAGCTGTGGAAGAATATAGGTTCATTTAATATGACTGTATTTACTCTGAACGTCTCTACTGGAAATTCGGGTAGTGGTTGGTTTGCCCTAGCCATAGTTCGTTGTAAAAACGCCTCCCATCCCGGATTTGAATCTTTCGCCATGCTGCTAGAGCGACTACAGCACGCGTACGGGATATTTGTCGCCTGCTTGTGCCAGCAGATTCTAAGTTCGTTATCAGTGCGTGACATAATCAAGTCACTTGTCTCCTATATAAGCGGACAGTGCACGCCAGCAGAACCATTCGACTGAAACATCAATTTATGTAACTTGTCGAATGTTTTATAAGATGACACTCAGAAGGATTTTGCATAATCGACACTGCCCACGTATTTATATCTGCCCTTTGACAAAGTGCCTTGTATCAGTAGATATTCCCACTTTGTTCCCTGCTCCCCTTTCGTATTTTCCATACCGTGACATGTACCCACAACGCCACCGGACTACACTCAATCCAACTTTTGCCACTGGACATAATGTTTAGGTTCTTCATTGTATTTCATCATCTTTGATTTTTAGAATCTTTCCTTTCCTTGTATTAGCTGTCTATTTTTACTCTCCTTGATAGCATCATACATTAAACTCTGTCAGTTTTATCTTCTCCCAGTGTTCTGTTGTCCACGATCCACATCTTTGGAGATCTGTATTTCACATTCAAGAACTTTTTTAAGACCAATCACTAAGGCACCCTTCGTTAGTTTATTTAACACACCTAACGATCTCGTGTTGGTAAGATTTCCTTGTGTATTATGTGAAATTTTATCCACGGTTGCTATTGTATTTTGTTGGTGGCTGCATTACGCGGAAGCACGAATGGCCATTCTGAAAACTAAAAAAAAAAGAAGCTTCGGTGCCTGCATCATCTCTGGTAGAGTCGACCCGGGAGTTTTGCATGTGGACATTGTTGGTTCCGTGAACGTCAAATGCCGTAAGTGACTTGTAAAAACGCTGGTTGAAATACTCGAGCTGTTGTAGACAGTTTCTCTTGGATTCCTTTCAGCGGTAAATATCTTCAGCTATTTGCTAATTAAATAATGTCTCAACAAGGTGCGGCATAGTTGCGAATGGAACAATGATCCAGAATGTGAAGAATAAATGTCATGTATTTCCGTCCATATACTATTGTCAGAGACGGAAATAAAAGAAATGTATCCTAAAAATAATTTCCGACTTAATCCTATGTTGGTAGCTACCACTAATGGTTCGCACTATTAGTTATTTGAAACGACTCCATACGTTAGTAACCCATTAAGGAATTCCTTCGGAGTGCGTATATCATAGCGGAGATCTTATTCAGTTGAATAGTTTTTTTTTTTTTAAAAAAAGTGGTGTAATGCTTTTTAAAACAACTTGTAATTTACCGTGCTGCCGTATACTGCTTGCCTCTACTCATTAGTCATTTGTTGGAAGTTGTTCATTTACTTATGAAAGCATGACGTTGAAACACTTTAATTTTATTTATATGTTAAATAAGCTTGTAAAATTGTTATTTACGCGTAGCATTCACGTAATTTACAAGGAAGCATAAAGCAAAGTTGTTTTTGGTAGCAGACAGCAAGACCTTATGTGCATAATTTTCGCTTCCACAAACGTAGCTTAGATTAACGTTACTATAGTTTCGGTAATATAACCGCCCCTATCCCATGTACCTTGAAATCTTGCGGCTGAGAAGAGATCAGCAACGTATCCTGATTTTACCATACGCACCATAACTAGCTTTTAGTTACAAAAATAAAACTGTACAATAAATTCAGAATACTTATATTAGCGGACAAACCTCAGCAGAGTATTTTTTACAAATTACGAATATATTTTCCATGGACTACGAAAAATTTTAGGGGGAGACCGCTACTTAACTCATACTGGGTTTGTGATATGGAATAATGTATCTACATACATCTTTAAATTCTTATGCTATGTGGATACTAGTAACCCATTCCCTACATGCAAAACAAACTTGAGATGTCAACAGTGATGGAATGAGGCCTAAATGTGTAAGGCTAGGTTGCTCATTCTCTCCACTTGTATTTAGTTTGTACTATATGTTGAACATACAATGAAGAAATTGAACAACTATATGAGGATGATAGAATAAAGAATTGAATGAGGTGGGTGGGGGGGGGGGGGGCGGAATACAAGGCAGATTGTTAATAAAGTAGGTTGTTCAACTGGGCAGAAACAGGACTGAAGGATTGTCAAACCAACTGTATGTTTGATGAGGAAAGTAATAGCAGCTTACATTGACCTAAAAGTGCATACTTAGTACTGTTATCCAACTAAATATTTGTTAACTGTCATACAATGTGGATCCTTCTGTTGACAACCAGTCTCCCTTCTTGATTTAATGGGAAACATTAGACAGATCCTTATTTAACATGTGCGTAACTTCACCTGTCATACTGTAATGATTGGAGGTCAATCAGATGAGATAGTTTCGTTAGCGGAGAGTGGGATAAAATACCCTGTGAAATGTTATTAAATGTCTTTTCTGAATACTACATAGAAGAGAGAGTCCAGAACTTTCATCATCGTGAAAATATATTAGACCTAATGGCAACAAATAGATCAGTCTTCTTGGAGGATGTCCTCAACAAAGCTGTTATTGGTGATCATGAGGAAGGAGCTGCAAAAATGTGTACTAAAATAAGTTGAAATAAATGTACTTTCTGTAAACTAGATAAAGAAGCGGTAGTGTCATACCTCAGTGAGGATGTTGAAACTCTTAGCTCAGGACAGGAACATATACAGGAACTATGTAACACTACTAGTCATTTTGTTTCCTGTTCCACTTGCAAATAGAGTGAGGGAAAAACAGCATTCCCCCTTATGAGCCCCAAATTCTCATATCTTATTTTTATGGTCCTTACGCACAATGTATGTTGGCAGTAGTAGAGTTATTTGAAAGTCAGCTTGAAGTGCCAGTTCTCTAAATTTTCTCAATAGTTTTTCTCAAAAATAACTTTATCTTCCAGCCAGGGATTCCCATTTGATTCCCAAAGCATCTCCATAACACTTAACGTGATGTTTGAATGTACCGGTAACAAATCTAGCGGCCCGCCTCTGAATTGCTTTGATGTCTTTCATCAATCTGACCCGGTACATATCCCAAACACTTGAGCAGTATTCAAGAATAGGTCGCACCAGCATCCTATATGTGGTCTCCCTTACAGGAGAACCACTCTTTCCTAAAATTCTCCCAATAAACCTAAGTTGACCATTTGCCTTCCCTACCACAGTTCTCATATGTTCATTCCATTTCATATCACTTAGCAACATTATGCCCAGATACTTGAATGATTTGATTGTGTCAAGCAGGACACTAGTACTACTGTGTCTGAACATTGTTCTTCTTTCTCATCCTCATTAACTTACATTTTTCCACATGTAGGACTAGCTGCCATTCATCACACTAACTGGAAATTTTGTCTAAGTAATCTTGTATCTTCCTACAGTCACTCAACTTTGACACCTTACTGTACAGCACGGCATCATCAGGAAACAAACACAGATTGCTGCCCACCCTGTCTGCCGAATCATTTATGTATATAGAGAACAACAGTGGTCCTATCACTTTTCCCCCTGTGGGTTCGGGGGTAAGAATAGGCCCACGGTATTCCTGCCTGTCGTAAGAGGCGACTAAAAGGAGTCTCAAACGTTTCGGCCTTATGTGATGGTCCCCTACCGGGTTTGACCTCCATCTTCTAAATTCTTCCGAAGAGCGAGCTGATTGGGGAAGGGCGCCTTACAAGGTGCAATGTGTCCATCGCTCATTACCATCTCTAGCTTGGTTGGTCGTCGTCGCATAGCTGTCCCGCCCACTCACCATCTCTAGGGCGTGGCTTTGTTCTTGGGTGCGGTTTTTGCAGTCTGCTCTGCTGTGTCGCTTTATGCGCCAATGACGATCATGGGCTACATTTCACCTGAAATCCAGCACGGTAGCCAGTCCGTTGTGGTGGGGCCGCCATGTACCCTGTCGGTTGTAGCCCCCTGACAACACAGGGATCGCTCTACTGATGCCTGCGCCGTTAACTCCCCGCGTATGCCAGGGAGTAGATGCCTGTCTCCTTGGGGCATCGGGACTCCCGGCAATGGCCATCCCGCCAGGTGGTCGTTGCTGAGGCTGGGTGGCGCCCGTGGGGAGGGCCCTTGGTCGGAGTAGGTGGCATCAGGGCGGATGACCCGCGATGAAGCGTGGTACATCATCTCTTGCTGGCGGCCAGCCGCCAGCAGTCTCTAAGCGTTCTCGACCTCAATACAACGCTCAGGCATATGATCCACGATCGTTCCCCTCCCTGGCCACACCATGGGAGGAACGAAAGGCTACGGTTGGCAGCGAACCTTATTCACCTCGCTATTTAGTCTGTACACGAGTCGATGGGGAATCGTTCATGGCGACCAAGCCTCAGTTTTTTGTCGAGCACTTGGAGGACAAGTTTGGGGAGGTGGAGGGCTTGTCCAAAATGCGCTCTGGGGCAGTATTGATCAAAACGGCATCCTCTGCACAGTCACGGCGGTTACTCGCTTGTGACAAGTTGGGGGATGTTTCCGTCACAATCACACCCCATAAGAGTCTCAACATGGTCCAGGGCATTATATTCCATAGGGACCTACTCTTGCAGTCAGACGACGAGCTACGCGCCAATTTAGAACGGCGGGGTGTTCACTTCGTCCGGCGCGTCCATCGGGGTCCGAGGGATAATCAGGTAGCCACCGGTGCCTTCATCTTGGCCTTCGAGGGTGACGTCCTACCCGAAAAGGTCAAGGTGATGGTCTACCGATGTGATGTGAAGCCCTATATCCCTCCCCCGATGAGGTGTTTCAAATGCTGGAAGTTCGGCCACATGTCATCTCGGTGTACTTCCAGCATGACATGCAGAGATTGTGGACGCCCTTCACATCCTAATACTGCATGTGCGCCGCCTCCCATCTGTGTGAACTGCGGCGAACACCATTCCCCTTGCTCGCCAGACTGCAAGGTTCTACTGAAAGAACGAAGGATCATGGAATATAAGGCCCTGGACCGCATGACCTATACTGAGGCTAAGCGGAAATACAAGAGGCTACATCCTGTGGCTCTGACCAGCTCCTATGCCACCGCTGCCAAAACAGTAGTTTTGTCATCTGCTGCACCGATTCCACTGAACACTCTGAGCCGGAATACTACACCTGCCCCCTTGATGGTGGGGGGCACTTCCCCATCTGTTGCTCCTGCACCACCTACCTCAGGAGCAACGACCCCCCAACCATCGGGGACACAAGTCCCCAACTCTAAGCCGGAGAAGCGTCCGACTTCTTCGGCGACTCTCTCTCGCAAGGGATCCCTCGGGTCCCTCCCTTCCCAGGTTTCCACCTCTGGGAAGGGTGACGTCAGCCAATGGCTGAAAAGCAGGCCAGCGGCTGGTCGCAGGGCTTCCCGCTCCTCCTCCGTCCCGGAGACTGACTCGGTGGAGCCCTCCCAGCCAGTAAAGCCCAAGGAGCAGAGAGAGAAGACGAAAAAGAAGAAGGCCTCTAAGGCCAAGGAACGCGCGGTGGCATCCACCCCACCGCTCCATACAGGCTCTGCGTCTGAGGATGAGGTGGAGATCCTGGCGTCCGCTGAGGACCTGGATCTCGCCATACCCTCGGACGCCAAGGACGCCGATTGTACTGGTCCTCGATCGGTGACAGCAGGTGACCCAGTGACGTGATCTGCCTCCTCGGTCCCTTCACGCCTATTTCGCCCATGGACAAAGTGATTCTCCAGTGGAACTGCAGCGGTTTTTTCCACCACCTTGCTGAGCTCCGCCAGCTCGTCAGCAGTCACCCTCTCTTCTCCATTGCCCTCCAGGAAACGTGGTTTCCGGCAATGCGGACCCCTGCCCTACGAGGGTATCGGGGTTATTATAAGAACCGGGCAGCTTATGAGAGGGTGTCTGGTGGAGTCTGCGTCTACGTCCTTAACTCTATCTACAGCGAGTGTGTGCCTCTTCATACACCCTTAGAGGCTGTCGCTGTAAGGATGTGGACGCCTCAGCCTATTACTGTCTGCAGTTTGTACCTTCCGCCGGATGGTGATGTCTCTCGTTATGTGTTGGCTGCATTGATAGGACAACTGCCGCCTCCCTTTGTGTTGCTGGGCGACTTTAACGCCCATAACCCCTTGTGGGGTAGCGCCGCGATTACTGGCCGGGGCAGAGATGTCGAGACTCTTCTGTCACAGCTTGACCTCTGCCTTTTAAACACGGGAGAGGCGACCCACTTTAGTGCGGTCCATGGCTCGTTTTCGGCCATTGACCTTTCTATTTGCAGCCCCGGACTTTCACCATCCATCCACTGGAGGGTCCATGACGACTTATGTGGTAGTGACCATTTCCCCATCTTTCTGTCACTGCCACAGCGTCACTCTTCTGAACGCCCCTCCAGATGGGCTCTGAATAAGGCTGATTGGGACTTATTTACATCTGTCACAGTGATCGCACCTCCTTCCACTGATCCGATTGATGCGGTGGTTCAGTCGGTCACCACCAGCATCGTTTCTGCGGCGGCATCTGCGATTCCCTGTACATCCGGGTCACCTCGGCGGAGGACTGTGCCGTGGTGGTCGCCCGAGATCGCAGAGGCGATTCGAGATCGCCGGCGGGCTCTTCAGCGCCATAAGCGGCACCCGTCGTTGGAGACCCTCATTGCTTTTAAACAGTTCCGCGCCCAAGCCCGACGCCTTATTCGCCAACGGAAGCAGGAGTGCTGGGAACGTTATGTTTCCACCATTGGCGTCCGTACCTCCGCATCGCAGGTTTGGGCCAAGATTCGGCGACTCCAAGGCTATCGGCCACCTGTCTCTGTCCCTGGGCTTTCGCTGAATGGAGCAGTGTGCACCGACTCCGACACGATTGCGGACCGGTTAGCAGAGCATTTTGCTCAGTGTTCCGCGTCAACGAACTACCCGTTGGCCTTCCGCTCCCGGAAAGAGCGGTTGGAAAGTCGGAGGCTTTCCTTTCACACGCGCCACGCGGAGTCGTACAATGCTCCTTTCAGCGAATGGGAATTCCAGAGCGCACTTTCTGCTTGCCCTGATACGGCTCCTGGACCAGACCGCATTCACAGCCGGATGCTGAAACACCTCTCAGTGCCTTGCCAACGACGCCTCCTAGATCTTTTCAATCGCGTCTGGGTCGAGGGTGTTTTCCCGTCTCAATGGCGGGAAAGCATAGTCCTCCCTGTATTGAAACCTGGCAAGAACCCGCTGGAGGTGGACAGCTATCGCCCCATAAGCCTCACCAACGTTCCTTGCAAGTTGCTGGAACGTATGGTGAGCCGGAGGTTGAGTTGGCTCCTCGAGTCTCGGGGCCTTCTGGCTCCGTCTCAGGGTGGGTTCCGTAAAGGCCGCTCTGCCGTCGATAATCTGGTCTCCCTGGAGTCTGCCATCCGTACAGCCTTTGCGTGCCGCCAACATCTGGTTGCCGTCTTCTTCGACATGCGGAAGGCATACGATACGACTTGGCGCCATCACATCCTGGCCACACTTCATGGGTGGGGCCTTAGGGGCCCGCTCCCGATTTTTATTCAGAATTTTCTTTCGTATCGTTCCTTCCGCGTGCAAGTAGCTGCGTCGCATAGTTCCTCCCGGGTCCAGGAGAACGGGGTCCCACAGGGGTCTGTCCTCAGTGTGTCCCTGTTTTTAATTGCCATCAATGGGCTCGTTGAGGCGGTGGGGTCGTCCGTCGCGGCTTCTTTATATGCGGACGACTTCTGCCTATATTACAGCTCCAGTGGCATCGCCGCTGCTGAACGGCAGCTGCAAGGTGCTATCCGCAAGGCGCAGTCATGGGCTGTAGCGCACGGCTTCCAGTTTTCGGCCGCGAAGACCTGCGTTATGCATTTCTGCCGGCGTCGCACGGTTCACCCTGAGCCGCGCCTTTACCTTGACGGTGAACCTCTTGCTGTGGTCGCGACGCATCGGTTCTTGGGTCTGGTGTTCGATACCCGGTTGACGTGGCTGCCCCATATTAGGCAGCTGAAGCAAACATGCTGGCGGCACTTAAACGCTCTCCGTTGCTTAAGCCACACCAGGTGGGGTGCCGACCGGTCCACCCTCCTCCACCTATATCAAGCGCTGATCCAGTCCCGCCTTGATTATGGGTGTGTGGCGTACGGTTCTGCCTCGCCTTCAGCATTGCGATTGCTGGATCCCATACACCACTGCGGGATCCGCCTCGCCACGGGAGCGTTCCGGACAAGCCCCGTCGACAGCATACTTGTGGAGGCTGGTGTCCCTCCATTGCGGTTCCGGCGTGACCGCCTTCTGGCCGCCTATGCCGCGCACGTTTATAGCATGCCAGGGCATCCAAACTACCGTCTCCTGTTCCCGCACTCGATCGTCCATGTTCCAGACAGGCGGCCCCGGTCAGGGTGTCCCATTGCGGTTCGCCTCCGGGACCTTCTCCGTGGCCTTGACCTTTTTCCTCTGCCGCCTGTTTTCCGGGCCAATCTCCGTCTGCCCCCGTGGAGTGTGCCCCGACCGTGCCTTCGGCTCGACTTGGCACAGGGTCCGAAGGTCTCAGTGCCTCCGGAGGCCCTCCGCCGCCGCTTTCTTTCCATCCTGGCCGAGTTTCCGAACGCGGCGGTGGCCTACACCGACGGTTCGGTGGTCTCTGGTCACACTGGTTACGCTCTCACTCTACGGGATTATTGTGAGCAACGGTCATTGGCAGCTGGCTCCAGTGTATACACTGCCGAGTTGGTTGCCATCTATCGTGCCCTAGAGTTTCTCCGCTCCCGCTCAGGTGAGTCCTTTGTCATCTGTAGTGACTCCCTGAGCGGTTTACGAGCTCTTGACCAGTGTTTCCCTCGTTCCCGTCTGGTGATGGCCATCCAGGAGTCCCTCCATACTCTCGTCCGTTGCGGCCGCTCTGTCACCTTTGTTTGGTCCCCGGGTCACGTCGGCATCCCGGGTAACGAGCGGGTTGACGAACTGGCGAAACAGGCGGTCAGTTCCCCGGCCATGGAGATCGGTCTTTTAGAGAGTGACGTCCGATCCGTATTGCGGCAGAAGGTCCTTGCTGCTTGGCGTGATGAGTGGCGCACCCTGCCCTCTCCCAACAAACTTCGGGCAGTCAAGGAGACAACCAGTGTGTGGCGCTCCTCCATGTGGGGGTCTCGCAAGGACGCTGTCGTCCTCTGCCGGCTCCGCATAGGACATACCCGGCTCACGCACGCGTATCTCTTGTGCCGTGACGACCCGCCTCTCTGTCGCTGCGGATTGGCCCTGACCGTGGTACACATCTTACTAGACTGCCCACTTTTAACTGCCCTCAGGCAGACGTTCGCGCTGCCTGATACACTCCCTGCTCTTTTAACCGATGACTCTTACTATGGCTGACTTAGTTCTCCGTTTTATTCGAGCAGGGGGTTTTTATCATTCAATATGAGAGTCCCTTTTTATTTTTTTTTGTGTCGACTGTGGCTTTTGGCCTGGGGTTTTAGTTTGTGGTGTTTTAATGTGTCCCTTGGTTGTTGGCCTTTCCAGTTTTATTTTCATGGTCGGCCAATGACCGTCGCACTCTGTGTGTCTTTTAATCTCTTTTCTCTGGTCTTCGTCTATGTCTTTCTTGTACTGTGTCGTCCCTTGTCGTCTCCGTTATGTGTTTATTGCTTGTTGGACTTTTCTTCGTGTATTATTATGGTCGTGGAACAAGGGACCGATGACCTAAGTAGTCTGGTCCCTTTAACACCCACAAACCAACCAACCTATCACTTTCCTGGGGCATTCATGATGATACCTTTGTCTCTTAAGAACACTTACAATCAAGGACAGCATACTGTGTTCTATTTCTTAAGAACTCTTTTAGGCACTCGCATACCAGTGAACTTATTTCATACGCTTGTACCTCAACAGCCTGCAATGGGGCATCATGTCAAATGTTTTCCAGAAATCTAAAAACATGGAATCTGCCTGTAATTGGTGAATATAAGAGTATATTGCAACCCCTTTCGTGCTGCTCCCATCAGAATTGAGAAGACAATATCAAACTAATCACAGCACACACACATAGGCCTTCAAGCAATCATTCTTTTGGCAGTGCCTCTGTGAATGGAAAGGAAGAAAGGACTGATAATCAGTACAGTGGGATACATTCTCTGCCATTCATTTCACAGTGGTTTGCAGAGTGTAGATGTAGATGAACTCTTCAACAAGTTGTTAGCAGACAGTTAAGTTCAGCTAAATATTGCACCATGTAGTCTGTGAACTGAATTGTTCCTTATCATTATATATCATACATACCCACCCGCCCATGAACCATGGACCTTGCTGTTGGTGGGGAGGCTGTGTGCCACAGCGATACAGATAGCCATACCGTAGGTGCAAATTATAACGGAAGGGTATCTGTTGAAACGTATGAGTTCAGCTATGTATACTATTAGAGTTATTGCAAATTTTGGTGATAAGAGTCTCAGTAAATTAGCTTACTATGCCTACTTTCATTCACTGCTTTCGTATGGTATTATATTCTGGGGTAATTCATCGTTGAGTAGAAAAGTATTCATTGCTCAAAAAGGTGTAATCAGATTAATTGCTGGAGCCCACCCATGGTCATCCTGCAGACATCTATTTAACGATCTAGGGATCCTCACAGTATATATATTCACTTATGAAATTTGTTGTTAATAATCCAACCCAGTTCAAAAGTAATAGCAGTGTGCATAGCTATAACACCAGGAGAAAGGGTGATCTTCACTATGCAGGGTTAAATCTGACTTTGGCACAGAAAGGGGTAAATTATGCTGCCACAAAAGTCTTTGGTCACCTACCAAACAGCATCAAAAGCCTGACAGATAGCCAACCAACATATAAAAATAAATTAAAAGAATTTCTAGATGACAACTCCTTCTACTCATTGGCTGAATTTTTAAACATAAATTAAGGGAAAAAAACTTAAACATTAGTGTCATGCAATATTTTGTGTTATGTAATATCTTGTACAGACATCTTTTATTAACCTTGACGTATTCATGATCTATGGAACAAGTATTAATCTAATCTAATCTACAAGTGGTTCCTGAAGAGGGGCAACAGCCTTTTCAGTAGATGCAGGGGTAACAGTCTGGATGATTGACTGATACGGCCTTGTAACACTAACCAAAATGGCCTTTCTGTGCCGGTACTACAAATGGCTGAAAGCAAGGGGGAACTAAAGCCATAATTTATGATGATGGCATCCTCTTGGGTAAAATATTCCGGAGGTAAAATAGTCCCCCATTCGGATCTCTGGGCGGGAACTACTCAAGAGAATGTCGTTATCAGGAATAAGAAAACTGGCATTCTATGGATCGGAGCATGGAATGTCAGATCCCTTAATCAGGCAGGTAGGTTAGAAAATTTAAAAAAGGAAATGGATAGGTTAAAGTTATATGTAGTGGGAATTAGTGAAGTTCAGGGGCAGGAGGAACAAGACTTCTGGTCAGGTGAATACAGGGTTATAAATACACAATCAAATAGGGGTAATGCAGGAGTAGGTTTAATAAAGAATAAAAAGAAAATAGGAGTGAGGATAAGCTACTACAAACAGCATAGTGAACGCATTATTGTGGCTAAGATAGACACAAAGCCCACGCCTACTACAGTAGTACAAGTTTATATGCCAACTGGCTCTGCAAATGAAGAGATTGATGAAATGTATGATGAGATAAAAGAAATTATTCAGATAATGAAGGGAGACAAAAATTTAATAGTCATGGGTGACTGGAATTCGATAGTAGTAAAAGGAAGAGAATGTAGTAGGTAAATATGGATTTGGGGTAAGAAATGAAAGGGGAAGCTGCCTGGTAGAATTTTGCTTAGAGCACAACTTAATCATAGCTAACACTTGGTTCAAGAACCATAAAAGAAGACTGTATACATGGGAGAAGCCTGGAGATACTAGAAGGTATCAGATACATTATATAATGGTAAGACAGAGATTTAGGAACCAGGTTTTAAATTGTAAGTCATTTCAAGAGGCAGATGTGGGCTCTGACCACAATCTATTGGTTATGAATTGTAGATTAAAACTGAAGAAACTGCAAAAAGGAGGGAATTAAAGGCGATGGGACTTGGATAAACTGACCAAACCTGAGGTTGTAGAGAGTTTCAGGGAGAGCATAAGGGAACAATTGACAGGAATGGGGAAAAGAAGTACAGTAGTAGAAGAATGGATAGCTCTGAGGGATGAAGTAGTGAAGGCAGCAGAGGATCAAGTAGGTAAAAAGACGAGGGCTAGTAGAAATCCTTGGGTAACAGAAGAAATATTGAATTTAATTGATGAAAGGAGAAAATATAAAAATACAGTAAATGAAGCAGGAAAAAAAGGAATACAAACATCTCAAAAATGAGATCAGCAGGAAGTGCAAAATGGCTGAGCAGGGATGGCTAGAAGACAATTGTAAGGATGTAGAGGCTTATCTCACTAGGGGTAAGATAGATACTGCCTACAGGAAAATTAAAGAGACCTTTGGACATAAGAGAACCACTTGTATAAACATCAAGAGCTCAGATGGAAACCCAGTTCTAAGCAAAGAAGGGAAAGCAGAAAGGTGGAAGGAGTATATAGAGGGTCTATACAAGGGCGATGTACTTGAGGACAATATTATGGAAATGGAAGAGGATGTAGATGAAGATGAAATGAGAGATATGGTACTGCGTGAAGAGTTTGACGGAGCACTGAAAGACCTAAGTCGAAACAAGGCCCTAGGAGTAGACAACATTCCATTAAAACTGCTGACAGCCTTGGGAGAGCCAGTCCTGACAAAACTCTACCATCTGGTGATCAAGATTTAGGAGACAGGCGAAATACCCTCAGACTATCAGTCTAATAAGTCACGGCCTGCAAAATAGTAACACGAATTCTTTACAGACGAATGGAAAAACTGGTAGAAGCTGACCTTGGGGAAGATCAGTTTGGATTCCATAGAAATATTGGAACACTGAGGCAATACTGACCCTACGACTTATCTTAGAAAATAGATTAAGGAAAGGCAAACCTACGTTTCTAGCATTTGGCAGGGGTAAAACACAGGGAGCGAAAGGATATTTACAATTTGTACAGAAACCAGATGGCAGTTATAAGAGTCGAGGGGCATGAAAGGGAAGCAGTGGTTGGGAAGGGAGTGAGACAGGGTTGTAGCCTATCCCTGATGTTATTCAATCTGTATATTGACAATGCAGTAAGTAAAACCTTTGAGGTTCGCCGATGACATTGTAATTCTGTCAGAGACAGCAAAGGACTTGAAGAGCAGCTGAATGGATTGGACAGTGTCTTGAAAGGAGGATATAATATGAACATCAACAAAAGCAAAACGAGGATAATGGAATAGTCTAATTAAGTCGGGTGATGTTGAGGGAATTAGATTAGAAAATGAGGCACTTAAAGTAGTAAAGGAGATTTGCTATTTGGGGAGCAAAATAACTGACAATGGTCAAAGTAGAGAGGATATAAAATGTAGACTGGCAATGGCAAGGAAAGTGTTTTTGAAGAAGAGAAACTTGTCAACGTTGAGTGTAGATTTAAGTGTAAGAAAGTCTTTTCTGAAAGTATTTGTATGGAGTGTAGCCATGTTTGGAATTGAAACATGGACGATAAATAGTTTGGACAAGAAGAGAATAGAAGATTTCTAAATGTGGCGTTACAGAAAAATGCTGAAGATTAGATTGGTAGATCACATAAATGTAGGTTGCAGTAGGTGCAGGAGGAAATTAGTGTTTAACGTCCCGTCGACAACGAGGTCATTAGAGACGGAGCACAAGCTCGGGTGAGGGAAGGATGGGGAAGGAAATCGGCCATGCCCTTTCAAAGGAACCATCCCGGCATTTGCCTGAAGTGATTTAGGGAAATCAGGATGGCCGGAGACGGGATTGAACCGTCGTCCTCCCGAATGCAAGTCCAGTGTGCTAACCACTGCGCCACCTCGCTCGGTGTTGCAGTAGATACTGGGAGATGAAGAAGCTTGCACAGGATAGAGTAGCATGGAGAGCTGCATCAAACCAGTCTCAGGACTGTAAAGACCACATCAACAACAACAACATACATATCATCCTCCTGGAACTCTAAACTAACAAATGAGAACAGATGCTTCCAAATGTATGCAAGAGTAAAATGTACTACAATGTAATAACCTCTAAAACTTTTTTTTTTTTTTTTTTTTTTTAAGTCTGGAATCACAAACCGTCTGATTGTTTACTGACTCAGAAGCTACATTCACATTGAAAGAGATGAACTGAAAGAGGTTAATGCGCTGCTATGCAAACACTATTTAGCAGTTATGTAACTACACCTTTTTGTCTCAAAGAGCCCAAATTAAAATTATGGAAAAATTACTATTCAGGTGAACATCACAAATGTGTAGCTGTGGCAGTTGGACAAACAATGGTGGCACTAGAATTGCTGTACTGTATTCTTTGCTACTGAAGAATGAAGTGGGAGTGGAGTGCGGGGTGAGGGAGGAAGGGTGCCAGCACCTGATCACCATATGTCATTCATGGAGATTCCCTTCAGGCTTAAAACCTCAGGGAGGCAGAGCTCAATAACAGGTATTCTGCCTAGCTTAAGTTGTAGGATTATGGTTACCATGGAGGCAATACAATAACTGAGCAGAATTCTGTTTGAATGCTTCATTCCATTTCCTTGGTAAATTCAGAGTAAAGCCAATTGCCAATAGCTGATGATGCTACCAACATGGAAGCTAAGAATATTATTTGAAGCCCTCAATACCACCTTCTGATTTGTCTAAGGACATCACCATAATTTTCCCAGATAGACTGAAGTATGCCATTGTTAAACCACTGTATAAAAAAGGGGATACATCTGATAACATCTACCGCCCAATCTCTCCTCTGACTGCCTTATCCAAAATTCTTGAAAAAGTAATGTATTGTAGAGTAGCTTCACACCTTTTTTAAAAATTAAGTTTTAACCAAATGTTAGTTTGGTTTCCAGAAGGGTTTTCAATGGAAAATGCTATATATACTTTCACTTATGAAATATTAAATGCTCTGAGTAACTGGAAGTCACCCGTTGGGATTTTTTGTGCTCTGTCAAAGGCTTTTGATTGTGTAAATCATGGAATACTTCTAGATAAGCTCACGCACTGTGGTATGAATAGGACAGTGCTCAAATGGTCTAAATCATAGCTAACTGGAAGAGTGCAGAAAGTTGAAAGAAGCAGTTCACATAATATGCAAAAAAAACTGGTGATTTCTCAAACTGGGGAACAATAAAGAATGTGGTGCCGCAAGGTTTGGTCTTGGGTCCTCTGCTGTTCTTAATGTATATTAATGACTTGCCGTTCTATATTCACGAAGATGCAAAGCTGGTACTTTTTGCCGATGATACAAGTATAGCTATCACACCCAAAAGACAAGAATTAATTGGTGAAATTGTAAACAATGTTTTTCCGGAAACCATTAAGTGGTTCTCTGCAAATGGGCTCTCATTAAACTTTGACAAAACACAGTATATACAGTTCCACACAGTAAATGGAAAGACACCATTAATAAATATAGACTTCGATCAGAAATCGGTAGCTAAGGTAGAATATTCAAAATTTCTAGGTGTATGTGTTGATGAGGGGTTGAACTGGACGAACATACTGAAGATCTGCTGAAACTTGTGAGTTCAGATAATTATGCTATTAGGGTCATTGCAAATTTTGGTGATATACATTTCAGTAAATTAGCTTATTGCGCCTATTTTCATTCTCTGCTTTCGTATGGCATCATATTCTGGGGTAACTCATCATTGCGTAAAAGAGTGTTCATTGCACAAAAGTGTGTAATCAGAATAATTGCTGGAGCTCATCCAAGATCATCTTGCAGACACTTATTTAAAGAGCTAGAGATCTTCACTGTAGCCTCACAATATATATTTATGAAATTTGTTATTAACAATCCGAATGAATTCAAAAGTAATAGCAGTGTACATGGCTGCAACACTAGGAGAAAGGATGATCTTCATTGCTCAAGGTTCAATCTAACTTTGGCTCAGAAGGGGGTAAATTATGCTGCCACAAAAGTCTTTGGTCACTTATCTAATAGCATCAAAAGTCTGTCTAATAGCCATACAGCATTTAAAAGGAAATTAAAAGAATTTCTTATTGGCAACTCTTCCTATTCATTAAGTGTCATGTAATATCTTGTATGGACACCTTTCATTAACCTGACACATTCCACATCATTACAAAGTGTCGTATTCATGATCTCTGGAACAAGTACTAATCTAATCTAATCTCCAGGAAATAATATAGACGTCAAACAAATGTCAGTGTTCTGTTATCTTTCTGTTTGCACACTGTGACATCACATGCCACAACTTCATTATGTCACAGCTCAAAGCAGACATCTTTTCTTATGCTGCTTATCTTTATCATCATAACCAAGATAGACACAAAGGCAAGACCTAATATAGCAGCACAAGTATATGTGTCTGTTAGCTCTGCAGATGATGATATTGATAGAATATTCAGTTTGTGGTGGGAGACAAAAATTTGTGAAGTAGTATGGTAATGAGAGAGAAAAGGAAAGATAGTAAAACATTGACTGAGGAACAGGAAACTGCCTGGTAAATTTTGCGCAGAGTACAATTGAATCATGACAGACTAACTGAATTAACAATCGCGAAAGAAGGTTATACATATGGAAGAGATCTGGAGACAGTGAAAAGTTTCACATAGCTTGCATGAAAGTGAGACAGATTTTGAAACTATATTATAAACTGAGTAATATGTCCATAGGTAAATGTGGACTCTGTTGTGGACTCTGGTTTTGTAATCTTTTTATTGGTATACTACAGCACATGATGGCACTATGTATGATCCTGAAACTGCTCAGAGGTGATCAAGATCAGTAGTGTAACAATGTCCAAATCTTGAGGGTTGCTTAATAAGGAACAGTTCATGGGACAGCATAGACTGAAGCTGGGAGTCTCACATTGACCTAGATTTAGACAAGTGTAGACATCGTTGTTGGTGGTGGTGCTAGATTTGAGTGGGCCTGCACAGCTGGTATTGTAGACTTGCTCTGGAGGCAGACTGTGGAGCCTCTGGTGTCGAAACCTGCATCCATGGCTAGCAAGCCTTAGCCCAGTGCCTAGAGTGGCATCTGTTGTCTGGCAGTGCGGACACTTCTCTGTGCGGCTAGCATAGCATATGGATCGTATGAGACATATGGCAAAAGGTAGTGGTAACTGCGGGTTTACTACACTGACCCTAGTTTATTAATCATGATGCAAAAATCATATTTTTATATTCGCTCCCATCTGAGATAACTAATCCCAAACTTTACAAAAAATGAGAATTTTCAAAAATTCATAAAATATTATGGAAACATTTGTAAGTGTTCTTGTTCTATATGAGGCTAGTAGTGTATGATATCTAACTATAGCAAAAAATAGACTCTCATAAATCACTCCTTGTTTGTTATTTTTGGGCCTAAAAAGTGGATTTTTGAAAATTTGGATACCAAACTTTGGAGGTCATTTTGACTGGTTATTTTTGAATTTACGGTATTTTGTGTAGGAGACAATGTTGTAGAGGACACTTTTCTAAAAACAAACATGTCAATTGCTATGTTGTAACTTAACCCAGTGCAGAGATACTCAAATTTTCGTCCAGACTGAAAGATCATCCCACCCCTACAAATAAAAATGGCCGTTATCCAGTAAAGGTGCAAGATAAATTATATTAAAAAATTGTTTTGAACGTCTCAAATATAGGGCAATCATATATAAAAAAATTAAAATATTTAAAAGTGGTCAAGCAACCATCACTGGACCACTTCATATGGATTAACCCATTGCGCAGTTTGTTTATATATCCTGAGGTCATCTAGTCAAGTCCTTTGGTGGAGCAAGGAGTGTCACTCTGTGAGCAGGTATGAGTGTTTGTTCATTACATTACAAACTTCTGGAAGTCATATTAAGATGTTTCACACACTAAAAGACTCTCTGGGAGACCAATTGCAAGGCCTGCTTAGTTTGTCTGACATGTTTCAGACAGTGTATGTGGTTGGTAGATACAGATCCAGCTGCAGTTGTTTTTCCCCTGTTTTGGAGACAGCATCTTGGCTGCAAGGTCCAGACATTCACAGAGGTTGGTATTTTTGATAGTCGGTACTCCAAATATAGTTGCCTGATGTAGGCTCTTAGGGTGCCAAAAATTGGAAAAAATCCAGTTTGCACTCTTTGTAAATCAGCCGATGATGCTATGGAATGGAACCTTGTGGATGCCGTGGAGAGAACATGGTGCAGCTGACTGCAGATGATCACTAATGTCGGTACCAACAATGTGTGTCGCTATGGATCAGAAGGAATTCTCTCTGCTTTCTGGTGTCTCTCTAAAGTGGTAAAGACAGCCAGTATTGCTTGCAAGATGAAGTGGAGCTCTTCATACGCAGCATCATTGACAGGACTGATATGGACCTTTGGTACAGAACTGACTAGAGTGTCTGAATCAGTGGCTCAGTTGGTCCTTTAGACTGCAGTTTCCTTGATTTGTCATAGGATGGAGGGATGTTGGAATTTGCTTAATAGAGCAGAGTTCCAGTACACATGGAAGGTAGATACATGGATACCTGGGTAACAGGGGCTTTGTGGAGTGAATGGGAAGTTTGTTTTAGGTTTGATGGTCTTGGAAAAGTACCAAGAGTGGTTCAGTACCAGAGTGCTGGTAAAACACAGGATGAGAGTATACTTATGAAATATTAGTATTATAGCCAACATTGTCTTTGCTGTGTTAGGAAAGAACAAGAACTCCCCTCAATGACAGAAAGCACTGAAGCAGAGATTGTTATTAGTACCGAAAGCTGGCTGAAGGCAGATATACCATAAGTTCAGCTGAAGTTTTCATTTGGGAACTAACGAAGTTCAGAAAAGATGGATTATGCTCAGATTGTGATGCTGGGTTTGTTGCTTTTAGAAACTTTATCTTGTAGTGAAATTGAAGTAGATAGTTGGTATGTTGGAAGTAGTGGGCTGGATATTAATTGTGATGTGGTCATTTTGATTATGATTTATTAGATCTCAGACTGAATAATCGAAGCCCTCAAGATGAACGACCTGCAAGTGTTCTCCTGGATGCAGGAAGATGTCTTTACTATGCTGGTTGCAGAGGATCGGACATGGCAGAATTTCCGATGCAGTGTTCCGGAAAGCCAGAAACTATCACCATAAATCACTAGCACAGTATTGGCAACAGCTTAGTACATACCCTGACATCCTCTGCCTGCAACAATTAAAAAACCATAAAAAGCAATTTCAAAGGCTCAGTATAGTTAATAAAATCGTTCCCTGAGGCAGCCTGCTTTAAAACTAATAACCACATTTGTGAGTAGGATTAAAGAATGGCTTCCAAATTTACAAATGCAATGGGCACATCATAAATAAGTGTAATAATACTAGTTAGCCACATTAAAACTGCAATAATAAACATATGAAACTATTTGGTTCCAGAGATCTTTTCAAGTCTCAGACTTCTATGATGCATGAAGACTGAGTTTAGGGAATACCAAGTGGGCTGAAGCATGAAAGGGAATTTGGATTGAGGAGGGAGGTGTGCAAAGGTTGTTTTTGCAGTTGTGCAAAGCCACTGTGCCAGGGTGGCATAGTGGTTGGTGCATCTGCCTATTGAGGAGGCGGCCTGGATTCGAATCCCAGCCTTGGTACAAATTTTCATTAATTGTTTCAGTCTGCATATATACATTATTTACTAAATAAATTATAAAAGAATAAATTAGCTGGTAATAATAAAATAACTTCTAAAATGCCCAAGGCAGCCTTGGCTATTGTTAACAAATCTTAATTGAAAACCTCTGAGAAGGCAATAAGGTAGGCTTACAGTACTAAAACCCTCAAACTACAACTGCTAGGACTATTAAAAACACACCAAAGATCAGGATAGTAATTGTAATTTTCATCAAGTAATGCCTTTAAGCCTGGGCTGCTCGGAACTGCACAATTTACAGTTCACTGTGCCAGTGCAGTACAGTCATACGCAGAACCCCCGGTTTGTTTAGGATAAATGGACAGCCTTGCCACCCTAAATGACTACAATTTTCATTCAGTAACGCCCATAAGCCTGGGCTACACACAACTGCACAATTCACATTCCAGACCACCGGCACAATACAGTTATAGACAGAGAGCAAAGCTTTGCTTAGAATAACAGTGTGGCCTCACTGCCTTAACTGCCTACCTCGCTTTGTAAAGAGATTACCTGTGTGTAGCCTCTGTCAGTTGTTGCGTGCCATTGTATAATCAGACAACTGTGTGCTTTGGGTTAAACACGTGTAGTGTGATCTCACCCAGACTAATAATTACGGTCAAACCACTATCTTGGATTTAATATCTAGATACAGTGCTGTACCACTGTTATTTCAACCCAGGATTAATATAACTTCTTTCAATAAGGTACCAAACAGAAAACTGCCACAGAAGAGGGAACATTTGTACGACACCAGATTTTTGAAGTCAAATAAACAAGGCAGATGCCACTCAGTCATGACCAGACCCAGCTCTTTTCAAAAGACTATTCTTCTCCTGGAATTGCCTAATCATTTGACATGATGATTCAGACTCACAACAATCTTTCTACGCTACAAGTTCTGCTGGCTCATTTCTAAACTGAGATCAAGTGATTACAATGTGTCAGACATACTTAAATAAACAATTACAGAAAATGATCAGATTGAGGATGTCAGAAGCCCCAAGTCGTTATAGATAGCAGGTGTTCAAAACACCATGATACTCGACTGTGTAGCTCAACTACGTGAACTAAGCATTAATCATTGCTCAGTCACAAGCAAAACCAACTAAACACCAGCTAACCTCATTTTTCCAATCAGATCTTAGTGTAAAACATAGCAGCAATGTCAGGCAAAGTTGTACTCCGTGACAGTGCGACCTCTGCCACTTATTTCTTGTAAATGGTGACTGGGTTGTAACTCAGTAAATAACAAACACCATTAACCACTGTGCCAGCAATAGTGCAACAAGCTGCAAACACACGAACCACCACTCGCAGTGACAGCACCATTCAACAATGGACTGCACTGGCCTGTAGCTTCATTGTGATCTGGCAGCAGACCTATCAAGTGACGGCAGTAAATCAATGATGTTGATGATGATGATGATGACAGTGAGGTCCCGTACTTTGAGGAGTGTAGAGGACAATGTGGGAGACCTGCACCGCTGACTAGGCAAGGTCCTAGCGGTGGTGGTTTGCCACTGCCATCCTCCGACCATAATGGGGATGAATGATTATGATGAAGACGACACAACACCCAGTCATATCGAAGCAGGGAAAGTCCCTGACCCCGCCGGGAATTGAACCGGGATCCCTTGCATGGGAAGTGAAAACACTACCACAAGACCACAAGCTGCAAACATCATCAAACCTTTTACCAAACTCTAAACTGCCAAATTGCAATTGCATCTTGGGGAACCAAACAGTTTGCAGGTCTACGGCAAATGTCAAACTCAGCATCTCCTCAGCAGAGCCCCTAGACAATGCTGTTATTGTGATCACAAGCAGCAAGCCACTGAGAGCCTCCCTGGCAGCATTTCATGCCTTATGACCTCTTCGGAGTGATCCCAGGTGCGTTTTTATTCTTAATTTTAATCCGTTGATGAACACTTGTTTAAGTGCTGTAGATTCACCTGTCTTTATGAAAAAAAAAATCAGGACGCTAGCAAACTTAGCTTCTACTGGCGCAAGTAGGGAAGCAAATAACTCATTCTGTTCGGTGACAATGGGTCTAGTATTTCAAGTTTTGTATAGTTTAGGGTTTTGTATCATCTCTCTCTAAAAGTGTAGGTGATTTTTGATAACTTAGGAGGTGGCTCATAAATCTGGTTGTATGTACAATTGAACACACACATTTGTTGTAATTTAGTTTTTGAACAGTAGTTCTGTTCTTTTAAAAATTTGTAATAGAGAGAACTTTGCATATTTGCCCATTCCAAACTCTTAGTTTGATGAAGTTTCTCCTGATATTTTGTCTTATGGTTCATCATCACTCATAACACAAGTCTTATTCAAATGTTAGCTCCAAGTTGTGAAAGTAACCAGTATGAAGCTGCCCCAACTTCTGAAAACAAAATGATAGACAATATTGGTGTGGCTTAGGAGGATCAGCTCGTGCCAGAAATCTGGTCCTGAGAGGTTACCTTCCTTGCACTCTTAATTGTTCACGTGTTGAATCATTATTTGTGAAAACTATTTTATATTGCAATAATTTGAATTGTCATTCTTCACCTTTCATCCAGTTTGCTTTCTATCTGTGGGCTACCCAATGTTAAGAAGAAATGTGGAATTTCCCAACCTGAGACAGCAACATGACAGGCAGTGTTGGTACTGGTGTGTGTTGGGGAGGTCAGTGTTGCTGTAGGTCAAGCCCCATAAATCACAATTAGTCACTCTCTCAAATATTGACATTGCCAGAAAATCTCTAAAAAGTCTTCAAAGTGTCCATGGGGCATTGTTGCAAAATGATTCTTTATAAGCAAAGGCTTTGTTTGTCTAACTGAATGGGTGAATGTGGTAATGGAAAGTCTTTGGCGGCTTGCACATAATTTAGTGAGTGCAGGTAACAACTCACTGAGTAGCTGAGTTGTTGATAGGTGCATCAACATGACAGAAAAAGGTGCTAGCTTGCAACTCTATCTCCAGAGGTATGGAGTACACATCCACAAACAAACATCTGCACAGCTACTTTGTCCCGACTGCCTGCCTGTAGTGCTGATGATTCTAAACCTCAACTGTTGAGTGAATTGTTATCTTCAGTCTTTAAATTGTATTGTATTGTATTGTATGTTAACCGGGGACCTAGAAACGACGGAGAGGCTCCATTCCCACCGCAGGCGCAGTGGTCCACAACCCCATGATGACTACTGCAGTCCGCTTCACCCCTCCACCGCCCCACACCGAACCCAGGGTTATTGTGTGGTTTGGCCCCCGGTGGACCCCACAGGGAATGTCTCACACCAGATGAGTGTAACCCCTATGTTTGCGTGGTGTAGTAATGGTGGTGTATGCGTACGTGGAGAACTTGTTTGTGCAGCAGTCGCTGACATAGTGTAACCGAGGCGGAATGAGGGGAACCAACCCGCATTTGCCAAGGCAGATGGAAAACCGCCTAAAAACTATCCACAGACTGGCTGGTTCACCGGACCTCGATACAAATCTGCCGGGCGGATTCATGCCAGGGACCAGGCGCTCCTTCCCACTCGGAAAGCCGTGCATTAGACTGCACGGCCAACTGGGCAAGCTAGTCTTTAAATTAATTGTTACCAGTAAATGTACGCATTTATATTCATCAAGAGCACTGATAACCATGCTGTTGAACACTTTAAAACCACCGTCTTGGATGTGCTGGGTTTAGGTGCAACTAAGAAAAATGATTTTTAAGGAAATTAGCACACACATGCTCTATGGTTGGTTTATTTTGTTATTCTTTTTGTAATGTTTTCTTGTGTTACTTACTTTTGCTAAAATTGTGTGCTATTTAAAGATTCTTTTTTTCAGGTTATCATGTCCCTGACAGTGCTGTCCAACCACAAGGAAGTAGAAAATGTACTGAATCCACAGTCAGTTGAAAACTGGGAGATACATTCAAATCTTAATCTGCCAAAACTAGTCTCAGTCCTCAAGGTTCAGTAAATTAGCTTAGTGCCTGAGAATATATCACAGACGTAAATCGATCACATTTAACTCACATTTTGATGTACCTTAATGCCTTATTTTCTATTTTGTACTGTACATACTCTGACTACTAAAACTTAATTCCTAGCTGAGAACTGTAATGCAGTAAATAAAAATAAAACAAATAAAAAATCTCATTTTGGGACCGTAGAAAAGAAACCTTGGACATATTTTTTGTTTTGTAGGCTTTACTTAAAAGAATAGTGTACACTTTGTATATTATTATGACCTGTAAAAATGATGTACTGTAGAAAAGAGAATAATATTTGACATCGTTAATTATTGTTTGTACCATTAGAGTCTGATTTAAATTAGTTATCTGCTGATTTTGAACTGGCCGAAGTTGATATTGTCATGACAGGTAATGTCTACAGGCAGCTGCCACAGTCCTCCACTCGCAGCAGTGATAGAAAATTGGTTTAAAAGATTTATTTCCTGCAAAAATCTGGAATTCATGTACGATATTTCTGTAATGCGTCCAAGCATATCAAAAATCTGTTGTTAATTTCAATTAGGGCCAAAAAATAATCGAATATTTGTTTCAGTCAATAATATTAGAAGAGTTGCTGTTCATGGCGGGAATGAAAAGAAAGCAAAAAATGAAACTGGAACGAATCTTATTCTGTTGGACTGTACACCAGTGCAACAGCTTGCAAAAAATATACGCAGACAGTGGCTGTTGTAAAATGTCTTCTGTCATGCAGCGACCATTTAATTACCAGCCCATGTGCCCTTTATAGTATTTGTATGGGCACCTGTTATTGCTTCCTCTGAAGCCAGTTTGTGATTGACAGTCAAGTGCTTGAAACATTCATTTTTGAGACATTTATGTGTAGAAAAGCAGCCTGATGTTATTGTTGCCCCTGGCAAAACATTTTCTTTGACAGTTTTCAAGTGAACAGCTTTAGATTGCTTAGACACAATGGAAAAAAAAAAAAAAAAAAAAAAAAAAAAAAAAAAAAAAAAAAAAAAAAAAAAAAAAAAAACATTTGTATGTACATTTTTCAGTAATCCCAAATTCCCGTCTTCCCCCTTTTTTTGGTCCCCTCTCCCAGTCGTCTTTTTGCTGCACTGAGATTCATTGATCTCAACAATCTGCCCTTCACCACAATGTTTCTTATTTTGTCTCTGCCTTGGAGAACCAAATCACTTTTAATTATCCCACTTCATAGAATCCTTCATAATCACAGAATATCTCATGAAACTCAGAAGTAGATTGCAAAAAACAGTGAAGAAGACAAGGGCACCAGTTTCAATGCTAGAAATAAATTGCCTCTTTTTCTCACCTCTCATTGGTTATGTGAAACTATCATCCCATTATCCATGCAAAACTGATGTGTTGCCAACCTATGAGCAATAGAGAAACACCTCCGCAACTGCCACTGGCCCATATCTAGACATAAGCTGCAAGTGTATACAGGAGGCAGAAGCACACTGAGCACCCTCCAGTACTTACATGTCCAAGGAGATGTGGTGTCATTCTGATGGGTACCACGCCATACTTGACTAGAGGGAAAATAATGTGACTGATGCAGCCATAAAGGAAGCACATGAGCCAAACATTTTGGTTCAAATTGGTGGTCTCTCATATGTTTTTTAAGTCACCAGTCTTCCGACTGGTTTATGCAGCCCACCACAAATTCCTCTCTTGTGCCAGCCTCTTCATCTCACTTTTCCCACCCCACTCCCCCACCCCATCAAAGGCACCAGCGGTTCTTTCACGAGTTTGTGCTCAGTGCACACAGTGTCCTGAGGTTCTGCAGCCAATTCTTCTTTCCTGAGCTGCATTTCCTTCACTGTGCCCCTCCCTCCCTCATCCTGGCTCCTTCGCTGCTGCACCCTTCTTCCCCTTTGTCAGGGTTTTTGTTTATGTCAACCTGTCTATCCATCTGGTTCCCTGTATTCCTTGCAGTTTTGTTCCTCTTGCCTGTTCTTTAATTGTTTTCAGCATTTTTCATCCCCCCATGGGTTTGACCTTCACTTATAAATTTTCTGTCTTTAGTGTCAGCCATCTGAGGAAGAACTCCATCTCTAGCGTCTACAGTGTGGATTCTGCCCCCCCCCCCCCCCCCCTTTCCTTCTCCTCTTTCTTCCCTGCCATAGCCCCCCTCCGCCCTGGTAATTCATCAGCCACACGTAGCCAGTCCTGTCATGTACCCATCTGGCTGACCCCCCTGACAACACAGAGATCACACTACTGATACCTGAGATGTTACCTCCCCATGTATGCCAGGAAGTGGTTGCTTGTCATCCTGGAGTGTCAGAGCTCCTGGCAATTGCCCCTGGGCCAGACAGCTGTTGCTGCGGCTGGCTGGCACCCATGGGGGAGAAGTCCTGATCGGAGTGGGTAGTATCAGAGTGCATGCTGCAAAAATCTGACCATTCTCAAATGTCCGTCTCTGAGTGATATCAGGTCATTGAATACTGTGTTGTATGACCCTACAGCCTTCCCTTCTCTGGCTACATCCTGGGAATAGGACCAGGCTCACTGTGTTGGGATGAAACAATTTCCCTGCTATCTGGTCTGTACTAGAACATACGGGGACACATTCATCACCACAAAGCCGTTTTTTTGTTGAGAATATCGAGGACAAGTTTGGCAAAGTGGAATCTCTTGGTAAGAAGTGATTGGGTTTCCTGTTGATCAAAGCTTCTTCTGCTGCCCAACCTGCAGCCCTTCGTGCTTTTGAATGCCTTGGCGATGTCCTAGTGTCTATTAACCCTCAACAGCCACCTAATATGCTCAAGGGAGTGATTTTTCATAAGGACCTCATCCTGCAAATTGATGAGGAACCTGTGACATTCAAATGTTTTATTTCTTAGTTGATAGTCCTAGGTGTAGACGTACTGCATTGTGATACTGGCTGAAAAATGGGGGGTGAAAGTTCAACACTAACTGCTGTAAATGATGTAGCTGACAGTTGCACTGTTATGTTTCACAGTTCTTTACTTTCACTGTTCATAACCCCCTTATATTACACATTTAATATGGCCAGTTCAATATTCGCTAACTTTTGATAAGCTTCATTAATAGTTTGCAGGCAAACATGAGCATACTGCTGCAATAGTTTACTGTTGAGTATCTATGAGCAGAAAAAACCTAACCATACGAATCTTGCAGAATAATATCATACGTGTGGCACTATTGGATAGACACTGTCATTATTATAGCACATGGCCTATTTGTGTTACACTTATTTCACAGATTTGATGCAATATTGTTGACCTAAGCAATACAGTTTCTCATCTGAAAATCGGCTATGGGCTTACTTGTCTTGGGACCAAAAATTGGGCCTTTATATATCTTCACAATAATAGGTACTGAAACAGTACATTGTTCGATGTTTAAGTTACAGAAATTACTATTAAAACGTAACTCGTTCAATTAACTGTATACATAGAAAAATTCTTTCTTTTTATCAGTTTCTTCTCCAAGGGTTAAACTGAATTATTTGTTTAAATGATGCAATTAACAGATATAGTTATGAAAACAATGCTTTTGACAAATCTGGTGATTATTTTGGAATTAATTAAGGGCTGGCTTTGATAATATGTTTTCTAATAGAGCCGGATAAATACTCAAGGAATCCTAGTGGTTCTTCCAAATGTTTATAATTAGTACAGAATTTGTTTGTTTATAAGTCAACAATAGAAATTAAGTCTCGAAAAAATTACTGACTTCAACCTACAACAAAAGATATTAACTAGGAATAGTCAAAATAAAGTAGGAAATTGATTACATATGCAAAACTAAGCTCAAAACTAGATCAGGTGTTGCCACCCTTTCTCTTTTATGAAAATGCAGCTTATAGTAATATATGTTAAAGGTAATTAGACAAAAATGAGAGGAAGTAAAAAGATCCCAGCTTGCTTAGTCACATTACTACCTCATTTTATTGACCAGATGGATACTGCAAATAGCTAACTGGGCAATTCAGTGACGACATGTGACCGCAAAAGTGGGTTTAACTATCTACACACAAAAAATATTACATAAGAAATCTCCTTATCAAAAACTACAGTATATACACTCCTGGAAATTGAAATAAGAACACCGTGAATTCATTGTCCCAGAATGGGGAAACTTTATTGACACATTCCTGGGGTCAGATACATCACATGATCATACTGACAGAACCACAGGCACATAGACACAGGCAACAGAGCATGCACAATGTCGGCACTAGTACAGTGTATATCCACCTGTCGCAGCAATGCAGGCTGCTGTTCTCCCATGGAGATGATCGTAGAGTGCTGGATGCAGTCCTGTGGAACGGCTTGCCATGCCATTTCCACCTGGCGCCTCAGTTGGACCAGCGTTCGTGCTGGACGTGCAGACCGCGTGAGACGACGCTTCATCCAGTCCCAAACATGCTCAATGGCGGACAGATTCGGAGGTCTTGCTGGCCAGGGTAGTTGACTTACACCTTCTAGAGCACGTTGGGTGGCACGGGATACATGCGGACGTGCATTGTCCTGTTGGAACAGCAAGTTCCCTTGCCGGTCTAGGAATGGTAGAACGATGGGTTCGATGACGGTTTGGATGTACTGTGCACTATTCAGTGTCCCCTCAACGATCACCAGAGGTGTACGGCCAGTGTAGGAGATCGCTCCCCACACCATGATGCCGGGTGTTGCCCCTGTGTGCCTTGGTCGTATGCAGTCCTGATTGTTGGCGCTCACCTGCACGGCGCCAAACACGCATACGACCATCATTGGCACCAAGGCAGAAGCGGCTCTCATCGCTGAAGACGACACGTCTCCATTCGTCCCTCCATTCACGCCTGTCGCGACACCACTGGAGGCGGGTTGCACGATGTTGGGGCATGAGCGGAAGACGGCCTAACGGTGTGCAGGACCGTAGCCGAGCTTCATGGAGAAGGTTGCGAATGGTCCTCGCCGATACCCCAGCAGCAACAGTGTCCCTAATTTGCTGGGAAGTGACGGTACGGTCCCCTACGGCACTGCGTAGGATCCTACGGTCTTGGCGTGCATCCGCGCGTCACTGCGGTCCGGTCCCAGGTCGACGGGCACGTGCACCTTCCGCCGACCACTGGCGACAACATCGATGTACTGTGGAGACCTCACGCCCCACGTGTTGAGCAATTCGGCGGTACGTCCACCCGGCCTTCCGCATGCCCACTGTACGCCCTCGCTCAAAGTCCGTCAACTGCACATACGGTTCACGTCCACACTGTCGCGGCACGCTACCAGTGTTAAAGACTGCGATGGAGCTCTGTATGCCACGGCAAACTGGCTGACACTGACGGCGGCGGTGCACAAATGCTGCACAGCTAGTGCCATTCGACGGCCAACACCCGGTTCCTGGTGTGTCTGCTGTGCCGTGCGTGTGATCATTGCTTGTACAGCCCTCTCGCAGTGTCCGGAGCAAGTATGGTGGATCTGACACACCGGTGTCAATGTGTTCTTTTTTCCATTACCAGGAGTGTATGTTTTTCAAAACTGGTTCAAATGCCTCTAAACACTATGGAGGTCATCAGTCCCCTATGTTTTTCAAATTCATACTTACGTGAACTGGCCATATGAAAATACCCATACAAAATATTTGCATATAGTGTATTGTGCAATGGCACAAAATATCCACAAGTTATATTTTAATAAAAATTAGGCATCTTTGTCGTAAGTTATGTCCTTTTTGGGTAAACAAAGATTACATTCTAAGATACATATCACTTGATGAAAGTCCTGTCTTGCTTCAAATTATAAATGGTCATGGGTTGCAAATATTTGAATTACACTGCACCTTGCACTTCGTTTTCAGACAGAAAATTTCACTTGTCCAATGTTTAGTATTTTGTGCAAGCACTTTCATTTTTTAATGAGTTTTAACACATTTGCTCACCAAATTGTCCATGCCTTCAATAGGTCTAAGTGGCAGTTAGTAAGGAAATCCACTGCTATCAGTTCCTTTGAAGGTGATTATCCTCCACCACAGTACATGAAAATATTAAACAAAATACTATACTTTTAGTACACCTATTTTTACTTCTAAGTATAAGGAAAAAATGTATTACACTGATGTCAAATAAAAATCATTACCCCATAAATAGATACATTACACAATTCTCATAACATTACAATAATTAGCACTAAAATTGACTATAGTATGAAAGGCGTGGACTAGTAAAAATTTAAAATAAAGTGCACATTACCTTACAGATCATTACTCTAGGTCATAACTCTGCCTGAAACTGGTTAAACTGAAAGATTATTGTTTCTTTTCCACTTGCAAAATCACTAAAATGCCAACTCCTGATTTGAAATTCACGTAATTGATGGACTCATCTTAATTTATAAAATATCTACATTACCTCCAGCAAAAACTCAAGATGTGCAGTAGCATGTATTTACTAATCATTAAATTAAGAAAAAAAGAACAGTTCAATTCAATTTATTGCTTGTAACATGTAATTTTACATGCATGTGTGTTTTCAATTAAGTATACCAGTTTTTACAATTACAGTTTTTTAGTATACATTATTTCCTATTACATTTTAATCTATATAGTATTGAAGTATAGATTGAAGTGCAGGAAGTCATTTCTGAAAGTATTTGTCTGGAGTGTAGCCATGTATGGAAGTGAAACATGGACAATAAATAGTTTGGACAAGAAGAGAATAGAAGCTTTCGAAATGTGGTGCTACAGAAGAATGCTGAAGATTAGATGGGTAGATCACATAACTAATGAGGAGGTATTGAATAGGATTGGGGAGAAGAGAAGTTTGTGGCCCAACTTGACTAGAAGAAAGGATTGGTTGGTAGGACATGTTCTGAGGCATCAAGGGATCACCAATTTAGTACTGGAGGGCAGCATGGAGGGTAAAAAACTTAGAGGGAGACCAAGAGATGAATACACTAAGCAGATTCAGAAGAATGTAGGTTGCAGTAGGTACTGGGAGATGAAGATGCTTGCACAGGACAGAGTGGCATGGTGAGCTGCATCAAACCAGTCTCAGGACTGAAGACCACAACAACAACCATTTTAATTCATGATAAATTCAAGTTATAAGGGCATTTTAGGATAAGCCACTGCTTGACTCATTTTTTAAAAGTATCCCCTGTCAATATCTTAACTTCATTTGGTAACAAGTTATTAAAAACAGCTCCTTTGTCTTCTGTTAACCATATGAAAATCTTTTCTATGCCTTGTTTCATAGTTGTGAATTTCGATGTTTCTTTTTGTGATCTTAGCGTCTTCTTTCACTAGTATTATAGTTTCTAGTATATACATAGCAAAAACTGTGAGAATATTGGGTCTAATGAATAGGGGCTTGCAAGAAGTTCTTGGTTTTACTTTTGTTATGATCCACAAGACTCGCTTCTGCAGTATGAAAACTTTTTTCATATTAGTTTTGCATGCCCCACCCCACAGTACTATCCCATAAGACAAGAAAGGATACACTAAGCCATAATTTACAGTCCTTAAGGTTTTGGAATTAAGATGTGGTGATAATCATCTTAATACAAATAGACCTGTTTTTTTTTTTTTTTTTTTACAGACATAATCGGCTTGCTGCTTCCATGAAAGTTGATCATCTATGCATAAACCCAAGAATTTACAATATGTACAGGATTTTGGTACAATTTCATCAATCACAGTATTTTTGACACCAATTTACGTTTGTAATATTCTATAAAACCAGAATAAACACAGTATCTCATAGATATTATTCTCTTTTATCCTTTCGTTACTTAACACTATGCCATCATTATCAGTTATAAATTCAAATACCTCGTCCTCATCACTACTGGATTCATCACTGCTATCATCATTACAACTACTGTCAGAATCAGACCCACTGTCACTTTCATTGCCCTCAAATACTAGGCTAAGTAGTTGATCCTTGTTTCCAGTATTAGACCACAAAGCAAAACACGTGAATTTCTTATGTTCGCTTAAAACATTACCATCCATTTTGCCATTTTGGACATCCTGAGCAACAGCAACACACTGTGTTTCATCACTTAATTCTATTGTAGTAACTTCATCCTCTCTTTTTGCAGGATAAACATTGCTACACGCACCATCATTCAACATCTCACTAGAATTAGAATTTACACTTGTCTCACAACTATCATTCACATTACCCTTAACTGTGATTACAGCACATTTATACTCGTATATATGTGGCTCTTCATCACTACCTGCTCTAATGCAAGCCAAAACTGGAGCATTATCTAGTTTAAATGGTTTGATCCAGAATTAAAATCATCTCCTCCATTTCTGTTACTTGAATTTCTCCTACCATATCTGTGCCCATTCTGGCTATCCTCCACTCAACCATTCCTTGAATTTTTGCTATAATTAGTCCTGTTCATCCTGTGTACCTGAAGTTCTCTTTCTGATTTATTATGTCAGCAAAATTCCTCCTACGATTTACATAATTCAAAAATCACTAATATTACCCCTAGGTGCAGGTACAAACAATTCTCTAACTTTCTGAGGCAACTGAATTTCTAATCTGATAATTATTGATTCAATACCTAGCTTTATGTCCAAATATATCAGATTGTTTTTTCCAAAGCTGACGGAAACCTTTCACAGTGCCCTTCATAAAGTTAAATCTCTCTCGTCCCCAAAATTCACTCAAAATTCTCTGCTGCTTCTCTTCGGACCAATATTCATCTAAAAAGTCTTTCTTAAAGCTATGCCATGAAGTACAACTATCAGTTACCTGAGCTGCCCATCCATAAGCACCCCCTTTCAAAAAACGTCTCACAAATGACATTGTCTCTTTGTCATTGCTTGTTTCAGGCAAATCATTTAATTCCCTAATGAAATCCAGTGGATGCATTCCCCCATATGGTTCAAAATTATTAATTTTTTTACAACTAACAAATGAAGGACTGTTTGGGACACTACATACTCCATGCTTTTTTAGATTTTGTAACGCTTCCATCTTTTTCTCTATTTCAGCCAATTTTGAATCTATATTTTTATTTACTTTTACCAGTTTTTCTTCTACCACTAGTGCAAACTTGGTTTCTACCACCATTTCTAAATCATTTTTAATCTGATTGATTTGGTTCTCAATTTTAACCCTATTTTCAGCACACAGTTTCCTGGCTGCTTTGACTTCATCTTTACACTGCTTCTTGGAAACCTCCACCTTCCTACTACAGTCACCACAAAGTTTCTTTCTCTCTTCCCATGTTTGCTGCTCATTAATGTTAATTTATCATTAGTGTTATGTACTACTTTCTTTATCTTTTCTCCACAATCTTTAGCTACTGCCTCAACCTTCTTATTAATTCTGTAAGATTAGAGCTGACTACCTTAATTTGCTTTTTAATTTCTTTCTTCACTTCATCCTGTAAGCCAGTCATGTCTTCTTTCATACTGTTCTCCACTGTACTAATGTCTTTTTTTCACACTATTTTCTACTATACTAATGTCTTCTTTTGTACTCATGCTACTCATAATTTGCCTTAACATTGCTTCCAATTTTCTGTCTGCCATAAACTTTTGCCCTTGCTGACTTTCACTACTAGATTCCTCCCCCTTAGCCTTAACGATTTCATCCACTTCAATACTGTTTTCGTCCATTTCGCTCATGTCACCACACAATGTAGATGTCGCTTTTATCATTTCATCTACAATAGGACTTTCATCCCCATCATTTAAAGTTACTTTCATGTCTGATTTATAGCTACTATCATCTACAGAACCAGTCCCCATTATGTCTTTCCGTTCATTTAAAAACTTAACCTCTACAGCTTTGTTATCAAGCACATCACTCTCCTGTTGTCCATTTTCCCCCATCACACTGTCTTGTTCGTTAAGGCCACTCCTTATGTATCACTTAATATAAAACGGCTTTTGCTATGAATTACCTTATCTTTATTCACTTATCTCCTGCTGCTGCTGCTGCTGCTGCTGCTGCTGCAGTTATCATCTCGATTCGTCATCTGCATGGCTGCTACAAGTTGTAATTTTTTTGTGAGGCGTGTTGTTTATCACGGTCGGCTGCATCCACCTGCGTGTTGATTGGCTGCTCCTGTACTCAATGGCTGCTTCAATAGAATCCACTCGCTGATTGGCTGCTATCATACTGTGGCCATGAAACCCATGCACTGATTAGCTGTTGCATCTGATTGGCTGTTGCACCTCCTGCATTAAAATCACTGTAGTGTAAACTGTTCTTGAGTGTACAGTTCAAAGTTCGTGAGTCGTAGTTTATTGTGCCGAAATACAATCGTCCTCACCCGGAAGGGTGCCAAATGTGACGTTCACCTGTTTTATTTCTTTGTTGAAAATCCTTGGTGTAGATGTACTGCGTTGTTATACTGGCTGAAAAATGAAAAATGGGGGGTGGGGGGGGTGGAAGTTCAACACTTGACTGCTGTCAATAATGTAGCCGACCATTTCACAGTTACGTTTCGAAGTTCTTTACTTTCACTGTTCACAACCCCCAATATTACACAGTTAATATTGGTTAACTTTTGATGAGCCCCATTAATAGTTTGCTGCGTGGTGTGGGATCCTTACCAGTTAGGATTAACGGAGGACATCGAGAAAGTGCAAAGAAGGGCAGCTTGTTTCATGTTATTGCACAATAGTGGTGAGAGTGTTTCTGATTAATATGCGAGTTGGGGTGGCAGTCACTGAAACAAAGGTGCTTTTCTTTATGGTGAGATCTATTTACGAAATTTCAATCACCAACTTTCTCTTCTGAATGCAAAAATATTTTGTTGACACCCACCTATGTAGGGAGAAATGATCTTCATAATAAAATAACAGAAATCAGAGCTCGAACAGAAAGATTTAGGTGTTCCTTTTTCCCACACGCCATTCGTGGAGTACAAAAGGCACGAATAGGGTCAGAAGTTAGCAAAGTTTAGGCCAGTCTTGGAGGTCGAACAATTAAATGAAATGGACAACGGAAGGGGAAGCGGTTCATGTTAACTTACGTTGGTGGCCAGTCGGGACGAGCAGAGCCAGAGGCTGTACCTTCCAAAAAGATGTCTGATCTGCTCGAGGTCTGGATTACAAGTGAGAGAAGCAAGTGTGTTCTGCACACTCCAGCATCTGCACATGTGATTGGTATCCTGTGCACGCTGTTGGCTAAAACCAATGGCGTGAATTCACAATCAGTTTTAGCAGAGGGCTCAGGGCATCTCCTGTCAGCAGCTTTAACAGGACAGAACCGCCTCAATTCTGAAATGCAAGCGACTTGTGTCACATATACATGGCATGAATTACTCTGGGAGAAAACTTGTATACATGCCACTGGGCCTTTGAAATAAATTTCTTAAACCAATTCCCTAAAATATTCCTTGACTGGCTGCCATCGTGTACAGCTGTTTCCTCCCTGGGAATATATGCCTTTTCATCGCAGGTTTGGCCCAAGCTCCATTCCCCCCTGCGGGGGAGTTATTCCTGCCTGTAGGTATTCCTGCCTGTTGTAAGAGGCGACTAAAAGGAGTCTCACAAGTTCCAGCCTTTATGTGATGGTCCACTGTAGGTTTTGACCTCCATTTTTGAAAATTTCCTGAAGAGTGAGCCAATTGGGGAATGGCACCTTACATGATGCATAGTGTTCATCATACACTTAGACCTCTTGCATCCACCGTTGATGTGGACTGCACTTCTGCTCATTCTCCAGCTGTTAGGTGAGGTCATCTTCTTGGGTGTGTTTTCCTCCATCCTCTGTGCAGTATCGCTTTCTGCGCTGTCGACGACAATGGAATTCTTAGCTCGTTTGCACCTGATATCCAATACAGTAGCCAGTCGGTTGTAGTGGGGCTGCCATGTATGCTATTGGTTGTATCCCTCTGACCACAGAGGGATCTTCAGCTGATGTCTGCGCCGTTAGCTCTCCATGTATGCAAGGCATCCTGGGGCATCGGGACTCCCGACAATGGCCATCCTGCCAAGTGGCCTTTGCTGCGGCTGGTTGGTGCCCGTGGGGGAAAGGGGGGGGGGCATGGTCAGAGTGGGTGGCATCAGAGCAGATGACACGCCATGAAGCGTAGTACATCATCTCTTGCTGGTGGTCAAACACCAGCAGTCGCTAAGCGATCAAGGTCTAACTTCAGTGCTAAGAAATACGACCCCAAATCGTGCCCCCCCCCCCCCCCCCCCCCCCCCACTCCTCCTCCCGGCCACACCATCGGAGGAACACCGTGCTAAGGGTGGCAGCGAAGCTTATTAACCCTGGTAACTTGTATGTACAAGAGTTGATGGGGAATCTTTCTTGTCAATGAAACCCAGTTTTTTGCTTAGAGGACAAGTTTGGCGAGGTGGAGGGCTCGTCAAAAATGCAGTCAGGGTCAGTCTTGATCAAAACAGCATCACCTGCCCAGTCACGGGCACTACTTGCCTATGACAAGCTGGGGGATGTTTCTTTTTCCATCATGCCCCATAAGAACTTAACCCTTTATTTGGCAAATGGTGAAAATAAAAACAAAAAAATTTTCATTGGTTATAATTATTTATTATGCTTTAAGAAATACAATTCAGTTAGTTTTAGAAATTTTTGACAAAAATTATGAAAATTATGAAATGTTGCTTACAAGCAATATTGCCAGCAATAGACCACATTGCCAATAACCTCAAGCAAAAGGTTTCCTGTGCATGAATAATTTAATTTATAAACACATTTATGCATTCCTGCTGTGTAATAGAACTGTTTCATTTTCCCTTCTAGTTCTTCTTGCAAAGGAATTTTTGGAAACAGTTCCTCTTTGGAACGAAGCACAATGCATTTTGAACACATGACTGTAGAATATCCAGCTGGACAATAACAACGATAACGACCTTTGGGAGCGTATATAGGCCAGTGCTCCATATTATCAAATCTGACATCTTGTCTAACAGAGCTGTTGGCTCCCTCCTCCTCTTTTGTGGTGGTGTTATGTCTATTGAGGGCCTTCCTACTGTCCTTTTCCCTGAAAACATCAAACCATTGGCAATATCTGCCCTGAATGACTTCATTGAGGTCTTCTTGTCCAGAGATTCTCTTCAAAATACTAGTCAGGCATTTACAACACTCAGATCTAGCGTAAATCCAAACAATCTCATGTACCAACGCCTAGTTTTCATTGGTACTCTGTAGAGTTCTATCAGCATACCAGCAAGATCAACTCCTCCCATATGCTTGTTGTAGTGACGTACAATACTGGGACAGGGCACGTAAATTCTTCTTTTTTCATTGCTGTCCCATCGATTTACTGTTGAGAGTGGCTAGACGCCACAAAATGAGCTTGCAAGTGTCACGATTTTATTGTCTGAGTGACTGTCCTTCCTGTAGCCATAGTTGCCTCGTCCTTGTTACAGTAACTGATTCTTGTCTTGTAGAGGACAGTTCTTTATTCGGTTCTTCCTTATGGTGCCCATGGACTCAATGTTTTGATTTTTTTAAAAGTATGTTATAAGTTCAAGGCTGTAAAAGAAATTGTCAAAATAAACTCTGGGAGAAATATCTCTTGGAATACTTTCGCAAAGTGCAACCACAACTTGTCCTCCAATTCCAAATACTTTCTCGTCATCAGCAAGATCAGTTATCATCCCCTTGCCAGTATAGGGAAGAAAATCATAGACAACTCCAGACACACCAGCACGAACAAAAATCATGTGTGGCTTGTTTTGAATATATTGGTGCAAATTACCTGCTCTTTTACCTTTATATGGAACCATCATCTCATCTATAGAAAATTCTGACTCTTGTTTCTGCTCACGGCAGTTCTTTATAATTGACTCAAGAACAGGTCTTATTTTGAAAAGTCTGTCAGAAGAGTTCACAGCATTCTCATTGTTCGTAAAATGCAGGTATGAGCTGAGTTTCTGAAAGTGCTTCAAACTGAAAATGCTGGTGATTTTTCCACAATTCATTGACTGAGACCAATAGTCAGTGTACGAAGGCATAGAAACAAGACCCATGTATATCAGAACACAGAAAAATTGTTCCATTTCATTTATATTGGTGTTTACTGGCATGGTAGTTCATTGCACAGAGTATAAGTTCATTTCCTGCACAATTTTGTCAATTAGTTCTGAATCAAAGAATCTTCTGAAATAACCCAGTGGTGTATTGCCTTCATCAGGAAACATAGGAGAGAAACTTTCTGCCCTGACAGTTATATCTTCCTTTACCCACATGTAAGTGACTGCTTTTGTAATTTTCTTTTTCACTTGAGTGGCACTTGCACTAGAAGGATTCACTGCAGAAGGTCTTTGCACATGTTCAGCTTCTGAGATTTCACTTCCTGAATCAGAATCAGTTTCTGGTATAACTAGGTTATGGAACTGAGATTGATGCTCCGGAATATAGTCTGGATCATCATCACTACAGTCTGCCAAAAAACTTCGAGATCAGAGTCCTCAGATTCGCTTAGATCAGACAAAGCTGGGTTTTCTGGTGGAACTACTATTCCTCTCGCTTTTTTAATTTCATAGAATATTGTGGAATCCATAGCTAAAAAGCCCCTGAAAATAAAAATGTCTACTCTGTCACGACTTAAGCATATGTAATATACGAATGACCCATGTCCCAACTATGGGCAATGTTGCTCACAGGAAACATAACAGTTTTATACTATTTATGTAATTCCAAACAATATTAGATTGAAATATTTCTGCTGTAACCTTACCTCTGGGTATTTCTTGAAGAAAATCTGCTAATATTACTTCCAGTTTATTGAAATCCTCTCTATCAGAACCAAAATAAGACATCCCTGTTGCTCACACGAGGAGATCTCTGTAACACCACTGCACAAACTGCCATCTCATGTGGAAAACCTTGAACTATTACAACAACTGGCATTCGCAGTGTTTAAATGAATGTTGCCTGGAGGCAACAATGCCAGTAAAAGGCACTGGGAAGCGTTTGTCGTCTCATAAAGCCAATGTAAATTTGATGTTGCTTGAGAGCAACACTGCCAAATAAAGGGTTAAATATGGTCCAAGGTATCATATTTCACAGGGACTTTCTTTTGCAGTCTGACAATGAGCTGTGCACCAATTTAGAGCAGCGAGATGTATATTTTGTCAGATGCATCCACTGGGGTTAGAGGTATAATCAGGTTGCCACCGGTGCTTTCATCTTGGCTTTCGAGTGTGACCCATTACCCGAGAAGGTCAAGGTGATGGTCTACCACTGTGACATAGAGACCTATATCCCTCTCCTGATGCGGTGCTTTAAGTGCTGGAAGTTCAGCCATATGTCTTCACACTGTACTTCCAGCATCACTGTCGAGATTGTGGATGTCCATAACATCCCGATTCTCTATGTGCCCAGCCTCCCGTCTGTGTCAACTGTGGAGAGCATCATTCACCTTGCTTGCCAGACTGCAGGATTTTACAAAAAGAGAGGAAAATCATGGAATACAAGACCCTTGACCGAATGACATGCACTGAAGCTAAGCGAAAATATGAGAGGCTACATCCTGTGCATATGACGTCAACCTACATTGCCACTACGACAACGGTTCTACCATCTTCCATTCCACTGTGTACAGTTGCCTCTGAGCCGTCACACGCCACCTGCCCCCTTGATGGGGGAGGGGGGTGCTCCTGCACAACCTACTTCAGGAGCAACACTCCACCCCCCCCCCCTCCCCCCTACATTGGGGACATCAGTCCCCACTTCTCAGCTGGAGAGGCATAAGTCTTCTTTGGCTCCTCTCGCCAGGAAGGGATCCCTTAGGTCACTCCCTTCCCAGGTTCCTACCAGTGTCAAAGCTGACAACTGCCAGTGGTTGAAGCCACCACAGTTAGCTGATCGTAGATCTTCACGGTCCTCCTCAGTCCCTGAGACTGAATCAGTGAAGCTGGGAGTTGGACAAACCCAAGGAGCAGCGAGAGAGACCTTAAAAGAATAAGACCTCCAAGAAATGAGGCACTGCAGTGGCACCCACACCACCACTACATACAAGCTCTGTGTCTGAGGATGAGGTGGAGATTCTGGTATCCGCTGAGGACCCAGATCTTGCTGGGCCCCCAGATACAATGGATGTCAATCGCACAGGTTCTCATCTCGTAGCAGCAGGTGACCATGAGGCATAGACTGCCTCTGGTCAAAGTAGGGAAAGTAGGGAAGTCAAAACGAAATGATCATATGGCATTTATTGGCCAGGATATACCCTACGGGGTTTGGCCTCCGTATTGCAAGTTGTTTTTTTAGTGATGCCACTTCAGCGACTTGATGTCAATGATGATGAAAATGATGATGCACACACAACACTCAGTCCCCTGCTGGGAATTGAACCCAGGCCCCCTTGTGTGGTAGGTGGTAACACTACCGTTGCACTATGGAGGTGGATAGGTGGGTCGAAAATTTACTTTCACAACTCGACCTCTGTCTCTTAAATACAGATGCCTCCACACATTTCAGTATGGCACACGGCACAGGGCAGGAAGGTGCTGGAGGCAGATCACTAGGCTCCTCCATGCCCTGCCGGCCCATTTGATCGTTCACAGTAAGTGACAGTGCTCTAGGGAGCAGGGCGGGCTGGAACAGCCTGGTGTGGTGTTGTTGTTGTTGTTGTTGTTGTTGTTGTCGTCGTCTGACTCACGATTGGCACTCATGCGTGCAACGTGCAAATAGACCAGTTACCATTCAATTACAGTTTTCTAAGTAGCTGGGATGATCGGAAGAGTAGTTTTAGTCATACAAATTTTATTTGACTGGGTTTTTAAAAATTAGACACAGTCAAGTTCTAACAGAAATAGGCAGTCTTAGGATTTTTAAAAATGAGTTACAATCAGGTTCTTATATGAAATTAGATATTTTATGTACTATAAAATAACAAGTTTTGATAAAATATTTGTGTAATTCTTAGTTGGGAAGACCACGAGAGAATACTAGTCACAAAATTTTTTATTTTATTAGATTTTTAAAATTTAGGTATAATCATGTACTAATCTGAAATTAGGTATTTTTAGGTACTATAAAACTAGCTTTTTTGATCATAAATTGGCGTCATTCGTTTATGTACAACTTTTATTGCCTTTATTTAATGAGGAACAAAATAGATTTTGCCTAAAATCTTAGGTCTAGTTATCGCTTCCACTTCATTTGATCTTAAGTCTTCCAAAGCTCTTTTAAATTCTGATTCTAATACTGGATCCCTCGCTATGTGATATTGACTCCTATTTCTTCTTGTGTCATGTCATCAGACAAGTCTTTCTCCCCCACTCCCACCCCCGCCTTCACACACCCCCTCCTCCCTGCTGTATAGTGGCTTTCAGTCGTAATGTTAGCCTCCGTATTTTTAATTTCACTGTAAGTTGTTTTGACTTTTCTATATGCTGAGTCAGTCCTTCTGACAATCATTTTAGTATTAACATTATCAAAGCCAGTGACCCAGCAAGGGAAAAATCTTTTGTTAGTGATGTGGAAAGAAAGGTTCTTAATAAGGCTTCACAGAGGACACTGTCCAGAGACACATTACTGTCATCCAGCAGGAAGACACAGTGAGTGTTTGTGGTGAGTCGTTAAAATTTTCTGAATGTGCAATAGTGGGACCTTTTAATGTGTATGAAAGTGAAAGGTGAGGTCAGCCAGTCAGTAAGATGTTCTTTAATGGGACTCTAGACTAGTGTTGACTTACTGCAATGCTGTCACTTGTAGCTGTGTAACTTCATTAGAAACCACACATTAAGAAAAGGACTTATCTTAGATTTTAATTGTTAACATATATTGTTGTATCACAAAATATTTAATGACAAAGTAACAGACAACATTCCATTGACAATTTATTCCACTTTTTAGTAGTGGACAAGCGAAGCAATTAATTTTGGTTATCTTCTATTAATTCATAAGTACGAGGGTTGACTGAAAAGTAATGTCCCCTCCTTCGTAGCTCTTAAACAGCTGGCAGCATTGGTATGTGGCAGGTACTGGCTTGTTGCGTAGCCTCTTCTCTATGGCTCCACGTGGTGGGAATGGCTGTGTTGTTACAGTGTAAAGTATGGAACCCTGCACAGACAATGCGATTTAAGCAATGTGCAGTCTTTGAATTCTTGACAGCAGAAGGTGTCATCCCAAATGAGATTCACCAGAGAATGAAAGTAGTTTATGGTGATTGTGTTGATGTGAGTACTGTGCGTCGTTGGGAGTGTAAGTTTAAAGATGTTGAGGCAGGAACATCTGACCTGCATGACAAACAAAGAGTTGGACATCCTATGACAGCAACCACCGTGTTTCACAAGCAAAATGTTGACAGATTGATTCAGGATGATTGTCATATGACTCAGAGAAAAATTGCGAGCACAATCAGCATTTCACAAGAATGTGTGAGTCATGTTTTCCTGCAGCATGACTGTGTCAAACCACACACTTCACATGCCACCACAGCAGAACTTCAGAGACTGAATCTCACGACCGTACGGCATCTTCCATACAGTCCAGATTTAGCACTGTCTGACTTCCATCTGTTCCTGATAATAAAAGACAATCTGCGGGGACATCATTATGCTTCTGATGAAGACATTGAGCAAACTGTGAGACTGTGGTTGCGGAAACAGTGTGTCGACTTTTTTTGTGATGGCTTCAGGAAACTTGTTCATCGTTGGCAGAAATGTATCCAATTGACTGGTGATTATGTGGAAAAGTGAATATTGGTAATTAAAGATCACATTCTAAGGATTATTTCTGTATTTGATTTATTAATATATTCCCATCCAAACTCAGTTAATGAAGATGGAGGCATTACTTTTCATTCAATACTTACGATTCGGCTGCAGTTGGAAGCATATAATTTTTTTTCTTCTTCCTCCTCCTCCTCTCCTGTTTCTCTGTAGGTTTGGCATTGTTATGTGAATTGAGACAATGTGAGTGAAAATGGATGGGCAGGTGCCCATCCTGATGCCACTCCCACCCCCTCTCCAGGGCAGGATCTGTGTAGTCCACCTATTTATGTCTAGAATAAATCTCTTGTTAAAGTGGGAGAATGTTTTCTAAAAGTTTAAGTAGTGAGTAACTGAGGTGGAATGTGGGTACAGCTTGATATTTAACTAGTTGGATGTGGGAAACTGCCTAAAAACCACATCCAGGCTGGCTGGATCACAATCCCTGAGTGAGCTTCAGTCTGAGACAGGTTCATTATCTCTGAATCCCAAAAGTGGTGTGTTAACGCACTCAGCTCTCCAGTTGGCTAATTTAGAAGCATATATACCTGTGAAAAAGTTTGCTCAAGTTTCCTGTGTTAGTAGTATTGTCTAATGTTGGATTATTATGCTCTTCAAGTGTTCATGTTCTAGTGACATATTTTGTCATGTAATCTTCCTTTTCTTACAGAAATTTGCTTTTCATCTGGAAGAACTGAACCAGAATAATATCTTGCATCATGAAATAGTTCAACTTTCTCCCTTATTTCTTAAGTTGTTTGGTGATGATTTTGTAAACCACTCCAGCAGAAAAGTGAAAGTGCTTGTTGCTGCATGTATTGCATACTTGTTACCAGGATGTATTCAGATGCTCACATCTTCAGATCATTTTATGGTTTGTATTGATTGATGGTAATTTATTGATTTGTTGCAAACATATTTAGAAAAAGTGGGAACTTGTTTTTTCTTTTGATGATGACAAATTTTCATTTAGCGATAAAAATAATTTGTATATTAGTAACAAATTGTGTTTATGTTGCTTGTAACTTAACATACCCAGATTTATCTATGTCAAATTACTTGGAAATTAGCTCAGCAGTTGGTCCTATTTAGGGCTGACCAATTTACATTGGTCAGTATGAAAAAGGGAAGAATTTTGATATCCTCTACCCTCAACGGAATCCACACTGGTACTGTGGGGCAAAGATTATTGAATGTTAATTTTCTTTGGTCCTTGTTCATACGCTAATAAGATGCTAATTTCTCATAAGTACAATTGCAACGGAAATTGTTTGATAATCCCCCCAAAATATGTGAGCTGCGAAAGGAAGTTATGTAATGATCACAAAATGTGCCATGTTGTAACAAATAAATTTATTTCTGTAAGAACAAAATTAAAAAAAAAAATATTACTCACATGCTGTATAAAAGTCATGAACATGGGCAAGAATTTGTGGGCAATAGACACCTTTATTCATAGTATGACTATAGCAATCGTGGTATGGACTCTACTGTGAGTGGAGGGCTGTTAATACTAACACAGAAATGGTGTAACTCAAAACGGCAATTCACACACGTAGAAAAGCCATGGCTTTCCATGCAAACAAAGAGGTGCTGACTTTGACTACTGCAGAGAGCAGCAAGGTAGCAAGTGGTGCTAATGTAGCTCAGAGTTCCCTACATGCTGGTGCCTCAACTTTACCAAATCTGCAGATATATCACAGAAAGCATAGGGGAGTTACGTAGGAATTTTGCAAAAGAGGATCAGGTAGCGATAGTGGGTGGAGCAGGGAATCGTCTTGATAGGGATGGGGGATATGATGTAGGTGGTGACCTGGTAAAGACAGCTACTCAAACTGGTGGCACTAATGTGCATTTTGTGCAGCTGTTACAGTCTCATGATCGGCCTCATCTTAATGTGGCTGTTAGGTGTGTTACCATGAGACTGGAGAAGGTACTGATGGCAGAGAGCATGGGTCACATTACAGTAGTGCCAGTTGAGTCAATCAGTAGATCGGGTTTCACTAGATATGGGCTGCATCTCAGTAGGTATGGGAAGAGGAGGCTGGCAAATCTTATAGGTGACAGTGTAGTGGGTGGTGGTGGAATCTGTCACAGAAAAATTCCTGTAGTAGTTGGTGTTAGTGCTGCACCTTTTTTTAGGTTTAAATCAGCTGGTAGGTATACCTGCTTAAAGGAAGTCCCTCTAACTAAGGAATCATCTTCAGAGTATGTGGTAAGCAAATAGAATAACTAATTCACAGGATAAAATTAAAACCATACGGTCAGTTGTGAAGGAAGTGTCTGTTCAGCAGCACAAGGTCGATGATATAAGGTCAGTCTGTAGTAATGATATTTCTGTTACTGGTAAATCAGATATATGTACAGTATTTAACAGTCATTTTCTGAGCATTGCTGGCGAATTAAATAAAAATTTAGTTTCTAACAGGGACTCATATAACTGTCTTGGCAAATGCCTTTCTGAGATTGATGTCTGAAATACTCCTCTGTGATACAGACAAGGGGGAGATTAAGTCAATAATTAAATCACTGAAGACTAAGGACTCTCATGGATAAGATGGAGTGCCTAGCAGAATATTAAAGTACTGTGCTGCTTGTGTTAGCTCTGTATTTAGCCATATTTGCAATTTTTGCTTTAGGAACGGTCAGTTTCCAGGACGATTAAAGTACTCAGTAGTAAAGCTGTTTTATAAAATGGGAGAAAGGGATAATGTAGACAATTTCAGACCTATTTCTATGCCATCAGTGTTTACTAAAGTTATTGAAAAGGCTGTGTATGTAAGGATAATTGATCATTTTATATCATATAATTTGCTATCGAATGTACAGTTTGGATTTAACAGTAGTGTAACAACTGAAAATGCTATATTCTCTTTTCTCTGTGAGCTACTGGATGGATTAAACAAAAGGTTTCTAACACTAGGCATATTTTTTGACTTACTTGAGGCGTTTGATTGTATTGATCACGAAATATCACTCCAAAAGTTGGACTGTTACTGAATATGGGAAGCAGCTCACAATTGGTTCACATCTTACTTTAACAACAAACAGCAAAAGGTCATTATTCGTAGTGTTCAGAATGGCTGTGATATGGGGTCTGACTGGAGTTTGGTCAGTTGGGGATCAGTGTTGCGGCCACTCCTGTCCCTTATTTATATGAATGATACGCCCTCTAGTATTCCAGGTAATTCTAAAATACTTCTGTTTTCTGATGGCACTAGCTTGGTAGTAAAGGATGTTGTGTGCAACATTGGCTTGGTTTCAAATAGTGCAGTGTGTGACTTAAGTTCATGGCTTGTAGAAAATAAACTAATGCTAAATCAGAGTAAGACTCAGTTTTTACATTTTCTAACATACATTCAAACAAAACCCGACATTTTAATTTCACAGAATGGACATATGATTAGTGAAACTACACAGTTCAAAATTTTAGGTGGTCAGATAGATAGTAAACTGTTGTGGAAAGCCCATGTTCAGGATCTTGTTCAAAGACTTAATGCTGCCATTTTTACCATTCGAATGGTATCTGAAGTAAGTGATTGTTTGACACGCAAATTAGCCTACTTTGCTTATTTCCATTCTCTTTTGTCTAATGGTATTATATTTTGAGGCAACTCTTCCCATTCTAAAAGGTTACTTTTGGTTCAGGAATGGGCAGTTCAGTGGGGTAAGTTTGTGAACCTCTTGTCGATCCCTGTTCACTTGTGTGGGTATCTTGTCACTGGCCTCTCAATAGACACACATAAAAAAAAATTTGGCATCACCTCGGTTTCAAGAGTTTTTAAATCTGTACAGAAAATTGGAATAGAGATGAACATAAACATCATTTCCGCCCTTTTTATTGCTCATGAAAACCACACATTACTTGTTGTACCACTATAAAGCGAGACCTTCAGAGGAGGTGGTCCAGATTGATAGTTGAGCAATGTTCTCCTGGAGGATGTCATTCACAAGATGTGCACGATGGGGGTGCGAATTGCCGTCCATGAAGACAATTGCCTTGTCAGTATGTTGCCGATATCGTTGCACTATCGGTCGGATGATGGCATTCACTTATTGTACAGCCATTACGGTGCCTTCCATGACCACCAGTGGTGTACATCGGCCCTACATAATGCTAATATTTGCTAATTGTCCATACAAACTAACCCATATACATAAAAGCCTAGAAGATTTATTTAAAATTGATGAAAAAAAAAGAGTTACACAGTGTATTGGAAATACAATCACCCTACTTGAAAAAACATACATTTATGTGAAATAACATTATCTTTGGCGGCAGTCATGCTAACAATTTACAAATCTCTGTCACAGCACAGATGTAGTTGACAGGTGCTTGAGTACATTACCTAGCACCTATGGTCTCTTGTAAGTTGACTGTTCCAGCATGGTACAAACATACAGCAGTGTGGCGAGTGGACCCACCCACATCTTTCAGTTTACTCTCTAGAGTTCTCATCACATGCTTCAACGGATGGGTAACTTCCTGTCTAGCATTCACAGCAAATCCCGAAACCTCGCTTCCTGAGCACAGGGTCCCGGGTTTGATTCTCGGCAGGGTTAGGGATTTTCATCTGCCTCGAGATGACTGGGTGTTTGTGTTGTCCTCATCATTTCATCTTCATTCATGAAAGTGGTGAGTTTAGACTGAGAAAAGGTTGGGAATTTGTAAGGGTGCTGATAACCGCACAGTTGAGCGCCTCACAAACCAAATCATCATCATCATCAAATCCTGAAACATTGTTTTGTGTACTAAATATGCTGTTCAATACCTGCTTCACATCACACAAGATAAGCTCTTCCGGTTCATTTTCCAAAGTCAGTTATGTGGGATTTATGTCAGGTTAAATTAAAAATTGTTCACGTATGAAGCTTCAATAAACATAGTTAATTGCAATAAAAAAAAAGATGGACTAATAAGGTGTCTTACACAGATACGCTAAGATACTATTCCTAATTTTTACAGCACAAATTATAAACATTGTCCCATTTCAAAATTGCAAAAGGATCTACTCATTTAGTCTTATGGCATATATGTATCAAATTCTGAAGCACAAATCTATTACAGAACATAATTATATAGTGTATCATGGATTTTAACTTAGTCTATAGATAAGATGGAACTCTAGGAATCACATCATCTTACATACTAAATTCCAGACAAACAAAACACAGTTATATAGTTTTATGATTCTACAAAGAGGTTTAAACTCTGCCAATGGAGAAGATATTACTTTAGAAATTACATGATCTTACATAGTAAACTCATGACAAACGAAATGCAATTAAATAGTCTTGTAAATCGACTAATGAAGCGTATATTTTCTTCTAGACTAGGTATCAGTAAAAATCCATGTTCATAGGTCTTGTCGTCAGTACTAAACGTTAACAGTACTTGACGTTTTACATAATTGCTTTGCTTACCAGCAACTCCTCTTATCCTTACACATGCAGTGAACATTTCCACAAAATTCTTACTATATTGCCACTCGTCTCTGAATTGTTCAGATATCCCACAAATCAGGCTACTTGTATCAAGCAGTTCCCTTCCCACTGATAAATCTTAATCATGATGTAAAGACACCCAAAATCTGAATCATCATTTCTGTAATTACACACTTCATGTAAAAGATTACTTTCTATTTCATCAGATGCTGCATCCACACTGTTTTTGCAGGGTTTTATCAACTTCAATGGTATTGTAACATTACTTTGATTACTCATGTTGTCAGGTAAAGATGGAACACACTGAATGGATTCCATAGCACAACCAATATCACTTATTACAGAAGGAACACAAAAAAATGGCCACCAAGAGCTGTTGCAGGACGAATTGATTCACGGATCCAGTTATATGGCTCCTTCCGTGTATAGTGATTTTACGACTATGACGAGTAGGGCCTGAAGATGGCATCAATATAATGCCGAAACTGGTAGCACATAGAAGTTCATAAAATAAAATAAATTTCTACAATACATATGGCTGTTGGTAAATTATTGCATCAAGAACTAGAAATTTTGTTTCTGTTGTCTTGTATCTTCCTACAAGCACTCAACTTTGACACCTTACCATACACCGCAGTGTTGTCAGCAAACAAACACGGATTGCTGCCCAAATCATTTATGAATATAGATAATAGTAGCAGTCATATCTCACTTCCCTGGAGCATTCCTGATGGTTCTCTTGTCTCTGACGAACGTTTGCCATTGAGGACAACATAATGTTGTCTATAACTTAAGAAGTCTTTGAGACACTCGCGTATCTGTGAACGTACACCATATGCTTGTACGTTCTTTAACAGCCTGCAATGGGGCACAGTGTCAAACGCTTTCTGGAAATCTAGAAATGTGGAATCTGCCTGATGCCTTTCATCCATAGTTCGCAGTATATCATGTGAGAAAAGGACAAGCTGAGTTTTGGATGAGCAATGCTCTCTGAAACCAAGCTGATTCATGGACATTAGCTTCTTGCTCTCAAGAAAAAATTTTATATTGAAACTGAGACTATTTTCAAGGATTCTGCAGCAAACCAGTGTTAGGGATATTGGTCTGTAATTTTGCAGATTCATTCTTTTGCCCTTGTTATACATGGTGTCCTTTGTGCTTTTTTTCAGTCGCTAGGGAGTTTATGCTGGGCTACTGGTTCATGATAAGTGCAAGCTAAGTAAGGGGCCAGCCTCGTAGAATGCTCTTTGAAAAACCAATTTGGGATTCCATCTGGTCTTTGGGACTTGTTTGTTTTCAACTCTTTCAATTGTCTGTCTATGCCAGGGACGCTTATTACTATGTCATCTGTATGTTATCCATACCTGTACTAGTTTGCTTTTTATGTTCTCCTTGTTTCATCCCTCATGGGTTACTTGACGTCTGAGGTGGTAGACTTCTTTAACTTTGTCAACTTTGTGTTCACCAATTTCGATGTTAAGTTTCTTGCTGTTCTCATTTCTGCTACTTCTCTTGACTTCCGTCTTTTTCTGGTTTACTGTTAGTCCATATACTGTAATCATTAGACGGTTCATTCTGTTTAGCAGATCCTGTAATTGTTTTTCACTTTCACTGAGGATAGAAATGTCATCAGTGAATCTTAATATTGATAGCCTTTCAGCCTCAATTCTCATACTGCTCTTGAATGTTTCTCTCATTTCTAACGTTACTTCTTTGATGTATAGATTGAAAAGTAGAGGTGAACTATTACATCCCATTCATACACCCTTTTTAATCAAAGCACTTTGTTCTTGGTCTTCCAATCATATTACTCTTTCTTGGTTCTTGTACATATGATATATCATCCATTTTTCCCTATATCTTACTCCTATTTTTCTCAGAACCATCTTTCCCTCTGTCTTAGTTCCATTTTTCTCAGAATTTTGAACATCTTGGGCCATCTTACATTTTCAAATGCTTTTTGCAGATTGATAAATCCTATGAATGGTTTCTGGTTTTGCTGCAGTCTTGCTTCCATTATGCAGTGCCTCTGTGACACCCTTACCTTTTTTAAAGTCAAACTGTTCATCATGAAACGCACCATCAATTTTCTTTTCCTGTCTTCTGAATTGCGTGGATAATACTTTTTTGGAAGTAATATGTTTTGTCACCAGTTTCATGCAGTCCACATACCATCTTGAATAGTCATTTAGTTGCCAGTTCTTCCAGTGATCTTATAAATTCTGATGGGATGTTATCTATCCCTTCTGCCTTATTTGATTCCAAGTCTTCAAAAGCTCATTTAAATTCTGATTCTAACACTGGATCTCCTCTCTCTTCCATTTTGACTCCAACTTCTTCATGTCATCAGACAAGTTCTCCCCTTCATAGAGGCTTCCGATGTTCTTTTTCCTCCTCTTGGCTCTATCATCTGCATTTAACAGTGGAATTCCCATTGTTCTCTTATTGTTACTACCCTTGCTTTTAATTTCACCAAAGATTGTTTTGACTTTTCTGTATGCTGAGTCAGTCCTCCCGACACTAAATTCTGTTCAGATTTCTGCCTATATTCTAACTACATAGAAGAGAAATTAAAAATTTCCACTGGAAGCTGATCTTAAGTCAGAACAAAGATAGATGTGTATTGACTGTTAATTAAATAGCAATAGTGTCAATTTTTTATTAATAATTCGTACCATTATGTATTTTATCATTCATTGAGACTGTGTGTGAGAACTTGTAATGAGGTAGCAGATCATAATGTTACATGGTCAATGTTCCATTCATATACAGTAATGATGACATCCATAGATTTGTGTGTTTTGGAGGCATATTATGGGCTTGCTTGGATACGTGTGTCGTCTTTGCACACTGTTTATTGCCTCTGTCATCGAGAGTGTATGTGTAAAGAGAGCACTGTCTGTGTTTGAAACATTACTCCAGTTCTGTGCCAGGTATAAAGTAAAATTAATACATGGAACACAAGTCCCACTAAAAACAAATTATTTTTATTTATTTCTCAGCCACAGTGTTATTGCTCTTAGCCACCATCAGAAACACACAGTGTTGTTACAGTAAACACTAAGGAAACAAACAAAGACACACACACACACACACACACACACACACATTGTGACCATTATAAAAAGTTCTGTCACCTCCCTGATTCCATCTGAGAGATAGTAGGCATTGTGATATAGAGCAGAGCTAAAAAAAAGTGCCATGGTAAGCCAAGGGAGAAAACCTCTGGTGAGACATTTAGAAGCTTCATAGGGATACTGGTGGATTATGCTGCCAATTGTGATAATTAATGCAAGCATACTAAGATTGTTAGGAAATTAGTTAGTTAATTGTTCATGTCCCATAATCATTCTGAATGATAAATAGCAATGATGTGGAATGAGTCTTTGTACATTCAAATCACAAATTAACTTGTTAGTATGGCTACATGCTGAACATTTCTAAGACGTAAAAGAAAAATACAGATATAAGTTAGTAATTTCTACCAACCATCTTCTGCACATTACAGTAATAGAAATTATTAAACAGAATAGGAGGAGTTGTTGAGGAGAAAATTTTTCATTTTGCTTTCTAATTTTACTTTACTGTCTGTCAGGAATTTTATATCACTGGGTAAGTTGTCAAATATTTTAGTTGCAGCACTGTGCACCCCTTCTTGTGCTAAAGACAACCTTAATATGGAGTAATGAATGTAATTTTTCCTTCTAGTATTGTAATTGTGTAAATAATTGTTCCTTTTGAACTGCTGTGGATTATTTACAACACTTCATGAGGGAATAAGTATACTGTGAGAGTGAAACTCCTTAAATTGATGTGTACAAGATTATCATGGGTGAGCACCACATATTCTTCTTACAGCACATATTCTTCTTACAGCACATTTTTGAGCAATGAGGATTTTTTAAAGATGAATTACTTGCATGAAAATATGCTAAGTATGTCAACTTACTGATTTGTCTCTCCCTAAGATTTGCAATGATTCTAAGTACAAATGTGGCTGAACTAAGCTCTTTAAGGAGTTCCAAAATGTGTTTCTTCCCGTTTAAATTCTTGTCAATATGAACACTTAAGAATTTTGAAGTTTCTATCCTATTATTGTTTGAAACTTCCTGGTAGGTTAAAACAGTATGCCGGACCAAGACTCGAACTCGCAACTTTTGCCTTTCACGGGTAAGTGTTCTACGATCTGAGATATCCAAGCACGACTCACGACCCATCCTCACAGCTTTATTGTTTCCTCTTTGTGTGTTACACTTACCAATGGTGTAGTACCATTAGATCTGCAGAACTGAATACGTTATGTCTTTTTAAAATTGAGGGTGAGATCATTTGCAGAAGACCAGTCAATGATACTTTTAAGAACACTGTTTACCATTGATTCTGTTCCCGTATATATGTTTGGAAAGCTTACAATACTAGTGTCAACCGCAAAAAGAAATAATTTTGTTTGTTGTGTATTAGATGGGAGATTGTTTAAATACATAAGGAACAACAGTGGGCTTTAAGATTGAGCCTTGGGGGTGGGGGGAGGGGGGGGGGGGGCGGTGGCGGCATCGTGATTTCTCCCCAGTTAGGATAATGGCCCTGGACTACACTGGCTGAATTAGTAAGTACACCTTCATGCATTCTTTTGGTAAGATATGACATTATCCATCGGTTGGCTATACAATCAGTCCTGAAAACTTCATTTTATGTAGGAGAGTACTATGATTCACAGAGTCAAAGGCCTTAGACAGGTCACAGAAAATACCAGCCAGCAGCCATTTTATTGTTTAATGCTTATAAAATCTAGTGAGTGAATATGTAAATGGCATTCTCAGTAGAGCAACTTTTGTGAAATCCAAGCTGTGATTTGCTGAGGATATTATTGTGCTCAGGTTAGGTACTGTTCTAGGATACACCACCTTCTCAAAAATTTTGAAAAATGATGTCATCAGTGAAACAGGTCACTAGTTACTGACATCTCTCCTATTATATTTCTTACAGAGGGCTTTGACAACAAAAAATGTGCAACTGGGACTAAAAAATAAATGGTATATTAGAGTTGTTTTAAATGCTTAGATTTTTCCACTGCAAATTTAGCCATTGTGGTTTGCTAGGTCCCAACTTGAAACATTATGCTTTGTGGCTCTAAATTTCTTTGACCAAGTGACATCCTTCAGTAAGTAATTAAGCCATTAATTAGAATGAGCTAAAATTGTCATAAGTAATTATAAATCTAAATAACATGCTGTTTCATGTAAATGTATTATTCCCAATGCAGGTGCATAACATGGTTTCATGATCTTTTGTATTTTCCTAAACCACCACTTATTTTGTAAACTAGATTACTATCATAACCTTTAGTCCATCTGAGTTAACAAAATATAACTGAACCAAAATGCTTTGTACGAAATCATATGATGTTCCTACATGTTTTGATATAGATCACACAACCCCAAAATATTCAGCCCGTGAGCAATCGAGTGACAACTGTGTAACATACTTGTGCCTCAACACTTTAACTTCAGTAAAGTGTTTGATTTTGTATGAACTTTTTTTGAGCATGAGCACACTGTTTCAGTACTCTATTAATTCAAAAAGGACTGTGATTTCATAGTTTGATAATGTTGTAAAGGCCACTGTCGTATATAGTAAAGTGGAGGTACCTACTTGCATGTAACATTTGACATGAAACTGCCTCTACTCATTGCAATGTTTACGGTGATGATAAATGTGGGGAAGGACATCTCATTTGAAAATTTATCTAGTGTACAAAATTAGTAAAACTTTGAGGTGTCAATTGATAGCTGTTCAGCAAGACTTTGATCACACAGACTCGGAGGGCTTAATGGACAGTGCAGGTAGGCACTGTCGCAAAGTGACTAAGTGCTCTCATTCTCAAGTACTAATTAATTTAGGTATTTAAGAGTAGTGCCTCAAGACACCTACATAGTTTCTAACAGTAATACTTGCATTACTGTGGTAAATGTTAAACTTTATGTCTCTGAATATGTAAATTAAGACAGTTTAAAATCTTTAAATTTGATTAAATTATTAAGAGAAATTTGGAAATAAATTTGTTGCTGGCATTGAATGCCATTAGATAGGCAACCTGCTACTGGGACTGTGCACTTTGAACCATGAAGAGTGAATTTGGTAAGCTGTTTAGTAATATAGATGCATTCACCATACCTTCATGAGATTCATGATATTCCTTTAGTCACAATTATCTTAATTTCAATTGGCACAGGATGAGAGTTTTGAAGGGAACTCATTGTGCCTCATGTAAAATACAGTGTAGTGCTTCAAGAATTTCTGCATAAATTCTAGAACCACTTGGTCTTCCTCTGTCTTGAACACACAATGTTTTAAATAGAAGTGTCAGAGAGATGAATCCGACCTACTGCACTAAAAACAGTCACGAGCAAATTGTGGATGTGGCGGCCATCAAGTACATGCTGTACAATCCATAGAGTTTCAGTGTATGTGTAAAGAAGAACAAGGAATAGAATGAAATTTTCACTCTACAGCGGAGTGTGTGCTGATATGAAACTTCCTGGCAGATTAAAACTGTGCACCAGACCGAGACACGAACTCAGGACCTTTGCCTTTCGCGGGCAAGTGTTCTACCAACTGAGCTACCCAAGTACGATTCACGCCCCGCCTTCACAGCTTTACTTCTGCCAGTACCTCGTCTCCTACCTTCCAAACTCTACAGAAGCTCTCCTGCGAGGAGCTCACGCCCCGCCCTCACAGCTTTACTTCTGCCAGTACCTCGTCTCCTACCTTCCAAACTTTATAGAAGCTTTCTTACGAGGAGTAGCTCAGTTGGTAGAGCACTTGCCAGTGAAAGGCAAAGGTCCCGAGTTCGAGTCTCAGTCCAGCACACAGTTTTAATCTGCCAGGAAGTTTCAGGAACAAGGAATGTTTATGCATTATTCTGTGCTTTTAGTGACTGTGATGATTGTTAAGGACAGATGACGAAATGAGGTTAGACTTTCAAGTAATTCATATGTTGGGCTTGATAGAAGCAAAACATGTTTATAAATTATGTGGTTGTTAAACCAGTGATAGAGTCTAATGTGAGACGAATCGGTTGACTTGCAAACTTCTGAATATTTATGTGAGAAATGGTGAATTTGTTCTTTGTGGAAGTTGAAATATACCAAGGCTAAACTAAAAGAATTCTGCGAGTATCTAATTGTTTCATGAGTAAAGAGATAGATAGATAGATAGATAGATAGATAGATAGATAGATAGATAGAGAGAGAGAGAGAGAGAGAGAGAGAGAGAGAGAGAGAGAGATTATTCTTCGGAGAAGTAGTTTTAGGAGATTGACGTGGCTGACTATCCAGAGAGGAAGATGGGCTGTGCATACCAAGTAAGTCATCTGATGTGAAAGAGTTGTGAAGTTGGCAAATCAGCTCCACATCAATTCTTGACAACGAGATTGTTAGAGCATGGCGAACATGACAGGACTCGAAAAAACGTGAATTTTGAGAAAAAATCGAAGATGATGATGTGATGTGTTGCCATAGCAACCAGATATAACAAGACAAGAGAACTGTTTTGTGTAATTGGATTAAGTCCAAAATCAAATGGAAAATTTTTTTGGATGCAACAAAAGGGAAGACGTTAGGAAGTGATAATGTTAAAAGAACCGAAAGAAGACCTCTACGTATCAGACTAAGAAGAGATATGATCAGTATAATTCAACTACAAAGATCTGGCGGGGGGAGTATACAACTCTCACACAAATTGCGGCGACGCCGATGCAGAAACAACATCCGATGCCACCGGCACCAGTTGCAGTTCACTCATGCTGATCTGCTTCCACAGCTGCCTACCGATGCCGACACCAATGTATGATGCCACCGGCTTGCTGTTCACCAGTGCTGACTGGCCGTTACATCCGCTTACCTACATTGTGAGAATTCTATGCCAGAGGCGCAAAATAAAACTTTAGTACCTTAGCAAGAAGGGATACAAACAGTAGAGTGACTTTTATTGATGTTGTGGGCGTTACTGCCAAATGTAGATGTTGGCATGTGGTGGAGGAATGTTGGATGTGGAAGGAAATTGTCAGGATGCGCCATATTAAAACGCTGCTGTGATCTTAAAGTATTTTATTACTCAGCGCTGCTCGCTGGAGCCACAGGGTTGCCCACTGTGTGCTTCTTCGCCGTCGTGGTTAAGATCCTGGCGACAACAAGAACCTGCGATCTGACAGCCAAATCTGCGGCCCTTGCCTCGGGATGCCTCTGGCATGTGTTTGGAGCCAACAAAACTGCCCGTGGTAGCAAGATGTCGAGTGGACTGCTGCTGGCTGGCTACGGACCCCGCTTTGGCCTCAGAGGGTCAAATGAGCGACCTGCTGTGGACTGGAACGCTGGTGCCCCATGTGCTGTTGCATGTAGCTGGTGGTGTGACACGGCCCACTGTCCAGGAGAGCTGCCACACAAGAATCCCCTTGTTAGAAATCGGTACCTATTTATACACGGCTGTGCGCCTCTGTTTTGCTAACCCTCCGCTGTGAGTTGTGTACTCATAACACCTAGGTTGGGCCAGTGGGCCACTTCTGCCTGTAACTTGCGCCATGCAAACCACTGAGTTTACTCTTTTCAGTGGTCTACGGCCCTTTTGGCCTCCATTCTACTTTGCAACCACTGGTAAGCGTAACTTACTGTCAAAAGGCCCGCGCTTGGCTGTAACTTGTGCTCTCAGAAATATTGCACCAAATCTAACTTTTTCCCTATGTTAAACGGTGGTGCTGCTACAGTGTAGTGATTATACTTAGAGTTAATTCTTTAAATGATTACTAGATCTAAAACTAATAGGAATATGGATAATACACAGAGAACTGGGGAAACTTCAGAATCAGCCATGACTATGGAAGTGAGTAAGGAAGTGCCAGACCAGCCTGAATTAGTAAATTTAATCAAAGCCCAAAGTGCAGATTCAGTGGCTTTAAGAAAGGAACTAAATGCAGCTTTAAATGCTCAAAGTCTTAAGCCAGATTCAGTGAATACTCAATTAAATAATAAATTTGATGTTCAGAATGAGAATTTAGGATTGTTAAGTGCTAATGTAGATTCACAAAGTAAAGGCTTTAGTAATTTATGTGATAGTATGGAATATTTTAAGACACAATTCGACACTTTAACTGCTAGAGTAGAAAATCTCAAGACAGATTTGAAAGGTGAAGTAACTAGGTCTTTAAGCAGTCACGTAACTCAACTGTTCACTGACTTTAATCAGAGACAGAATGATCAACTTCAGGATTTGACAAAGAAGTTGGAATTTGATACTGAAGATATGTGTAATAATGTAGAATCTGAACTTTGTGAGCAGTTAGGACCATTTCAGAATGTATGTAATGTTGCATTTGATGCTGTAAAGTAGAGATTGCGTACTTTGAAAGAAACTGTTGACAAGCAGGATGAGTTAATACAATCGCAAATTGCAGGCATTAATACACAAGTAGAAAATGTAGAAAGGAGTTTCCAAGAGAGAACAGCTAACTCTGATACAGTAAATATAAGTAGTCTGGAGGAACCTTTTCAACAAATTATAGATCGAAAAGTTACTGAGAGTATAACCTCTGGAAACATTTTGAATATTGCTTCTTCCAAACTTAATGTTACTAGCAAGGTTATAGATGACATATGGGAAGAATTCGAGCTTATCCAAAAAAGTGTATCGTCACCTAATGTTGTGTTATGTAGTGAAGTGAAGTGGTGAGACTTTCAAACAAAATTTAACGGGAAGTACTGGTCTGCACTTGATCAAGTGAAGTTAATATCAGATCCCAGGGACGTTAATGTTCTGTGTTAATGGGCAGAGTGACGACCATTGGATCCCAAGTTGTTTTTGGTGTTTCTTCCAAAATAGTTTCCTGCAGCGAATTCCCTTCTAACCTTAAACTATTCTGTAATCTATTCTTGAATTCTTAAACTATCCTATAATATTACTACTGAGAAAACTGGATATGGCAACAAAATAATAATAATAATAATAATAATAATAATAATAATAATAATAACACTTCTGAAGCAACATATGGTCAAACCCGGTACAACATAACAGACATTCACGGTGGATACAAGCAGAAACAGACACATACAAGATGATACTACAAATGCCTGAAGTGATTATTTTGCAACATGAAGTCACCCAAGCAATTAATTCTACGCACAATTGGAAAGCCCCTGGGAAAGATAAAATAGCAAATTTCTGGCTAAAGAAGTTCACCTCAACACATTCACATCTAACTAAATTGTTTAACTGTTACATTGCAGACCCATACACAGTCCCTGATACTTACACAAGGAATAATTTATCTGAAACCTAAAGATCAAGTAGACACAGCAAACCAAGCAAAATATCGCCCCATAACATGCCTATCAACAATATACAAAATATTAACTTCAGTCATTACACAGAAATTATTGACACATACAACACAGAACAAAATTATAAATGAAGAACAAAAAGCCTGCTGCAAAGGAGCACGAGGATGTAAAGAGAGACTGATAATAGATGCAGAGGTGACATATCAAGCTAATACTAAACAAAGGTCACTACACTACACACACGTTGATTACCAAAAAGCTTTTGATAGTATACCCCACTCATGGTTACTAAAGGTATTGGAAATATATAAAGTAGATCCTAATTTGATATAGTTCCTAAACATAGTAATGAAAAATGGGAAAACCACACTTAATATCTAAACAAATTCAAATAATATCACATCACAGCAAATACAGATTAAGTGTGGAATATACCAAGGAGACTCACTAAGTCCTTTCTGGTTCTGCCTTGCTCTGAACCCACTATCCAACATGCTAAATAATGCAAATTATGGATATAATATTACTGGAACATACCAACACAAAATCACACATTTGCTGTACATGGATGATCTAAAACTACTGACAGCAACAAATCAACAACTCAACCAATTACTAAAGATAACAGAAGTATTCAGCAATGATATAAATATGGCTTTCGGAATAGACAGATGTAAGAAAAATAGCATAGTCAAGGGAAAACACACTAAACAAGAAGATTACTTATTGGATAACCACAGCAACAGCATAGAAGTGATGGAAAAAACAGATGCCTATAAATATCTAGGATACAAGCAAAAAATAGGAATAGATAATACAAATATTAAAGAAGAACTAAAAGAAAAATATATACAAAGACTAACAAAAATACTGAAAACAGAATTGACAGCAAGAAACAAGACAAAAGCTATAAATACTTATGCTATACCAATATTGACCTATTCATTTAGAGTAGTGAAATGGAGTAACACAGAACTAGAAGCACTCAATACACTTAAACGATCACAGTGCCACAAATATAGAATACATCACATACATTCAGCAACAGAAAGATTCACATTAAGCAGAAAGGAAGGAGGAAGGGGATTTATTGACATAAAAAACCTACATTATGGACAGGTAGACAATTTAAGAAAATTCTTTATGGAACGAGCAGAAATTGGCAAAATACACAAAGCAATCAGTCATATAAATACATCGGCTACACCATTGCAATTTCATAACCACTTCTACAACCCTTTCGATAACATAACATCAACAGATACAAAGAAAGTAAATTGCAAAAAGAAAACACTACATGGCAAGCACGCGTATCATCTAACACAGCCACACATTGATCAAGACACATCCAACACATCACTAAGAAAAGGCAATATATACAGTGAGATGGAAGGATTCATGATTGCAATACAGGATCAAACAATAAACACCAGATATTACAGCAAGCATATTATTAAAGATCCCAATACGACAACAAATAAATGCAGACTTTGCAAACAACAAATAGAAACAGTAGATCACATCACAAGCGGATGTACAATACTAGCCAATACAGAATACACCAGAAGACATGACAATGTAGCTAAAATAAAACAACAACAACTTGCCATACAACATAAACTAATAAAACAACACATTCCCACATACAAGTATGCACAACAAAATGTACTGGAGAATGATGAATACAAATTATACTGGAACAGAACCACTATAACAGATAAAACAACACCACATAACAAACCTGACATCATACTCACCAATAAAAAGAAGAAATTAACACAACTAATCGAAATATCCACACCCAATACAACAAATATACCGAAGAAAACAGGAGAAAACATTGAAAAATACATCCAACTGGCTGAGAAAGTCAAGGACATGTGGCATCAGGATAAGGTTGACATTATACCAATTATACTATCAACTACAGGAGTCATACCACACAATATCCACCAGTACATCAGTGAAATGTCGTGTGACGAGGGCCTCCCGTCGGGTAGACCGTTCGCCTGGTGCAAGTCTTTCGATTTGACGCCACTTCGGCGACTTGCGCGTCGTTGGGGATGAAATGATGATGATTAGGAAAACACAACACCCAGTCCCTGAGTGGAGAAAATCTCCGACCCAGCCGGGAATCGAACCCGGGCCCTTTGGATTGACAGTCTGTCGCGCTGACCACTCAGCTTCCGGGATGGACAGTACATCAGTGCAATACAGCTACATCCAAACATGTATATACAACTACAGAAATCTGTAATTATTGATACATATTCAATTACCCGAAAGTTCCTAAATGCAATGTAACATATACCGTATAGTTAAAAGGAAGTCATGCTTGATCAAGGTCCACGTTACTTTCCATTTTTAACCAGACATAACATCTGAGAAAGGAAAGAAATGATAATAACAATAAAAGAATTTAAGAGAATCACAGATAAGCAGTGATCTCTAGATGAAATGAACATAACAGAATTTTATATTATATGGTACACATCTTTGAGTGAACAATCATTTGAGAAATAATGGGAAAAGTTTTTGGATCTTATTTATTCATTAACTTTATTAACACTACATTATAATTTTTAACTAAAATGTTTGACTTATTCTTCCCCAAATTTATGTTTATGCTAGATGCAACACTTAAATTCTGAAGAGTGTACAGTTGACAACTTACAGAAGTTATTTGGGAAACTATACACATTGTTGATAAAAATTAAGAACTTTTAACATTCTTTTTAGAAAATTATTTCCAGCCAGCATCATTTTTTTAATGGATTTACACTTGTTAAGTTGCAGTTTTTGTTTTAAAAGTGTTTATTTGTCTTTAGGCTGTGCTGTCATTTCTTGGCGAACAATTGGACATTCTACATCACAGCGAAGCACCTGAATTTGAACATGCATTCCATATCCTAGAAATTTTGTATAGTATGGAAACAACATATATTTCATGTCTTTCATCAGTACAAAAGAACTCATTCTGCAAGTGGATGTTGCAGAAATGTTTTAGTTTGGCAAAGTAAGTATATCTTCATACATACAAAAACAAGTGTATGAGGTGTGCCCAAAAAGAAACCGAACTTTTGAAATACTGCGCCAACCAGTAGGAGAGTGTGCTGTGGCTACTGACGACATTTAGCAGCAGGTTTAAACTGTTAGCTGGGTGTGCACATGCACATGTTTTGTTACAAACTTGGAAAAACATTTGCAGAGACTTTTCAATTGTTTTCTGAAATGAAGGTGCACTCATCGCAGTGAGTAGGTTAGGGGCCCCTCGTCCAAAAATATGTGCAGATGAGTTGGTCAAAGACCATGCTCATGTTTTTTGTTACAAAGGCATTGTCCATCAGGAATTTGTACACATGGTCCACCAGCGAATTCTAGTGCACATGGATGCTTTCTGCAGATTTGGAAGTTGCATCATGACAATGCGCTGGGTCAAGTGCCACTCCTTGCCCATAGCTGGAAAGTAAAACATCACATTCCCATGTTCTCCAGACCTAATCCAGCAGACTTTTCCTGTTCCCCAAACTGAAAACTGTGTTGAAAGGATGTTGTTTTCAAACCATGGATGAGATTCAGGACGATGTGACAAGAGCCCTATGCACCATCTTAGAAGTTACATTCCAGGAGGCTTTCCAAAAGTAGAAGAAGCGATGGGAATAGTATATTGCCAGTAGGTGCGACAGGGGGGGGGGGGGGGGGGTGAGGCAGTGCTTAAAATGTTGTATAACAATCAATAAAGGTGGTGTTGTAGCAAAAGTTCCATTTCTTTTTGAACAAACCTCATTCAATATGAACAATGATGAAATTATCCTGTAATGGTATTAGGTGCACGTGGCATTCCCCTCATCTTCTTATTGGATTTTGCTGGATGTTCATGTGTTTATATATTGTTTGAATTATGATGGTAAAGTGGCATTTTTTAAATTTTAATTCCACAATTTTTATCATATTCAGCATTAATGGCGATGGAGCTTCAAAGCAGTTACACAGATTGCTACTGAAGATCAGTCAAAAGCTTGTAACTTGCATGATAAATGAAGGAAGTTTCTCAAAAGAATGTCTTCACTACATCCTTGTGGCTCTTTTGGAAGAGACTGAGCCTGATAGCAGTGGCAGTTATAACCTAGCAAAAGAATTGTTGTTTGCCAATAGACGCTACTTGGAAACGCAGATACGGAATGTGAGTGTACCACCTGTTAACCTCTATGGAAGGACAATTTCAGCTCTTGAAAAAGTGAGAGTTAGTGTAATCTGACATTACTTCCTTGTCAGAGAAATCACAGGGAATGCCTCTGTTTTATTCTCACTATGTTATCATACATTTAGTAACAGGATATGTGAAATGTATTGCTTGTTCCAAATTTTTAAAGTCAAAATTACACAGTGACAGGAGCCTAAGCTGAATACTTTGAGATCAGGAAATAGCAGTTGACAGTGAAAACTTCATTTTGTATTGTCATTGTGGGGATACTGCATGAATTTGTATTAGTTAAATTGCATTTTACTTTGACTGTGCTGATCACGCAGTACTCCCATATAGTTCTTGAACTGTAGTACACCCCAAAACAATTGGCTACCCTCTACAGTAGACTTGAAGTTCTCGTTGACAAATTACTTTATTGCTGAAATTGGTTACAAAACATTTGATGTCTCATAAGATGCTATCATAAATTGTTTATCCAGAGACTTCAGATAAGAGACTGCCTAATTATTCATCCAAGATTGATATTATTTTCTTCATCATTGTTAACTTTGGGTTCACGGAATCTTCTATCTGGCATATTCCTTGAAGCTCCAGTTGACGAAGATGTCTCTCTGCTGCACTTCCTCTGATGACGTAAAATTGGCTGCTGTGTCCCAACACCACCCATAGCCAACTGAATACCTCAGACAGAAGATACACAAATACAAGGTCCGGCAAATGTTGTGTTCGCTACATAAAGAAAACAAGAGTTTAGCAGATACGTTACTTAACATAATTAAATACAAGAGTAATGCTATACTTTTACTTATTGCCACACAACATTGAGGGACAGAAATTTTAGTGTGGTAACATTTGCACCTATTTTCAGGTCCTATTAGCCTCAAAATTTCTGCACCCTTTCACGTGCTGTCTCTATGAATGAGTGAATGTAATTGACTTCTGTATATCAAACAATGGAAAATCCGGGATGGAATGTAACAATATTATGAAAAGAATAGTTGCTACTCACTATATAGTGGAGATGCTGAGAGTCGCAGGTAGGCACAACAAAAATACTGTCACAAAATAATCTTTCGGCCAACAAGGCCTTTGTCACAACCCCTCCCCCTCCCCCCCTCTCTCTCTAACACAAACACAACTCACACATACAAGACCATAGTGTCTGGCAGCTGAAGCCAGACTACAAGCAGCAGCACATGATGAGAGAGGCAACTGGGTTGGGGTAAGGAGGAGGCTGGGGTGGGGAAGGGGAGGGATTGCAGGGTAAGGGTGGGGAAAGATAAAGTAGTGTTATTTAAACATCAGTATCTGATACATATAATATTATCGATACTGTTTTTAAAAACTGTCAGCATGTTGATTAACTTTCAATTGTTCTGTGCAAGTATTTCAGATGTAAAAATAGCTTCCTAAGAATTTTTTTTTATTGATTGAAGACAATACAAGATATGAGAATGTTGTTTTATAAAAAGTAAGGTATTTAAATTCGTTCTTTTAGTTTGTTGTTTAAAATAAGACACTACAAGATATAGAAATTTTGTTTTATAAAAAGTAAAGTATTTGAATTCTTCTCCTTTAGTCTCCTGAGTTTTTCATTAATTTTGCTGCCTTGGGGAAAACCCCCTCTGCAGGAACTGAAGTCACTGAAGAGCACAAATATTTAGTGGCAATTACATGCAACATACTATTACATTTTACCCAATAACTAATACACAAGCATGCTTCTCTATTACAGACTTCTCAAAATATTGACGTAGGTCAATTGTGGAATCACTGACTTTTGTAACGACATCAGTGTTACACTATTGCTGATTAGACATAAAAAGTAGATCACCCGATTTCAAACTGGTAGACGTATCGGTAGACATATTAGCACTGTTCATGGATGCATCTGTTTCAGGTATTATTCTTGGTGTTGATGTGATGATAACAGCATACTCGTTCTGAAGTAACTGTGCAGCATTGTCTGTCTCTTGAAATTTCCTGAAACCAAGTTATTTAAACCTAGGATCTAATAATGTTGCAAGCATTTTAATAGTCTGTGTGTTAAATGGTTTGAGCCTGTCATTTATTGATTTAATCAAGGAATCAAGAACACTTCATTCTTCATTAGTTGTTAAGGTGCTTTCCAAGTCTGATAACTTTACAGGAATACCTTGTATAAGAGGTATAACTAAGGAAGCAGTTATAATAATACAGCTTTCCCCAAGATTATAATGATGTAACTGATACCACCTTTTTATATGCATCTACGGAGTTATCGGACGATACTGTGCTTCCTAAGGCTTTGTATATGTGTTTCTATCCAATTTGTTAAAACACCGAATATTTTTGTGAAAACATATAGGATATTCTGGAAGGTCACATATTGTCATAATTGTCAATAGATTGTCATTAACAAAATTATTTACAAATGCTAAATCAATTATCTAATTGAGAAATTGAAGTAATAAATATATAGCAACAAATGTTAAGAGGCTGTGGAAATGTTGGCATAAATAACTAACACCTCTAATTATCGTAATTGCACTTGGTTAATGAGGTAACAGAAAACCTCATTATCTTGAGAAACAGCTTAAAAGATATTAACAAGCGATGTATTTTAATTTGTTATCTATTTTTATATCCTCCTCAGTAATTAATATTCTTTGTAATTGAATTTTTAATTAACCCTCCAATTGTTTATATCACGCAACTTTTCGATTTCCAGGATTTGAGGCCTTATTTGTGCATTTTATGTATGTAATCGGATAAAGCATGAGTTCTGTACTGCCATTGAATGTTAGTAACCAAATCCAAACTGTAATTAAATACGTAATTAAAATAATACAAGAGACATTACTGTAATTAAAGTTCAGATTGATTTTCTTATGGAAAACTACAGATATTACTACAAAAAATTAAGTCATTCGATATTGTATTTTATACCTTATTTGGCTGTAACATCAGTTTCTTTACATTTTGCAAAATTTAATTGTAACATGAAAATTGTACAAAATTAATAATGGGTTATTTTGAAATTGGGTTATTGTTAAAATTCTGTCTAAAGCGATGCTTCAAGGTGGTCAGTCAGTGTTTTGTTTACGTGTAGTGTGTGTAGTTTGGTGGTCAATAAATTTTGTGAAGCTTGAAACTTTTGTTTTCAGTCATCAGTGAATCCCAGGCAAACAAAATTTAAGTTAAGTGTTAACGATCCAAGGAGAACGTTACACAGTAACATATTGTTGTTGCTGTTAGTTCAAATGGTTCATGAAGACCTGTTATATCTCTTATAGCTAAGTAACAGTAACATATTGTTGTTGCTGTTAGTTCAAATGGTTCATGAAGACCTGTTATATCTCTTATAGCTAAGTAATTTTCTGCTGTGAGGAAAGGTAGTGTTTTGCACTTTCTTTGATTGCAATTGCAAACTCACTTTGTACTTCCAAAATTCTTTTGAACATGTAGTGTGAGCTATTCCATTGGCTTGGCATCCCTTGTATCAGTTTTGCTCTTTTTTTAGCATTGCGCAGTTTGTCACTGGCTAGCGTAGCATTATGAAAGAAAGTCACAATAGCTTTTGTTTTCAATAAAATTTCGGAAAATGATTCCACTTTGAAACAGTTGATTCTGTGGGCAAAGCAGGATGAATGTTGAATCCTTAAGATTTCGGCAGTTATTTTCATAATTGCAGTGTTGTCTGTAACCACTACTACTGTCTTATCACAAATATTGTATTCTAGTAAGATATAATTGCTGATATGAAAAAAATTGTAATGTTAAAATTAACTTCCAGTATGTCTAAAATTTTGCATAATTTTCTCAACAAATTATTTTTTCAAGGTCTTATTACATGAAAAATTACTTGGGCCAGTATATTACTTGTCGATGCTAAGTTGATCTTCAACGTCTTAGAAGCATGGGGAATATAGGAAGAAGAAGTTGGAGGAGGAGGAGGGGTGTCACCACGAGGAATAGGTATGTGAGAGGGGAAAATCTGCCATGCAGTGCTGCTTCCTTAGGTGTGCATGCTTGCTGATGAACTTCAGCAGATACGGTATAAACTGCACACAGGAGTAAGAATGTGTAGTGAAAGTGTGGTGAAGAGACCAGGGGTGTTTCTCAGTTTAGTTGACACTGAATACAATATAATAGGTACATCACTCCACTGATTTTCGACAAAGTCCTTGTTGACTGAAAGCTTATATTTTGACAGTCTGCAACTCAGCATCTCTGCTATATAGTGAATAGCAAGTTTCCTTTTCATAATATTGTTACAGTCCATCCTGGATTAATGTACCCAGGCCATTCACAGTTCACACTTGACAGCACCTGATAGATAGCGTTTTGTTGCCTTGAATGGTTGTAGCTCCATCGTAAGTTGCATTGAAAAGTACCTATTTTTATTTATTGCTAAAAAGTCAAGTTGTGGACCTGCAAGTTCATAAAAACACCTTGAATTACATAACAGCTGAGAGTTTTCCATCACCATTGAAAGTTTCAGTTCGGTTAATATGGCCTACATTTATAACTTGCTATGTTTAGCCTCTTTTTGGCAAAGGATATGCTTTAATATTGACACAATTTTATAAGTACCATAAGTTTTAATTCTGTTCAGATTCACTAACGTAATGGAAGCACTTCCATGTAAATTACACACCAACACATGTTGTTTATATACTCGGAAGACAGCAACACATTTATGGTAACGCCATGACCAGCTGATTTTGCGATGCTGTTGGTTCAGACGGCATTGGGGTTCACATTCATTTCTCACTTGTTACTCTGTTATTGTACAAACTTGAAATACACCTCTCCAAGTGTAAACGTTGGGCGGTCCGTTGTAAATGATGAGTGGCAGCAACAATTTTTGAGAAGGTACATTCAGAGACTTCCACACTCAGATGTGTTGCTTATTTGTAGTAACGTATAAGAAAATAAATTTAGCCTGTTAAAACACAATTATTCAATCATTTTTAATGTTGACAGTATCCATAAACAGAACACAAATGGCACGATGTCTTCAGATTTCTATCGACAAGAGGGGTAGGAGTGGATTGGAGTGGTTTTTTTTTTTTTTTTTTTTTTTTTTTTTTTGGGGGGGGGGGGGGGGGGGGGAGCTGCCAAGAAAAAACTTCACAAGCTATGCCGACTTGACTTGAACCAACATGTAGCGATCGCAAGAGTGAACTGAATCTCAGCATGGCATTGACAAGTTAAAGACAGAAAAATTTTAAAAGAATTTACTTACATGTGCCATACATTCAGTGTTGTGATGACCTGCAATTTTTGTCAATTTTAGTATGGATGAAACGAATTTTTTATCCATTGCAAAGTGGCAAGTCACTGTCAGTATGCCTTTATTTGCGTTGCTTATCAACATGTCCATTGTAACACTCAAAACATTACATTTGGTAAGGGTTATAACCGATTTATTTTTTATCTCCTCATATATGCAGTTTTGGGATCAGTGAACATTTTAAGTGTGGTTTTATCTGGCAACTCACGTCTGTTGTGTAAAGCGTGTACAAATTTTTTCAAACCTAGATGGTTGGAATTTCTGTATGGCAACATATTGGTAGTGATCATTTGTGCGTAAAGAGAATCAGTTTCTCTCTTTACTTTTGTCATGGTAAAAAGTAAATTTTTTTAAATAATTTTTTATGGAGCTTCTCGGTTTTGTTTTGGTTGCATTGCTTGCATTTGATTTAGCTCATAAGTTGATCCCTCACCCTTCAGTTTTATTACTAATCCATGGTTCCTTAGTTTTTCACCATGCTTTTAAGTGGTCTCTGAAATTAGTTGTATTCCCTGAATATTTATCTTCTTTTCTGCAGATGGTGCACTTCACAACCTGACTATTAGCCCCCATTTTCTTAAAAAAATTCCATGCATATGACTGATTTTTATGATTCATTTTCAAAACAATAACAAAAAAACTATTTATGCACTACTTACACAAACAAAGCAATATTGGAAGCGTGGCTTTTCCTTAGCCAACAGAGACTATCACTGGCACATGAAAAGTACTGATCATTTCATATCGGCACCATTCGGAGCACTTCATGGCGATTGTGTTCTTTGTCTCACTGTTGGCTTGACAGCGATTCAACAGTTGTGACACTATAATTGGGTGACAAAGAATAATCGTATTGTTGTGTGGCATTTAAATAATTAAATGAGTGATGAAGAAATTGTTTTTGGCACACTGAGGTCACCTTCTACGATACCACGAAGAGTTAGCAGCTTTAGGGAGAGCATTCTTCCTCGTAACACTTGAAAAATTATTAATCAGGTCTCAGAATGCAGTAAACTTGAAAAATAGAAAATAAAAGTAATGGTGAGCTAATGCACTCGCTTTCCAAGTTTCAAACAGGGGATTTCATCATTAATAGACAAGAGCTTAAGAAATAAGTACAGGATTAGGAGCTTTTAAAAAACATTACCGGACATTCACCATCAACTCTTGGCAAGAAAAGGTTAGTTTTGCCTTTCATCTATTGGAATACTCGCATTTCACCCACATGAGTTATGAATGTGCATTACAGTACTGTGAGAACAAACAGCACATAAATACAGCTGCACATTTTAATGATTATGTCCAGCCACCATACAAATAACAAACTTGACACTCGACAAGTTGTGCTTTTACTATATTCCATTTTGCTGGAATTGGTGCTTCCTTGTCCATCTGCTTAGCTGGGTGGTAACGTGCTTGCCTGCCATGCAAGTTGGCCCGAGTTTGATTCCCAGCTGGGTTAGAGATTTTCTCCACTCGGGGACTGGATGTTGTGTTGTCCTCATCATCATTTCATCCTTATCGCCAGTGCGTAAGTCGCCCAATGTGGCATCAACTGAAATAAGACTTGCACTTGGTGGCTGAACTTCCCCAGATGGGGCCTCCCGTCCAACAATGCCATACACTCATTTCTATTTTGGTGCGTCCTTGAAGTAACAATTTCCGCTAATCGAACACAACACAGGTAACAAACATAATCGCAATAGTTTTGCTTCTACAAAAGCAGAAGTGATGCAGGGCGATAGGACTCCATCGATGTTTTGTTTCTGAATCACCTTATATATTAACATGTACCATTGAAAACATTTGTAAGTACAATGTGGGCCGAGAAACAGAAGAGGACAAGGGTGGGAGTGTTTAATTAATAATGATAATATCATCATCATCATCATCATCATCATCATCATTATCATCATTTAAGACTGATTACACCTTTCAGTGTTCAGTCTGGAGCATAGCCCCCTTATAAAATTCCTCCACGATCCCCTATTCAGTGCTGTCATTGGTGCTGTTACATTCCATCCTGGATTTTCCATTGTTATTTACGTGTATAATTTTTACCATAACCATCTGATCAGTATAAGATGCTCATGATCATTGGTTATCATCACAGGAAGACAAATAAGAAAAATGCCATCTCACACAGCAGCCACACTCTTAACAACATATGTTCATAAACAGCATAGACTGGCTAAGGCACCACCATATTTGATGGTGCCTACGCACCATCATGCAGTCTACTTTCCCTCTACACTTCACACACCATGGCTGTTATAGGATCTGACAATTTTTCGTGCATAAATTAAAGAAGAATTACATTATAAATGACACGACTATTGATAGTTAAGCCAGGCTACTGATAGTGATGATTGTGGCGTGCAGATGCTATTGATTAATCATTAGTGTATCGGTGTTTAAGTAACACTACAGTAAACTGCTGCTGGGGGAGCGTGCAGGAACGAGACAGTCTGGAGGTTAGACGGTGGGCAGGGGAGAGAGGGGGGAGGTAGCAGAACAGGAGAGAAATAAAAAGACAGGGTTTATTGGTGGAATAGAGGATTGTGTAGCACTGGAATGGGACCAGGGAAGGGGATAGATGGGTGAGGATTACGACTAATGAAGGTTGAGGCCAGGAGGGTTACAGGAACAGAGGATATATTACAGGGAGAGTTCCCACCCACACAATTCAGAAAAGCTGGTAATGGTGGGAAGGATCCATATGGCACAGGCTGTGAAGCAGTAATTGAAATAAAGAACGTCTTGTTGAGCAGTATGCTCAGCAACAGGGTAGTCCAGTTGTTTCTCGGCCGCAGTTTGTTGGTAGCCTATCGTACGGACAGAGTGCTTGTTGGTTGTCATGCCCATATAAAATGGAGCAGAGTGGTTGCAGCCTAGCTTGTATATCACATGACTAGATTCACAAGTAGCCCTGTCTTTGATGGGATAGGTGATGTTTGTGACCAGACTGGAGTAGGTGGTAGCGAGAGGATGTACAGGACAGGCCATGTATTTAGGTCTATTACAGGGATATGAGACATGAGGCAAAGGATTGGGAACAGGGGTTGTGTAGGAATGGACAAGGATATTGTATAGGTTAGGTGGACTCTGGAGTACCACTGGGGTGTTGGTGGATGGGGGGGGGGGTGGAGTAAGGATAGTGGGTAGAACATTTCTCATTTCAAGGCATGACGAGAGATAGTCGAAACCCTGGTGGAATGCAGTTCAGTTGCTCTGGTCCAGGGTGGTACTGAGTTACGAGGGGAATGCTCCTCTGTGGTCAGACGGTGGGACTTTGCAAGGTGGTGCGTGACTGAAAAGATAAGGCACAGGTGATTTGTTTTTGTACAAGACTTGGACGGTCTGTAATGGCCTCAGTAAGAACCTTGGTATATTTCGAGAGGGGCTGCTCGTCACTGCTGATATGACAGCTATGGGTGTCTAGGCTATATGGAAGGACTTCTTGGTATAGAATTGATGGCATCTGTTGAAGTGGAGGTATTGCTGGTGGTTGGTAGACTTGATGTGGACAGAGGTACTGATGTAGCCATCTTTGAGGTGGAGATCTAGGAAGGTGGCTCGTTGGGTTGAGTAGGACCAGGTGAAGCGAATGGGAGAGAAGGTGTTGAGGTTCTGGAGGAATGTGGATTGGGTGTTGTCACCTTCAGTCCACATCATGAATATAAAGGAGGGATGATGGATATACATGAAGAGTTAGAAATTTACATCCATGCAAAGCAAGAGGATAAAAATCTGTTGACTGAGCAAACTGAGTGTAAAAATAATTTCTTTTTTGTAGTTTTTCATGGCCTAGTATCCTGATATCAATAACATTTAATAGTCCTTGGATATATTTGCCTCCCTATATCTCAATTTGTAATGCATTGTCCACACTAGAGTTCCACTAGAAATGACTATACTCTTATCTATTCTTACCATCAAAGTTACCTATAACCTTTGACTCTGTGGTTTCATCTTTGACCACACATCGATGTTTGTAAACCGCCTCAGTCTGTGTCGCCTGGCCACCAAGAGTTGTTGCTGGATGGTATGTAGAGCATAAAATGTAGTGTGTTGACATCTTCTTGCAACTCTATTATTTACCCCCATTTTGTATTTTAGATTTGATTCACGGATCCAGTTCTATGGCTTCTTCCGTGTATAGCCATTTTACGACTATGACGAGTGGTGAGCGACATATTTTACTCTATGACACACTAATTACAAACTTCTTTGATTATGCATCAAATATTGCAGTAGGTATTAGAGAAGGTGCTTGAAAGGTTACAAGTAGTGTGAGAGTTAGATTCTTTTATATAAATATCTCACCCGATAAAAATATTTTAGGTGTTGATTCTTCATACAGCTTTTTCGTAATGTTTACCAATGACTTCCGACACCTATCTGGTATATTGGGCAATAGGGTTACACAATATTTGCATTTCGTCTGTCAGCCTCTTCCTACATGAATCGTAGTAAATGAGTATATATATTTTTAATACCACAACAATGCTGGTGTAGATATAAGTGACAGGATGGGAAGAAAAAAAAAACACCTAAAGTGTAGATAGCCATTGACACCTAAGATAAGGGGTTTTTATCCGAAGTTCACATTTTATATTTTTAATTTTGACTCGTATATGTTGAGTATTTGTGCTTGGTTCACATCAGACCTGTATTATTTGAACTTAATCGAACCACTGCGTCCCCATCGAATTACGTGGCCTCTGATACATGTGAAGCTAGTCAGTTTTTACACCTATTTGGTAATGTTGAGATGATGTTTTAGACTTATGTCTGATAACATTTCCCGGTTGGGTATTTGTATAACCTTAACACAATTTAGTATAAGGGGGTGTTTACCACAGTGAGTATATGGTTAGCTGGTACCGAGGATGGATGAACAGTTTTACAGACACGGCGTTATAGGTGTTTTTGTCCAGATCATCAGTGATGTACCAGCATGATTACTTATATTCTCATGGATATTGTTAGGTCAATGTTGTCATACATCTTCAAATGAGATACTTATAATACTTGAGTACTCCCATTTGGGAGGACGACTTTTCAATCCCGCGTCCGGCCATCCTGATTTAGGTTTTCCGTGATTTCATTTGAAAGGGCACGGCCGACTTCCTTCCCCCTTCTTCCCTAATCCAGTGAGACTGATGACTCACTGCCTGTTCTCCTCCCCCACAACAACCCAGCCCAACTTGAGTACTGATGATCATTGAGAGTGTAGTATATTACTTTGGAATTTTGTGTGCTATACTTATATGCTATTTTGATATTTGCCAATATAAGGCGCTTATAGTCAATACTACATTTTTTCCTTCCCATGGAAGTTGTACACTGCCATAACTTACAAATATGTCCAACATAATTTTCTAACCCTTTTGGATTACTGTCCTGTTCACCTATCGTTGCACTTTTGAGTTGCCACTTAACCAATTTTATACTTGATGCAACATAGCATTACCTGACATTCAGCTAATGGGTACAGGTCCATTACTGTTTGACTTTAACTAGTCAAGTATTTTGACCAGTTTTTAGGTACAGTGACATACTGACCCATGCAGATAATTTCCGACTCATTAAGGTCATTAGACAGAATATGATGACACTGGATGATGTACTTAAGATCCGGATAGTCATTCATACGCTACTACACCTGGCCTTTATGCAACCTGAGAATGATTTGACATGGTTATAAGTGATACCCTTAGTCTTAGGGATGATATAATTTAATTTTGAGATTTATGTTCAGACATATAGGTGGCCTCTTATATTTCTCTTTTTCTTCCATTCCTTTTTATTCTATCGATTCCACTTGGTATAATTCTGCATAATTGTATAGGGCTTATATGTAATATGTAGGGAGATAGACATTTTTTGATATACTGAGATTGTAACCATGACTATATGAGCCAGCTACTGACGTTGCATTTATCCACTCAGCACAATGTAGGGTTGTCCTACATGAGAGACCTAATGAAATGTTTACGATGACCAGATGTTTGATGATTTTACTTCGTGAATGCAATTGGGCTTTAAGACAAACTCATTTATGCTTTTTATCATTAATATTGTGGCAGCTTTTTGTCGTACCACACATAATACGACTTAGACCACACATAAGAACTATGTATTCTGACATGGTTGTCACATTTTCTTCTATTTTAATTTATTTTATTTGATATTTATATTAGTTAATTATTATTTTAAAAAAATTCCTTCACTGTTCCATTGGACATCTGATGTTGCATGGCCTATTAAAATTGCGTGTTACGGTTTTATGAACAATAGCGTATACATATGTTCATATATCATGCTGTATTTGAGTAAAACAGTGAAAACTATTAACAACAGCATGACATAGGCAGAAGCATATGTGCCCTAATGTTACATATAGTTTTATGATATACCGTATATCTCTTTGAGCCACTTACATAGTTAACATGATACCTGTCAATTGTTAATGTATGTTCTATATTTTTTATAATTTTTATAATAATACATTTCTTCTACTCATTGTACAGGGGCCTGAAGATGGCATCAATGTAATGCCAAAACTGGTAGCACATAGAAGTTCATAAAATAAAATAAATTTCTACAATTCATAAGGCTGTTGGTAAATTATTGCATCAAGAAGATCACGAAGATGTCATCAACCAATCTGAACCAGGTGAAGGGTTTAGGATTCTGGGCATTTAGGAAGGAATCCTCTACATGGCCCATGAATAGGTTGGCTTAGGATGGTGCCATGCAGGTGCCCATAGCTGTACCCTGGATTTGTTTGTAGATAATGCCTTCAGAGGAGAAGTAACAGTGAGTCACAGTGACTAGGAAGGAGGTTGTTGGTTTGGGATCCATTGGGTGTTAGGAAGGGTAGCATTCAATAGCAGTAAGACCATGGGCATTTGGGATGTTAGTGTTAATGAAGGTGGCACTAATGGTGGCGAGCAGGACACCGTGCAGTAACGAAACAGGAAATTGGTAGTTGATGGAGGAAATGGGTGTTATCTTTTATATTGGAGTGTATGTTGCGGCTAATAGGCCGAATGTTTTGGTCTGTGAGAGCAGAGATTCCCGTAGTGGGGGCACAGTAACCAGTCACAAAAGGGTGTCCTGGGTGGTTGGGTTTATGGACTTAAGGGAGCATGTAGGAGGTCAGAATGTGGGTAGTGGTAGGGTTGAGGTGAGAGATGGACTCTCTGGGATGGACCTAGGGATTTGAGGAGAGATTGGAGATCCTGCTGGATTCCTGGAATGCGGTTACTCTGGCAGAGTTTGTAGATGGAAGTGACACCTTGCAGAATCCTTCTGCCAGGTAATCCATGTTGTTCGAAACAACAGGGATGGAAGCATTGTCAGAAGGTTGGATTATAAGGTCGGGATCAATTTTAGGTGGTGGATCGTGGTTTTTTATGCGGATGTAAGGTTAGTTTGCATGTTGAAGTGTTTGGGAATGATAGTGAGACAAGATTCGAGGTTAAGAAATTGTGGAAAGTTAACAGAGGTCATTTGGTGCTGGTGGGGTGGATCATGGTTGGATGGAGGAGTCACCTAAGTCAGGCAGCGTTCAGTATTGGTCTTTGGTTGAGTCTGATTGGTAGGGATGGTGACAAAAAAGTGTTTCCCCTGTAGGAACCAGTAGAAGAGTGAAGGTCTTTAATAAGTCATGCATGACTGAATTTAAGAGTGGTGAAAAAGTTGAGGTCTTTGGAAAGGACTAATATTTTTGCAGCACTAAGGATTTTGGAGGAAAGGTTCATGACTGTGTTTCTGGTCTCTTTAGGTTCTGGATTATATGTGGTGGTGGGAGGGAGTTTTGGAGGTTGGGGTAAATTAGTAGGTCTGCAAGACTGAGTGTGTCAGCTGTGAGGGAACATGGGGGAGGTTTGGAGGCTGTTGTAGAGGTGCTGGTCAGGTTTACTTCAAGGTGAGAGTAGAAAGGGGGCAGAGTGGAGAGTTTCTTGAGGTGGTGTTGTGCGTGTTGCTCTAGTTCCTGGGGGGCAAGGGTTTCAGTGAGTTTTGTGTGTTTCAGGAATTTAGGATTGCATAGCAGGAGAATTTTACAGATGGAGAGAAGGTATTTCAAGAATGTTAGGGCTTGATTGATATGGTTTTGTAGGACTATGTTGGTGAGTGCTTAGGATTGGCGGAATCTGAACAGATGGAGATCATTGAGGAAGGAATTGTGGCAGGCAGAGATGGGTAATTTGAGGGTAAGGCTATTTGGGGGATTCATATGGACAGACAGCTTGTTGGTTGTCGTGGCCACGTAGAGTGCAGCACAGTAGTTGCAGCTTAGCTTGTGGATCACATGACTTTTATGAAACAGGTGATGTTTGTGACCAGACTGGAGTAGGTGGTAGTGGGAGGATGTATGGGTCTCACTGGGGCCTTGGCAGACCATAATTACCCTCCCAATCTTATACAAAAACAAATCTCCTGTCCCATATCTTTCCAGTCACCCACATCTTCCAAAGTCCCAGTGTTGGGCCACAGAGGATCATTCCCTTGTAACTCAGTACCACCCAGTACCGGAGCAACTGAATTACGCTCTCCACCAGGGTTTCGACTACCTCTCATCATGCCCTGAAATGAGAAATGTGCTGCTCACTATCCTACCCACTACCACCTCCACCCAACAATGATTTTCCACCATCCATCAAAACTACACAATATTCTCGTCCATCCCTACACAACCACTGCTCCTAACCCCTTTCCTCTTGGCTCATATCCCTGTAATTAGGGTTGCCACAAGTTCTGGAAATCAGGGAATACCAGGGGATTTCAAATTTGTCAGGGAAGTAACAGGGCAACCAACAATCTGTGGCAAGGAAACAACTGGACCAACCTGTTGCTGAACACACTGCCCAACATAATGTTCTGCATTTCAATAACTGCTTCACAGCCCGTGCCAAATGGATCTTTCCACCATCACCATCTTTTCTGAATTGCGCAGGTGGGAACTCTCCCTGCAATGTATCCTACTTTCCCATAACCCTCCTGGCCTCAACCTTCATTAGTCATTGTCCTCATTCATCTAGCCCACTCCCCATTCCCATTTTAGCATTAAACAGCCCTCTATTTCACCAACACACTCAGTCTCTTTACTTCTCTCCATTTCTGCTACCCCCTCTGTCTCCTCTGCTCTCTGTCTAACCCCCCCGACTGCTCCAAGCTGCCGTACCCTCTCTCCACCTCATCCCTGCATGCTCATCCCCAGCAGCACTTTACTGTCCCCCACCCCTACCCTGCTATCCCTCTGCCTCCCTGCCCTAGCCTCCTCCTCATCCCCACCCAATTGCCTCTCCCATCATATGCTGGTGCTGCTCGTAATCTGGCTTCAGCTGCCAGAGACTGGTCGTGTGTGTGTGTGTGTGTGTGTGTGTGTGTGTGTGTGTGTGTGCGTGTGTATGTGCGTGCGTGCGTGTGGCGTTTCCGCACGCACGCACCCGCGTACTTTTGTGTGCGTGTGCATGCATTTGTGTGTGTGGACCCGTGTGCTCACACTTGTGTGTTGTCTATTTTTGACAGGCTTTGTTGGCCGAAAGCTTATTTTGTGGTAGTCTTTTAGTTGTGCCTATCTGTGATTTAGTATCTCCACTGTATGGCTATGTGGTGAGTAGAAACTACCCTTTTCATAATGTTATGACATCTATGTGTAAATTTGTATAAAACAACATAAACTATTACATACATTCTACTTTTTCTTTTATGTATGTATCATCTTGTTTGCTAGATCCACTATCTATTTAAAAAAAAAACCAAGAGCAAAGAATTCTCTTTCAGTGTGACTTTAACATAAAATTATTCTCTTTTTTGCATAACTTTAGTTAATGTGTATCTTTATGTTAATTGTATGGGAGCCTCTGTAATCATATGATATAATGGCACACCTCAAATAATTGATTTTGAGGATAATGCTTAAATGAGTTATATGTCTTGCGATCACATCAATTAAGTTTATTGCATAATACAGTAATGACATCATTGTCAAAAGGACCAGTCAGTTATTATAGTGAACAACTAGAGAGGGTCTTAGAAGAAGGGGTTATTGGTTCATACATCCAGTGTATTGCCAGAATCTAACAGCTTTTTGTTATTGTAGATTAACAATTTGTTTGTGAGCAACTTCGAGAGATTATGCGGACGTTACCCACTATCAATGCATAGCCATATATCATCTTGGTTACCAAATGTGAGAACACTTACTGCTACTTTTCTCCTTTCTGTTTCAAAATTCTATAGTGGTAATTCTACATACAGGGTGTTTAAAAAATGACCAGTATATTTGAAACGGCAATACAAACTAAACGAGCAGCGATAGAAATACACCGTTTGTTGCAGTATACTTGGGACAACAGTACATTTTCAGGCAGACAAACTTTCGAAATTACAGTAGTTGTAATTGTCAACAACAGATGGTGCTGCGGTCTGGAAAACTCTATAGTACGATATTTTCCACATATCCACCATGCGTAACAATAATATGGTGTAGTCTCTGAATGAAATTACCCTAAACCTTTGACATCGTGTCTGGCGGAATGGCTTCACATGCAGATGAGATGTACTGCTTCAGCTGTTCAATTGTTTCTGGATTCTGGCAGTACACCTGGTCTTTCGATTGTCCCCACAGAAAGAAGTCACAGGGGTTCATGTCTGGCGAATAGGGAGGCCAATCCACACCGCCTCCTGTATGTTTCGGATAGCCCAAAGCAATCACACGATCTTCGAAATATTCATTCAGGAAATTTAAGACGTCGGCTGTGCGATGTGGCCGGGCACCATCTTGCATAAACCACAATGTGTTCGCAGTGTCTAAGGCAGTTTGTACCGCCACAAATTCACGAAAAATGTCCAGATAGCGTAATGCAGTAATCGTTTCGGATCTGAAAAATGGGCCAATGATTCCTTTGGAAGAAATGGCGGCCCAGACCAGTACTTTTTGAGGATGCAGGGATGATGGGACTGCAACATGGGGCTTTTCGGTTCCCCATATGCGCCAGTTCTGTTTATTGACGAAGCTGTCCAGGTAAAAATAAGCTTCGTCAGTAAACCAAATGCTGCCCACATGCATATCGCCGTCATCAATCCTGTGCACTATATTATTAGCGAATGTCTCTCGTGCAGCAATGGTAGCGGCGCTGAGGGGTTGCTGTGTTTGAATTTTGTATGGATAGAGGTGTAAACTCTGGCGCATGAGACGATACGTGGACGTTGGCATCATTTGGACCGCAGCTGCAACATGGCGAACGGAAACCCGAGGCCGCTGTTGGATCACCTGCTGCACTAGCTGCGCGTTGCCCTCTGTGGTTGCCGTACGCGGTCGCACTACCTTTCCAGAATGTTCATCCGTCACGTTCCCAGTCCGTTGAAATTTTTCAAACAGATCCTTTATTGTATCGCTTTTCGGTCCTTTGGTTACATTAAACCTCCATTGAAAACTTCTTGTTGCAACAACACTGTGTTCTACGCGGTGGAATTCCAACACCAGAAAAATCCTCTGTTCTAAGGAATAAACCATGTTGTCCACAGCACACTTGCACGTTGTGAACAGCACACGCTTACAGCAGAAAGACGACGTACAGAATGGCGCACCCACAGACTGCGTTGTCTTCTATATCTTTCACATCACTAGCAGCGCCATGTGTTGTTGAAAACTGTAACTACTGTAATTTCGAAAGTGTGTCCACCTGAAAATGTACTGTTGTCCCAAGCATATTGCAACAAACGGTGTATTTCTATCGCTGCTCGTTTAGTTTTTATTGCCGTTTCAAATATACCGGTCATTTTTGAAACACCCTGTAAATACATATGATATTAATCAGTCCTCCTTTCCTGTCCTTTCCTTCAAATCCCATACTCTAAGCCTGCCCTGAATTGCAGTTCTGGGTAACTTTTTCACAATCTACCCCTTTTCCTAGACGTCTCCAGTCATTTTCCTTCACCCTTCACCCTTCTTCCTTCCACTTCAACCCTTCTGCCTGAAGAAGGAGCCTCTGGTTCCGAAAACTTGCCAATCACAACAGTCCTTTATGTGTGTGTGTTCTACCCCTGCTTGGTGAGTAGATTTTTTATCTACCCAATTAAATAATTTTATCAATAATTGATTGTTTTCATTGTTATAATTAATTTGATCAATAATTGATTATTTTCATTGTTATAATTAATTAGATCAGAAGTCATCTGGGGTTACACAGCCCTACAAGACTTACATAAACTGTGCCTATTGTACCCACCTTGTAGAAAGTGTGAACCCTCCCAGGTGTGCATATTCATGCAAATATCCCCTAGAAAACTTACCATACTGGTGTACAAAGCTTAAATTCAAGTTTTATCTTCTATCTGATAGATTTTTTCTTCCTCCCCCCCCCCCCCCCCCTCTCTCTCTCTTACCCAGTCTTAGCTCAAAAATGGTATGTAAATGCACTGACCATCATTTCGGGAATGGGCATTATTGCTTCTGAACATAGCTGTCCCTTGGAACTGTCACTTTTGTACATTTCTTATGCAAAACCATACAGTACCCACATTCATCACGCAGGATACATCTTGCAGATACCTTGTATTGCCACCCCTTGGCCAGACAAGCATACAACATTCTCCTACCAACAATATACTATGCTATTCAAAAGTAAGAACAATACTCTCCCATTATGACTAAGCATATATGTGCTTATATTATGGAAACGATAGTTGTTACTCACAGACAGGCGCAAAAAAAGGACTGTCAAACAAGTAAGCTCTTGCGCCCCCCCCCCCCCCCACCCCACTCTCTCTCTCTCTCTCTCTCTCTCTCTCTCTCTCTCTCTCTCTCTCTCTCTCTCTCTCTCTCACACACACACACACACACACACACACAAAGTCTCTGGCCACCAAGACCATACTGTCTGCAGCAGTGCGTGATGGGAGAAGCAGCCTGGACAGTGAGGATAAGGAGGAGACTGGGGCAGGGAAGGGGAGTGATAGCAGGGTAGGGATGGGGACAGTAAAGTGCTGCTGGTGGTAGCATACCGGGATGAAGTGTGGAGAGGCTGGGGCAGCTAGGTGCAGTTGGGGCATTAGACGGAGGGAAGAGAAAGGGGTGAGGGGCAGTGGAAAATGAGTGAATTAAAATAATTGGGTGCATTTGTGGCATTGGGAAGGATCCATATGGCACAGGCTGTGAAGCAATCAATGAAATGTGTCACATAGGGCAGCGGCCTCAGCAACCAAATGATCCAGATGTGTCTTGGCCACACTTTCTCGATGATGTGGAGAGACAGCATGTTGGTTGTTGTTCCCACGTAGAACGCAGCACAGTGATTGCAGCTTAGCCTGTAGATCATATGACTGGTAGTCCTGCCTTTGATGGGATAGGTGATGCTTGTGACCGGACTGGAATAAGTAGTGGTGGATGTATGGGAAAGACCTGTGAATAGCAACTATCCTTTTCATTGTATTGTCGTTATTCTATCCTGCAATTTCCACTGTTCGTGCTTGTTTCATAATCCCCAGAAATGCCAGATATGCTGTGTTCTCACATCTTACAACTAGCAAAAGGCCTGAATGTTACCCCCTAAGTGCTCAATATGGCTTCAATAGATCTAGTCAAAATTTCTTATAGCATAAATTTTGAAGTTTTTAAGGCAATTTTAACATTCCTTTTTCTTTCCACAGACGTTTTTCAGCAAGTGCAACCACCCTATGATGAGGCATACTTTTGATAACAAATGGTCCCTCATGTAAAGGATGGAACTTTATTCTTACTGTAACAACATTTAAGCTTTGTTTGTCAAATTTTAGCAACGCTTGATTTCCCGCATTGATTTATACTTCTTTCCCTTTTATCTCCTTTGTTAATAATTCTTTAATATTAATTTGTACTCCTTGTTGTGGTACTTTCTCATTTGGCCAGCCAATCCATTTCGGTAATGATTCGTCGTCTAATTTACAGTCTGTTACTTTTGTAGGTGATATTTTTGTAACTGAATGTGCTAAGTTGTTTAAAACTACTACAAAAACCTTGATCATCTCAAACCATCTTATTATTGCAGTATGCTCTCATTTTCCTCTACAGATTAGCTGGAGGATGGTACCTGGATATTAAAATACGTTACATTTTCATATGTTAGAAATTCTTTGAAATTTTCAGCAGGAATTTGTGCTCCTTTATGGGCTAGAAGAATAGTGATCACTTAGTTTAGCTGTCACTATGCAGGTTGTAACTTTCTTCATAGGATATAATGGTTCTACACTTCAATCAGCTTAGGATTGCCACAAGAATAGATGTCATTCCTCCTTGCAAATTGTCTATTAAAGTGTCATTTCCAATTTCATTGTCAATTTATTTAGTCATGGTTTGTGTTGGTTTCTGTATTAGCCATGTGATTTATAGTATTATCTGGTAGTGTAGTTTCAGCCATCAATTGTATTTCTTGTAAATGTGATGTACTAACTTCAACTTGTAAACAAACTTCTCCTTCTGACGGTCCTTTTTATTTCTGTTCCAGATTTTGGTGAAACGTCTACATGATGGTCCAAGTGAAGGTAGCACATTAGTCATGGACACCAAACCTTTTGAGGTTATTTACAAAGTATATCACATAGATAGCATGATAATGCTTGGAGTCATTAACAGTTTAGAATACTGCCTATCTTCTTCTGATGAAAGTGAAAGAAGAGAAGTGTTGGAGTTTCTGTGTTGTTTTTTCTCAGAACAGCATTCAAGTGTTGCTTCAGACTATAAGAAACTGTGGAATGCTTTTCTTTTGAAGTGTGTAAAGCATTTTTTGTAATATTTCAAATAATGGTGACTACGTATGAAGAAAAAAAAATACTGAGATCCGCTTACTTTCTTTTCAGGCTACGAGCTGAAGAAATGGCTGGAGATGTTGTGTGTAAGCACACATACAATTTTCTTGTGAATCATCCCGAACTAAGTTCGGATTATAAACGTTTGCTCAAAAAATTAATTCGTACCAAAAGACCAAGTTTACGCAAGGAGCTGCTGTTCCAGATAACAAAAGCAATACTCCATGAGAGCAGCTTAATCTTGCATGATGATCAGTTGCTGCAGTTAATGGCAGAACGCATAAGGACAGATTTTGTGAGCTTTTCCATATTCTTGTTACGTGCAATAATGGTATAAAGTAACGTCACATGAAATGTCATGTAGGTGTTCTACTCTGAATTTTCAGGTCGATGTACGTTTGTGTGCGCTGAGATGTTTAGGACTGATATGCAGGGAATACCCTGCTGCTGCCTGTCCTGTTCTCAAAGAAAGGATTATTTGGCTACACAATTTTTTACTGGAACATTACATTAATAGTAATTCCAGTAATAGTGATAGGTATGCTTATTTCTCAAATGTTCCTCTCATCTGTACAAAAATTTATTTATAACTTGCATATAGTTCATGCACAAAAGGCAAATAAATAAATTTGAAAAAGTCTCTTAAAGGGAGCAGGTTTTTCTACATTGAGATGACAAACGTTTTTGGATAGCTATATGCACATATAAAGATGACAGTAGTATCATGTACACCAGGTATAAAAGGGCAGTGCATTGGGGAACTGTTATTTTTACTCAGGTGATTCATATGAAAAGTTTTTCGACATGATTATGGCCACACAATGGGAATTAATGGACTTCAAACAAAGAATGTTATTTGCAGCTAGACACAGGGACATTCCATTTCAGAAATTGTTAGTGAATTCAATATTCTGAGATCCACAATGTCAAGAGTGTCCCAAAAATACCAAATTTCAAGCATTACCTCTCATCACGGACAACACAGTGGCTGATGGTCTTTCCATAATGGTCAAGAGCAGTGGCATTTGCATAGAGTTTTTGGCGCTAACAGACAAACAACACTGCATGAAATAAGTGCAGAAATCAGTTTGGAATGTACCACGAACATATATATTAGGACAGTACAGTGAAAGTTGGCATTAATGGGCCATGGCAGCAGACGACTGATGCATGTGCCTTTTCTAACAGCACATCATCATATGCAGTGCTCTCTTGGACTCATGACCATATCGGTTGGTTCTCAGACACTGTAAAACTGTGGCTTGGTAAGATGTGTCTGGATTTCAGCTGGTAAGATCTGATGGCAGGGTTAGTGTGTGGCACAGACCCTATGAAGCCATGGACCCAAGTTATCAGCAAGACACTGTGCAAGCAGGTGGTGGCTCCATAATGGTGTGGGTGTATTTACATGGAATGGACTGGGACCTTTGTTCTAACTGAGTTAATCATTTGACTGGAATTGGTATCATTCAGCTACTTCAAGACCATTTACTGCCATTCATGGACTTAATGTTCCCAAAACAGTGGACTTTTTATGGATGACAATGTACGATGGATTTCTTAAATCACAGAGTGTTTGGTCTCCTTTAAAAATCAACTCTGTGATGGTGAGAAGATCAGATATTTATGTCGGTATTAAAAATTTTGCTGGTGTATTTGTGTGATGTATCTTGAAATGTAACATGTGCTAAACAGATCAACATTATAAGTGAAAGCTTAGCTTCTCTTGTAGCTTATTAATCTTCAAGACAAATATTATATGCTGCTTTGGATCTGTGATGAAGAGACAGTCCAAGAGTGGCTGTCACATGCCAGATTCCGGGGTGCAACTCCTAAGCTGCACAACTGGATGAATAAAACGAGGCCGTCACTGTACATCGTCATAGTGGGAACTGCGACAGATGGCAGCGACATCTTTGGGATAAGGAAGCCCTTAGACTCTCCTGTGACCACTGAAGCTCTCTCCCTAGGCAAGGACCTTAAGCCACAGTGCTTCAGGTGCCAAGCTGAAAGGTATGTGGCAAAATACTGCCGCAACTTGCCACGGTGCGTAAAGTGCACCACACCTGCACCTGTGAAAGGTGACGAGAAAAGGCACCAACTTGTGCTCGCTGCAGTGGTCCACATGTGGCAAACTGACGTGGCTGCACGGCTTTCGCCAGCAATGGCTGTGCTGGAGACAAGGCACAAATCGAGAAGCAATGACGACGGCGCCGTATGTGCTGCCGAATGAAGACACAACCGGAAGGAGAGAAGACAGCTCCCACTGCCCACAGGCAGCCGGAATATTGTGCCAGTGAGAGTGGTGCGGGGGACCGGCAACCGGCGTTAGTGCAGCAGGCGCCGCAGGTGCAGGAGATGCACGCCATGCTGGCGGTTGTGGCAAAGGAAGCGATAGAGGCCTTCAAAGCCACCATGGACGCAGATAGGGCAGCTTTTAAGGCCACCCTGACTGCAGAGATGGATGCGGCATGCAGCCAAATGTGGTAATTGTACTTGCAGATGGCACACAACATCTGTGGATATGTTCCACAGACGAAGAAGACACCTGCCACCTCTCCCCTTATGGAACAGCCGGTGGAAGCGCAAAACGCAGCGGACGCACTGAAGAGGAAGATGAGAGCTGCCACAATAACGCCGTAGCCCATCGGTTCCGAGCAGCTCCTCTTCGGCGAGTGTGCTACCACAGCAGTCAGAACGCTTGAGGGTATGGGCTGTGTCATCCCCTACACAGGGGGAGACACAGCTGTGGCCCTCACTGAGCCTGTCAGCACAGCCTACAAGTGAGGAGTGGTACCACTACGCGACCACTCATCTCTGAGTGCTTGGCTTCAACCCTAGTACGCCAGACACCGATGGGCAACCTGGGCCTTCCCCCGCACCAAGTCACCAACGATGTAGCATGGCAGGGGGCTCTAACAACCTGAACTGCAGCACACCGTGCTGCAGCACTGTCAATGACTGATCTCTTATGATGAACATATGGCTTGATGTCGCATCCTCTTGCATGATACCCAGTGCTAAGTTAACCCATCCTTGCATGACCTATCGCAGTCAGCAAGATTCCACTACTGCTCTTACTGCCCGACCTAACTATCTCAGAGGTTTTTTTCCCTTGGTGCTTGCCTTGGCACTTTCTTCCCTCTGCCCTTCAAACCTTTACCCTTCATTCGAATTTCGACCCAATATATCTCCAGATGAGCCCGTATTAATGGTTAACCTTAACCAGACATATGCAAACATCGCAGTACCCACATCCTGCAACACCTCACATTAGTGAAAACTAACCCTTAAGCAGAGATGGTGGTAGACCTTTTGAGTTGGCCATCATGCTGGTGTGGGTGTGGAAAGGCTACACCTCTTAAAAAGACCTCATCCTGCTTTCACTTTACCACCCATTCATTTTGTAGGTGGTTTGGGGGATAGCAGCGTCCATTTAAGAGTCAGGTCAGGGTGACCAGCATGAGGAATGTTGCAGCCAGATACTTGATTTCACCAACCTCAGCTTATGGTTCCTCACTGCCAGCCACTTCTACCCCCATACCTTTCCTTGTATACTTTCAATATCCCATGTTAGTCCTATTTGGTGTGGGTCCCACATGACCTTGCTAGGTAGGTTGCATTTTCCCATTATTATATCAGTGAATCAGTCTACTATCTGCTTTACCTACAACTGAACTATGTGATTATTCTATTTCATATCCCTACAGATTGTCACATATTGTAGTTGTAGGATACTACATCATTAGCCAAATGAGACATCATTGTCATTTTTTAGTGCAAGTACGACTTTGAAATTTTTTCAAAAGCTAACTTTTTATTTGTGCAGCCTTTTTTCAAATACTGCTTCACCATAGATAACTGCATCATCTGCAAAACACATGACACTAATGTTGATATTGTAGCGTCCTGTGGTCGGAAGGAAAGAACTAACAGTCAACTTTGAACACACTTAATTATAATGCCTTCTGGCATGCACTAATTCTCAAATGCAAGAACTAGAAAACCCCACAATTCTTGTGGTGGCAAAAACCAGATAAGAATACAAGACAATGAAGGAAAATAATGACCAAAATCTACTCTTAAGTCTTCTGGAAATCTAAAAATATGGAATCAGTAAGACATCCTCTGCCAGTAGCACTCATTACTTTATGAGAAGAAAGAGCTAGTTGTGTTTCAGAACGATATTTTTTGAATCCCTGTTATCTGTTTGTCAATAAATTGTTTTCTTAGAGTTAATTCATAATGTCTGAAGACAATGTATGTTCCAAAATCTTGCTGCAAATATACTTAGTGATATGGGTCTGTAATTCAGCAGATTACTCCTTTTTTGAGTATTGGTGTGACCTGTGCAACTTTCTAGTCTTTAGGTACAGATCTTTCAATGAGCAAGCAGTTGCATATGATTGCTAAGTGTGGAGCTATTGTATCAGTATGCTCTGAAAGGAATCTCATTGGTATATGATTTGGACTGGGGACTTTGCCTTTATTAAGCAATTTAAGTTGCTTCACTATGCCAAGAATATCTAATGTTTAAGTTACTCATGTTGGCATTTGTTTTTGATCCAAATTCTGGAATATTTATGTTGTCTTCTTTGGTGAAGGAATTTTAGAAAAGTGTGTTTAGTAACTTTGAATTATCAACAAAGTACGGAAAGACAGATTGCTATTTACCATAAAGAAGACACGTTAAGTTGTGGACAGGCACAATTAAAAGGCACATACATAAAGCTTTCAGCCACAGCCTTCATCAGTCTCTCTCTCTCTCTCTCTCTCTCTCTCTCTCTCTCTCTCTCTCACACACACACACACACACACACACACACAATTCATACACACAAGCAAACACACCTCGTACGTACAACTGCCAACTCCGGTATGTTGGGCAAGAATGCTCTGGTGTAGTGGTGCTATCATTGGTAATAATTACCATTGCTACCGCATAGCAGAGGTGATTATTTTGAATTGCTGCTGGTTTACTTTACGTATCAGCAGAATCTTTGTGGAGTTTCTGACAGATTTCACATCGGAGTTTCACTGTAGAAACTATTGAAAGCATATCACATTGAAGTCAAAACTAAATTTTGAGGTTTTGTAAAGTGTCACTGTTGTTGGAGATTTTGCATTCTTTAACTCTGGTATGCTTTTTAATTGCTTCTGCAACAGTGTTCTGATGTGTTTTGTGGACCATGGGGTATCAGTACCACCTCTTATTAATTTATTTGGTAATATGTCTCTCAGTAGCTGTCGATACCATTTCTTTGAATTTAAATCACAGCTTGTCTATGTTTACAGTGTCAGATTAGGAGGAATTGATTGTTAGGACAGCATCAAAAGAATTTTTATTTGCTTTTTAAAAATAGAGCTGCTTTGCATTTATTTTTGGTGGATTTGGATGTAACAGTATTCAGTCTTCTTACAGCAACCTTGTGGTCACTAATTGTATATCCATCTTGATGCCCCGTTTGTTCAGAATTATTTATTACTGAGAGATCATGTTTGTTTTGCAACCATTCACACTTTGAGTGAGTTCCTGAACTAACTGTTCAAAATAGTTTTCGGAGACTGCTTTCATTGTGATATTGGATGACATTTTATGCCTATCACCAAATTAAAACGTATGTTTCCACCTGCATATTGAGGATGGATTGAAGTCATCACTAATTATAATAGTACAAGAGGAGTATCTATTTGAAATGAGACTCAAGTTTTCTTTGAACTCTTCAGCAACTGTGTCATCTGAGTTGGAGGGGAGGGGGTTGGGGTTGACAAAAGGAACCTATCATTAATTTATTCCAGTTGTCAAGTGTAACCTCTACCCATGCTAATTCACAAGGAGTATGAACTTCAGTTTCACTATAAAGCCTGCAAAATGAAGTTACGATATTTATGTAGAAGTTTATCTGCATAGTGGAGCTGTGCTTGAAATTTACCCACCTTGGTTTAATAGTAACACCTGTAAAATAGTTCATTGTACTGTTCATATGACTGAGCCTGAAGGGAAACAGTCATGTGAATAGTAATAGCAATTTTTGCCTTCCTCAAGAAAAGATATACATAACATTTATAATTTCCAAAGTCAGATATGAGAAATAACCTCTGAGAGATAACCAGATAATTCATTTCAAACAATTGAAACTCCAGGTAGGGACATCAACAATATAGGAAAAGACAGATTGCTGCTTACCGTAAAGATGACATGTCAAGTTGCAGACAGGCACAATCAAAAGACACGTACAGGGTGGCGCACGAAATGTGTTGCCAATTTTTTTTTTTTTCACAATTTACGACACACATTAGAATCCTGCTGGGATCTCTACAGCAGTACTAGCAGAGCTTGGAAAAACAAATGAGTTACGAAATGACGTATAATTCACGATACTGCCGCTAGGAGATTAGTAAGAGGCTATGACTGACAATGGAAGACTGATGACACAGCAACGATCGGCAATTGTGTTACTTTTTCATGAAACGAAAAGCTTTGTGACTCAGAGGTGTTTTCAACAACAGTTTCACACACGATGGGTCCCTTGCAAGAAGACCATCCACAGGTTGTACGATAAATGTGTACAGGAAGGAACAGTATTGTAAGCGAAGCGACCTCGGCCTAAGCCTGTTTGTTCGCCGGAGAATATTGAAGCGGCACGAGTTACTGTACAGAGAAGCCCGGGAAATCTTGTAGAAAGGCAGCGGTGCAACTGGGAATATCCAGATGCTCCGTTCAACGCATTCTTAAAAGTGACCTCCATATGAACCCATACAAAATGACCTGTGCACAGAAGCTCACTGAAGAACACAAGCAGCAGAGACTACTGTTTGCTCAGTGGGCAGAGGATAGGGAAGAAACTCTCAACAACGTTTGGTTTTCAGACGAGGTGCATTTTCATTTAGACGGTGTGGTTAACAAACAAAATGTACACTTTTGGGCCACTGAAAACCCACAAGTGCTTCCTGAACGACAACATTATGCTCCGAGGATTACAGCGTGGGCAGCAATTTCCAGTCATGGACTTATTGGACCCTTTTTCTTTGAAGAAACTGTGAACAGCTAGTGTTTTGAGCATGCTTCGCAATAGCTTCATTCCACAGCTTCTTGCTACTGACTTTCCCTTCAACACGCAGTGTTTCATGTAAGATGGAGCAAGGCCACATACTGCAAACACTGTGTTGGAGTTTTTACACAAGCATTTCGACATGGGGATCATTTTACTCAGGTTTCCAGGTCACTTCAATGATGGACAAAATTGGCTCCCCAATAGTCCAAACCTGAACCCATGTGACTTTTTTCTTTGGGGTACCTAAAGGAAAAAAATTTCCACGTAATTTAATGGAGCTCAGAAGACTTATTCTTCAAGCTTGCAGTGAAATTACAGAAGACATGTGCCGTTGGGTAATCACTAAATTCAGTGTTCGTTTGAAGGAAGTTAGGAAACGAAATGGTGGAAATATTGAGCATGTGCTTGCCACAATCTTCATCAGTAAAGAGTGTACACCGTTCAGGCGCGTGCGCACGCGCGCGCGCCCACACACACACACACACACACACACACACACACACACAAGACTGTCAACTCCAGAACCTTGAGCCAGTATTAAACTATCATCTGCAATGAAACCAAAAATCTGGAAGGGAGGATGTGGGGAAGGGGAATGGATAGTAGTGTACAGGTGGGGAGAGAGACAAATGCTGTCTGATGGAGTGTGCAGGAACTAGATTGGCAACAACTGCAGTGTCAGGTGGTTGTGACGCAGGCAGGTGGGAAGGAAAGGAGCAAATAAAAAATCAGCAGCAGGGAAAGATTGGCTAAAGCGTTGGTAGAGGGCTGAAAATGAACAGAGTGGGAGATGAGAATGGGGAGGAGAAGATAGGACAGAGATAATTTTTTCCCTACGTAAAATCATTTCTTTACGAGCATTTGTGGTTCCATTTGGTGCTGAAATATAGAACCACAAAGGGTAAATCAAATCTTAAATCCTATTTTTTAAACATTGGACAATCATATAAAAACAGACTGTTTGACTATTACACACTCCCTCAAATGGATGCCTCCATTGGGGTGTCAAACTAGTGCGTGCTGGAGGAATTTTTTGTATTTATAAACTGGATGGGATGAGAAGGAAAGACCTCTTTGGCTCAGTGAGAATGTCCATGCAAAGTGGTATTCATCTACGGAAATACTCATAACTTCACTTGGAAATTTTTTTTTGTAAGTTAAGTGGGACATATGGTTAAAAGAAATGCAACTATTTAAGCAGTAAAGTTATGAAGAAAATTACAAAACAAATTAATTTTTCAGTTTGCAATTTCCAGCAAAATTACGAGGGCATTCAAAAACATTTATATCACATTTCTCCAACCTGATCAGAACCTAGTTTGGGTTTTAAATAATTTCCAATATTCCAGGCTTTCTAATAAAATAAAAATTTTAATGGCAGACAGGCCCAATTAAGAGATACTTATGTATAGCTTTCAGCCATAGCCGTCATCAGTAAATGGGACACACACAACAAAGCACACCTTTCATTGTGCCTGTCTGCTACCTGACATGTCTTCTTTATGGTAAGTAGCAATCTATCTTTTCCAACATTGTTGATATTCCTGCCTGGAGTTTCCAGTGTTGGAAAAATTTTAATGGGTTTTCTACGAATGGACACACAAATTAATTAATTATTTTATTTACTTAGCATCCTTGTGTCTCATCATTATAAAAATGATATAGGATTATGTCAGACATTGCCTTACATAGCAAATAGGACATGAAAAGATTTACAATTATATGTACGTAAATAAAATATTATTACGTATAACATGAAACCATATGCGTAACAAAATTCATAATATGCTAAATTAGAATAATTAGATGAATACAATTTAGTTTTCAAATAAAAGGGAAATCCAATTACTTTTTACTGTGATGAAAATGGGTCATTCTACCAGATTTAGAAGTAGGAAACCGGAATTTGATTGTAATAATTATGTCTGTTGTTTGAAACTGATAAACTATATTTTATTCAAAATAATCTCCATTGCTATTTATACATATCTCCCACCTCTCCAGCAGACTATGAGTGACACACACACACACACACACACACACACACACACACACACACACACACACACACAAAAGGTTAATCCTTTGAAGTGAGCCAGTTTGCGAGCCACTTTAATACGAATTCAAGCTTTATTCCATGATATAGTGACCCTGTGATGCAGATAGATGATAATGGGACAGAGCTAAGTCTTGAGAATAGCTGCATGTCCTAGTATTTCCCAACTGAATGCCTCGATCGTTGCCCTGACCCGTTTTCCTGTGTGTGATATTGTGTTATCATGGGGCAATATGACTTGTGTTGCCTTTTTCCATATTCTGGTCATTTTTCACGTAATGCTCGATTGAAATCAATCATTAATGTTGGTAGCATCAGTGGTGACAATTTCACCAGGTTTTAGCAGCTCATTGTCTTCAGCAGGGCATTGTCTTCTTTTCAAAGCCATTTGATCTTACAGTGGATGTCGATGGTCTGCTGGATTCACCCTTGATTTACGACACTTAGGATTCTCAAAATATACCCATTTTTCATCACCTGTCACTATTCAATGGAGAAACGACTTTCTTTTGTATTTGGTGAGTAGCATTTCACAAGTGGTCTTCCGATTTGCTTGCTATCTTTCATTCAGTTCATGTGGAACCCATTTGTCCACTTTCTGCGCATTTCCCACAGCTTTCAACTGAAGAGAAATTGCTTTCTATGTGACCCATGAGTTTACGATGAGTTTGAGTATCATCTTCATCCAATAATGCCTACAATTCGTTGCCTTTGAACTTTCTTGTGGTTTTCTGTGCTTGTCATTTTTTGAACCACTCAAAACATTGTTTTCCCAAAAGCATGTTCGCCGAAAGATTCGACAAGCATTCGATGTAATTCAGCAGCAGTTTTCTTCAAATGATAACAGAAAACCAATGCTGTCTGCAAATTGTAGTTCGTAGGTGCAAACCTCGACATGTGTACAGGTTTGAAACAGATACCGATGTTGAAACTTGGGTCACTTTGTGTTGGATATTTGTTGTCAGCCATTACAGGAAGCAGATGGAGCTGTAGACGGGGTCTCACAGGCCCTATGCTGTTGGCTAGAACCATCTGTAGGGAAATTCCGGTTTCATTCTTCTACACCTGTTAAATAAGTTCATCCGGGCTGAAACCCACGAGAAAACTGATCTGACATAGCATACTCATTTGCGATTGCGCCGTGCCAGCAATAAGGCCTGAGTGAAATATCAATAACATTCCTCATATTTCATAAACGGTTTCAGATATTGAAATGAGATTTGGGCAAATTATAGCAAGCAAAGAGGAGAGTATTTTACCATATAGTTATTATGTAAAACTTCATTATTTACTGTGTTATTCCAATAACTACAGACTTCTCTCAGTGAAAGAATGTAATATTTAAGTGCCATCGATAGCTGGTGAAGCTAGAAATGCTGTGGGTTTTGGAACAACATATGTGAAGACATTACACATTTTTTGTACCAAGGGTCTGTTTTTTCATAAGCAACTGACTTTACTTTTCCTCGGTCTCTCACTTAATAAATCACTGTTTCAGAATTCTCTCGCAACTGTGCCTGTGGAAAATGTTAGAGAGGTGAGACAGTGTAAACTCGCTGTGTTTTGGCAAAAGCAGCGAATTTTGACATGGCAGCCACAGAAATGCATAGGCTTTACTCAAAATTCGCTGCTCATGACACATCTCTGAAAGTTACATTTTCGGCAGAGGCGGCAGTAGATCTTTTTTTGAACGGTCACCAAGCAAGGGTGGGTGTGGAGGGGCCCTACTTAATATTTACAAAAAATGTGGGAGTAGGCTTCGATTTAGAATGGCACTTTCCCCTCCAGCTCTCGACATTTCCCCCAACAGTGCTCTGAGTGATCACCACCACTGCCGCTCTCCACACGCTTCCCCAGCCAGTTGCACATCTAGTGGCCATGGCATTTTGTGTGCACTGTACAATTCTAGTAATGTGCTTGATTCAGTTATGCCAACCTGTATAAAAAGTTTTCCAAAGGTATAAAACAAGAGTGTTCCTTCTCAGCCCAAAAGAATGACTCTGCTGATGCAGGTTAGTCGAGGAAATGTAATTCATCATCTCCTCCTTCATCACACACATTCTTGACAAAGGCAGTTCACCGTCTGTAAGATATACATTTGCTACAGATGAATTTTGTTGAGACTAGGTGCATCTTCCTAGCAGGGCATTTTCATTGAATGAAAAAATTGAGGCTGACTTTTTAGAAGTAGTTACTTTTCTAATTTATAATGAACCACAGAAAAGTGGGTTTTTAATTGTGAAAATTCCTGGTTCCAGGTATTGTGCATATTGTCAGATACCTCTTATTGAGGTTCTTGCATAGGAAATCAATTTTGATGTACTCTAAAAGATGGAATAAACATTTGTCAGTATCAGTCTTGCAGAAATTGTAAACATCAGATGTAGTTGTTATTTGGAGATGAACATCATCTAGTTGAAGACTAGCTTTTCTCAATACACATTTTGTAGTTTGTCCCAATCCATCACACACAGATTTACTGTAGATAGTAGCAAAAAGGGAATGTTCAGCATCAATAGCAAAAATATTTGTGTCAACACAAGTTTTAAAGCTTTTTTGTTATTGAGCATTACATCCATCCTTGAAATAATTCAGTTTCTTGTCTCATGGTTAATGTTCAACCAACCGCTTAAATGTGTATTTCAGAATAGCATTTAGAAATCGTACATCAAGCTCCACATCATCACTTATAAAGCAGTGGTTTACTGTTACCAATTTATTTTCATCGTTTATCATGCAAACTCAAACAGGATAGATTGCACAGCTGTTTCATGTCCAGTGGTAACTCCTGATTTCATTTTGAGTTACAAAACTGTAATTTCCTGCACAGTCCATTGACAGAATTACTTTTTTGGGAGTTAGATTATCTTTCAAATTTTTCAGGGATCTTGCCTGACACTTCATTTATAAATGATGATGTCTAACCTTCTAACCTGGTGACTTTCTGACTTTCCTATCCAAAATTGTGAAGCATTTTTATTTGGTAGTTAGAATAATTGTAAAGATAGAATTATAGGAATGAAACCAGAAAATCAAAAACTTACTTTAGAGTGATCTTTTTATTGACATTTAACATAAATAATATGAGGAACCTTTCCACACACAAGCTTGGGAATATGGATATAGAATTGCTGCCATGGGGAGGTACATGTGTAAGCACGTGAGTGAGACTGAATAAGGTGAAAAATGCAGCTCCTGATGTTTCAGACAGGAAAATAAGAACCTCCAATCTTCCAGAGTAACAGAAAATAATTTGACAGGAAAATAGCAGACTACACTGTTTCATAGCAACATAAATGAATCAAGGAAAATTACTAACAAAGAGATATAGGGGCTGGCCAGGACTTAGCTCAGTACAGCCGTTAGATACACAAAAAACAGAATCGAAAATTTATGTTCCTAGTTTTCGGAACAAATGCTCCTTCATCAGGGAGGAGAGGGGGGAAAGAAAGGGAAGAAAGGAAAGTGGATTCAGTTACTCACAACCCAGGTTATGAAGCAACAGGGAAAGGAAAACAGGGAAGGTAGCAAGGATGGAGGCATGGTTGTCAGAGGGAAGCCAAAGATATTCTACTGTAAGTATGGTGCCAGCTTCAAACCAAAGAGGGTGCATACAGAAGTAAAGAGGTACATAGTATAAAGAAAAACACAACTATGTAGGATGAAAAGATGCGTGAATGTCTAAAGAGGAAAGGGAAAGAGGAGAAGACTGAAGAGTAAATGGGAGTTAGGTTGTTTAACGTAGGTTCAGTCCAGGGGGATGGCGGGATGAAACGATGTGTTGGAGTGCAAGTTCCCATCTCCGCAGTTCAGAGGGACTGGTGTTGGGTGGGAGAAGCCAAATGGCACATACGGTTAGCAGGTTCCTAGGTCCCTAGAATTATGCTGGAGGGCATGCTCTGCTACTGGGTATTGGACATCTCCTAGGCGGACAGTTCGTCTGTGTCTGTTCATGCGCTCAGCCAGTTTAGTTGTTGTCATACCGATGTAAAAAGCTGTGCAGTGTAGGATAACTGTATCAGAGTTGGTATATGACACGGATACTGTCTGCTTCTGATCTAGCTTCTGATGGAGTAGGATAACCATGTGTGCAGGACTGGAATAGGAAATTCTGGGTGGGTGAATTGAGCAGGTCTTGCACTTGGGTCTTCTGTGGGGATATGATCATTGTGGCAAGGTGCTGGGACTGGATTGACTAGGATATTGGATTGGTGTTGGAGCACCACTTTAGGAGAGGTTTGAAGGATCTTGGGTAGGATGTCCCACTATTCAGGCATGGTGATAGATAATCATGTCCAGAAATGAGGGACATTCTAACAGAGATCATTTGCACTGCTCCTTAAGTCATGTTCCGTCGCCCATCCAACATCCAGTCCCAACCCCTTGCTACATGGATCATATCCATGTGGAAGAAAAAGGGGCAAGACCTGCCCTATCCAGCCACCTAGTGTATCCAGTCCTGTCATAGACTTATCCTACTCCATAAGAGGCCAGGCCACATGTGAAAGCATCTATGTCATACATCAACTCTGCTGCAGTTACTGCACAGACTTTTATATTGGTGTAACTACCAACCAGCTGTCCACCCGGATAAATGGCCATTGCCAAACTGTGGCCAAGTGCAAAGTGGGCCATTCCATGGCACAACATGCAGCTGAACATAAAATGCTTGTTTTCAGTGGTTGCTTCAGAATGCGGGCCGTTTGGATCCTTCTCTTCTTCACCATCGTTTCTGAACTGTGCCTCATAATGACGCGTCTGGCAGCATTGCCCTGTCACCTAGTAGTCCCTGCATGCTCCGCCAGATAGGGCCCTTCTCTCCCCCCCATCTGTACCCTGCTACCCTTCACCTTTCCCTGCCCCACTCCAGATCGCTGCTTTCATTCAATACAGTAATGATATGATGGAGTGTTGAACACAGCTCGACTGGTTTACAGTCCACAGTCCACTTAACCGCCATGCCACAGCTGTTGAAGGTCTCTTGATGTTGCAATGCTTAGGCTTTGACTGTTCACTGTTTCTGTTTCATTTTTCTTTTACAGTTCAGTGCATCTTCATGCTTTTTTCCCCACAGTTCATTACTTCTTTGTTTTCTTGCTTGATCTGTGGTCAGTTTTTGATGGTCTATCCACTGGGCTGTCTTGTTGCGATGGGCAGTTTCCCTTTTTAGTGTTTTGAAAGACAAAACCAAGCTTAGTGGTCCCAGAGTTTTTAACAGTCTGAGTATTTTGAAAAAAATCACTACAAGTTTATTTGTTTGTTTATATTTCTTTTGCCTGTAGTCATCAAATGATTGCTTTTCCAAATGTCATATTGTTACAGAGGTGTAGTGCATATTATCGTATGCACTTAGAATTATTAGTGTCATTGGAAATAGAACTAGTGGAAAGATTAGTACATATGAAGAAGGTACACATTGTGGAGAAAAGGGCTAGAAGACAAGTCACTATAAGAAAAGTGTAAACATGGAGATATACGTATTCAGTTGCCTGCTGGATAGTATCGGCCAAATAAAGAACATTAATACCCTTAAGCACAAAGTGAAAGAAATACTGGAGAAAAATTAATTTTATTCCTTGAATGAATTTGTGCTTGTGTGTGTGTGTGTGTGTGTGTGTGTGTGTGTGTGTGTGTGTGTGTGTGTGTAAAGTGATAGAATACAACATGTAATTATTAGTGAAGTACATCAGATGGCTGAATGAATGAATAAATAAATAAAGTTGTGTACATAGGTTTAACACACATTTACCTACAAAGGTAAATGTATAATACAGCTTAAAGTTCTTTCAGTGAATGCAGACATTTATTTACAAGAAACCTCTTTAATTTTGTTTTAAATGGATTCTCAGTATATTCTCATATCGATTGTGGCAATATCTTGTACCACATTGAGCAGCTGAAATATGGACTATGGTCTGTTACTTTGTTTCATTCATTGTCTGTAGTAACTGTGCTTATTTCCTGCATTGTGATTATGCACATCTTAACATTTAGATACGTCTGTCTATAATGTTTTACAAAAAAAAATGTGACATACACACACAAACACACAAGTGTACTGTGAGATGATTATTTTTGATGAGGGCATCACAACAGTGTGTAACCCCAAAAGCTCTCTTTAGTAGTAACAATATTCTGTTAAAATGCACATCAGTGGCACACTCTCAAAGCTCTACCCCATAACTTTGATAGTTTTCAAACACTTTTAAGTAATACTATCTGTGATGTCCACATATCGTAATTCTTTCTTGATATTCTGGAAATTTTATATTAAGTTGTAGCAAAATCAGATCTTGTTGGTCTTCATTCAGTTCTGAAAATTTTTGAAGAGTTTTTCCTGAGGTGTAGTTCATCAAATGACATAGTATATTTGAATAATTTTCTAACGCTACATGAAGTAATACTTTTCATTGTAATTAATTAAGTAGTACTTATTTTAAAACCATACTTTATTGCAAATAGACTGATAAATGGCTGAACTGCAAACAAAAATGATCTTTCCCACAAAAGACAGTGTAACTGCGGTCAAATGGACTGATTGTTGAATGTCAATAATATTGAACATTGCATATCAGTGACTGCCACATTGATTTTATGTTTGCACTGATTTCAAGCAAACTACTTCAGACACACCGAACACTTCATCACTGTGTGCAGTGGTTAAATGCACAGCTAAATATATATTTCAGCCTTTCAAATATTACTGAATTAATAAATTGAAATAAACTGTACACACTTAAGGTTAATTTGTCTGCCTAGAATAATTGATAAATGTGGTAAATGATACTACTGCATTTGAAGCAGTAGGTGCCAGGTTTGAATGAAGTTACTTGAATGACCCCTCTTTTCATCACAACAAAAAGTATTTTGTTTTTTCATGCAATTATGTGTCCATTCATAGAAAACTGATTAATATTTTTTTATTAGGAAACCTATGATCTTTGGAATTATTTAAGGTCAAAAATAGGTTCCCAGCAGGTTGGAGAAGTGATATAAGTGTTTTTCAATGCCTTCATAATTTTTCTAGAAATTGGAAAGTGACATACATAATATTTGTTGTAATTTTCTTTGTGACTTAAATACCTACGTAATTACATTCTGTGATCTGTATGGCTCTCTTAACTTCTGAAAAAATTAAATATCAAGAGCTTCATAAAGACCTGAGTTATGAGTATTTCTATAGGTACACTATGTGATCAAAAGTACCCGGACACAGGGCTGAAAATGACTTAAAAGTTTGTGGCACCCTCCATTGGTAATGCTGGAATTCAATATGTTGTTGGCCCACCCTTAGCCTTGATGACAACTTCCACTCTCACAGGCACATGTTCAATCAGGTGCTGGAAGGTTTCTTGGGGAATGGCAGCCCATTCTTCATGGAGTGCTGCACTGAGGAGAAGTATCGACGTCAGTCAGTGAGGCCTGGCACGAAGTCAGCATTCCAAAACATGCCGAAGATGTTCTATAGGATTTAGGTCAGGACTCTGCAGGCCAGTCCATTACAGGGATGTTATTGTGGTGTAACCATTCAGCCACACACCATGTATTATGAACATGTGCTCGATCATGTTGAAAGATGCAATCGTCATCCCCAAATTGCTCTTCAACAGTGGGAAGCAAGAAGAATCTTAAAACATCAGTGTAGGCCTGTGCTGTGATACTGCCATGCAAAACAACAAGGGACGCAAGCTCCATCCATGAAAAACCCAACTGCACCTTAACACCACTGCTCCTGATTTTACTGTTGGCACTACACACACTGTCAGATGACATTCACTGGGCAATCTCCATAACTACAAACTTCCATTGGATCGCCACATTGTGTACCGTGATTTGTCACTCCAAACAGTGTTTTTCTGCTGTTCAATCGTCCTATGTTTATGCTCCTTACAACAAGCGAGGCATCACTTGGTATTTACCGGTGTGGTATGTGGCTCGTGAGCAGCTGCTCTACCATGAAATCCAAGTTTTCTCACCTCCCACATAACTGTCATAGTACTTGTTGTGGATCCTGATGCAGTTTGGAATTCCTGTGTGATGGTGTGCACAGATGTCTGTCTATTACACATCACAACCCTCTTCAACTGTTGGTGGTCTCTGTCAGTCAACAGATGAGGTTGGCCTGTACGCTTTTATGCCTTACGTGTCCCTTCACGTCTCCACCTCACTATCACGTTGGAAACAGTGGACCTAGGAATGTTTAGGAGTGTAGAAATCTTGTGTACAGACATATGACACAAGTAACACCCTATCACCTGACCCCGTCTGAAGTACGTGATTTCTGTGGAGCACCCTATTCTGCTCTGTCAAAATGTCTAATGACTACTGACGTCACTGGTATGGAGTACCTAGCAGTAGGTGGCAGCAAAATACATCTAACCTGAAAAACATATGTTTTTGGGGTGTCCGGATACTTTTGATCATAATGTAAGTACCACTTTGCACGGACACTCTTGCTTTTGTAAAAAAAGAGGTATACTTATCTTTGTGACTTGTTGAAATATGAGTCTGCAACACTGCTTGTAATGTAACACAAAAAGGTGCTCAATGGCTAAGTGCAGATAATCACAGGTAAACTTCACAGTACATAGCATATGAAATTTACAGCAACTGTCTGTTCACTTCTAAGAGGTCACTAAAATGATGTTCCCTGTTTAAGTCAGCCTGGGAAGATGATCTGTAGCCAAGTGGGCAAGAGCTGCTCTTCTGTCTTCCAAGTAAGCTTCTGTTTGTCGTCGTCCAGCCATTGGCAAATTGAACTGAGCCAGCAGTTGGCTCTATCCTCAGTGCCGCCTGTGGTGCTGGTGGAACTCTTGTAGGTGCCAAGTTTCTATGGTAGTGGGACCAGCTCGTATCTTTGCACCTTGGTGCTTTTTCCCTGTCTTTGTCTTGTTTGGATGACACAGCATTTGCAGAGCCAAATTATCAGAACACCACGAAAATTAAAAATAAAAGAAAGTTTTAATCTGAGACCAAAAAAATTTCACAGAAGTTTTTATGTTGTAAGTCTATGAAAATGTGCAGAGTTTTGTGAAAATCCTAGGTGGACAATTACAAATCCTAAAATTATGGGGTGTTTTGACATGGAATGACCATATAGTGTAACACATATCTGACACTAATGAGTGAATCATTGAGTACCCTGCACTCAAACAATGACAACAAGAACACTATTATTAATAATAATGATGATGATGATAATGATGCTATTTTACATTTTCAGGGCAACAATAAAGCAGTTACTGTTTACTGCTATGGTACCAAAGGATGTAGTTAATGAAGAGAAGATAATATTACTGCAAAAAATTTGGTTGAAAATGTCTGAAAAAGCCCGGAAAGCTTTTCATGAAATGGGAGAGAGAGATTTCAGGTAAGGATTTTTGTTGGGTGTTGTATTTATTTCAGATGCTGGTATTGTTGACAGATCTAGATTAGCAGTACATGTTTCATTAGTTGTTTACTTCTTAATATTCTGTGGTAAAAAGCTAACTCACTGTCTGAGGTTCAAATAAAAGATGGAAAGCTATATATGTAGGAAGGAGAAGGTATCAAAATTTTTAGTCTCATTTGACAGGAAGAATGACAATCTCCGGTTACTTCTCTTGTATTACAGCTACCAAATCTTTACACATTTCTTTACTATGCTTTTTGTGGATGTATAATGAAACTTCAAATATGTGATAGAATCAAGATATCAATCTTTGATATGTTCATGTATAAAGTTAGTTAGTGAAATGAGATAATGGCAATATGAAAGCTAAGGTGGAAGCAAGTCCACACTGGATGAACAGCTATCATGTAATTACAGTATTAATGTGTGGCCTCCCAGTGATGGCAGTGTATCCTTAAAGTGAGAAGTATCATTCAAATGTTACTGTCTCAGATTAACCGGTTTCCATTCTCTGAAAAATACAGTGGCAAATTCAATCAATTGCCATTTCTACAATGAATATGACTAAAATGATTTTTTCATAGTCTTAACTCTGGTATGTATTTATTACATCATAGGTGCTATAGTTTAAAAACAGGCTGTATTTCATCAAGCATTTATTAAAAATCTGTCAGAGTTGCAGTACATATGTGTGACGACTAGTTTTGAACCAGCTGGTTCGTTCTCAAGCCTGGCTTACCGACACTGCACTGAAAGAGCTTTGTCTCAACTGCAAAACATCAAAATGGCAATACATGCTTTATAGAATGTTCACAGACCAGTGTCACAATCAACATGTATCTCTAAGCAAGTCAGAGTTTAGTTGGTGAATGATGCAACCAGCCACAAATATTATTAAACTTTTTTTGTGGTGCCATCTTCATATGGCTAATATTTTTAGTTACACAGATGTTTTGTCCAACAGCATGTTGTCTGCTCCCATACAGCACAAGAATGTTTGAATATTTTGTGCTATTTTATAAGTTGTTTAATTAATAAAAATACACAAAAATGCTTTCATTTATTTACATATGCTGCAAAATATTTATGTTCACTTACATAATTCTCAGCCAGCATATGCTGATTTCTTTTGTTGTGGTCCATGTGGTTTTCCAGGTTGGTATATGACATTGCTGATTTCACAGTTGGCATGGTTTATGATGAGGTAGGATAATCCCGTGGCAGGACTGGAATGGAAAATGATGAAGTGGGTAGGTGTTGCACTTGCCTTCCACAGATGTATGACCACTGCGGAAAGCGGCTGGGACTAAGTATGGCTTAGAGGTGGACTAGGATGATGTGGAGGTTGGGTAGGCAACAGAACACTACTTTAAGAGGGGCTGGGAAGGATGTTCGATAGGACATCATTGGAACTGGAAAACCACATGGGCCACAACAAATCAAATGACAGTCTACTGGACCGTATCTAAGTGAACACACTATCTTGCATCATATAGAAATAAAATAAATGCAAGCACATTTTTATTAATGAAACAATTTAATATGTGGCACTAAAATCTCAAATATTCTTGTGTAGTGTGGGAACAGACGACATGCTGTTGGTTAAAACATCTGTGTAACTAAAAATATTAGCCATCTGAAGATGGGCATGGTGGCTGAAAGCCAGTTAAGGCGCTAAAATAAAACGTTTAAAAAGTATTAGTGGCTGATTACATCATTCACCCATTATCACTAACAGCTGTGGGGTTCACAAGACCCAACATGGATAAAATAACATTAGATGTCAGAGTTTGATTCTGACTTGCTTTGAGGCACATGTTCATTGTGACAGCCATCAGCAAACATTTTATAAAGCATGTATTGTCATTTTGATGTTTTGGTGCAGCATCAGTAGGCCAGGCTTGAGAATGAACAAGCGGGTTCAAGATTAGTCTCCAAATGTGTGTGCTGCAGCTGTGACAAATTATTTATAAATGCTTCATGAAATATTAAAAAGATTGATGCTCTTGTCTCAACAAAATGTTGAAATGTCTTCCAGCTCCCTGGATGCAAGGTATGACTGCTGGTGAAGAGGGTAGCTACATGCTGGCCCAATATCACCTTGTTCTGTCTCATTAGGTGATGACAAGGCTCACAGCTTTGCTTCTACTCTGAAGCTGCTGCTGTTTTTGCCATGCACTGATGGCTGTCCACCTGCTGCAACTATTGACTTCAGCTGTCTTTGCTGTGTTGCTTTTTGATCTCCCTTAGTGCAGCAGACAGGGAGAGAGATAAGGTGATGCACTACCCAAACCTTTTTTTAAAACAATGTCAGTGAAATTGTGATGAGCAGTCATTTTGTCTGGTAAAGCAGTGTTGACATTGAGTCTTCTATGCGGATTCAGCTGCTGCTGGGGATACAGGCGACCAATTCCTAATGTCTGTTTTGTGTCTGGGAGAAAACCATAGGTGCATCTCACTGTTTGGGAATTATTCCATCGTTTGTCACAGCACGAGGATCTGCTTGTGCATTTACTGCTTGCTTGTGGCTAGTTTTGCACTAGGTGGAATGGGTAGATTTTGTAGTCTTTTTGAAAATGCAGGTGAACCAGGATCTTAAATTTTGGCTGAAATTTAGTTTTTGTTTTAATTAGTGAGTCTAACTCTTTTGCTAACTTATGACAAGGTACTGAAACTGAAGACACTGCAGGTCTTATTGAAATACCTTCTTTGTGAAGCTTAGGTAACCCATAGAACCTAGATGCTATTGGATTCATGTTTGTGAGGTGTTTCGCATCACTATCAGTAAATATGCATTTGCAGGTTTTAATGAGTTTCTTCACTTCCACCTCTTATTTCATTATGGAATCGTTAGGTAACTCAGGGATCTCTGTAGGGTTGAAGAATGTAAACACCTTTTCAATATATTGTGACTTATTAATTAACACTAAATTGTTCCCCTTGTCACCCTTGGTGGCAGTCACATCTTGAGAGGACAATTTGTTCTTTAATATGTACAACACACTATGCTCTCTACAACTATCATTGAACATATCTTTATGTACAGTTTTTAGTTCATGAGCTACCAGATGTTTTGTGTAAACATTGTCTGACAGAGAATATTCAAGGTCAACTTTCAGTACATCTAGCTGTTTTTCGAAAATATTGGGTTTCGGAGCATATTTAATTCCCTTGTTGAAAATGTGGAATTCCTCAGAAGACAAGTTTAGATTTGATAGGTTAATGACACATTCTGCAAACTGTTGACGTTTAGCGGTTGTTGGGGCTCTTTTTAGTTGAGATAACTGTTTGATTCTAGCTTTCCAGAAGAGGTACATTATTTCTGTTATGGCAGGTGGTTCTTCTTGGACTGCTTTACCAAATAAGTCGAATGCACAAGGGTGTAGGCGTGACGTGATTGCCATGTGAACAACTTTCAGATGTAAACAACATATCTCCCATAGTGCTCAGAGCCATTTTAAACAACATATCATGCATCACACATCACTTTTTCATTTCTTCATTTTCCCACTTCCTCTTGGCAACACAGGCAGCCTTCTTGGCTGCTTGTGTGGTACTTTTTTACTTCAGCATCGTGTATTTTGGTATTATGTTTAGTTTTAAGTACTCGCAATTACACATTAATACTTATTGTGGAACTTTAATACTTTGCATTCAAATTATTAACTTGTCTATGTTCCTCCAAGAACCAACAGAATATTTCATAAATAATATTTTTATTACTATTAGTGAACCAGATCTGTTGAGTGGATTTATAATTATGTTTCATTAACCTGTTGCAAATGACAGAAAAGTCAGGTACATTAGCACATTTGATAATATTTATGGAATATTCCATCGGTTGTTGGAGGAAATCAGACATATAAATAACTTGATGTTAGTAGCCTGTTTCATAATATTCCTGTTGCGGAGGCAATGGAAATTTTAACAGAGTGGTTGCATAAAACTAGAACAAATCCACTGGAGACAGATGATGCAAGGATGTCTATTGAAACATGCTTAAAACAAAATTATTTGCAATTTCAACAGGCTGTGGACAATCAGTCAGTTTGGTTAGCAATGGGGTCCCCACTGAGTCCCTTGTTAGGTGAAATGGTCACCAATAATTTTGAGCAAACATTTTTAGATAAAGAGCCCCTAAGCTCTAATATACAGTATTGGACTAGGTATGTGGATGATATACTGTGCTTGTGAGTAGGTAGCACCAGACAATTAAATAAACTTTTTCAACATTTAAATTGACACCACAGTAAAATCAACTTTACAATGGAGTTGGGAGAAGATACTATCAACTTTCTTGACCTCATCATTGACATCAGTAAGCAACAGCATTTATTTTAGAAATACAGGAAAGTAACCTCAACAGACACAGTTATACCAGTTAGTTCCCGACATCCCATAACACAAACATGCAACCTTCCACTTCATGCTGCGTTGCCTAGTATCTACACCACAAAGCAAACCAGATTTTGAAAATGAATTGAAAACAATTAAAGAAATAGCATACAGCAATGGTTATAGTCATACACTAACTGACAACATACTCAACAAAAAGAAAGAGACAGAGGACAACATACTCCTGTATCCACCTCAGACAGCACAAAACTACACTTATAGCAATTGGGATCCCATGCTATATGTGGGTATGACTCCACAGGTTTTTGCCAGGAAACAAATCTAGGAAAGATACTCCAGCTTTTTACAATAGGAATACTGTTGCCCACCTCATGTTCAGCAGTAGAGATAAGATTCCATCTTTAGAACAGAGTGGAATTCATAGAATTTTCTGCAATCTTTGTAGCAAATTACATGTAGATCAGTCAGGTGGGGCTACAACTACCAGACTGATTGCACATGAAAGAAGTTGGAGCCTGAAAAAGAAAGATTCCACCTTTACTGAAAATGCCTTGAATCAATGTCGTTCATATGATGTGAAATGTGATGTTCTCCATAAAGGAACTAAGCGCAGGAAACTAACATTACTTGAAATTCTGGCCATTAGTAAAAACCAGTCAAAGAATTCTGATCTGATTCTTTATGACCAAACACAGTTCCATTACTCAGCCTTATTAAAATGGCAGCCAGTTATTATTTCTCTCACCATTACATAATAAGCTTGTTATAATTGTTCTACCTCTGCATTCCATAGACTTCTTTCTCCTACTCCATTTATTAGATCTATTTGTCACGTTCATCAGTTTGTCCATGTGACAGAGTAGGCTGTGCCACTACCCACTTGTAGAATAGTTTTGGCTTCTACAGTCACATAATTTTAATATTTGAATATACTGCAATATGAGATTTATTTGTTCCGAGTCTCTTTAGGTATTACATTATGCATGTTTTTTGTATTGTTGAAGTCATAAAACGTCACACATCTTTGTACAGCTATGAATTCTCACTGAAGTTGTGTGGACTATCTGTTTAGTATTAAGTTATCTGAGGAGGACCTAAGAAGCTGAAAGCCAGTTCATAATGAACTAATAAATATTTTTGTGGAATATACTTTGTATTCAATTATAAATGTGTCTGTGTTCCACCCAGAACCGATGGATTATTCCATAAATAGTATTTTCACTACTGTTAATGCTAATCATGTATGTGTATCCTGTAAACTGACTTGTTCCACATCATTTCCATAAAAGCTTTATTCAGTGATCTGTATAACGTGTAACTAACCAACTAATTAGCTCTATATTGGAATCTGCACCAGCTCTCCCTTCATGTGTGTGAGGATTTCCACTTCTGTCTGCCAGTTACATATTTAATTCCACGGTGGCTTCGGGTGTTATTATACCTTTTTCATACTGCATTGAGCAAAGCCATAATCATATTCATTACTGCCTCTCTTTGGCCAAAGTGATTGGTATCTAATTGCTCTACATACTCAGGCATGGTGTCACTGAACTGGAAATGCATAGAGACAAAAATCAAACTTCCTGTAACTGTAATAACTTCCATACAAGTCAGGGTTCATTACAATATTCTGCAATTTTTATAGATGAAAAGTTTGTATTATATATGTCAATGGTGGTCATTGGTTTTTGACCACATCTGATGACATGAGCTGCGATATACACTCCAGAGATTTTTCCATCTTTTGTGTCTGGTTCTTGTAAGCACAGAATGTCAAACTTCATTTCTTCAGATACTTTGCGAATTTCATCCATGATGTTCTGGTTTCTCGTACAATTAACAGGGCTATTTTTAAACACCTTGTATCCATTTATGCATAATGTATAAGAATTACCAGTGTGGCCTCTGTTGCTGAGGGTCAGATACTGTTTTACCATGTGATTTAATGAAATGCACACACACCACCTCAGCATCATATAATAAGCAGTTAGTTCTCCAAAAACTGAAGGTGAGTAGGAAGGTTTTTCAGTCTTAGTTGGATCAGTGCATAGGAATGAGTAGAAGAAATAATATAGATTTTCCTTTTGGGTGCTTGGTTCTTATTATATGTCTCAGACCTGATAACATGTTTTATTGTAGATTTGTTGTGGATCGGAGCATGGACTGTCAGATCCCTTAATTGGGCAGGTTGTTGTTGTTGTTGTTGTTGTTGTTGTCATTGTCGTCTTCAGTCCTGAGACTGGTTTGATGCAGTTCTCCATGCTACTCTATCCTGTGCAAGCTTCTTCATCTCCCAGTACCTACTGCAACCTACATCCTTCTGAATGTGCTTAGTGTATTCATCTCTTGGTCTCCCTCTACGATTTTTACCCTCCACACTGCCTTCCAATGCTAAATTTGTGATCCCTTGATGCCTCAAAACATGTCCTACCAACCGATCCCTTCTTCTAGTCAAGTTACGCCACAAACTTCTCCTCTCCCCAATCCTATTCAATACCTCCTCATTAGTTACGTGATCTATCCACCTTATCTTCAGCATTCTTCTGTAGCACCACATTTCGAAAGCTTCTATTCTCTTCTTGTCCAAGCTAGTTATCGTCCATGGTCCACTTCCATACATGGCTACACTCCAAACAAATACTTTCAGAAACGACTTCCTGATACATAAATCTATATTCGATGTTAACAAATTTCTCTTCTTCAGAAACGGTTTCCTTACCATTGCCAGTCTACATTTTATATCCTCTCTACTTTGACCATCATCAGTTATGTTACTTCCTAAATAGAAAAACTCCTTTACTACTTTAAGTGTCTCATTTCCTAATCTAATTCCCCCAACATCACCAGATTTAATTTGACTACATTCCATTATACTCGTTTTGCTTTTGTTGATCTTCATCTTATATCCTCCTTTCAAGACACTGTCCATTCCGTTCAACTGCTGTTCCAAGTCCTTTGCCGTCTCTGACAGATTTACAATGTCATTGGCGAACCTCAAAGTTTTTACTTCTTCTCTATGAATTTTAATACCTACTCCGAATTTTTCTTTTGTTTCCTTTACTGCTTTGTCAATATACAGATTGAATAACACCGAGGAGAGGCTACAACCCTGTCTCACTCCATTCCCAACCACTGCTTCTCTTTCATGTCCCTCGACTCTTACAACTGCCATCTGGTTTCTGTACAAATTCTAAATAGCCTTTCACTCCCTGTATTTTAACCCCTGCCACCTTCAGAATTTGAAAGAGAGTATTCCAGTCAACTTTGTCAAAAGATTTATCTAAGTCTACAAATGCTAGAAACGTAGGTTTGCCTTTTCTTAATCTTTCTTCTAAGATAAGTCGTAAGGTCAGTATTGCCTCACGTGTTCCAACATTTCTACGGAATCCAAAATGATCCTCCCCGAGGTCCGCATCTACCAGTTTTTCCATTTGTCTGTAAAGAATTCGCGTTAGTATTTTGCAGCTGTGACTTATTAAACTTCCTTGGGCAGGTAGGTTAGAAAATTAAAAAAGGGAATTGGTTAGGTTAAAGTTAGATATAGTGGGAATTAGTGAAGTTCAGTGGCAGGAGGAACAAGGCTTTTGGTCAGGTGAATACAGGGTTATAAATATAAAATGAAATAGGTGTATGCAGGAGTAGGTTTAATAATGAATAAAAAATAAAATAAAAATAGGAACGCGGGTAAGATATTACAAACAGCATAGTGAACGCATTATTGTGGCCAAGATAGATAAGAAGCCCACGCCTACTACAGTAGTACAAGTTTATATGCCAACTAGCTCTGCAGATGAGGAAGAAAGTGATTAAATGTATGATGAGATAAAAGAAATTATTCAGGTAGTGAAGGGAGACGAAAACTTAAGTCATGAGTGACTGGAATTCAACAGTAGGAAAAGGGAGAGAAGGAAACATAGTAGGTGAATATGGATTGGAGCTAAGAAATGAAAGAGGAAACCGTCTGGTAGATTTCTCCACAGAGCATAACTTAATCATAACACTTGGTTCAAGAATCATAAAAGAAGGTTGTAAACATGAAAGAATCCTGGAGATACTAAAAGGTATCAGATAGATTATATAATGGTAAGACAGAGATTTAGGAACAAGGTTTTAAATTGTAAGACATTTCCAGGGGCGGATGTTGACTCTGACCACAATCTATTGGTTATGAACCGTAGATTAAAACTGAAGAAATTGCAAAAAGGTGGGAATTTAAGGAGATGGGACCTGGATAAACTGACTCCCTGTACAAAGTTTCAGGGAGAGCATAAGGGAACAGTTGACAGGATTGGGGGAAAGAAGTACAGTAGAAGAAGAATGGGTAGCTCTGAGGGATGAAGTAGTGAAGGCAGCAGAGGATCAAGTAGGTAAAAAGACGAGGGCTAGTAGAAATCCTTGGGTAACAGAAGAAATATTGAATTTAATTGATGAAAGTAGAAAATATAAAAATGCACTAAATGTAGCAGGCAAAAAGGAATACAAACGTCTCTAGAATGATATCGACAGGAAGGGCAAAATGGCTAAGCAGGCATGGCTAGAGCACAAAGGTAAGGATGTAGAGGGTTATCTCACTAGGGGTAAGATAGATACTACCTACAGGAAAATTAAAGAGACCTTTGGAGATAAGAGAACCACTTGTATGAACATCAAGAGCTCAGATGGAAACCCAGTTCTAAGCAAAGAAGGGAAAGCAGAAAGGTGGAAGGAGTATATAGAGGGTCTATACAAGGGCGATGTATTTGAGGGCAATATTATGGAAATGGAAGAGGACGTAGATGAAGATGAAATGGGAGATACGATACTGCGTGAAGAGTTTGACAGAGCACTGAAAGACCTGAGTCGAAACAGGGCCCCCGGAGTAGACAACATTCCATTAGAACTACTGATGGCCTTGGGAGAGCCAGTTCTGACAAAACTCTACCATCTGGTGAGCAAGATGTATGAGACAGGCGAAATACCCTCAGACTTCAAGAAGAATATAATAATTCCAATACCAAAGAAAGCAGGTGTTGACAGATGTGAAAATTACTGAACTAGCAGTTTAATAAACCACGGCTGCAAAATACTAACATGAATTTTTTACAGACGAATGGAAAAACTGATAGAAGCCTACCTCGAGGAAGATCAGTTTGGATTCCGTAGAAATGTTGGAACATATATGACAATACTGACCCTACGACTTACCTTAGAAAATATATTAAGGAAGGGCAAACCTACGTTTCTGGTATTTGTAAACTTAGAGAAAGCTTTTGATAATGTTGACTGGAATACTCTTTCAAATTCTAAAGGTGGCAGGGGTAAAATACAGGGAGCAAAAGGCTATTTAGAATTTGTGCAGAAACCAGATGGCAGTTATAAGAGTCGAGGGGCATGAAAGGGAAGCAGTGGTTGGGAAGGGAGTGAGACAGGGTTGTAGCCGCTCCCCAATGTTATTCAATCTGTATATTAAGCAAGTGGTAAAGGAAACAAAAGAAAAATTCAGAGTATGTATTAAAATCCATGGAGAAGAAATAAAAACTTTGAGGTTTGCGGATGACATTGTAATTCTATCAGAGACAGCAAAGGACTTGAAGAGCAGTTGAACGGAATGGACAGTGTCATGAAAGGAGGATATAAGATGAACATCAACAAAAGCAAAACAAGGATAATGGAATGTAGTCGAATTAAGTCGTGTAATGCTGAGGGAATTAGATTAGAGAATGAGACACTTAAAGTAGTAAAGAAGTTTTGCTATTTGGGGAGTAAAATAACTGATGATGGTCGAAGTAGAGAGGATATAAAATGTAGACTGGCAATGGAAAGGAAAGCCTTTCTGAAGAAGAGAAATTTGTTAACATCGAGTATAGATTTAAGTGTCAGGAATTCGTTTCTGAAAATATTTATATGGAGTGTAGCCATGTGTGGACGTGAAACATGGACAATAAATACTTTGGACAAGAAGCTATTGTAATGTGGTGCTACAGAAGAATGCTGAAGATTAGATGGGTAGATCACATAACTAACGAGGAGGTATTGAATAGAATTGGGGAGAAGAGGAGTTTGTGGCACAACTTGACAAAAAGAACGGACCAGTTAGTAGGACATGGTTTGAGGCATCAAGGGATCACAAATTTAGCACTGTAGGGCAGCGTGGAGGGTAAAAATCGTAGAGGGAGACCAAGAGATGAATACACTAAGCAGATTCAGAAGGATGTAAGTTGCAGTAAGTACTGGGAGATGAAGAAGCTTGCACAGGATAGAGAAGCATGAAGAGCTGCATCAAACCAGTCTTAGGACTGAGACCACAATAACAACAACAACAACAACAATGTGGGTTTATATTTTTTTACTAGATTAGGGCCAGTGTGGCCTGCACAATTTTGTTTTATTTATTTGAATTTTTATGTCATTCACAAATTGCAACACCTTCTAAACTTTCTCATGTTAAGTAAGGACACAGAAGCATGGTCTTTCTTGAGTGTACTTTTGCCGAAAAAGCAATGCTGTTAGCTTGAGTCCAAAGTTTTTGTTCATTATGCCTTTTGTGTCCCCGTGGAGATATTCCCATAGGAACTTCCACCCCCTAACACATATTCCTTCGTATCTAACCAGAAGTGAAATATCAATTTTCATAAATTCAGCTTTAAAATTTTTGTTTTTAAATAAATGTTTTCTTAAAAATTTTTCAACCCATGTTTCATCCCGTGTTTCACCCCTTGGGAATTGAATTTCCAAAAGCAATGAAACAAACATTTTTTTAAATTTCTAACAGAGAAGGCAAATACAAATTTTCATAGATTTAGCTTTCAAAGCACTTGCATAATGAAACAGTCTTGTAAAATTATTCTTCACTTATTTCATACTCTTCGGGGGCCGAATTTCCGAAAACACTGTTACACTTTTTTTTTTCATTTCTAACCTGGAAGTCAAATACCGATTTTTAGCTTTAAAATGCTTCAGTAGTTTCTATAATAGTGATTTATTTTAGAAAAAAACATTCACCAACTATTTTATCCCCCTAGTGGTTGAAGTTCCAAAAGTGCTGAAACATGATTTTTTAAATATCTGACTGAGAAACCAAATACCTTATTCATAGTTCTAACTTCAAAACTGCCTTAATAGCAATATATTTTCAAAGAGCCTTTCATTCCTTATTTCACACCTTTAGGAACGCAATTTTTAACCCTTTGTAAACGTTGGCTACATTATATGATCAAGACTTTCTCCAAATTTCAAGTTTCTATCCTTAATGGTTGGGGCTAGGCAATGATGAGTCAGTGAGTGAGTGAATAGGTCATGACATTTCTTTTTATATAGAGAGACTGGTGTCTTAGTACTTTCACATCTGCTCTTTCATTATGTGTTTTACATACAGCTACAGTTGTGCAGTGCTGTCTATCCTGGCTCAGTGTTTGTGTCATGAACTCCTGATTGTGTTGACTTATGTATTTAAATTGCATTGGTATCTCTTCTGTTGAACATGATATTTTGTTTTGTAAGTGGTTCTGTTCCTTTACTAACACTTGGCTGCATTCGAATTGTACTTGCTGTGTTTTCAGTCTTTACTAATTGTGCTCAGTATCTCATTATGTTGAATTTCGGTGCCTTCTTTTGGTGAGGTGTTATTGTACCATTTTCCAATGTGCACAGCACATTCTAAGGATGATAAATGTTATTACATTATACTAGTGTCTATGGCCCAGTTGTGAATGACTCTTCTGTTGGAGTAGCAGCATCTCTAATACAACCTTTGCTTTTTTATTTTGTGCCAGAAATTCCAGCCCTCTCCGCCTATCATTTTCCCCTAGAAGAAGATTTCTACTGCCTACACATTCGGCAAGATAACTTCTCATTTCATAGTGCTCCGTCATAGGTATTATTAGTGTTTTACAAATAATCAGGTTATAGGATAAGTCTGTCCAGGAACATCTGATGTGTTAGCCAGACACTTCGATCTGCAGTACATGATCTTCCTCTTCTCAAATGTGGTATACACATTGGACTCTATTTACTCTGTCCACAATCTGCTTTCTGATGCCTGTCACCTTTGCAGTGAGCACAAGTGATTTCTGCCTGGTGCAGTTCTTTGCCCCATGAGTATAATCGTGACATTTATTGCAGTGGTTTACTACTAGGTAATCCTTCACAACTATAGCTTCAGAGCCTACATACACGTTCTGCTTGTTGAGAAGTGTTCTTCTTGTGTTGGTCCTACCTCCACTATGTAAAGAAGTATCTTACTTTTGGTCCAGTCTTAAATTTTAGAATGAATTGTGAGTCAAAATGATTCCATTTGAGCTCCCATTCGAAGCTTTGCTTATATGTGATTTCTTTTTGTTGTTTCACCTCCCTGTCAGGGACATTGTATATAATAATGAGAGGTTTTCTCTTTCATGGTGGTTCCCAAGTGAGGATCTCCTAGAGTTTAGTATTATTAATTAATTTTGCAGTCTCACCTTCTGAAGCTGTTTGTTTCTCACAGCTGCATTATGCAGATTTTCTCCTTTGTTGGGTTGACAACAGCAGTTAATTTTTGTTCTGTTACATTTGTATCCTTATTTCTAGAGACTCAATGAAAATTGTAGTGCTGTTTTTTTAATTGCTCATTTTGTAGGCTACATTTGCCCATTGTTCCACACTGACATGTCTAGTCATTACACTGGCATTAAACTTTGTACTTGCCTCAAAAATTCTGCATCTTTGTTAGACCTAGCCCCCCCCCCCCCCCCCCTTCGTGTTATTTGCCATGAGGAAGCTCAGAATAGGACTTTTCATTTGCCTCTCCACAAAGCACATCACCAGCCATGCACCTCACCTCATTTGTAACACGAGGTACAGGCTGGCTTTCAGTTTTAACTTCACATGTTCATGCTGTTGCCTATGTCCAGTCAATTGTAGCTGAGTAGCTCTCTCTATAGAAAACTGAAACTTAAAACTCATTCCTAACAGTGACAACACTATTGCAATGTCACTGTCTATGAAGAAAGTCGTGTTATTTTCATGGAGTTGATCTTACAGTATGACTACCAGCATGGCCATCTTAACTCTGGCTGGTATATGGTCATCTTTGTTAGGATTTTCCAGTATAATATAATATGTAATATTCAATATAATATTGATGATGTTTTGTATTGTTCTAATTTTTCTTCAGTTACTAAATGATTCCACTATGTTACTGCGCCTTCTTTAGTCAAATCTCACTTTAGGATGGTGGACACACACAAATTAAATGCAAGTGCTGAGCAAGGTAATCATGACTTATTAGTCACTGTTGACACAATTTTGCTCTGTGACATTTATGATATAACTTTTCTGTTCTGTAATACATCTTTTCACTTCTTATTTTCTCTCTACAGTCCAAGATTATCTTACCAAAACATTTTACTGATTAGTTTATTTCACAATATAATGACTGTTGGATCTTTTGTTTGCTACATTAAAGTACCTCTATCAGCAAGCTGGTATGCAACATCATTACTATGAATTCCATCATAGAATAATCTGCATTGAAACATTAGAAAGGCTAATATATATTTTTTTATTTTCATGTTGAGAGAGAGCTTGAAGAGCTAATGCATAATCTCTACTTTCTGAAACTCTTTTTCCTTAACGTAAATTTGATGCAATTAAAATGTAGCAAGAATAAATTACTCCATTTGTGACCATTTTACTCTTTTGCATAACTACCATTTTTATCATCTTTCAACTGAATCCAATTATGCAAGCAGTGCATATATGTAACGCATACACAAAATTTCAAAATAATTATTCTTGCAGTATTTTACGTCATCTTAGTAGACAAATTATAATTTACAATGTGATTCCAATGGTATAGTCAAATAGCCAGAGCCAACCTAATCTCAACATTGAACCTTGCCTCTCTCAGTTCATACCAGCAGCAAGCTGTGATTCTTCTCCTCACCCACCTAACCAGTCCCTGGTCAGCTTCCAAGAATTCCTTACCTTCAGCTTTGCATCACTATCCTTCCTCAAGTCTCTTCCTAAGGACATCAGCCTTCCAGTAGAAGGAAGGACAGCCATTCACAGCCTCAAAACAGATCCTCACCAAATCATACTACATGCAGACAAAGGTTACTTCAGTGTTGTTTTGAATCACTATGACTGTCTAGCAGAAGGCCTCTGACAATTACCTAACTCCTCCACCTATAAACTCTTCCAGAATGATTTCATCCCAAAAGTTCAACACAACCTTCAATTCCTGCTTAAAGCCTTATACCCTTCCCAGGCCTTTCCCTCCTCACCCATATGACATCCCACACACCCACCTTTTACGTGCTCCCTAAAATCTACAAATCCAACAATCGCAGTTGCCTCATTATAGCTGGTTATTGTGACCCCCCCACCCCACAAAGATTTTGGCTCTTATTGACAAAGCCTCTAACCAATTGCTCAAAATCTAGCCTCCCAACCTAAAGATACCAACCAATTCCTTCACCAACTCTCCAACTTCCCCACCCCTTTATCTTCTGGATACCTATTCACCACTGCTGACACCATTCCATGTACACCATCACCATTCATGCTCATGTTCTTGGCACTTTTAACATTACCTCCCCCAACATCCTTCAGACACCAAATGCACTACCTCATTCCCCATACAGCTTACTAACTAACTTTATCCTAACACACACTACTACTCCTCTGAAGAGAAGGTATACCAACAAATCAGTGCCACAGCAGCCATGGGCACCCACATGGCACCGTCCCATGCCAACCTGTTTATAGGCCATGTAGAAGAAAACTTCCTAGCCTCCCAAAAATCCCAAACCCTCCACAACCTCAACATCTGCTCTCCCATTCGCTTCATGTGGTCCTCCTCAATCCAGGGTGCGACCTTACTGGACGTTGACCTCCCCCTTTCTGATTGTTATAGCCACACCTTTGTGCCCATTAAACCCACAAACAACTAACAATACATTCATTTCAACAGCTGCTATCCCTTTCACACTATAAAATCCCTCCCATGCAGTCTGGCCATCCGTGGATGGCATATCTGCAGTGACAAGAACATTCTTGCCCAGCATATCGAAAGGTCTCACAAATGCCTTCACAGACAGGTGCTATCACCTTAATCTAGCTTACAAAAAGATGTCCCGTGCCGTATCTGCACCCACCTCCAATGCTGCCACCACACCCAATAACCTGCTGCAAAGGAGGGCCTTCTTCATCACCCAGTACCACCCCAGACTGGAACAAATGAACCCCCTCTTTTGTCAGTGCTTTGATTACCTATCAACATGCTCTGAAATGATAGGCATCCTGCTGTTGAGAATGCAGGAGGATGGCAGCTATCACATGTGATGCCAATGTTTTGGCAGCTGTGGCCCCTGGCAAATCTCGGTGTAGTTCTTTATCAGTTGTGGTGCGGTACTCTCTGAAGTTGTGAGTAGTTCCATCGCCCATCCTACACACAGACATCTGCTTGTACAGATGCTCTACTGTGTCATGTCCTTTCTGTGAACTCTTTTTGAGAAAATGATTATATGTCAGTTCATTAGCTCAGAAATTTCTACTGATGAATATATGAGTATATTTTATGTGTGGACTCAGTGGGACAGTCAGTCAGTGCTGAGTGAAAGTACATTGAAGAGAGATGCTAGCAATGAACTTGTTAAAGGACTGTTGATGAATTATTCTGCCAGTCTCTGATATCTGTATATAGGATCACTAACTTGGTTGGCTAGTGTCACCACCTTCAAGTAAAGTGGACTGATCAGAGAAGTGTTATTAATGAGATGCTCACCCATATTACATGAGTAAAGGTTAAAGGTTAAAGGTAGGGAAGATGGGCCATGTTCAAACATTATTTAACCCCTTAGTGATTTTCTTCAAATTATGTCCCAATAAGTAATTTTATATTAGTGAGAAACATAATGTAATGAATGACATTACATATAAAAATATAAAAACAGCTTTTATAGCTCAAAATAATGAGTTACAAAATATCGAAAATTGCCAATAATGAAATCACAAGTACACTGTACACTGGACTTTGACTGAAATAAAATGGAACTTGAAGTCTTTTTTTAAGTTTCTGTGTAGCTGTGAAGTCAGACCAGATTTTGCAATGGTTTTGTGAACGTAAATCTTGGAGGAGCTGGTTGGAAAACAGTGGATGTATTTCTCTTGTACCACTTGTAATGTTTGACTGCTTTATTTCTTCACTGATAGTCCTCGGTGTTGATGTACTGCATTGTTATACTGGTTGAAAAATTGGGGGTGGAAGTCCAGCACCGTCTACTGTAAATAATGTAGCCGACAGTTGTACAGTTGCCTTTCACAGTGCTTTACTTTCAGTTCGCAACCCCCAATATTACTAATTCACTATTGGTCAACTTTTGATAAGCCTCATTAATAGTTTGCAGGCAAACATCAGCATACTGCTACAATAGTTTGCTGTTGAACATCTATGAGCAGTAAATATCTAACTACGCAGTTCACTATTTCTCAAATAAATTGAACAAACACTGTCATTGTTTTAAGACATGGCCTATTTATATGGCACTAATTCCACTGTTCATTCAAGGCATTATTGTTAAGCTAACTGATACAGACTTCTCATCTGAAAATTGGCTGTGGACTGACTGTCCCGGGACCAGAAATTGTGCCTTTATATATCCCCACAATAATAAGTACTGAAACTATACATTGTTTGATGTTTAATTTACAGAAATTACAATTAAAACATAACTCATTAAATTAACTGAATACATCAAAAATTGGTTCTTTTTAACAGTTTCTTCTACCACGAGTGTTTAACCGAATTATTTGTTAAAATGATGAAATCAACAGATATAGTTATACAAACAATACTTTTGATGGAACTGGTAATTACTTTGGAATTAATTAAGAATTGGCTTTGCTAACATGTTTTTGAATAGAGCTAAATAAATACTTGAAGAATCCTAGTATTTCTTCTTCCTAATGTTTCTAATTATTAAAGAATTTATATTTGTTTATAAGTCAACTATAGCATTCAAGCCATGAAACAATTACTGATTTCACCCTATAACAAAAATTATTAACTACGAACAGTCAAAATAAATTAGGAAATTGAGTACATACACAAAACTAAGCACAAAATTTGCTATATTTTTTAAGACTGAGGGCCAACCTTTCTCTTTTCATGAAAATGCAGATTATACTCATGTATGTTAAAGATAATTAGTTAAAACTGAAGAAAAGAATTTAAGGAGGCAGACGGCAAAACAAGTAAGGAAGTAAAGAGATCCCAGCTTGCTTCGTCACACACTGTGATTATAGAAAACCTGCAGTTTTTCCTCTTTTTATCACAGGTCATCTGTATGCAAGGGGGAGTTTTAATCATCACTTTGAAAACAATAAAAGTTGCATACTTATTGCAGGACATGCCTGCCTTAATTCGTGTATGCAGGAACATGCCTGGAATTGTAGTACACATTGCAAGTCACATGACAAAGTTATTTAGCAGCTGCATCAGTCCTGAAACAGCTGCAACATTCCGCTGCACTGGAGATAAGTTTTAGTGTGTGATAGGACTACAGAATGTACCTGGAAGAAACAAAAAAGTAACTGCACAATTTTTTTTCAAGGTGATAATTAAAACTGTGACTACTCCTTGTAAGGGTGAAGTAAATCTCTTGATGGATACCAGTTTGTAATTGTGTAAGATGGTTCTTAACACATTAAAAACATGTCTTCTCTTGTGAGGTTTTGCATTAAATTGAGTTTAATCATGATGAAAATATATTTAACTGGAACTACCCAGGTTTTTTGCCGAGAGACAGTGTGCTATACCTTGAACAAATCTTCTCCTTGTTTTTGTCCATTCATCTACCCATCCATTGATTGTACTTTGTGAATACCTTAATGAAGGAGAGCCATCAAGGAAGTGGAATGACCCAAGTTTTACATTAATAGGTAGAGGTAGTTATTGCAGGCTGCTTATGTAGTGTATAATAACTACTAATTAAAACTAGTGCTGATCTACTCATTGATAATAAAGGAGTTATTGTTAGAATAAATTAGACATATGGTAAATAGGAGCAACTTGGAAAAGGAAATTTTTTTTTTTTACTTATCCTACCCCCCATGAACCATAGACCTTGCCGTTGGTGGGGAGGCTTGCGTGCCTCAACGATACAGATAGCCATACCGTAGGTGCAACTGCAACAGAGGGGTATCTGTTGAGAGGCCAGACAAACGTGTGGTTCCTGAAGAGGAGCGGCAGCTTTTTCAGTAGTTGCAGGGGCAACAGTCTGGATGATTGACTGATCTGGCCTTCTGACACCAACCAAAACGGCCTTGCTCTTGTGGTACTGCGAACGGCTGAGAGCAAGGGGAAACTACAGCCATAATTTTTCACGAGGGCATGCAGCTTTACTGTATGGTTAAATGATGATGGAGTCCTAGATGGGACCTGGATAAACTGACTCCCTGTACAAAGTTTCAGGGAGAGCATAAGGGAACAGTTGACAGGATTGGGGGAAAGAAGTACAGTAGAAGAAGAATGGGTAGCTCTGAGGGATGAAGTAGTGAAGGCAGCAGAGGATCAAGTAGGTAAAAAGATGAGGGCTAGTAGAAATCCTTGGGTAACAGAAGAAATATTGAATTTAATTGATGAAAGTAGAAAATATAAAAATGCACTAAATGTAGCAGGCAAAAAGGAACACAAACGTCTCTAGAATGATATCGACAGGAAGTGCAAAATGGCTGAGCAGGGATGGCTAGAGGACAAATTTAAGGATGTAGAGGCTTATCTCTCTAAGGGTAAGATAGATACTGCCTACAGGAAAATTAAAGAGACCTTTGGAGATAAGAGAACCACTTGTATGAATATCAAGAGCTCAGATGGAAACCCAGTTCTAAGCAAAGAAGGGAAAGCGGAAAGGTGGAAGGAGTATATAGAGGATCTATACAAGATCGATGTACTAGAGGACAATATTATGGATATGGAAGAGGATGTAGATGAAGATGAAATGGGAGATATGATACTGCGTGAAGAGTTTGACAGAGCACTGAAAGACCTAAGATGAAACAAGTCCCCGGGAGTAGACAACATTCCATTAGAACTACTGATGGCCTTGTGAGAGCCAGTCCTGACAAAACTCTACCATCTGCTGAGCGAGACGTATGAGACAGGCGAAATACCCTCAGACTTCAAGAAGAATATAATAATTCCAATACCAAAGAAAGCAGGTGTTGACAGATGTGAAAATTACCGAATTATCAGTTTAATAAACCACGGCTGCAAAGTACTAACATGAATTTTTTACAGACGAATGGAAAAACTGATAGAAGCCTACCTCGAGGAAGATCAGTTTGGACTCCGTAGAAATGTTGGAATATGTATGACAATACTGACCCTACGACTTACCTTAGAAAATATATTAAGGAAGGGCAAACCTACGTTTCTAGTATTTGTAAACTTAGAGAAAGTTTTTGACAATGTTGACTGGAATACTCTCTTTCAAATTCTAAAGGTGGCAGGGGTAAAATACAGGGAGCAAATGGCTATTTAGAATTTGTACAGAAACCAGATGGCAGTTATAAGAGTCGAGGGGCATGAAAGGGAAGCAGTGGTTGGGAAGGGAGTGAGACAGGGTTGTAGCCTCTCCCCGATGTTATTCAATCTGTATATTGAGCAAGCAGTAAAGGAAACAAAAGAAAAATTTGGTAGGTATTAAAATCCATGGAGAAGAAATAAAAACTTTGAGGTGTGCTGATGACATTGTAATTCTATCAGAGACAGCAAAGGACTTGGAAGAGCAGTTGAAGATTAGATTAGATTAGATTAGATTAGATTAATACTTGTTCCATAGATCATGAATACGAGACTTCGTAATGATGTGGAACGTGTCAGGTTAATAAAAGATGTCTGTACAAGAAACTAAAATTAAGTCTACAACCGACGAAAACAGCAGGACCATCCAGCAGAGCTTGTGCAGCGACAGACTTAACTGGAATACGATTCTTCTTGTCTCCAGCTGTTGTAGCAAATTCGATGTTCTTGTAGACTGTTTGTTTAGAACGGCGGCGATATCTTCTGTAAGGCATCTTGGCATCTTGGAATGGAATGGACAGTGCCTTCAAAGGAGGATATAAGATGAACATCAACAAAAGCAAAACGAGGATAATGGAATGTCGTTGAATTAAGTCGTGTGATGCTGAGGGAGTTAGATTAGGAAATGAGACACTTAAAGTAGTAAAGGAGTTTTGCTATTTGGGGAGTAAAATAACTGATGATGGTCGAAGTAGAGAGGATATAAAATGTAGGCTGGCAATGGCAAGGAAAGCGTTTTTGAAAAAGAGAAATTTGTTAACATCGAGTACAGATTTAAGTGTCAGCAATTCGTTTCTGAAAGTATTTGTTATGGAGTGTAGCCATGTATGGAAGTGAAACATTGACGATAAATAGTTTGGACAAGAAGAGAATAGAAGCTTTCGAAATGTGGTGCTACAGAAGAATGCTGGAGATTAGATTGGTAGATCACATAACTAATGAGGAGGTATTGAATAGAATTGGGGAGGAGTTTGTGGCACAACTTGACTAGAAGAAGGGATCGGTCGTTAGCACATGTCTTGAGGCATCAAGGGATCACCAATTTAGCATTGGAGGGCAACGTAGAGGGTAAAAATCGTAGAGGGAGACCAAGAGATGAATACACTAAGCAGATTCAGAAGGAGGTAGGTTGCAGTAGGTACTGGGAGATGAAGGAGCTTGCACAGGATAGATTAGCATGGAGAAATGCATCAAACCAGTCTCAGGACTGAAGACCACAACAACAACAACAACAACAACAACAACAACACTTATCCTAATCAGTTGCCTTTTTACCTGCTTCTACATGTTAAATGTTTATGTAAATCTAATTATTTCCAATAGCTGTCTGTATACTCAAGCAGTTGAACTTTTCTAATCATATGAAATGTCTTTTTCCAGAATAAAAAGTCCATTCTTTGCACTATACAGGGATACACAAACTATGTGTTTCATTTTTTTTATTTTCGTGGTTTCAAATTTCACAGTTCATTCTAAATTCCCCTTATTACTAACCACAAACACTGCTAAGGAGTAGTGTATTGACACACAGTTGTGTGCATACCAAGGTTCTGAAGAGGCTTCTGCAAGATGTTCTGAACATTATCATTTGTGAATAAGGGAAGAAGTCAAGGTAAACGCTCAGTATAACTGAGGTACTCAATAATTGACAGGCACAAAAGAACAACAAAATAATTGCTGTTCTTTTGCACAATGTCCTTCTAAGTTAACAAACAAAAATTTGCCTGCACACACATGGTTACATTGTCTCAATATATTTACCACACATGCTCTGAATCCTCCATACAGTCCCAGAAACTAGCCACCAGGGAGTGCCCGCTGATGCACGTGCTCTGTAATTATTGTCTGTATGGGATCCAGATGAGACTAAGGGCTGGTAATACACAGCATACTGTTTTGCAATTATTTGCACCACAGATAGGATGTACCAGAGAGGAGAAAGAGCATTTCCCTTGATGAACAAATGACAGAGGAGAACACCCATCATTATGGGCTATCTGAATGCCAAAGTTGGTAAAGAAAGACTAGGATGAGAAAACATCATTGGTCCTCACGGCTATGGGAACAGAAACCCAGAAGGATAGAATCTAATTGATTTCTGTATGTGAAACAACTTGGCCATAGAGAACGAGGTATCAGAAAAGGGAAAGTCATGAAATAACAAGAAACAGCTGGGATGGTAAGCTCACGACTATGACAGACTTCAGCATCACTGATAGGAAAGCTGGTGTATATTAAAGATGTTAAAAGTCATACCCAGTGAGTGCCTAGACAGCAACCACTGGCTGTTAATTGCTGTCCTACAAGAAGTGAAAGTGCCAAAATTTAAGCAAAAGATAATGCCAAAGATTAAGACTTGGCTGTTGAAGGCTTCGACCATAGATACTATTAGACTGGCCTTGCTGTGCAGAAGCTATAGGGCTGATGTGGCTCCAACATAAACCACATGACTGTTGGCAAAACGTGGCGGGATTTCAAATCAGCAGTCTGCCATCCTATGTTTGTATCGTATTTTCCCCACATTTCTCAATTGACTGCCAAACGCTTCCAACAAAAAGTACTTTGTATTTGCGAAAAATTATGCCAGAACTACATTTGACCTGGATTTGTTCACAGTACCATTTATAAAGTCTAACAAATACATCGAACGCCACTCTGGTGTGCAGTGGGACGAAATTACCATAAACTATCAATTAAAGTAAAATTTCATTAAAATTCTTTTAAACAGCAAGAGTGGGCTCGTGTAAAAACTTTAAACATAGGATTCGCCACGTTTTGAGCTCTAGTCACTTATAAAAGAAAATGGGATATGGGAATCATTTCAACTATAGGTGCCAAATTTTTCAGTATCAATATAGGTGTACTTCAAAGGTTCATTTCCCAATATTTTTACAAAAGTTTAAACTATCAGTTTAAAAAAATGATATTTTAGATGAAAGGTGAGACTTTCAAGTTTCAGAAAATAATTTTGGAGCCTACATTTAATTAATAGTACTAGAAGGTAGAAGAAATTCTCTTAATGTGGCGACTATATGTGCTCTTACCTTATTATAATCTCACTTGAATACACAAATCCTTGCTACCTGTGGGCTGTTAAGTGTCTCAAAATGAAAAATGCATATACCAAAGTGAATATTGTGCACCGTAGTAAAAGATGTCAATTATGACTCAAGAAGCACCTATAAAATTTCAACTAAAACAGTCGTTACAGCTCTCAGTTTAAACAGGGCAGGCCATAAATTAAAAGTTCCAAGAGACTACGCAATTATTTTAATTTTTTGAAAGGTATTTCTTCACAGTTGATGAAAACAATCTCAAGGAAAACTCTTTTCAAGGTTAAAACACTGTTGTCAACTTCTGTGTTAAGATAGTCATTCTGTGCGGAAACAAACTGCAAAATAATTCCCACAATGAACTGTGACAGTATATAATTTTTTAAGAAAACTATCTAAGGGACACTTTTCACTCCTAATATTGCAAAACTGTACTGACCCTCATCCAGATTAAGAACCATTTTCCAGGGCACAAACAGGTTAGAGCTCATTTGCCAAAACAAAAACATTTGGCAGTCTCTCAGTACAATAAGAATAGGGGCTCTTATTTTAGAAAAATAATGCCTGTACAGTGATCTGATTTTGTTCTGACACTGTGTGGGATCATGAGGAAATTTTTCCTTGCCTCTGCATAATAATCATGTGGGCATAAATAAAATAAAATCCCCTTTAATTACATATTAATGGTTATCATTGCAGTTTGTGAACAACTTGAATAGCTTACTACAAATGCAGCAGAAGACAATTAGCCAACCTAGAGCTTAAAAACTCACTTTTTTAACAGAAATTTTAGGCTTACCTTACGAGTAACCTTTACAGATAGGAAAAGTTGTTCTTACACTGAAAAGTGAGGTCTGTTTTCTGCAGAGTTCATAAACTGCCAATGCCATCCACAATGTCACATTTTCAAATTTTGGAAATTGTTGCATATGAATGAAGTATATATACCTGTACTTGCTTCACTCAAACAGCATTCCGAATTTCTTAGTTAGTTAGTTAGTTATATTACTTGTTCCATGGATCATGAACACGATTCTTTCGTAATGATGTGGAACGTGTCAAAGCTTATGTGACAAATCCTTAGTACCTGGTGTCTGTAGTGGACGCATATTGCCAGAGGTGAAAACTATCCATTGCAGTAACAATTGAGGTAATAGAAATACTTTTGTGCTTGACACTCCAATGATATTTACAAACATGCACTGCCAACACCATGCACAATCTCACATTTTCACTAAGTTCCTTAGCAAATTTTGAAAGCTGTTGCATATGAATGAAATATATGTACCTGTACATGGTTCACTCAGAGCCTACTGAATTTTGTATTGCAATCTCATCTGACAAATCCTTACTACCTGGTGGCTATTACGTATCTATAGCAGACACAATTTACCGAAGTGAACACAATCCATTGCACCAACTACAGTTGACTAAGAATAAAGAAACTAGTTTATACTTTTACTTGAAACAACTTTTGGAGGTTTGAGTTTCCATAGATAACATGAAAAGAAATACATCTGGATTCTTTCAAGCACTTTACTCATTTTAAATGTATTACACTTTTTTCTCAGTTGCTGCATATATTCAAAGAAAACTAACATCTCTTGGGAAAAAATAGATATCCAGAAAAAATTAACTCAATACTTTGTCACAACATTATTTTATTTCTTACAAAATTTTATTTCACATTTTCTTTCTTACAACACAATATTTTCCAACAGATTTATTTCTTAAGCCCATATTCTAAGAGGGCAGAACAATGTTTAACAGATAAAAAGATATAGAAGACACTGACAAGAGAATAAATCTAGTAAAAATATAAGGGCCCAAACAAATTAACAACACAACATAAAGGCCTAGAAGGAACAAAAAATAAAAAAATACAGTACATAAATATATATTCTGTTAAGAGCAAAATAATATCTAGGTTTACATAAAACAAAGGAATCCAATTGGTCTGAAAACAGAAGTAAAGTCCAAACATATATTGAAAAAGGCTTTGTGGATGCAGTACGGGCACTTAGAAAGGCTAAGAACTCCAGATACCTCTGTCTGTACTTTGTGTAGACATCATGATTCAAACATTAATGATAATAAACAACATAACCTTGGCAATTATTAACTCTAATGTAATAGGGATTGGGCATAGAATATTTAATGTCCCTTAAACAGCACAGTTTTTGTGTATAAACTCCTCACACAACCTTTCTCGAATATTTCTGTCACAGACTTTCCAAAATGGTGATTTCTAATTTTAAAATACTCAAATAAAATTGATTTAATTAGAGCATTTCTGTGATTTTCTGTGGGCTCAAAGTCCATAATATGTTCGTTGATGGATTGAAAAACACTACAATCAACATCTGCCATAACACATGAAACAAGAACAAGCATAACATTTTTCTTTTGCAACATCCCCTTCACCTGTTGCAACTTATAAGCTTGTTTTGCTGCTTTGCAAATTTTAATAACGTCAGTAGAAGGCGTAATTAAACCTCCCACTTTTTTCTTTGATTAGTCCAATGTCACTGTCCACTAAGACACACAAGGAATTTGCACATTCTACACAATGTACTGACTTGGTCAATTTACGCACAATGAATCCTGTTATGTATGCAACAACATTCCGTACATAATTAGACAGCTGTTCAAATGAGACAGTAGGAATGCTGTATGAGTGATCATGAGAGACTGATGCAACATCTAGGCCTAACTTCTCTGAATTACAATTGATAGCTGATGTAAATGGGTTAGATTGCATCACATCCAGTCCAGAAGATACACTGAGAATGGAACAATCTGCAGTATCCAAAGTAGATCCAAATTCTGACCCTCTTACCTGCTGATGGATAAGCAATTGTTTGCAGGCTGCTTTGAATTGAGCTGCTGTGGGATTGTTGTTATCACCATCATATCTTCTGATTGAGCTGAAAAATGTCTCTATGTGGTCCTGTAGCAATTTATATGTAAGCAAGAAATTTAGTTTTGGTTGAGAGCTTTCTATGAGGGAAACATATAATTTTCTTAGGCTCTGTATACATACAAGAAAGCCAAGGAAACCAGTCTTTCTGTTAGTATACAAAATAGGTGGCCCATTAGCCTCAAGTCTCAGCTCCTTAATATATTTTTCCACTTCATCAAGAAATGGTAAAATATGGCCAGATGTCTGCATTGACAGAGGTGATTTATACCCTTTGGACAGGAGATTCCTACTATTGAAACAATCAAAAAGGTTGTTCAGTGTCCTTATAAATTTAACTGTATGTTCACATCCTTTAAAGTCAGCTAGATGCAAATCTTTGTCAAGGAATTCCAGAGCATTAGCTACACTACCACTAAATGCTTGCACAGCAATCCTTACATTCATTTTATGACGATACCACTCAACGTGTTTTGTTCTTACTTTTGTAGCAGCCAGAAGTTTCTCCACTTTTTGCAGCTCATGTAATTTTAATACATAATCCCATTTTATTGGATTTCTGTTTCCATCGAAAATGACACTTTATCAGCTAATGCATTGCGTATTAACTTGAACATGTGACATGGATCAAGGAATATGCAAACATCATCCTTAAATAGAAGATGTTTAAAAAAAGATTTCATTCTGCACGTTGAAAGACAGGCCCCTTGCTTGTCTACCATTGCAGTGTTTACGTGAGCACCATCAAAAGTAAGAGAAATTACTTATACTCCAGCATCATATGTAAATTTCAACGCCTCCTTAAGTAGGTTTGATTTTTCAACAGCACCCAGGCCATTGACTAAAAAGTAGCCAATTGGAATTTTCCATGAACCATTAACAGCAGTCAACATGAATGTTAATGCCTTATTTGCAACAGGCAGATTGTCATTGTCAAGATCTGTACCATAATCTATGTAACCAATAAACTTATTTCCACAAAATTCAACATGCTTCCTTATGGCAATCTCATCAAATGACATGGCACAAAGCAATTTCTTACCTTTGCTAACGAGTTCCTGACTCTTTATTCTAAATGCTATTGCTGCTTCCTTACTGAAACCAGGATCCCCATCAACAACACTGTACCATTTTCTTAATGTTCGTGGATGTGGCAGTGATGTTTTAAAATTTTTCCTTACGTAGCTATATGCCTTGCTACTGTAAAAATTTAGTGTTAGAGCAAAGGTCCGAAGAGCTGCTGGATACATACTTGCTTCTTTACCTTTGCTGACACTTTGGAGCAACTCCGAAGTACCATGTGGCAGCATCTGATAGCAAAAAGCCACATCACTTAAGCATAAGTATTCCAACCTGCAATCAGTCATACATTTTAAAAATGACAGGCATTGTAAATATACTTGCCTTTAGTAAATTATCCAGGGATTCATTTATAACACGATTATTTTCAAGATTATTTATCAAAGATGTCAAAGACAAGACTTTCTTCTTCATCCCACGAGATGACCGCTGCAAATTCTTTAACTTTCTGGCTTTGTTGCTAATCTGCCGTCTTGCCACATCTATCACTTTTTCTGCTATGCCAGGAGTACACAAATCGCTATTCGAAAAGTTCCCAATATACCTGAAACTTTTGTTTTTCGGGGTGTTCGTTTCCATATCGCATAACGTCACTGTAAACAAAACAAAAATGCATGTTTTGAGGTATAATTTGTGGGCGAAGCATGTCCGAAGTGGCACTTAACGTAACATGCTACAGTTTTATTATAATACAATATTTTACTAACTCGCAGTTGTTACACACATTCTAACAACATTCAGACTTACAGGCATTGGAAGCACAGATTTCAGAAGACGAGGCATCATCTAACGAATGCCTTCTAGTGTGTAATTTACGGAGCTTAGGCCTCTTCGATTTCATATGCTGCGGAAAATCGAAAAGTGTCGGGTTAGCATCACTTCTTAGCCATTTCCCTCTAATCTTAGCCCTATAAAAACATCAGGTTTAAAAATGACAGACATTGTAAATACATATTATAAACATACATTGTAAATAATAACTAACCTATCAAAACATTTCTCCTCGAAGTGCTTCGAGCAAAGGCGTGTATGTGCATATGGCTTAAAGTTTTTCCGCTTCAGGGCTTGTATCCAAAGCTGCCTTCGGTTTTCATCCTTAGGGAACCGATTATCACAGATACTTTCCAAAATGTAGTATGAGTCTGACTTTACAGGCACCACTTTCAACACTTAATTTATGTGATACTCTATTTCAAGTGCAAAAACATATAAAAGTCACTTCAGCAGATTTCAATAAACGCATCTGCACTATCATAGAAACACTTACACGTGAAATGTAATGCCATTTCCCCCGACAAAATGCTGAGTACAGCCACAAGCGCAACACGAAACAACCATGTTTTGCCAACATTCACGTGACTTCAGCCCAGAGATGTTGGAGCCACGAAAATGACGTCAGGGCCAGTGTATTATATTTATGGTCAAAGGTTGAAGGACATGGAAAAGAAAAGAAACTATGAAGCATGAATAACAGCCAGATTACCCAAAACTAAGAAAGAGGGTGTAGAAGAAGAGTCGTCTTTATTCAAATTAACTCTTGTTAAAGAAGCCACAAACAACTCCTTCGTGCCACCCTAAAAGAGAAGGAAACACCTTGGTGAGATGGCTAGGTGAAAACAGCAGTGAAAGGTAGAAACATAGTGAAAAGGAAATTAAACCATGAAAAACAGAAAACAGACAAAATGAATTAACGGTTGAACATCTAGTACAGGAATACTGGAGAAAGAAACCAGGTGTAAAAATATTGATTCAGGAAGAAAAGGAAAAGTGCTGGGAGGACCTTTCTACATGGGTAGCGGAAGACTGTCAGGGAAGTACTGTTTGAAGTACAAAAGAGCAAACAAAATGAATCTGTAAATATTCTTGCACTGGGTACAGTTGATGGTAACTTAATATGAATAGAGAAAGGGATCAGGGATGAAAGGAAAAGTACTTTAACATGCTGTCAAATGGAGATTAGTACAACATAACCATAAATTACTATAGAGTAGTTAATGAAGTCCAAACCTATGTACCCTACTAAACAAAGACTTCAACAGAATTCAGGCAAAAGAAATGAGATTAATTAGATCTATGAATCAAACAACTAGGAAGGTCAAAATCAGGAATGAGGTGAATAGAAAAGTAGCTGGTATTGAGTTTCCTGTCACCAGTGTCTTGAAGAAACAAAGGCTGCAGTGGTACGGGCACATATTGAGAATGAACAGCGAAAGACTTGCTGAAAAGTATTTCAACCTGAATCTCATAAGAAGAAGACCCTGGGGAAGACCAAGAAAATGCTGGATAGAAACTGTAAGAACAGATGTGGAGGAGAAAGGACACAAATGGGAAGTTGTCCTGGGACAGAAGATGTATAAAGGCAGGAGGAGGTGGCAACCACTTATACACTCACCTGGGAAACTCAGGTGGGAAACAATGATGATGATAATGATGGGGTCCACGATCTCTTACCCAAAGATAAACATATTTTTTACCTCACATAGGTTGATGGTAAGCAAAATAGATTGTCAAGCACTAGTGATGAAGTGTCAGCAGAGTTCTAGTTTCAGTTTGGAATTCTCTGAGTTTGGAATTCTCTGAGTTTGGGCAGAGCCGTGACCTATATGTCATGTCATATTGGCTGTGTGTGTCCCCACTGCTGCGAGTTGACCCTGAGCAAAACCTTACCAATTTTTGACATATGATATTTCTGAAAAGTGTTTGTAAAGGTTTACAGTGGCCCATATGTTCGCATTCACATCAACCGCACTGGCCACATATTGAATTGCAGTGCAGATTGTGTGTGTTCACCACTGTTACAGCTTGTGACATAATGCCAAGAATTCCGACCTCTTATGAGATTAACCATTATCAGAAGGGTGAAACAAAAGTAGTGTCTGCCTCATATACTGTCTAAACAGGACGTAACAGTCAATCAGTGTAAAACGTCTTGGCTTTAGTTATTGCACTAACACTTTATAATTATGTTAAAAAGTTTTGAGCAGCCGTATCCTCATTAGAAACGACTCCTGAAACATCTAAATCTGTTTAGCATTTATCAGTTAGGCCACTGTCACATCAAAATTAAAATTAGGCTGCTTTTTCCGTTTGTAACAAACGACCTCATAGTAATCAGAAGTGTTTCATGTATTTAAGACTCAAAACTTGAAAAAAATAAGGTTGGGCTATTAGAATATCTCAGTGTAATGTTAAGCAGCCATAGTTACTGCCTCCTAATACAATTGATAGCTGTCGCAAATGACTGACACTGCTTTGAACTTGCATGGCATTGATTCATTGAGATTACTGAGGAGTTTTGTAAATGGTGGGTGTGACAAGATGCCCTGTGACCCAGTACTAAAAGCCTTTCTGAAAAATACCTAGAACAGATAGTTCAGAAGTCTACACTTGATGGAAATGTATTAGACTACCTGGCGACAAATAAACCTGACCTTCGAGATGTCCATGTTAATACTGATATGTGCCCATGAGATGCTATTAGCAACAGTTGTTGCCCAGTTAAAATGGAAATAAATATTACATTTTTCATTAGATAGTATCATTTTCATAATATATTCCCATCCTGGATTTTACATTTTCAGACAGTAGATGAAAAGACTTGTGTCATAACTCAACAACTAAAGTTGGAACATTAAGCTTTGCGCAGGAGCCCATAGTAGAGCTTTGCCTAGAGTTTAGAATAATAGTTGACCAGGCACTGGATAGATATTTAGTAACTGGAACGGTTCATGATTGGGTGGGGAGGGGGGACCCTACATCCATGGTACTCAGTTTCTGAAAAGGAACTTCTAAGGAAACAGCACTCACTGCACAGTCAGTGTGAAACAAAGCATAGGAGAGTATGTTGATAGACAATGTAAATAAAACATCTTGGGGGGTCAAAAAGGCAGAGCGTTAAGCAACTACCAGTAGCAGAATTTTTTTTGATAAACCTCTTAGAAAAAAACACATGAACTGAAATTGATGGTAGCAAGGCAAAAGAAGAAATTCTGACTCTCCTTTCCAAATATTCCTTTACAAAGGGAAAGCCCAGAGAGTATTTCTCCAATTTGATTCTTTCACCGCTGGAAAGATGAGTAAAATATAGCTTATTCAGTTATGTTAATGGTCAGTGGCAAATAAAGATATATTGTGGGAAAGTGTTATATATCAGTGGCGTTGAGAAATAGCTTAAATCACTAATACTGAAAAACTCTCCAGTGCCCAGTGGAATTACTGTCTGATTCTAAGTAGAATTTTGGCTGAGCTAGCCTGTCTTTTTAACCATAGTATACTGTAGATGCCACAGACAAAAAACTGTGCTCAAGAGTTGGAAGAAAGCACAAGACCCCTCAGTCTACAGAACTATTTCACCAAACTACCTTCCAAAATCTTTGACCTCTATCTGTTGTAGAATCATAGAGTTCACTTTTAGCTCAAATGTAATAATAATAATAATAATAATAATAATAATAATAATAATAATGTGTCTGGGGGGAGGATTTACTGATTCGGATGATACAGCATTTTATCCTGAATGAAAAGTCGTCAACAGATGTAGAAGTAACTTATTTACATGTACATGTAGAAGTATATCTACATCTACATCTATACTCTGCAAACCACCATTAAGTGCATGTACCAGTTATTAGGGTTTCTTCCCATTCTATTTAGGTATGGAGCGCAGGAAGAATGGTTGTTTGGATGCCTCTGTGCTTGCTATAATTATTATCATCTTGTCCTCATGGTCCCTTTGTGAGTGTTGTGCAGGCGGTTGTTGTATATTCACAGAATCATCATGTAAAGCTGGTTCTTGAAACTTAGATGTAAACTATCCCAAGAAAGTCTACTGACAATCTTCAAAAGACCTACAGTTAAGTTTCTTCAGCAACTCTGTAACACTTTCCCAAAAGTCAAACAAACCCGTGACCTTTCTTGCTACCCTTCCCTGTATATGTTCAATATCCCAGTCCTATACACTTGAGCAATATTCTACATTGGATCACAGAACTGATTTGTAAGCAATCTCCTTTGTAGACTGATTGCAGTTCCCAATATTTTACCATTAAACCGAAGTCTACCTCCTACTTTATCCACAACTGAGCCTATGTGATCATTCTTACAAAGTGTTACATCCACATATTTGTATGAGCTGACCTACTCCAGCAGTGATGGAATGGCTCGCTGTGACTTCACCAAACAAACTAGTGGTGATAAAGGAAATTATGAATTTGTGGAGATCCTCCATGCAGGGCTCTTGCAAAGACTCTACATTGCTTTGCTGGCTCCATATTGGCCGTACTTGGCTGACTCATGGTCATCTCCTTCATTGTGAAGACCCACTCCACTGTTGTGGTTCCTATTAGATGGTGGCCCACATTTTGGTGAACTGTTCCAACCTATCCACTTTGTGGCAGACTTGTAATATCCATCACTCGCTACCCCTGGTCTTAGGAGATAATACCTCAGCAACTGACTTGTTTTACATTCTGTTTGTGAAGGGGGCTTTTACCACACTCTTTACAGGAGAGCTAATTAATATTGTTGGCTCATTGAGGGGCTGGCAGAACACACTGTTGCTCCCTTTGCCCAGACTGGGCTGCAGCAGCCTGGGCTTGGTAGTTCACCACAGCCCTCACCTTACCTGCTCTTTGGCTATTCCTCCCCTGTCTTGTGTGGTCTGTTTGACTTGTTCGTCTTTTGTCTATCTGTTCTCCTGTTACCCTGTCTGTGTTGTTAGTCTTTCCTAGGCAATTTCTGAGTGGGGTGCCTTTGGTAAATCGTGGGGAACCGAGGTATATATGTCCTCACTCTGCTTTTGCAAGCTTCTGACTGCTCCCTAGTGGGTGCACCTCACCTGCATTTCTTCCTATGTTTCCCTTTCTTTTTTCTCGACCCTTATCTATACTTCATTGACGTTAGGTAGACCTTGGAGTTTTCTTCACCTGGGTTTTTTATGGTAGGCCATCTCTCATCCAAAGTCATGTAGATATCTCTGTTGCAGGAAAAAACGGACTTATGATGTAGTAGTTTTGTTTTAAAGCATTCAGCCAACCAAGCAACCAGCCAACCTATTCCAACAGTGACTCTTTGATATTATAATCATAGGATACTACATTTTTTTGTTTAGTGAAGTGCATGATTTTACATTTCTGAACATTGAAAGCAAGTTGCCAATCTTCACACTACTTTGAAATCTTATCAAGATCTAACTGAATATTTATGCAGCTTCTTTCAGACCATACCTCAAAATAGATAACTGCATCATCTGCAAAAATTCTGATTTTACTATTAATTTTTCCACTAGGTAATTAATATGCAACATGAACAACAAGGGTCCCAACACACATCCCTGGGGCACATCTGAAGTTACTTCTACATCTGATGACGACTTTCCATCCAAGATAACATGCTGTGTCTTCCCTAGCAAAAAGTCTCCAATCCTGTCACAAGTTTCACTTGATAGTCCACATGATTGAACTTACGACAATAAGTGTAGGTGTGATACCAAGTCACAAGATTTTCAGAAATGGAGAAATACTGAATCTACAGGACTGCCTTGATCCACAACTTCCAGTATGGTATGTGAGAAAAGTGAGAGTTGAGTTTCACATGGTCGATGTTTTTGGAATCTGTGCTTGTTTGCATTGATGAAGTCATTCTGTTCAAGATACCTCATTATATCTGAGCTCAGAATATATTCTAAGATTCTACAACAAATTAATGTCAAGAATATTGGATGGCAGTATTTTGGGTCACTTCTGCTACCCTTCTAGTAGAGGAAGTGACCTCTGCTTTCTTCCAACTACTGAGCATGAATTTTTGTTTGAGGAATCTATGATAGAGTGTAGTTAGAAGAGGGGCTAATTCAGCTGCAAATTCAGTATAGAATCCGCTATTCCACTGGGCCCTGGAGCTTGTTAAATTTCAACAGTTTCAGTTGCTGCTCAACACCACTGACACTAATGCTGATTTCACTCATCTTTTCAGTGGTACAGGGGTTAAATTGGAGCAATTCTCCTGGTTTTTCCTTTGTAAAGGAACATTTGAAAATGGAATTAGCTTTTGCTTTGCTACCCTCAATTTCAGTTGCTGTTTTATTCACTAGGGACTGGACACTAACTTGGGTGTCACTAACAGCCATTACATACAACCAGGATTTCTTTGCATTTTGTGATATATCATTTGTTAATATTCTGCTACAGTACTCACTGAAGGCTTCACTCATTGCTCTCTTGTCAGCCAAATGTGTTGCATTCAGCATCTCTCTGTCTATAGTCCTAAACTTCGTTTTACACCTATTATGTGGTAGTGTCTGTTTCTTTAGAAGTTCTTTACAGCAACAGTGTACCATGGAGGATCCCTCCCATTAAGAACTGTTCTACTGGGTACATATCTATCCAGTGCATGGTCAACTATCCTTTTAAATTTACACCATAGTTTCTGTACCTGCTCCTGCCCTGTGCTTAAAGTTTCATGTTCTTCATTGAGATATGGCACTACTAGTATTTATCTAGTTTACCAAACATATATATCTTTTTGCTTGTTCAACAACCGCATCATGGTCTGATACCCATTTTGATGTGGGCATCCCCAAAGCGGTCAGGTCTATTTGTTACTATTTGAGTGAACACATTTCCGTCATGAGGGGGATTCCAGACTACCTTTTCTAGGTAGTTTTCAGAGAAGGTATGCTTCACAGGATGTCTTATTACTCCCACTACCAACAGAGCTGAAATTTTCCCAGTTGATTGGTGGATGATTCTACATTTACATCTACATCCATACTCCGCAAGCCACCTGACAGTGTGTGGCGGAAGGTACCCTGAGTACCTCTATCGGTTCTCCCTTCTATTCCAGTCTCGTATTGTACGTGGAAAGAAGGATTGTCGGTATGCTTCTGTGTGGGCTCTAATCTCTCTGATTTTATCCTCATGGTCTCTTCGCGAGATATACGTAGGAAGGAGCAATATACTGCTTGATTCTTCGGTGAAGGTATGTTCTCGAAACTTTAACAAAAGCCCTTACCGAGCTACTGAGCGTCTCTCCTGCAGAGTCTTCCACTGGAGTTTATCTATCATCTCCATAATGCTTTCGCGATTACTAAATGATCCTGTAACGAAGCGCGCTGCTCTCCGTTGGATCTTCTCTATCTCTTCTATCAACCCTATCTGGTGCGGATCCCACACTGCTGAGCAGTATTCAAGCAGTGGGCGCACAAGCGTAGTGTAACCTACTTCCTTTGTTGTCGGATTGCATTTCCTTAGGATTCTTCCAATGAATCTCAGTCTGGCATCTGCGTTACTGACGATCAACTTTATATGTTCATTCCATTTTAAATCACTCCTAATGCGTACTCCCAGATAATTTATGGAATTAACTGCTTCCAGTTGCTGACCTGCTATTTTGTAGCTAAATGATAAGGGACCTATCTTTCTATGTATTCGCATCACATTACACTTGTCTACATTGAGATTCAATTGCCATTCCATGCACCATGCGTCAATTCGCTGCAGATCCTCCTGCATTTCAGTACAATTTTTCATTGTTGCAACCTCTCGATACACCACAGCATCATCTGCAAAAAGCCTCAGTGAACTTCCGATGTCATCCACCAAGTCATTTATGTATATTGTGAACAGCAACGGTCCTATGACACTCCCCTGCGGCACACCTGAAATCACTCTTACTTCGGAAGACTTCTCTCCATTGAGAATGACATGCTGCGTTCTGTTATCTAGGAACTCCTCAATCCAATCACACAATTGATCTGATAGTCCGTATGCTCTTACTTTGTTCATTAAACGACTGTGGGGAACTGTGTCAAACGCCTTGCGGAAGTCAAGAAACACGGCATCTACCTGTGAACCCATGTCTAAGGCCCTCTGAGTCTCGTGGACGAATAGCACGAACTGGGTTTCACACGACCGTCTTTTTCGAAACCCATGCTGATTCCTACAGAGTAGATTTCTAGTCTCCAGAAAAGACATTATACTCCAACATAATACGTGTTCCAAAATTCTACAACTGATCGACGTTAGAGAGATAGGTCTATAGTTCTGCACATTTATTTGACGTGCCTTCTGGAAAATGGGGTGACCTGTGCACTTTTCCAATCCTTTGGAACGCTACGCTCTTCTAGAGACCTACGGTACACCACTGTAAGAAGGGGGGCAAGTTCCTTCGCGTACTCTGTGTAACATCGAACTGGTATCCCATCAGGTCCATCGGCCTTTCCTCTTTAGAGCGATTTTAATTGTTTCTCTATCCCTCTGTCGTCTATTTTGATATCTACCATTTTGTAATCTGTGCGACAATCTAGAGAAGGAACTACAGTGCAGTCTTCCTCTGTGAAACAGCTTTGGAAAAAGACATTTAGTATTTCGGCCTTTAGTCTGTCATCCTCTGTTTCAGTACCGTTTTGGTCACAGAGTGTCTGGAGATTTTGTTTTGATCCACCTACCGCTTTGACATAAGAACAAAATTTCTTAGGATTTTCTGCCAAGTCAGTACATAGAACTTTACTTTCGAATTCATTGAAAGCCTCTCGCATAGCCCTCCTCACAGTACATTTCGCTTCGCGTATTTTTTGTTTGTCTGCAAGGCTTTGGCTATGTTTATGTTTGCTGTGAAGTTCCCTTTGCTTCCGCAGCAGTTTTCTAACTCGGTTGTTGTACCACAGTGGCTCTTTCCCATCTCTTACGATCTTGCTTGGCACATACTCATCTAACACATATTGTACGATGGTTTTTAACTTTGTCCACTGATCCTCAACACTATCTGTGCTTGAGACAAAACTTTTGTGTTGAGTCGTCAGGTACTCTGTAATCTGCTTTTCGTCACTTTTGCTAAACAGAAAAACCTTCCTACCTTTTTTAATATTTCTATTTACGGCTGAAATCATCGATGCAGTAACCGCTTTATGATTACTGATTCCCTGTTCTGCATTAACTGATTCAAATAGTTCGGGTCTGTTTGTCACCAGAAGGTCTAATATGTTATTGCCACGAGTCGGTTCTCTGTTTAACTGCTCAAGGTAGTTTTCAGATAAAGCACGTAAAAATATTTCACTGGATTCTTTGTCCCTGCCACCCGTTATGAACGTTTGAGTCTCCCAGTCTATATCCGGCAAATTAAAATCTCCACCCAGAACTATAACATGGTGGGGAAATCTACTCGATATATTTTCCAAATTATTCTTCAGGTGCTGAGCCACAACAGCTGCTGAGCCCGGGGGCCTATAGATACATCCAATTACCATGTCTGAGCCTGCTTTAACCGTGACCTTCACCCAAATCATTTCACAATTCGAATCTCCGTCAATTTCCTTCGATACTATTGCACTTCTTATCGCTATAGACACGCCTCCCCCTTCACTGTCCAGCCTGTCTCTGCGGTATACATTCCAATCTGAGTTTAGGATTTCATTACTGTTTACATGTGGTTTCAGCCAACTTTCTGTCCCTAGTACTATATGGGCGTTGTGACCGTTTATTAATGAGAGCAGTTCTGGGACCTTTCTATAGACGCTCCTGCTGTTTACTATTAGCACATTAATATTGTTATTCCCTGTTGCATTTTGCCTACTCCTGCCTTGCCGCGTCTCAGGAGGCGTCTTGTCGGGCCTAGGGAGGGAATTCTCTAACCTAAAAAAACCCCATGTGCACTCCACACGTACTCCGCTACCCTCATAGCCGCTTCCGGCGTGTAGTGCACGCCTGACCTATTCAGGGGGACCCTACATTTCTCCACCTGATAGCGGAGGTCGAGAAATTTGCACCCCAGCTCTCCGCAGAATCGTCTGAGCCTCTGGTTTAAGCCTTCCACTCGGCTCCAAACCAGAGGACCGTGATCGGTTCTGGGAACGATACTACAAATAGTTAGCTCTGATTCCACCCCGCGAGCGAGGCTTTCCGCCTTCACCAACTCCGCCAACCGCCTGTACGAACTGAGGATGACCTCTGAACCCAGACAGCAGGAGTCATTGGTGCCGACATGAGCAACAATTTGCAGTCGGGTGCACCCAGTGCTCTCTATCGCCGCCGATAGGGCCTCCTCCACATCTCGGATGAGACCCCCCGGCAAGCAGACAGAGTGAACACTGGCCTTCTTCCCCGACCTTTCCGCTATTTCCCTAAGGGGCTCCATCACCCGCCTAACGTTGGAGCTCCCAATAACTAATAAACCCCTCCCCCCGTGTGCCTGCTCGGACCTTGCTGAAGGAGCAGCCACATGTCCAGTCACAGGCAGAGCAGGCGATGCCACATGGCCAGCCTCCACATTGACCCTCCGCCTCGTGCGCCGCGAACTCCGCTGAACCCGCCACTCCCCTTGGGGAGAGGGTGGCCCAACCACGCCCAGTACCCTCGAAGATGTCTCGACAGCAGGGACAGTGGGTGAAGCATTTAACACCTGGGGTGTACCTTGCGACGCACCAGACTCCCCACTGCCGCTACACTCCGAGGCAGCAGCCTGAAGACGGCTGACCGTGGCCATCAACACACTCAGCTGTTCGCAAACAGTGGCCAGCTCCTCCTGCGTCCGTACACAGCAGTCACACATCCTATCCATCCTAAGGAATCAATTTACTGAAGAGACTTAATCAACTTTTAACTAGACTGCTAATTCACTAAAGGCGGCTGATTATTGACTAAACTGTGATTGCTAACCACTTCTTGTAGAAAACAATGAAAATAGCACTACCTGTCTCTGGACTGTATTCAAAACAAACACTAGCACTACTAGCACTATGACTGACTAAAGGGACTCTCTCTGACTGTATTCAAAACAAACACGAAATCTATGGAACACTATTACTAGCACTCGACAATTAAAGCTTCCTAAAAGCAAAAACACACCGAAGAAGAAGTGACAAGTAAGTAAAATACAGTTAATACTTAAATTAAGGTAGCTCGCTGCACAGCAGACGTGAAGCAGACGGCGGCTAGGGCGACACTGACACTACTAGCACTATGACTGACTAAAGGGACTCTCTCTGACTGTATTCAAAACAAACACGAAATCTATGGAACACTATTACTAGCACTCGACAATTAAAGCTTCCTAAAAGCAAAAACACACTGAAGAAGAAGTGACAAGTAAGAAAAATACAGTTAATACTTAAATTAAGGTAGCTCGCTGCACAGCAGACGTGAAGCAGACGGCGGCTAGGGCGATTAAAGTAAGTTTCCCCAATACTACTGTAATCATGTTACAATAGTATCGGGGAAACTTAACTTACAAGCAAACTAAGGCTTTCTCTAAAGTTTTTCATTGCTTCAGGGGATGAGTCTGCTGTGAGGTAGAACGATCCAGTTACCATTTTATGCCAACCCCTGATACTGAGTCTTGCCCAAACAATCTCACATGCCACTTCAATTTCTATATCAGTGGATCTGAGTTTCTTGTCTAATGTGACAAATACACCACCTCCATTTCCCATTCGCCTATTGTTTCAATATACAGTTAAATTTTCCCTAAGTATCTCACTGCTATCAATTCCAGGTTTCAACCAGCTTTCTGTACCTAGTATTATGTGAGCTTAATTGCTTTTCATGAGGGCTTCAAACTCTGGAACTTTGTTGCAAATGTTTCGGGAGTTTACCGGTAGGAGCACCTCTGAGAGCATTTATTTCAATCTTACACTCATACACTCATACTTCTGGGTTTCCTACAGCTGTCGTTATCTGGGTTGGAAGGAATGTTGCCTACTTTAAAAAAACCTTGTATGCACCCCACACACTGTCAGCTACCTAGGTAGCAGCTTCTGATGGTGTAGTGCATACCTGATCCATTCAGAGTTCCCTACAGTTCTCAACCCTGTGGCCCAAGTCCAGGAAGTCGCAGCCTAGTTTGTCACAGAGCCTTTTAAATCTCTGTCTCAGTCCTTCCATTGGACTCAGAACTAAGAGGTGACAATCAGTTCTGGGGACAATGCTGCAAATTGTGAACTTCGTTGAAACCCCATGTGCAAGGCTGGTCTTCTTAATCGAAGTATGACCTCAGAGCCCAGACGACAGGCATTATTTTTTCCAATGTGCACTACAATCTGCAGTTGGTTGCACCCTATTCACTTAATGGCTGCTGTAACAGCCTCTTCAGTATGTTGAATGAGGCCTCCAGGCATAGAAACTGAGTGTGGTGTCATTTCCTGCCTCTGGCTACCATTTGCATAAGGGACCATCATTCACCATATGCCTGAACAGTCGGCGATTAGTAGACCTTTTTGTGTTTTCCTCCTCTTAACACCAGAAAAATATGTTTCCCCAAAACAGATGAAGTGAGTTCCACTGGCTTAGTTAAAGACAGCACCTCGAACTTGTTGGTTATGGGGGATTTGTGTAACACACTGAGTCGTCCTTGGTCTCCATCCACAGTGTAAGGGATGCCTAGATCTACCAGTGAAATACCACTCACATTCAAGTGGACAAGTAATGAAAGATGCCATACTTTCGCGGAGGAGACAGGGTCCACAGCAGAAGATAGTACTTTAGGAATACTTTTGATACTGTTACCACAGGCACATGACTCTCAGGAGCTTGTCCAACACACTCATTTGCAGCAGTTACCAATCATTTGATGGTAGTTGAGGTGATTTGCAGCTGTTTATGGAAGTCAACCAACTCTTCCCATCTTTGAGAACAGCATTCACAGTGCGGCTGCATTTTGGCTGGTGCATTGTGTTACACGGGGTACCAATATGGCGGCCACTGAGTGACGCGCGTTTCTTCGGCTCGCGAGTTTTTCCGCTCATTGAAGGTGTTACAGAGAAGTGCGGCAGTCCACAACGTGTGCATCCGACTAAACAAGTGTTACTTGCCGTGGTGTATTGTTCTCCGTTGATTACCACAAGTGATAAGTGATAAGTGAGTGAAAAATGGGAAGAGCACGAGTAAGCGGCAGCAGGCGAGGCTACAGGGGTGCAGGCAGCGCGGGCGCCCGGTCTCCGGCGGCAGGTGAGGCCCCGCTTCCCGACATCGGGGAGCTCGTCCGGTCCCAGGTGAGTGCGGCGCTGCACAGCAAAGACACGCTAGACGTAATCGTCCAATCCATCACGGACTCCGTGACGGCCGCGGTCATGGACAAACTACAAGAGTCTGTCGGGCGCAACAGCACCGAAATCCAGTCTCTTAGAAAGTTCCTGGCCGCACAAGAGAAAAAAGCCGCCGACCTAGAGGCTAAACTGTCTGCTGCCACCGATGAAATTGAGCAGTATCAGCGAAGGAACAGCTTGCGCTTGTTCGGGGTAGCTGAAAACGATCGCGAAAACACCGACGACCTGGCCATTAGCCTCGTGCGTGAGAAACTTGGCGTGCAGATCGACGTGGCCGATATTGACAGAAGCCACCGTGTTGGGCGCAGGACACTAGGTGCCATGAAACCCAGGCCCATAATAATTAAATTTGTGTCTTACCGGAAAAGAGCTGAAGTGTTTGCTCAGAAAAGAAAACTCGCCAAGAGTGGGGTTACCCTGAGGGAAGATCTGACGCGCGAAAGACTAAAAGTTTTGAACGCTGCGATCACACAGTTTGGCCTTCAAAATGTATGGACCCAGGATGGCAGGATCGTAATCAAGACGGAAGGAGGGAGGAAAACGGTGACAAACATGTTCGAACTGAAAGACTGAGCGAAATCTCGCGAGACACAAAGTCTCATATTGTAATCTGTCTAATATAAGTTAATTTTTTTATTCTTTCTTTTCATTTTTTTAGCTTAAATACTGCTCCGTTATTTCTATAAGTACCATAAGTACTCTATTTAAAATCAGTCAATTGTTTCACAAAAATATTGTTTCTTTATTTGTCTATTATAAGTGCTCATGTATATTCATATTGTCAGTCAAATGGGAATTAACATCCTCCATTAACAGGAATCTCCTTACAACCGCCTTTCTATATCTGTTATTTCCATCTTCGCCACTACCACTACTACTACTACTATCTTTTTCGTAACTACTACTGCCACTTTCCATCTTTCTTTTCACTCCCTTCTTCGATACTTCCAGCGTGTTTTTCACCTTTAGTCCACAGACGCTTGAGTCAGTCACGACCTTGGACACACCTGTAAATATGTCTTGCCCCGCGAAATCCAGCTTTTGTCCCTCTTCCGGCCAGCAGGTAAACGGAGCGCGCTCGGTCCTACAGGCGGCCACAATGGGACGGACCGGTTCCGGCGGCGGGCTCTTTGTGGCCCACGCGAACGCGCAGTCGCTAACGGCTCACTTCGACGAGTTCTGTGACCTGTTCTGCCAATCGCTGTTCCACATTATCCTCGTCTCGGAAACTTGGTTGAAACCAAACATTTCTTCCGACGCTATCCGAATCGCTGGTTACTCTCTCCTAAGGGCAGATCGTGAAACACGACGCGGGGGTGGTGTGGGTGCCTATGTTCGCTCTGATCTGACACCTACTGTGCTATGCACATCGGATGCAAAGGGCGAAGGAGAAGCAGAGTTCTTGTTTTTCGAAATAAATACATCAAATCAGAAACTGCTAATTGGAGTAATCTATAAACCTCCAAACGTCGGTGCCATGTCCTCCTTTCAGTCTGCCCTGTCCTCACTCGTGACACAGTATGAACACATAATCATTATGGGCGACACAAACATCGACTTACAGTTAAAATCTCCCTCTGCCGAAAAACTAAGGCGACTGTTCCACTCCAATGATATGAGTTTAACACCGCTGGACCCAACTCATCACACGCCACACAGCCACACAATCATAGATATAATAGCAACAAAGCGACCAGATAAAATAATCTGCGCCAATCAGACATCCGCTCCGGGACTCTCTGCTCATGACGTGATATTTTTAAATTACTCAATGCATACTACCAAAGAAAAATCTCACCTGGTAACCTACAGAAACTTAAAAAATGTTAACCATGACGCTCTTCAAAAGGATTGCTCAGACATCCCTTGGCATGATATAAACGATGAACCGACTTTAGACGAAAAAATTCGGCAATTATGTCGCAAAATTATTGCACTGTATGATAAACATGCTCCTCAACGCACTGTTAAGGTAAAGAGAGCTCCCGCTCCGTGGCTCACCACTGCATTACGTCAGTTAATGAATAAACGTGATGCTGCACATAGGGCCTTCAAGCGTAACCCAACTCCCGAGGCGTACGAAGCTTATAGGAAACTCCGAAACAGAACCAAGCAAAGCGTGAGGAATGCCAAAATCAGACATGCCCGCTCTGTCGTATGCGGCATATCAAAACCTGCTGCACTGTGGAAAAAGCTGCGCAGTTTCGGTATAGGGAAGCGAAGATCTGACGCTGTTTATCAAGCGTCTGCAGAAGAATTAAACGATTTCTTCTCAACAGCTGCAAACTGCCACGCAGCGACAAATTACCAGCCCCAAGATATCAATCTCTCGAGAGACAAGTTTTTCCTAAAACATGTCACTACCGGCACAGTACACAAGGCAATTATGAGAATCTCTTCCGAGGCAGTAGGAAATGATGGAGTGAGCATTGGCATGATTAAGAACGTCGTAGACACTATTATTCCAGTTATCACAGACATCTTCAACCTGTCTCTTGTCAGTAGTACATATCCTACTGAGTGGAAGCAAAGTTTAATTAAGCCTATACCCAAGACTGACAACCCTAAGTCGCCAGGTGACTACAGGCCGATCAGCATACTACCTGCAATTTCTAAAGCCCTAGAGCACATCGTCCATGAACAACTGACGGATTACCTCAAAACTCATAACATCCATGACGAATATCAGTCAGGCTTTCGAAAGCACCATAGTACAGCAACCGCATTAATCAAAGTAACTGATGACATTAAACATGCTATGGACAGACGTGAAGCTACTATCCTAACACTGCTTGACTTTAGCAAGGCTTTTGACACAGTTGACTTCGATATATTACTAATTAAAATGAAACAGCTGAATTTCTCAAACAGCGCAATACAATGGTTCGACAGCTACCTCAAAAACAGAAGTCAACAAGTCATTTGTGGGTCGGAAAAGTCATCATGGAAAAGCGTGCGCTCTGGAGTTCCCCAAGGCTCCGTCCTTGGTCCACTACTCTTCTCACTGTACATTAATGATATTTCTTCAGTGATTCACTCCTGCAACTACCATCTTTATGCCGACGACATCCAACTGTACATAAGTGCAAGCCCCAAAAACATTGCTGGCGCAGTAGCGAGTATGAACGCAGATCTTTGTTCTGTTTCTCGATGGGCACAGAACCTAGGTCTGAAACTAAACCCCAAGAAATCCCAGGTCATACTTATATCTCATCCAAAGTTAATCAGCCGGTACTTTCGCGAAACAGTCCCTAAAATACTCCTCAATGGTACCCAATTACCATACCAAAAAACAGTAAAAGACCTTGGAATAATCTTGGATGAACACCTAAACTGGGAAGAACAAACGGTCACAGCTTGCCGGAAATCGCTCTCCTCCCTACATGCAATTCAAAAGTTTAGAAAAATATTTCCAACCCATGTTAAACAAAAATTAGTCCAAACACTAGTCTTGCCTAATCTTTACTACTGCGATGTAGTTCAACACGGCACAAATAGTGAAAATTCTAGATGCCTCGAGCTAGTGATGAATGCTTGCGTTAGATACGTGTGCAATATTCGTTTGTATGATCATATCAGTCCTTCATACTCCCAGCTAGGTTGGATACGCCCACATACGGCACGCGATCTCCACACAATGTGCTTACTTCATCGATTTCTTAGCCACTGGTGCCCCCAATACTTATCTTCTCACATTAAACACCTATCATCATTCCACAATCGCAACACCAGATCGGATACGTCTATCATCTTGGCTGTACCTTTACATAACACAAATTCTTTCTCCGTGTCATTCTCCATCTCAGCCATACGACTATGGAACGCGCTCCCCTGTGATCTGCGTCTTATCCAGAACTACTCAACATTCAAGAGGGAACTCAAAGCTTACATATTAGGGACGGTATAACCACCATTCTTGTGCCCCTCCCATCTCTTTCTTTCTCCTCTCCATCACAGCTTCGAATTTTACCGTTCTATTTCTCTTCCTCTAACATATCTACCTCTTATATATCTCTTTCACCCCATTCTATCGTCTTATGTCTCTGCTCGATGAGAATAACTCACAAGCTGCAAGAACATAACGAGAGAATTCCCAACTAACAATGGGACTGACATTCAGAAAAGAAAAGTATGTTTACTTTCATATACATAGTCATTATTATTATTATTATTACTATTATTATTATTATTATTACAATTATTATTATTGATTGTTATAATTATTTTTTATTGTTATAATTATCATTATACTACTGATATAATATCTATTTTTTTTCTTTAACATCAATACTGCATAATAGGCTATATGTCCTTAATGTTAAGTAGAAACTGTAACTCGTTCAACCTGAGTATGCCTGGTTAGGTGTAAGAGAGGGCCTGAAGGCCCTAATCTTGCCAGGTAAAATAAATGCATAAATAAATAAATAAATAAATAAACAAATAACTTTATAGTAAGCCTACTGGTCATCTTGTAGTCCCTTGAGCTAAATAAGTACTAATTCTGTGAAAGAACTGAAGCAATGAGATTTCTAATATGGCAACAGAAAAACTAGTTTCCCAAAACTTTTTGAGGTTAATTATAGTTGCTAAAAAACTCAAAAATAGAGTTAATTTATGATAAATGTAGATAATATATACTACTTCTTAAGAAAAGTTAGCTGCAAACCAATGTTTTAATTACAATATCTGCTACAGTTATGAAATCACAAGTAGTGATTTACTACAAATTAGATTGTGCACAGGACAATTGTAACAATTGTAAATTCTCAAAAGTGCATATTTTTTGTGTTGATATCTGAATATTTGGGGTGATATATACTTTGGCAGTAGCTGTGAATCACAAACAATGATTTGCTACAAAAAAATGTTATTGAAAAGACTCATACTGGTAACTTACGAAAATGTAGTTTTGCAAGCTTCCGAAAAATCTGAGAAATAACCTATTTCTCATATAATTAGAGCATGAAATTTGAGAAAGATTGTTTTGAATGAGGATAGGCCTACTGTTCTCAAAAGTGCACAAATAAGTTTTAAGCCTACAGTTGACAATAAAATAACAGTAAGAGTTTATCACGGCACTTGTAAATTTCACTATACAAATGAGCAATGATACAATCAGTGAAAGATCGCAAAAGGGACATTAACAGTAAAATATACGAATCTCAAATTTCAAATCAGGACATGACTCTTGCACATATGGTGTGACACAGAGAAAAATCCAATGTCCGCTTTTACATATAAACAAATATACAAATTGCTGGATTTTTTAGTTAGCTATTTGTGTGCCAACTACTACACTGGCATGCCAAAGAAGAACACTGTAGAGTGAGTTTATCTCATGCCTGTTGCAGCTAGTACAGAATATTTATACTTCATCTTTTCTGGATACAATACTTGTCTGCCAAGATAAATCAAGATGTCTTTATTCTGTAAATGCTGAACCATTGTGGATAATTATTGAAATATGAGTATTTTGATTACAGTACAAAAGTTATGGATGCTTTTTTTTAAATCTTGGTATGTATTTTTATTCATTCCCACTTGGGTTTTAAAAATAATGCTATAATCTGTTTGCTTATTTTTGCTAAAGAAGGGAGATGGTAGAAAGCAGAGTTTATTGGAAACCTGGAAACAATAATAAAGTTAATAAATGGTACAACTTTGTTTTTTAGTTGTTACTTAAAAGAAACTGCTGTTTTGTTTATATTTTTTCAAAGGTTCACCTCAGTTGTTTGTTTCTTTGTACACTTTTTAACAAATGTTTGCTGCAAGGAATTGTTAAATACTGATCATGTAGGAATGTACAACTTGAAGAATTATGTGCAAGTAGCCAGTTTTTGCAGAACTTCGTATGAAAGTGGTGGGGTTGCCATTTTTTCTAACTATAAATTAACCAAAGCCATAAATATAACAAAATATACTATAGAATTGAGCTTTGAAGCTACAGCACTGGAAACTAAAATTGCTGAGAATTTATGTTGTGTATTAGGTTTGTTGTTGTTGTTGTTGTCATCAGTCCTGAGACTGGTTTGATGCAGCTCTCCATGCTACTCTATCCTGTGCAAGCTGCTTCATCTCCCAGTACCTACTGCAACCTACATCCTTCTGAATCTGCTTAGTGTACTCATCTCTTGGTCTCCCTCTACGATTTTTACCCTCCACGCTGCCCTCCAATGCTAAATTTGTGATCCCTTGATGCCTCAAAACATGTCCTACCAACCGATCCCTTCTTCTAGTCAAGTTGTGCCACAAACTTCTCTTCTCCCCAATCCTATTCAATACCTCCTCATTAGTTACGTGATCTATCCACCTTATCTTCAGTATTCTTCTGTAGCACCACATTTCGAAAGCTTCTATTCTCTTCTTGTCCAAACTAGTTATCGTCCATGTTTCACTTCCATACATGGCTACACTCCAAACAAATACTTTCAGAAACGACTTCCTGATACATAAATCTATATTCGATGTTAACAAATTTCTCTTCTTCAGAAACGCTTTCCTTGCCATTGCCAGTCTACATTTTATATCCTCTCTACTTCGACCATCATCAGTTATTTTACTTCCTAAATAGCAAAACTCCTTTACTACTTTAAGTGTCTCATTTCCTAATCTAATTCCCTCAGCATCACCCGATTTAATTTGACTACATTCCATTATCCTCGTTTTACTTTTGTTAATGTTCATCTTATATCCTCCTTTCAAGACACTGTCCATTCCGTTCAACTGCTCTTCCAAGTCCTTTGCCGTCTCTGACAGAATTACAATGTCATCGGCGAACCTCAAAGTTTTTACTTTAATTAGGTTTGTATCGATTGCCAAATGGTGTAATTAAAACCTTCTCTGAACAGCTGGAATATATAATCCAACACCTCTCAAAAACATATGCTTATTTGATCATTATAGGAGACCTGAACATAGACACAAGTAAAAACACACAATACTAAGACCCTACTGGACTTATTGTGCATATACAATCTAAAAATAAAAATAGATAAACCAACCAGAATAACAAAGCATAGTGAAATTATAATTGATCATGTAATAACAAATATTCCTACATGGTATTGTGACACACAGGTAATAAACTCCACATTAGCAGACCATTTTGCAATCATGATAGACATAAATATGAAGACTAGTGATTCAGTGCAGAAGATATGGGAGATGAGAAGACAAAGCTACCCACATAACATAAATCTGCTAAAAATATGTTAAGAGGCAGAAAACTGGGAAACAATATATCTAGCTAAAGATGCGAACACCAAATGGAACCAGTTTTTTTTTCTTTATTTAATTATTATTATTATGTTACATGTACTGTTAGTAACAGACTGGTCAAAAAGCAACAAAAAAAGAAAAGCTGGGTGACTGGAGAAGTAATCCATGCCAGAAATAATCTGAATGTGTATTATGATCTCTCCAAACAAAAAAATACTAAGGCCAGCAACACACTGTATAAAATAAAAAAGAAAGAGTACAGTAGTTTTAACAGAGAAACTAAAGCATCATTCATCAGGATGTCTATAGATAAGGGAAAGAACTATTCAAAAGGTTTATGGTCTTTCATTAACGAAGAGAGAGGAAAAGCAACAAATCGGGCAGAGGATACCTGCCCACTGATGAGTGGGAAAAGCAACACAAACCCTCTAGAAATAGCCAATACTTTTTACAGATATTATATTACTGTAGCAGATGAATGGATAAGACAAAATGAAACAAATGCAGTAAATAAATTGTTAACCCCCCCCCCCCCCCCACATACAAATTATACTATCATTTTCATACCTACAACAGATACAGAAGTGTCAAACCTAATAAAACAACTTCAAATTAAACATTCATCTGGCTTGGATAGCGTCACATCACATCTCATAAAGGAATGCAGAGAATGTATATTAAAATCATTGACACATGCTGAATGCTGCGATAGAAGAAGGTATATTTCCATTATCATTGAAAGTAAGTAAAGTGAAGCCAATATTTAAGAAAGGGAACAGGGATGAATTAGGAAATGCAGGCCAATATCATTGATCTCAACATTTGCTAAAATCTATGAAATGATGATAAAGAGTAGAATTGTAAGTTTTATAACAAAGTACGGTATACTGCATTCATCATAACATGGTTTCAGAGAAGAGAAGTCAACAATAACAGCATCAACAGATATAATTGTGCACATTCTTAATTTACTTGACAGGCAACAAAAGATTGTGGGATTTTTATGGACCTATCTAAGGCATTTGATTGTGTGAACCACTCAAAATTAATGATGAAATTGTATCAGTAGGGAATTAGAGGAAAATGCTATGACATACTTAAATCATACATTACAAATAGGAAACAATGCACAGCAATCAGACATACTAGTGGGGGAAATATAACAAACTACAGATCAGCTTACAGAAAGTAGGAGCTTGAGAAGGAAGCACTACTGAATATAAAAAATGTAAATAAATATTTAACACAAAACAACCATGTTTATGAATCAGTCTAAAACAAAGAATGTCAGACCAAGCATAGTGAAAATTATAAAAGTTAATATAAATGGAAATACTATTAAAGAAGTAACCAGCACAAACTTTCTAGGAACTATAACAGACAAACATTTGGCATGGGGGGAGCACATAGATGCAATGTGTGAAAAGATAAACAAACAGATCTTCATCATGCATAAAACAGCTAATACTGTGGATGATAAAGTCCTCAGATCAGTGTATTATGGACTTGTCTTCTCACATTTGTCTTATTCAGTTCATATATGGGGAAGGGCACAAGCCAACTACTTAACAAGAATATTCACAATTCAGAAAACGGCAGTGAGATGCATTGCAAAAATACCACCAAGACAGACCTGTAGGCAAGCTTTTGTACACTATCATATTATGACAGTATATTCACTGTACGTATACCAAAGCATAATGGTGGTAAGGTCGAGCGATGAACACCTCCTAAATAAAGATGTACACAAACAGGGTACAAGAGGAAATGAAAATTACTACATGATAAACAGAAATCTATGACTGCCCCTGAAGAAGCAGGCAAAAGGTTTTTTAATAAACTCCCCAAAATCATTAAAAAAGAAACAGATCTAAAATGTTTTAAAAATCCTTTGAAACTATATCTCACAGAGAAATGTATATACAGTTTCAGTGAATACTAAGATGGTATTTAAATATGTTATATCATTACTGAAATGTATTTTTAAAAATTATCATTTCTGTATGTCGTTTGTATTTGTTTGTAAGAATAATGTGAAACACGTAATAACTTTGTACGCTTATAGACTATTTCTGTTTAATTATATGTTTCATTTATATATAATGAAATCAAGTTTGATGTTAATAGCCTATTGTATGACACACCCAATACTCTCAGCTGGATTTTCAGCTGGAGCCCATGGGCAAAAAATAAATAAATAAATATGTTTCAGGTTGAGAAAATGGACACTGATGATGGTTGAGCACATTAAAACTGGTGATGATAAAACTGAAGAAATTACCAAATGCATAAACAGAATATCAGGAGAGCTCTTGGATGGAGGAAAATCTGAAGGCTGTTTAAGATATCTAGTTGACATTATCCGAAAAGATAAAAGGTGCCAGGAACTTATAGAAGTAATACTAATGCCGTCTTCCACTCAGGAGGAACTCAATTCTTCTAAGGTAGGGCATAACAGGATATAAATTCTTCTTAATTTATGCCTGTGAGGGGCATTTGGAAGGTAGTACTAAAGATATAAATCTTATGTCAGTACTGTACAAAGTCTCCACTAAAATTTTTACAGCCAGAATGAGCATTACAGTTTACTTGGCTCAAACTACTGAGAAAACTTGGTTTCATAGAGATTTGAGACAGTTTACTGTATCCTTCACTCTATGCAAAACAATTAGTAGTATGAGTGAGTACCATCTTCTTCTTTGCCTTACCTTTATACTCATTGGAAAGGCATTTGACTTGCTGAAACACCTACATGTGTTTGGTGCCTTAATGCAACAAGAAGCGAAATAGGGCATTATTAAGATCCTACACAACATACGCTAAACCTCCACAGTGTTTCTAACTGTTGTTATAAGAAAACATCAAAATTTACATTGAAAAGGATTAAAACAAGATAGCTCTATATCTCCAAAACTATTTTTAACCATCTTAGAAAAAGCAGTGTCTAAACTGAATTGGAAAACAAAAGGAATTGTAAGTCTGTGAAAGGCGTTAAATACTTTGAGAATTGCTGATGATATTGTTCTGTTTGCAAATAGTATAGAACTTGAAATATTAGTCAACGAACTTCTGTTAATATGCTCTGAATTTGGTGTAAAAATTAACATTAATTGATGAACTTGCATTAATATCCTCTGAATTTGGTATAAAAAAGAACCAAGAATCAAGTTCACGATAAATGAATGGACAATGGAGGGAACCAAAAAGTATCACTGAATATGTCTATCTGGGTTAACTTGTAAATATGAAAGGAGACTTAAAAACAGAAATATTGTGCAGTATTAAATTGGACTGGCAAACTTAACAGAAGACCCTCTCCAGTTTTCAAGTCTAAGATGCCAGCTGAGCTGAAGAAAAAAGTTTGACCAGTTTATACTACCAATAATAACTAATGGTTAAAAGACATGGACATCAAATGAGTTCATTTTAGAAAACTCACAGTAGCTGAAAGAGGAATGGAAAGATCAGTCTTGGGCTACACAAAGAAAGACAAAAAGAAAGCAGTAGATATGTGCCTTGAAATGGTAGCAGGCTAGTCATGAAGTCAAAGAAAGGATGGAAAATACTCAAAACAAATATTATTACACTGAGTTCCAATACAGAGTAAACATTCCTGTTGTATCCCTTACAGTGTTTACTTTTTTATACACAAATTTCATTGCCTTCAAGCATTGTTATAAGCAGATTACCATATAAAAAAGTTATGTGCAAAAACCACAAACGATATGAAATTCGTGTGTGTTAGTGGTTACAGTGCGCTAGTGGAGAAAAATGGCCATACATGTGTAAACAATTCAAAACACTCTTCCCAATGAAAACAATGGCAAAAAGTGCATAGACATGTTACACCCTCAATAAAATTTGTTATATAAAACTAATCTTGTTTGCGTAAACAGGATTAGCATATTATCAGGGGTGTGGGCCAACTTCTGCAGGATGAATTAGGGTTGGATTACCAGGTCACAAGTTTTTTCAAACCTAGTGCTGAACTTGGGCAGGTTACAGAGGATTTAGGTTCACTATGTAAAGGTTTTACTAAGGAAGACACCGTGGTTATTGTGGGTGGGCCGGGCAACAGTATTGACAGAGATCCGGGGTACAGCATAGAGTGTGACCTGGCAAAGATTGCATCGGCATCGAATCATACCAGTGTTGGGTTTGTGTCGGTTCTGGAGCGCCACGACCGACCTCATTTGACCTCTTCTGTCAGGAGAGTTAATTTGGAGTTGGAACGGCTACTTGGATCTGGTGCGGGGTCACACATTGGTGTGGTTCGTGTTGATTCACTCTGTAGGTGGGACTATACTAGACATGGCCTACACCTCAACAGGAAAGGGAAGGGTAAACTGGCTGGGCTGATAGCAGGAAATTTAAAGGGGGGAGGAACTACATCTCATGGTGGAAACTCTTTTTTAGTGTAAGATCAGTGTCCAGTGGGAAACTCAGCCATGCAAGTACTAAAGATGTCAAAAAAGTTCAAGATAGTTGCAAAAGTAAAATGAAAAATGTTAGTATATTTCATCAAAATATTGGGGGATTGAACAATAAAATTGATGAGCTTCTGCTTTGTTTAGAAGATATAGAAACTGAGAATGTAATAGATGTACTATGCCTGTCTGAGCATCACATTGTCACTGATATGCAAAAGGTTAGCATCAATGGGTACAAATTAGCTGCACATGTAAGTAGAGATAATATGATGAGAGGAGGAGTTGCCATATATGTGAAAAGCTTCCACAGTGCAAAAAATTTAGAAACTAAAAAATTTTGTGTAGAGCAACATATGGAAGCATGTGCCACTGAACTTAAACTAAAGGATGGCACTTTCATAATTGTAACAGTGTATAGGTCCCCCTCAGGGAATTTCCAGCTATTTCTGGAAAACTTGGATGCTTTGTTGTGCTATCTGTCAGACAGGGGGAAGCAAATTATCATTTGTGGGGATTTCAATGTTGATTCCCTGAAAGAGTGTAATAGGAAGAATGACCTTTTAGTATTACTCAGTTCTTTCAATTTGAGTTCCGTCATTGATTTTCCTACTCGGATAACAAAGAACAGCAGTACATTGATAGATAACTTTTTTATAGACCAAGATAAGTTTAAGGACATAAATGCTTATCCTGTTGAGAATGGTCTTTCAGATCATAGTGCACAGCTTGTTACAGTACATGACATAGCTCCATGCAGTATAATAAATCAGACTTTCAAAGCAGTGCGTTCAATTAACAATATAAATATTGCAAACTTTAGGGAAAGCCTACAGCAGCTAGACTGGGATGAAGTGTATAAGGAACCCGATGCAAACTTGAAATATAACTTATTTCACAATACATTTTTAAGGGTATTTGAAAATTGTTTTCCCAAGAAAATAGTTAAACATAATTCCAAGAAAACATATAAAAAACCTTGGCTAACTAAAGGAATAAGAATATCTTGCAACCGCAAAAGAGAACTGTATCTAACAGCAAGATGGAGTACTGACCCCGAAATTGTTCAATATTATAAAAACTATTGTGCGGTACTAAGAAAAGTTATTAAAAAGTCCAGAAGCATGTGTATCATGTCTGAGATCAGTAACTCTGATAATAAAATTAAAGCAATTTGGAATATTATTGAAAGGGAAACAGGGCAACCAAGAGCACAGGAAGACTTTAGTGCAATAAAATTGAATGACAAGTGCACTAACAAACAATCAGAAATTGAAAATATTTTGAATAATCATTTTTTAAATGTTGTGGAGAAAATAGGATCTAGATCTTCACTAGAAGAGGCAAGGCTATTAATAGAAGAGGCCATACCTGCACAGTTTGAAACAGCTGTAATTCCACCAACCTCTCCCTCTGAAATCAGTAAAATAATAAACTCACTGAAAAGTAAAAGCTCTTACGGAATTGATGGCATTTCCAGCAAAGTACTTAAAGCTTGTTCCCCACAGATAAGTAGAATTCTCAGCCACGTATGTAATAGCTCTTTGGAGCAGGGTGTTTTCCCTGATAGACTGAAATATGCCATTGTAAAACCATTGCATAAAAAGGGGGATATGTCGGATGTCAACAACTACCGCCCAATCTCTCTTCTGACAGCTCTATCAAAAATTTTTGAGAAAGTAATGTATTCAAGAGTAGCCTCCCATATTTGTAAAAATAAAGTACTAACAAAATGTCAGTTTGGTTTTCAGAAAGGCTTTTCAACAGAAAATGCTATATATGCTTTCACTGATCAAATATTAAATGCTCTGAATAACCGGACATCACCCATTGGTATTTTTTGTGATCTCTCAAAGGCCTTTGATTGTGTAAATCATGGAATTCTTTTAGATAAGCTAAATCATTATGGTTTGAGTGGGGCAGTGCACAAATGGTTTAATTCATACTTAACTGGAAGAATGCAGAAAGTTGAAATAAGTGGTTCGTGTAATGTTAAAACAGCTGATTCCTCAAACTGGGGTGCTATCAAGCACGGGGTCCCACAGGGTTCGGTCTTAGGTCCTTTACTGTTCTTGATATACATTAATGACTTACCATTCCACATTGATGAAGATGCAAAGTTAGTTCTTTTTGCTGATGATACAAGTATAGTAATAACATCCAAAAACCAAGAACTAAGTGATGTAATTGTAAATGATGTTTTTCACAAAATTATTAAGTGGTTCTCAGCAAACGGACTCTCTTTAAATTTTGATAAAACACAGTATATACAGTTCCGTACAGTAAATGGCAAAACTCCAGTAATAAATATAGAATTTGAACAGAAGTCTGTAGCTAAGGTAGAATTTTCAAAATTTTTAGGTGTGTCCATTGATGAGAGGTTAAACTGGAAGCAACACATTGATGGTCTGCTGAAACGTCTGAGTTCAGCTACGTATGCTATTAGGGTTATTGCAAATTTTGGTGATAAGAATCTCAGTAAATTAGCTTACTATGCCTACTTTCATTCACTGCTTTCGTATGGCATCATATTCTGGGGTAATTCATCGTTGAGTAGAAAAGTATTCATTGCACAAAAACGTGTAATCAGAATAATTGCTGGAGCCCACCCACGGTCATCCTGCAGACATCTATTTAAGGATCTAGGGATCCTCACAGTAACCTCACAGTATATATATTCCCTTATGAAATTTGTTGATAATAATCCAACCCAATTCAAAAGTAATAGCAGTGTGCATACCTATAACACCAGGAGAAAGGATGATCTTCACTATGCAGGGTTAAATCTGACTTTGGCACAGAAAGGGGTAAATTATGCTGCCACAAAAGTCTTTGGGCACCTACCAAACAGCATCAAAAGCCTGACAGATAGCCAACTAACATTTAAAAATAAATTAAAAGAATTTCTAGATGACAACTCCTTCTACTCATTGGCTGAATTTTTAGATATAAAGTAAGTAAAAAAAAAAAAAAAAAAAAAACTTAATCATTAGTGTCATGCAATATTTTGTGTAATGTAATTTCTTGTACAGACATCTTTTATTAACCTGACACGTTCCACATCATTACGAAGTGTCGTATTCATGATCTATGGAACAAGTATTAATCTAATCTAATCTAATCTAATCTAATCAGAAAGTAGCATTGACTTCGTAAACATTGAAAGTGAACATTCCAATTTATATGAAGGTTACAAAATGGAAAGTTAGCAGTAATCATGAACAGCCGACAAGAACTGTGGACAACCATGGAAGAAAGCTAGCTATCATTTTACGGCATGTGAATGTGGATTTCCATGTAACTGGTATCATGAAACCCAGATGAGAATGAGAAACATTATTAAAGACATCTGGAACATAAGAATATACTGAAGGGCAGTAATTTCGTTGTTTGTGTGACTGGTGCAAACAATGTAGCATATAATGAAACCAAAAATTGTATAACAGGCTTGAAGAGTTTTTTACACACAAGTAAAGTGGAAAATGTTGTTGTGTCAATACCTCATAGATATGACCTGATCTTTAATTCATGTATCAACAATGAGATCTGTAATACCGACATTAAAATCAACTAACTGTGCACCACTTAATCAAATCCTCCACCACACACCGTCAAGAGAGAAACAAGATTATAGGCTAAATGAAATTCCTAAATACAATAGTCTTGTTTTAAAAGACAGACCTATTGTGCATGTTAATGTACCTTGTTTTATAGGGAAAAGCTAAGTACTGACAAACTTATTTGTGCTATGTAATACAGTTATTAAATTTAATAGATTTCAGTGGTGTTGCATGCCATTTGTGGCGAAATAACGACTTAATAAACTTTTGTGATCGTTCGCTCGCTGTGTTTAAGAGATGTTTTCAGTGTGTTGAAGTCGTTAGTAATTTTCGTGCTTTAGTTTTCAACTGACGTTTATTATTCTTTCTAGTGAAATATTTCAGTAAAATTTTCATATAGTGTTTTAACTTAGCTTAGTGTTACAGTGGTAGTTTTAATTTATTGGTTGTAGCTAATAATTTTGTGAAGTTTTGCTAGTATTGGTATCGGCTGTGTTGTAGTAGTATTAATACAAGTAGCTGCTTCCTTAGTAGGCAAAGAATTTTGAGATCATTATTGTTAGTTCTTAAATAGTTCTACTGGTGTAACTGAACTTTGGTAACGTAGACATATAGTTTTTTTTCAGTAACTGTAAAATTGACCATGAGTGAAAAGTGTGGGCTCTTGTAGGTTTGTGAGTAGTGGATTACGGTGTGGGATTTGTTCAAAGTATTTTCCTTGGGGGGAATGCAGCGGGGAAGCCAGTGGTCATTTTAGGGAGATCCTCTCCTGGGAATGTAGAATCTTTAGTAGAAACAAGTTAATAGAGGAGCAGGAGCGTAAGATCAGTGCCCTTAAGGTGCAGTTACAATGCGCAAAGGAGGAACTAGATAGGTTGAGGTGGGTGAAGGGTGGTGGGGAATGGGAACTGGCAGTTGGCAAGAAGGTAGCTGGGAAGAGGAGGTACTCAGACAGTTTTACTTTGCATACATGCAATAGATACGACCAACTGTCAGAGTTGAGGGGAGAGGAGCCTTGTGTAGTTGTAGATGTAGGTAACTTGCAGCAGTCCTCAGCAATTATGAGGCCTAGGTTAGTTGCAAAGTCTAGCAGAAAGAAGGCTCTGCTGCTAGGTAGTTCCCATGGTAGAGGTGTGGGCCAGCAGTTGCAGGAAGTGTTGGGGAGTGATTACCAGGTCACCAGCATTGTGAAGCCTAGTGCAGGGTTGGCTCAGGTGACTGAAAGCATAGAGGAGTTATGTAAGAACTTTACGAAAGAGGATCAGGTAGTGATAGTGGGTGGAGCAGGGAACAGTCTCGATAGGGACGGGGAATGTGATGTCAGTGGTGACTCGGTTAAGATAGCTACTCAAACTGGTGGTACTAATGTGCATTTCATGCAACTATTTCAGCATCATGATCGGCTTCACCTTAATGCGGTTGTTAGGCACGTTAATGTGGGGCTGGGGAGGGCACTGATGGTGGAGGGCATGGATCACATCTCAGTGGTGCCAGTTGGGTCTATCAGTAGATGGGGTTTCACTAGGCATGGCCTGCACCTCAGTAGGTATGGGAAGGGGAGGCTGGCTAGGCTTATAGGTGACAGTGTAGTGGGTGGTGGTGGTGGTAGTGGTATCACTCATGGAAAAATTCCTATAGTAGTTGGTGTTAGAGCTGCACATTTTTTAGACTGAAGTCAGCTGACAGGTATACCTGCTTAAAGGAAGTGCCTCTAACTAAGGGCTCACCTCCAGAGGATGTAATGTTTCCAAGTAGAGAAGGAATTAGCATATTTCATCAAAATATAGGCGGTATTAGAGATGAAGTTAGTGAACTGCTTATAGATGCTAACTCTGAAATTATTGGTATATCTGAGCACCACTCAAATAATTTGATAATTCAGAGGCTTCCTTTACCAGGCTACAGATTAGCTAGCTGTTTCTCGAGGAGTTCCTTTCGGGGTGGGGGAGTGGCTCTGTACGTAAAAAACAGTATTTCATTCGAGACCGTAGACATATCACGACACTGCACTGAACAGATATTTGAAAGTTGTGCAGCATTAGTTGAATTTAGCGAAACTAAACTTCTAATTGCTGTTGTCTATAGGTCTCCTAACTCCGACTTCAGAGCATTTTTACTTAAGCTAGAGAGGGTTCTTGATTCACTTTGCAGGAAGTACCAGAAAGTAGTTCTGTGTGGTGACTTCAATATTAATTTTGTACATGATTGTGCAAGAAAAAGGATGTTGGTAGATCTCCTAAATTCATATGATCTGATGCAAAGTGTGTTTTTTCCAACAAGGGTGCAGGGGAACAGTAGCACAGTCATAGACAATATTTTTATTCATTCTTCATTACTAGATGGGCATTCTGTTAGTAAAAGGGTGAGTGGCCTTTCAGACTATGATGCACAAATTTTAACACTAAAAGGTTTTTGTACTCTGACCAATGTTGTATTTAAACTATGCAGGAAAGTTAATCCAACAGCAATAGAGAGTTTTTCAAAAATTGTCAAGGAACAAGAGTGGCAAGATGTTTATAGTGCCGATAATATAGATGATAAATACAATGCTTTCCATAACACATTTCTCATGCTCTTTGAGAGTTGCTTTCCATTAGAACATTCTAAACGGGGTACTAGCAGTAATGGACAGCCCGGTTGGCTGACTAGTGGATAAGGATATCATGTAGAACAAAGCGGGAATTATATCAAAATGTTAGAAGTAGTCACAATCAAGCTTCAGTAGCCCATTACAAACAGTATTGTAAGGTGCTTAAAAATGTTATTAGCAAGGCAAAAAGTATGTGGTATGCAAATAGAATAGCTAATTTACAGAATAAAATTAAAGCCACATGGTCAGTTGTGAAGGAAGTGTCTGGTCAGCAGCACAAGGTTGACGATATAAAGTCAGTTTGCAGTAATAATATTTCTGTTACTGATAAATCAGATATATGTACAGTATTTAACAACCATTTTCTGAGCATTGCTGGTGAATTAAATAAAAATTTAGTATCTACAGGAAATCATATAAATTTCTTAGCAAATGCCTTTCCGAGATTGACGTCTGAAATACTCCTCTGTGATACAGACAAGAGGGAGATTGAGACAATGAGACAATAATCAAATCACTGAAGACTAAGGACTCTCATGGTTATAATGGAGTGTCTAGTAGAATATTAAACTACTGTGCTGCACGTGTTAGCCCTGTATACAGCCATATTTGTAATTTTTCGTTTAGGAATGGTCAGTTTCCTGAGTGATTGAAGTAAAGCCGCTTTATAAAAAGGGAGAAAGGGATAATGTAGATAATTTTAGACCTATTTCTATGCCATCAGTGTTCGCAAAAGTTATCGAAAAGGCTTTGTATGTAAGGTTAATTGATCATTTTAAATCACACGATTTGCTATCAGATGTGCAGTTCAGCTTTAGAAGTCATTTGCCAACTGAAAATGTTATATTCTCTTTTCTCTGTGAGGTACTGGATGGGCTAAACAAACAGTTTTGAACGCTTGGCGTATTTTTTGATTTAACAAAGGCATTTGACTGTGTTGATCACACAATACTGCTCCAGAAGTTGGACCATTACAGAATAAGGGGAGTAGCTCACAATTGGTTCACCTCTTACTTTAGCAACAGGCAGCAAAAGGTCATTATTCACAATGTTGGTAACAGCTGTGATGTGGGATCTGAGTGGGGTATTGTCAAGTGGGGGGTGTCCCAGCGATCAGTGTTGGAACCACTCCTGTTCCTTATTTATATAAATGATATGCGCTCAAGTATTATGGGTAACACTAAAATATTTCTGTTTGCTGATGACACTAGCTTGGTAGTAAAGGATGTTGTGTGCAACATTGACTCCGTTTCAAGTAGAGCAGTACATGACCTGAGTTCATGGCTTGTAGAAAATAAACTAACGTTAAATCACAGTAAGACTCAGTTTTTACAGTTCCTAACACACAATTCAACAAAACCTGACATATGATTAGTGAAACTGAACAGTTCAAATTCCTAGGTGTTCAGATAGATAGTAAGCTGTCGTGGAAAGCCCACGTTCAGGATCTTGTTCAAAGAGTTAATAGTGCCATTTTCACTATTCGAACGGTATCGGAAGTGAGTGATATTTTGACACGTAAATTAGTCTACTTTGCTTATTTTCATTCACTTATGTCATATGGTATTATGTTTTGGGGTAACTCTTCCCATTCTAGAAGGATATTTTTGGCTCAGAAACGGGCGATTCGGGCAATAGGTGGTGTGAGTTCATGAACCTCTTGTTAACCTCTTTTCACGAGTCTGGGCATTTTGACATTGGCCTCGCAATATGTATATTCCTTATTGTCGTTTCTTGTTACAAATATTAGTTTATTTCCAAGACTAAGCAGCTTTCACTAGGTTAATACTCGGCAGAAATCAAACCTCCATTTGGATCGGACTTCCTTAACTCTTGTGCAAAAAAGGTGTGCAGTATACTGCTGCATCCATTTTCAATAAGCCGCCACTCGAATTCAAAAATCTTGGCAGTAATCCACGCGCTTTCAAATCGAAACTGAAGAGTTTCCTCATGGGTCACTCCTTCTTTTCTGTCAAGGAGTTCCTCGAAAAATTAAGATGATGCTCATTGTATTGCTGATAGCGTTTACTTAAACTTATGGACTGATTTTCTTTCAGGTTCATGGACATTTATTTTTATCTGTTATTACTTTTTATGTTGTAAATTCATGTACTGACACGTTCCATGACCTTGGAGATTTGCTCCTCAATTTGGTCCTACGGAACTTGACATTTAAATTAAATAAATAAAAATAAAAAAGGAAACTGCAGCAGACTAATTAACTCAGATAACTTTGCTACTTTAGATTACCCTGTGAAAATAAATGAGCATACAAGATCCATTTAAATCAAAATCCCCTTTTGTACTAATAATAGTATTCTCTTTAAAATGTACAATCTCGCAGGGGTACAATCAATGAACTGCAATACTGGCTTGATAAAATTAAATGCAGCATTTTGCTTTTCAATGAACACTGGATGACAGAGTCTGAAGTAGACCTCTGCATTCCACTTTGATACTTGCTAGTAACAAGCTTCTGCAGAAAAAGCGTATCACATGGTGGGCTCTCAATCAAAATTAAAAGCAGTCTTGATTTACATTACTCGATGATAGACCTTAGTAGAATATGCCTTGAAGACATAATTGAAGTAGCTGGTAGTGTAATGCATACACAAAAAATTGTAATTGTCTCAGTTTATTGAACTCCAGGCTCTGATGAGTTGGTGTTTATAGAAAAAAAATTAATGCTTTAATATTACAATTGTCCAAATATAAACAGAATAAAATCATAATTGAAGGAGAACTACCATAGATATGAGGACAAAGAGGAAAAAATGTGATTCATATAATTAATTCTTTGAAGTCATTGAACTATCTGAATTTGCATCACGATAATATAATTAGTAATATACACTACAAGGAGAATCCAATGTAAACAATGTGATAGACTAGTTGAGGTAAATAGATTGGTCTCATATAACGGACAATGACAAAAGTATTGACAAATGCTTTTCCAGTTTCCTGACAGGAATTAAGTGCAAAGTAGAAAAGATGTGCTTCAACATAATCAGAATAGAATAGAATATTTTTATTAGCCTTTCAGTATTTTTCATACAACTGGCTTCGTCAAAGTTTACAGAGGGGTTTACTTTCAGTACGATATTCAAATAGTTACAGAAAGGGGAGAAAAGGAACTAAAGACCTTTTCTTCAGCATTATGTAAAACAATGTTTTATACAGTAATTAAATTCACACATAAGAAAAGAATCACAGCAAATAACTAGCTTATATAATATCAAAACATTTTCTTCACAACTTAGGTAAAACATATATTTTGATGATTAGTTTCTAAGAATTCTTCAGTTGTATAGAATTCGTTGTTTTTTAGCCAGGTTTGCAATGTATTCTTATATTTATTTAGTGGTACTGTACGAGCTGAGCATGGTAACTTATTGAAAAATTTTATGCTTAAATACTTATAGTTATTATGGACTACAGCAAGTCTTGTGGAAGGCAAGTCCAGCAGGTGACTGTTTGTTGTACTGTGTGCATGCACATCACACCTCATGTTCAATTTTTTCAGATTTTCTCTGGCATATATTAGACAGTTATATATGTACATGCTTGGCACTGTCATTACGCCAAGAGATTTAAAATAATTTCTGCAGGACTCTCTGGGTGCTAACCCCTCCATGCACCTGATTGCTTTCTTTTGCCATCTGAAAATACATTCAGCCCCTGCGGAGTTACCCCAAAGCAATATTCCATATTGCAATTGGGAATGAAAAAAAGCATAGTACGAGTGGAGTAGCAATTGCTTGCTCACACTGTTTCTTAATTTATACAATAAGAAAAGTACTTGTGCTAGTTTACTACATAGATAATTGGTGTGTCCTTCCCATGAGAGCTTTTGGTCTATGATTAGCCCAAGTAATTTCACTGTTTTGTTTTCATTTTTAGTCACTTTGAGATTAAATATTATTTCTTCTGTTTTTGTTTGATTTATGACACCAGTAGTTAGCCATTTGCATCATTTCTCTATTTTTGTCCAGTACACTCTGTAAGTTCTCTCCTGTACTTATTAATGTCATATCGTCAGCAAATAGTATGTTCTTACACGGTATGTATTTCGAGAAGTCATTGACATAGACAATGAACAGAAAAGGTCCAAGAACAGAGCCTTGGGGTATTCCTCTTTCTATAGGGAGTATTTCTGACCTCTTCCTATTTGCATATACAAGTTGTAACCTATTGCTTAGATAAGATCTGAATAGTCAGAGTGTGTCATCTTCAATGCCATAGTATTTTAATTTTTTGATGAGTATGTCATGTGACACCGAGTCAAAAGCTTTACTTAGGTCAATAAGTGTTCCAGACATTGATACCCTTTTTCCATACCCTTCATAAACATTGCTTACCAAAGCTTCTACTGCTTTTATAGTTGATAGGTGTGACCTGAAGCCAAACTGTCGTTCATTTAAAATATTGTTGGTTTCAAAATACCTGTATATCTGCTTATGCACACAATTTTATACTAACTTGGATATGATTGGTACTATTGAAATGGGTCTGTAGTTATTTGGGAGGTTTCTTTCACGTTTTTTATACACAGGCAATGTAACTGTGAGCTTAAGACAGTCGGGGAATATTCCTTCATCAAGTACTCTGTTTGATAGTGAGAGAAGTGGCATTTCAATTTCTTTTGCTAGACATTTAATGATGAGATTACTGAGTCCATAATAATCTTCTGTTTTGGAATTACTTAATTTGTTTATTGAATTGTGAATACCATTTAATGTGATTCGGGTCCAAGTGAACTTCTCACTTCTTGTCTGTTTTGCACAAGTTAGCTATGCTTTTGCATCAGAGGCAGAACTGATGGGTGTGGTGGTGATGCTATTTACAAAATATTCATTGAGAATATTGCAGTCAATAGGGATACTGTTTTCTTTATTGGTATTATTTATTTCCATTTTAATGACAGTCCAGGCAGCTTTACATTTATTTTTAGAGTTTAAAATATATTCGTCATTTGCACAGCACTTAGCATTTTTTATTTCTAATCTGTAAAGGTGTCTCATTTTAGTGTAATTTTCCTTGTCCCTATCACTGTTATGAGATTTGTCTTTCATAATCATCAGTAGTATTTTGAGTTTGTTAAGTTGTTGGGTGTACCATTTGTTGGTATTTTGTTGCTTATGAGTAATATTACTCTGGTACCTTTTGGTTACCAAGGGGCATGTCATTTCTACTTTATGCTTGATCTCTGTCAGGAAAATGGAAAAACATTTATTAATCATTTTCTTGTTATCCATTACATGAGTCCAATCCATTTCTTTTAACTGGTTTATCATTTTGTTTACATTGGATTCACCTAGAATTCTATATGTCACTTCTCTCTCTGTAGAACTGAAGGCTATCTTTTCTATTTGAAGCCATAGCCCTGCATGATCTGATATTCCTAATTCTATTACATCACATTGTATGGAGTCTCTTTGTACATTGCTAATTATGTTATCAAGGCATGCTTTAAGTCTGGTGGGTTTTTCATTGAGACAGTAATAGTTTAATTACTTCAGAGTGTTAATCATATGAATTACATTTTTTCTCTTTGCCCTTATATCTATGTTAATATCACCTACAATTACAATTCTATGCTGTTTATATTTTGACAAAAACAATATTAAAGTATTAATTTTTTCTATAAATACTATCTCATCAGAGCCCGGGATTCAATAGATTGAGACAATTACAGTTTTCTGTTCGTGCATTACCACACCGGCTACTTCTATTGTAGCTTCAAGGCATATTCTACTAAGGTCTATAACTGAGTAATGCAATTCAAGGTCACTTTTGACATATATTGAGACCCCACCATGTGTAATACTTTTTGTGCAGTAGCTTGTAACTAACGAGTATCCAAGAGGAATACAGAAGTCTATTTCAGTGTCTTTCATCCAGTGTTCATTGATGCATAGAACACTGCAGTTGATTTTATCGAGCCAGTATTGTAATTCATTGATTTTACACCTAAGAGATTGTACATTTGTATGAAGGAGGAGGAATCTGTCACTGCTACACAATGGCATTCTACTTTCACAGAACCTTCTGTATTCATTTATTTTCGCTACATGATCTAGGATTTCACAATTATCCGAAGGAATTAGACTGCTGCAGTTTCCACTTAATGTGGTTTCTAACTTTCCTTTGTCTGTAATGTCGTTTTCTCTAAAAAAAAAAAAAAGGAGGTGTACAGTCATTCTCTGTGGGGTTGTCTTTTAAGACAAGTCTGCTGCGTGCTCGTATTTCATTTACAACTTCGTTTATCTCCTGACACAAAAATGTTTTCCCACGGTAATTTAGATGCTCACGATGTTCAGTGTGCAAATTTCTTTCAAGTCTACTAATATCCACTACATTACATTTAGCATAAATGGAACATAGTTGTTTTACTTTAATATTTGTTTTCTGAATCTCTTTGTTAACACATGAATTATAGATCAAGTCCTGTCTATGAGGTATCGTCACAATAATAGTGTTTTCCACATTACTTACATCTAAAAAAATTTTCAAACCTGTTATACACCTTTTGGCTTCATTATGAGCTACATCATTTGCACCAGTCACACAAACAACAAAGTCACTGTCCCTTGTTGTATTCTTGTGTTCTGAGATGCCTTCAACAATATTTTCTGTCCTCGCGCCAGGTTTTACGATGTCAGTTGCACGAAGATCCGTATTCACATCCTGTAGAATATTTGCTAGCTTTCTTCCATGGCTGTCCGCTAGAAAAAGCACATTGTGTTTCTTTGTTCGCTGTTTCTGGCTGTTGTCAATGTTTCTGCAGCTCCTTACAATGCTTTTATCTTCACGCTGGGTGGGTTGTTCGCCTTCAATGTTTATGGGGTTGCTGCTGATTTCTGATAACACACTGAACTTGTTTGTGCACATGAGATTAGATTTATTCCATGTATTTCATTGTGAGCAAGGCAATTTTTTAGTCACTTTGTTTGTCATTATACGAGAAATAGTTTTTGAATTGTTTACACACTTTAGGCCACTGTTTTCACTTTGTAGGGCATTTGAGTTAGGCCTATTTATGCAGTTTTGACCGTTACTTTCACTGGCATTTGAGTTCGGCCTCTTTACGCAATTTTGACCATTACAAGAGATATCATACTGATAACACACATAAGCAGCATCTTAACAACAAGTGGTACATTCCACAGTTGTCAAACTCAGGATACTACTATTAATTCTGAAAGATAAGTCTCATGAATGTGATTGGGACAAGAAAATTACACAAATATCAGAAAACTCAACAGATTCGAAATAATAAAGTACTAGGAGGAATACTAATTCCAAAAATAAATATAAAGCAGCCTGGAATGTCATCAAAATGGAAATTAAAAATATCAATAAAGAAAATAGTGTCCTTGTTGACTGTGGTACACTCAGTAAATATTTTGTAAATATTGCCAGCATTATCCTTCCACTCAGCAATTCTAAATTAGGTACAGAAGACCTGCTAACTCGTGCAAACAAGTGAGAAATTTACACGGACCCTAATCACTTAAAATGACCTTCATAAATGATATACAAACTAAGAAAATCAAAACAGAAGGCTATTTTGGACCCAGTAATTTCATCACAAAGTGTATAGCAAAGGAAATCAAAATAACACTTCTTTCACTATCCAACAGAGTACTAGATGGTGGAATTTTCCTGGGACGTCTTAAGCTCACAGTTACATTGTCTATGTATAAAAACCTTCCAAATAACTACAGCTCATTTCAGCAGCACCAGTCGTATCCAAGATAATAGAAAATTGCATCCATAAACAGATATTAAGTTATTTTGAAAGCAGCAAAATTTTATATGAGCAATAGTTTGAATTCAGGTCTAATCTGTCAACTGTAAAAGCAGTTGAAGCTTTGGTGAATAATGTTTATGAAGGCTGCGTAAAAAGGCTATCAGTTGTATGGAACACTCGTTGATTTAAGCAAAGGAACTGACTCATTATCGTATGACATATGTTTGAAAAGTTAGTGTATGATGGCAAAGGAGGTAAATCAGTCATTTTATTCAAACCTTATTTAAGCAAAAGGTTATAGCTCGTGTGTGCAAATAAGCAGAGATCAGCAATACTCCCAATAAAAAGAGGGATACCTTAGGGCTCTGTTCTTGGACATTTCCTGTTTATTGTCTACATCAATGACTTTTCAGATTATGTACCATGTAAGAATACACTATATACTGATGACATGACAATAGTAACCACAGGCAAGAATTTGTGAGTGTACTAGCTAACAACAGAGAAATGATGCAAATGACGAATCACTGGTGTCATGTTGATCAGCTGTGCATAAACCAAACAAAAACAGAAGAAATAATTTTTAATCAGAAAGAAACCAAAAATTAAAAAGGAAACAGTAAAAGTACTTGGACTGTTTATAGACAAAAAACTTTCTCGGGAAGAACAAACACAATCTCTGTGCAACAAACTAGCTCATGCACCTTTTTTATTGTATAAATTAACGAACAGTGTGAGCAGACAATTGTTTATCCAGTCATATTTTGCTTTCTTCCATTCTCATTTGCAGTATGGAATATTGCCGTGGGCCAATTCCCCAGGAGGTAAATGTATTCTCAGATGGCAGAAGAAGACAGTCAGATGTTTTGTAGGATTGCCATCCAGAGTGTTCTGCAGAAAAGACTTTAAATGTGTCTGCATAATGCCATTATCTAGGCTGTGTACATATAACTGTTTTGTATATGTTAGAGAAAAATCTGGAAAAATTCAACATTAGATGTGATATTCATGTACAAGGAGTCAGAAAGAGTAACTTATTGGATTTGCCTTCCTCGAGACTTGTTGTAGTGAATAATAACTGTAAAAATTTGAGGAAATTTTTTTTCAATAAGCCAGCTTGTACAGTACTGCTAAATAAATATAACAGTGTATAACAAACTTGGCTAAAATGCAATGAATTCTATTCAACTGAAGAATTCACATAAACTAATCATTATAATATATAATTTTTCTGAGTGATAAAGAAAATCTTTCTGTTCTTAAATAAGCTAGTTGTTTTCTGTGTATGTAATTGATTATTGTATAAAACTTGATAGCACTGTAAAGTTTGACAGAACCAATTGTATGGAAAATACTGAAATCCACGCCAGTATGTAGCTTCAGGAAGTGAAATTTCATTGCTGCCAATACATTTAAAAGTAGAAAAAAGTATCTGTAGCTTTTTTAACTTCCTCCCCCTTCATTACTGCTTTTCCTTGTCCTTATAGCATTGCGTTCCTCTCAGTGTGGTGTCTTGAGTGACCTACCCTTTTTCCAACCTTGTAAAACCCGTTTCTCTTTCCTCATTGAAATACGAATTAACAATTTTGAAATATTTTAAATTCCTATGTTGAATAGATAATGAGAACTGCAGATCTAACAGAAATAGTGACTAGAATTAAACTGGGAGGGGGGGGGGGGGGGGGCACTTGATCAACAGTTTTAGATATGCGAATAATGCAACACGTACAGCAGGCAGTGAACAAGACATTAAATGTGTACTGTAAAATACAAGGAGTGTTCAATAAAAAATACAACATTTTTTTCTGAAAGCGGGTTGGTTTTATTTAGGATTCCAGTACACCATATTATTTTCCTCTCTTTTGGCTACAAAACCCTCACAATCTCTGTTCAGTGCGATGGCCTTACGTCACCTGACTTGGAGGGCATGTATATCCACATGGTATTACCTACTTCATCAATAAGCTTCCCATCATACGTGCACTGCTTTCCATGAAGTGCACCTTTATTTCGCCCCACACATCAAAGTCAGAAGATGTGAGAGCCCGACTGCAGAATGGAGGAGGAGGAACAGTCCAATGAAGTTTTGTGAGCTCCTCTGGAACACACATACTTGTGGAAAGCCTTGTGTTCCTGTGTGAAGGAGAAGTTTGTTTGGTTTTTCTGATGACAAGCACACCGAATTCATCTCTTCCATTTCCTGAGGGTAGCACACTACACTTCAGAGTTGACCATTATCACCATGAGGGGGAATATCAGAGTGACTCGTTCAGAGTCCCAGAAAACCATCACCATGAATTTACAGGCTGAGGATGCTGCTTTGAACTTTTTCTTCTTAGGAGAGACGGTGTAGCACTACTCCATTGTCTTCTGTTTTGTTTCCGATTCAAAGTGATAAACCCATGTTTCATCACCTGTGATGATGTTCGACAAAAATTGTCACAATCAGTCTTGTAACGTACAAGCAATTCTCCACAAATGGTCCTTTATTGCTTTTTGTAGTCTTCTGTTATGCGGCCCAGTGGACTCATACCTATGAATACTCCAACTGTTTGATGAGCAAGTCAGCACTATCATTGGTGGCCTCCACTTGTGCAGTGAGGTGTTCGATGTGATCCTTCGATCACCTTGAATGAGTGTCCGCGTGTTCCAACACAGCAGGAGTCACAGCTGTAAGTGTTGGCCAACATGGGGGAGATCTCACAGGTTTGCACGACCTTGTTGTGATGATGACAGATGCCTCAGCCAATGACTCACTGTGCATTTGTTCACCAACAGGTCTCCATAGATATTTTGCAAGCACCTATGAATACCTGTGATGCTGTGATTTTCTGACAAAAGAAACTCAATGACAGCTCTCCGGTTGGAACGCACCTCCGTTAATGAAGCCATTTTGAAGGCTACCTACAGTGCCGCCACCTATTGGAACTTCAGAAAACTATAGGGTGTGAAGCAGAAATGTTCCACCAAATTCCACAACAAATATCGCATTTTTTTTTTTACCGAAATTGACTTAGAAAAAAAGTGTTACATTACTTACTGAACACCCCTTGTATGTGAACAGTGTTGTGACTGGCCAATCATTCAAAGTGCCGCCGCACAAATACGCGTGTCCTCTACATGCGGCGCTGTCTACCAGATATGCAGCAGCCACGTCACCTAAGCGGCCGGCCAGCCAGCCAGCGGCCGCTAGACTTGGACTCAGTGCTCATTCAAATGTTACCGTGTTCACATATCTTGCTTTGTCAACTTGCTCAGTGACTTATATGTGTTGTGTCGTCCGTGACATGAAATGCCAAGAAGTGCTGTCGAAGACGTTTTTCGTAATCAGACCAGTCTTCCGCCATCTCGTCGTAAGGAGGAAAAGGAGGTTTAGAGAACGACGAGAAACGCCCCGCATTTGATGCCGCGATGAAATCACGAATCGCTGATGTTAGAAGTGTTTGCTGTTCAATGAGACCTTACAATAGTTGCTCGACAGTAGCCATGGAAAACTGTGGGTCAACAATGAAAAGGAAAAATCCCATCCTCGTCGCCAATTGTTATAATGTCAAGTTGAACACATATATTTCAAAACGACACAACACATATAAGTCACTGAGCAAGTTGACAAAGCAAGATATGTGAACATGGTAACATTCGAATGAGCACTGAGTCCCAGTCTAGTGGCCGCTGGCTGGCTGGCCACTTAGGTGGCACGGCTGCTGCATATCTGGCAGACAGTGCCACATGTATAGGCCACGCGTAATTGCGCGACGGCACTTTGAATGAATGAGCGGCGAGTCACAACAAACAGAAAAGGAAAAGCTGCCCTGGGGTTAAATTTGAAGGAAAGAGTCACAACAAACAGAAAAGGAAAAGCTGACCTGGGGTTAAATTTGAAGGAAAGAAAAGTATTGACAATAGAAATGAAAACTCTTGTAGTGATAGATGGTAATATCATTGAGGAAGTTGGTAAATACATATTTTTAGGGTCTTTGATAACAAAAAGCAGCCTCTGCTCTGAGGAAATGAGGATGGCATTGAAAACCTGCTACAATTAAAATACACAAGTTGGTAAATGAAAGGAAATAAAACTGATGAAACTTTTCATCTTTCCTATAGCCTTCTATGAATGTGAGTCATGGGAAATGAAAAAAAGTGGATCACAAGAAAATATATTCTTATGAAACGCTGGTGTGGAGAAGGACCTAAGGATTTAATGGACTGAAAAAATAAAACACCCTAGGAAAATTCACCTAGACTATCTTTACTTAGATACTGGATGATTCAACTGTCTCTGCCAATATCATTTTACGCAGCCCACAATGTGATATCTGGCCTTCAGAAACTATGCATGTTTTCATATACTCTCACTCACTATGTGCAAAAAATGAACAGGACCTCTATGTAGGAAATTTAATGTAGTTATATTTTGTTCTGGGATATGTTATCACTGGAGATCAAGGTTTTTGAATTACTTAAGAAAAACTTACAACAGTGATCTTCAAACACACTTCCAGTGTCCCTGTCCCCCTCCCCCCCCCTCCCTGCCTCCCACTCATTCTTCACCAGTCAGGATTTCTAGTCTGTGTTCTGTGGTACTCCCCCCTGCCTCTGTTCAAAAATTTCCAGATGCACAGATGCTCCCAAAATTTGACCTCTTTTGGCCTCTGTTGATTGGGCTATTATGCCACCACCATAATCGGCTATTTTGTTAACATAATTAATTTAAACGTGCCTGTCAGGGTAATGAAGGAAAGATAACATATGTAATTGTTATGCTAAAGCTAATGACATTGTCAATTCGATCCATACTTAACCCTTACAAACCCAGTAGTTTCCTAGTCAGGATGCCTGAGAATACAACAATGTAACTGTTAAAATTCGCGAAATTGTTAGGTAAAATTTACATAGATGCTAATTTTATAATTTTTAAGTGCTCAACTAAGCCGGTGGCATAATAGTGCCAGTCAGTAAAGACCAAGAAGGGTCAAATGTGGAAAATAAGTCACGCAATCACAAAGTTTTGTACAGTATGATAGAATGGAATGCCATGAACAACTCTCTAGAAATCCTGACCAGTGGGGGCTGAGTGTGGGAGTGGGGGTACATATGTAGGTCACTTTCATAAATTTTTCTTGAATAACTTGAAAACTATGGCCTCCAGTGAAAATGTATCAAAGAACAAAATGTCTTGCAATTAAATTTCCTACAAAAAGGTTCCTGTAGGAATAACACTTTGTGCATGAAGAGCTAGAGACTGAAAATCTCACACATGGTTTTTCAAAGCCAGATATAATGTTGCTTGTTGCATAAAACAATATTGGTGGAGGCAGCTGAATCATCCTGTATGATTTGATGATCAGCAGCTGTGTGAAACATTATTCCAAATTATTTGCTGCGTGCACATTTCATGACATCAGCTGCAGTGGGTGTAACTGTATTACCAATTTTGACATATGAAAACAAGTGGGAAATCTGGGTTTGAGTCCTGGTCAAGCACAAATTTTCATGTGCCACAATTGCAGCTGATGTCATGAAATTTGCATTCATTAATATGGAATAAACTATCTTTGGAGGCCAAATTACACCAGTTGAAATTAAGGTACTTTGTGCATATTATGAGAGTAAACGCTCACTAGAAAAACCTGTAATGCTCGGGTGAGTGGAAAGTCAAAAATTTAGAGAAGAACCAAGGAAAAGGTAGATAGAGACCATTAAACAAAGTACTGAAATCTAGTTATGTGTTGATATCATGTCACCACAATGTCAGATGATGTTTATGCACTGGGCAGTGGCATACGAAATGGAGCGCACTATTGCGCCATGTGTGCGTAGCAAGTAGGCCGGTAGGACAGCGTACCATACGTCATACAGCACATAACAGCCGGCAGAGGGCACAGCTGCAGTATAGACTCTCAGTATTGTGGTCAACACACTGCTGAATGGTCGTTAGTGTGTGTATGTGTACTACAGAATGACATATGCAGTCCACCTGATGACATTGTTGAAGCCACATTGCGAGGTAATGATGGTATTATGTTCCCTTGTTGGACTCATGTGATTTGATATGGACACCGGTGCAGATAAGGAACATTTCCATTTCAGACCTATTTGGATTGGGTACTACTACAGATGCCTCAGACATGGAATGTGCATCTGGCTGATTCAGCCAGCGCGCAAGTGTTACAGCGGATGAATTATGTGTCATGTTAGCAGAGCCCAATCTACCTGGTACAGTGAAGGATACCACACCCACTACGTCCACCATGGATGTATCTGAGGGGGATCGTAGTACTGGTACCATAATTGCACTGGAATGAGGAAGAACTTGGGTCTGCAATGCATATCTGAGGGCACAGAACATTCAAAAAGTTATCAAAAGGTGAAGAATACGTTAACATGAAGGGAAATGTAATGCCAAAGAAATGTCCCACCGTCGGAGCATGCACGTATCAGAAGGGATGTAGTTGACATATTTCACCTAAACACCAGTAACATCAATTTATCTCGTTCTATGCACCGATAAGAGAGGTGCATGCTCTGCTAAAAACAAAACACCAATAGCAAAGACAGTTGTGGTAGAGAAATACATAAAACGGTTTTCAACATATTGGAGCCCTAATGCACAAATGAATGAAACATTGGATTGGAAGTATTTGTCATCCAGCATACATTTTTGCTATGGTGAAGGTAGTTCCTACGGCATGCGCGTATTCCTCTGGTACTACAGAGTCACAACGAGTAACAACAGGCCTATACCATTTCCAGAATGAAGAGCAAGTGGTCATGAAGGTGTGTAAAACATTCTTTAAGAACATTTTGCAGAAATCAGATGGTAGGATTACAAGGATTCTTTTGCACAAAGTGCAGCACCAGACCCCACCACCGATAAGAGAGGCGCATGCTCTGCTAAAAACAAAACACCAATAGCAAAGACAATTGTGGTAGAGAACTTCATAAAACGGTTTCCAGCATATTGGAGCCCTTATGCACGAATGAATGAAACATTGGATTGGAAGTATTTGTCATCAGATCTGAGCATGGGGAAGTTATGCCATTTATATAAATCCGATCATAATGATGCGGTCTCATACTACATGTTTGGTCAGATACAAGATTTAATCTGTCCTTTCATCCCCTTGTAAGTGATTCATGCCATAAATGAGACCTCTATAACATCAAATACGCTGCAGCCAACACCGCGAAAGAGGAGGTAAAGGGGAATGTGAAAGAGAGTTACATCAACGAAAGGCCGAGAGTGCACGGACGGGAATGCATCGTGATGCAGCAGAAGGCAGGCGTCAGGACAATAATACGACCATGATTGCCTTTGATTTGATGAGCACTTTACCGACACTGGTACTTACGAAAGGTATCTGTTACTGCAAGTGGCAATTGTGGACATAACTGCCTTGGAATACATGACCTATGTACCAAGAAAGCTGCCATGTATGTATGGAGTGAGGGCGAAGCATCCCAAGGACTGCAAGAAATTGAATTGTGTCTCATGCATTACATAAAACATGATGTCCAAACAAAGCGACTGATTATGTATTCGTATCAATTTGCTGGGCAAAATTGGAATATAAAAGTGGCCTTACTGTGTCAGTTCTTGGTTCTGCATGCAGACTTTACACCGGAAGTAATCCACCATAAATTCCTAGTCAGTGGGCATTCATACCTATCATGTACCCAGGACTTCGGTATCATTGAGAAGAACAGGAAATTTCACCCAAACATATACACACCCTCTGACTGGGTGAATATTATCACTGCACGAGAACAACCACCCTTCACTGCTATACTGGTGATAAGGAATGGTTTCATGTCCGCAGTATATTTAGAGAGCATCATACGTATTCTTGTAGTGCCGCCACAAAATACCAGGGTGCAATGGTTCCATATTCAGTGGCTTCAGTAGAAAGCATCCTCTACCTATATCATGTTTTATAATTACTCCAATGAGCCAGATGTCCCATTTTCCAATGTCAGTTTTGCTAAATGAAGGTCGAAAGTATTTGAGACTCTGGACGTACTGTATCCCAATGGACATGCTGTTAGCGTGTTGAAAAAGACTGATTTAATGACCTTGCTGCAGTTCATGCCCCCTGGTGTACCATGGTTATTACCGTAACTTGAAGACCTCTGCATAGCCGTGTGGCAACACCAACCCTGTAAATGATGATATGGATGATGAACATTAATGTCTCGAACATTAATGTCTCATATGTCTTGTCCAACGTTTTACTGCAGTGTATAAAGCAATAACGACCTATCCGTCATGTTTCATGTATTATTGCCAAGTGCACCGAAACATAGTGGCCTAACCCACACAAAAACTGTCAAAAACACTATTACCGTTAACTCAATGTATAGCCGATTAGCAGACACAATACCACATTGTGTATACCACAATCATTGCTATACGCCGCAATCACTACCAGACACATCAATTCTGCAAATGTCAATATCTTCCAGTGGCCATTCCCACAAACCATTGTGCTGTGGGTTAGGCCATTATAGCGCTGATAGCCTCAATGTTACTGTTTCCTCAAGTGAATTCTCTTTCTGATAAACTAAATAGGTTGGTGTGCTCTGCACTATGCATTGTCAGCATAATGTAAGTGTAAACATAAAGTAATAGCCATTTATACATCTTGATATTGTTCAGCATTATTGATTACTACTTTACTAAAATTATAATTTGTACTTTATTTGTTAACACTTTGGAGACCAGCCATGTAGAAGAACATTGGGCCTAGGAATCTGGCCATTTATGTTATTTTTAAAGCATTACTTGCATGTACGGATTTGATGTATCTTCAAGAGCAATGTTGTTGTGGTCTTCAGTCCAGAAATTGGTTTGATGCAGCTCTCCATGCTACTCTATCCTGTGCAAGGTTCCTCATCTCCCAGTACCTACTGCAACCTGCATTCTTCCGAATCTGCTTGGTGTATTTGTCTCTTGGTCTCCCTCTACGATTTTTACCCTCCACGCTGACCTCCAATACTAAATTGGTGATCCCTTGATGCCTCAGAACATGTCCTACCAACCGGTCCCTTTTTCTAGTCAAGTTGTGCCACAAACTTCTCTTCTCCCCAATCCTATTCAATACTCCCTCATTAGTTATGTGATCTACCCATCTAATCTTCAGCATTCTTCTGTAGCACCATATTTCGAAAGCTTCTATTCTCTTCTTGTCCAAACTATTTATCATCCATGTTTCACTTCCATACATGGCTACACTCCATACAAATACTTTCAGAAACGAATTGCTGACACTTAAATTTATACTAGATGTTAACAAATTTCTCTTTTTCAGAAACACTTTCCTTGCCATTGCCAGTCAACATTTTATATCCTCTCTACTTCGACCACCATCAGTTATTTTGCCCCCAAATAGCAAAACTCCTTTACTACTTTAAGTGTCTCATTTCCTCATCTAATACCCTCAGCATCACCCAACTTAATTTGACTACATTCCATTATCCTCGTTTTGCTTTTGTTGATGTTCATCTTATATTCTTCTTTCAAGACACTATCCATTCCGTTCAACTGCTCTTCCAAGTTCTTTGCTGCCTCTGACAGAATTACAATGTCATCGGCGAACCTCAAAGTTTTTATTTCTTCTCCATAGAATTTAATACCTACTTCAAATTTTTCTTTTGTTTCCTTCACTGCTTGCTCAATATAGAGATTGAATAACATCGGGAAGAGGCTACAACCCTGTCTCACACCCTTCCCAACCACTGCTTCCCTTTCATATCCCTCGACTCTTATAAGTGCCATCTGGTTTCTGTACAAATTGTAAATAGCTTTTCGCTCCCTGTATTTTACCCCTGCCACCTTCAGAATTTGGAAGAGAGTAGACACACACACACACACACACACACACACACACACACACACACACACACACACACACACAAATGTTCAGCATGTAGACATATTTATCAAATGTTCAACATGTAGACATATTTATCAAATGTTCAACATGCAGACATATTTACGAATTAATTTGCAATGTGAATATAACGTGACTCACTCTCCATCATTACAGTTTATCATGCAAAGTTACCCATGGAACCATGAAACTAATTAACTAACTTATAAGGCTTGTACTCTTTGGTGCACGAATGTATAAATAGTTTCTGTCAAACAACTGTTCTGGGCTCCAAACTGTGATGTTCTAAGTAAATTGTTTCTACTTAAAGCTGAGACAATTACTGAGCACTTTAATTTTTCAAATGTTTTGGATAAGACACCAGTACAGAAATTGGATGATAATTATTTAGTCTGTCTTGTCACCATATTTATAGAGTGGTTTAACAAATGCTTATTTTAAGCTGACTAGAGAACTTCTTTGTGCCAGTGATGCATTACTTATATCACTAAAGGCAATTTTGTGATTGGTGCAAGCACCACCCGTTATTCATCTGCGAATTGTGATTGCCTTTTGTAATTTTTTTTATTGTTTCCATCTTAGAATTTCAATTATCGTAATATTTGACACAATTTCATTATTCAGCAGATATATACAATCAAAAAATAATCCATTTCCAGTTTGCTAGAGTATCAAAATCATAAATATTTTTCTGGTTTTTGTTAGGACTCGTTAAGGAAAAGAGTAAGCTGGTGTGCCAAGAAAAATGATATTGTGTGTTCAGTATTGAACACCCTGCTTGTAAGACTGCAAACATACTTCATTGACACTGCTTCTGTAAATGTAAGTATATAATTTATATTTGTATGATGATTGCAGTACAGTGTCTGAGACAATAATTTCTGTGAGCAAAAGTGAATATATGCTGCCATTATATTGTTGGGTGAGTGATGTGTAAAAAGCAGACCTGTGTCAATGGCTGCTGTTGGGCACGATGGAGGATCTTTAGGTTTTACAAATAACAGCAATCTTATTTATGTCTTGAGAAATGTAAAACTTCTAGTAAAATACGTAAAACAGGTTCAAGTGAAAAAGTGCTGCACCTCAGTTGTATTTGGCATAACCTGTCATGTGGAGCTATCAGAAAGGTTTATAGTTGTGTTCATGTCTACATTGTGATTGCATTAGAGCCAACTAATCTCTATATCTCACAGGGTCTTCATTAGGCTACCACATGACCCATATTTACGTTTCATGACATCATTGTTTTCCTTTTGTTTACAGCACTCATGTCAAATGAAAACACAATGGTTTTATGTGGCTGGGAACTATAGCTTGATATTCACACAATTATGGAAGACAAAAATATGTTAATAGTTTCAGTTTTCTGATTTTGTTTCCATGTTATTGGCAATCAAGCATTAATCATCTTGCAGGACAGTGACGTTATTTTTGTCAGTTTGCTAAAGAAATTTATCTTTTATTAATCTGCAGAGGCTGCCAATTTATTTAAAATTAAATGTTTCTTTCCTAACTGCTGGTTAGTTTCAACAGTCCAGTGAGCTTAAAGTGCACATTTTTGTCATCTGGCACATGTGGCATAATGCCATAATAAAGAACCAAACATGAGATAATATAGTACTGGTACACCAAGAAAATTGGCATCCCGAAAACCACACTAAAAACATTAATACCAGGTAGGGGCCTACTTAAGTGTGAATCTGGATATTCAGATGTGCACTTAAAGCTGAATTAACCATTTTAATATGGTTTACGAAATTCTGATGCTCTTGGAGTTTCCTGATGTCCTGTTACTTTCATGACATAATGTAAGATCTCTTAAAGCTATGTATGTATGAAAGCACATAAATGTTCACTTAAAGGTGACTGAGCAGGCAAATTTGGTCAGTAGAATTGAATGAAATGATGTATTTCAAATAAATTAACAGCTATAGAAGAATTTTACAAATCTGCCTTCCATGAAACACAATGTTTTCTGTTGTGTCTTAAATTTACAGAACACCATTCTTTGGTAAATTATAGACTGGCAGCACACCATGTTTTTTCATTGTAACTTCACAGAAGCCCTTATATTTACTGCTGGAATAGAATATAAACTGCCTGTTATATAGTTTGTTGGCTTCCCAGATAACTTTCTTAGTTTTTTTATACCACTTGAAAAACTCATGAAAAACTTAATGCCCTTGGTTTTTTTTATTTTTTCAATAAATTTGTATTCCTTTTACTAGCTTTCTTCAGTGCCGTGCAAATTTAAAACTGGTCGGAAATGCTACATAATAGTGTTGTAGAGTATGAAAAAGCATGTATGTTGAAGTCAATGTATAGCAGAATGTTAGGGTCCTTTGAATAACAGAGTCTAATGTTGAAATGAATGTTATGCCAAGGGCAGTTTTCTTATTTTGCATTCCTTATGTGGATGGGATATGATAAAACAGTTGCCACAAATACAATAATTCCATCCATCGCCTTTGTACAACATGCTGCAGCACTGCACAAGGTCACGTGATGGTCCACTATCCACAAAATTCCAAAAAGAAATACAATGAAAGACGTAGGGACAGAACAGACACCAAGCACGGACTTCCTACACAGTAATGCCTTTTTTTCTGGTGCTCTCTTGCAAGTGTTCAAATGAACCTATTTCTAACAAGTCACGGGAAAATATTGCAAATGCTGGCTTGAGAAGTATTACTTTTAAATAAATTTCCTTTTATCCAAGGTGAATTATGTTATGTGTGAGAGTGTGCAATGGATTTCTTAAATCACAGAGCATTTTACTCTCATTCAAAACTTAATGCTTTGAGAACCAGCCAGTTGGAAAAATTTTGGGTCCAGAAGACCAGCCATTTTTGTCATTATTTAAAATCTTACATATGTATGAGAGGGTAACATATGTAAAAATGGACCAATATTATATGTGAAAGCTTAGCTTTGCTTGCAGCTATACTATGTTTATATTAATTTAAACCATTAACTTTTCCTATTTGTGTGTTTGCCCAACTGAACAGTGGTGCTGCTATTTGCTGTTTACATCTTGTGTCCTTTGCTTTCACTATTTGCTGTCATAGGCTGGTGAGAAAAAATGGCATAGGCTATGATTGGTTGTCAAAAGTTCTTTACCATCTCTGTTTAAGTGCTTTCGGAACTAATGTACTGTATATGGTGAAATTCAAATCTATGTCTTTGTGAAAAAAAAATGCATTGTATTTACTCTGTACGTCAAAGGTCTTTCTGAACACAATTTTTTTGGGCTGTGTTTCGTTTCCTAAAGTGCTGGGAAATTCTACATTGGTGCATAAAACCTGTATCATTCAGAGGATTGATAAGTGTTACAGCTTTGAGGGAAAGTATACTGTTGCTTAAAGGGAAGACGTGTATTTTCAGCCACGAAAAAGTGTATTTCCATCTGCAAAAAAAAAGTATTTGTAACTGAGAGATCCATGAAAAAGCCGGGATTTTTTTGCTCGGCCACATATACATACTGTACAGAGAAACTAGTAGTATTGTTGCTAGCTAGGCTTTGCACTTGTGACAAAGAGTGTCTCTATCTTACGGATGAGAACTGTCACTCGGAAGTTGGATTGAACAAGTACTTTATAATTCTTCACTTTGGAAGAGAGATAAGGTTAGTTTAACCTTAGAAAAATCTTATGCAGCTCGCTTTTGTTCAGACAGTTGTAAAATAAAGTGTACAAATCTCAAACATGTAATTTCAATAAACCAGAGATCTTACTATCTTTTATCTAAGCTTGAGCTGCACAATAAATGAAACTGCAATGCCTAGAAATCTTTATTTGATTGACATACAGCTGGCTTTTCTAGTCTCTCACTCACAAGGCAGTGTCCAAGTAAATCTCCAAAAATCTTCAAAATTATTAAGTTCTTCTGTTAACAGTTTTTTTACAATAATTGTTGCACTTTAGCAAGATTGCTACACATTAAACATGGCTCGCTCATATGGACGGATTTCATATGCTCTACACTAAATCTGGACATAAACAAAACAAGCATTGAACATTGAACTATACAGTTTGCATATAGAACTAACAAACCATATAAAGTATCCACCATTTTTGATTAATAAATGCACAAGGTTAGAACGTATAGAGACACCATGATATAAAGAGAACATAAACCCAACAAAAGAAACTCACCAAAATGATACATCACACAAATATCCATCAATGACAGCATCAGTACAAAAACACACCTTTGACAGAAGAGTGATTAATCTAATAGACATAAATTTTTTCTGAACAATGAAGCAGCCTGTTTGAAAAGTGTCCCAAACATAATGTAAACACAGTGCCACACACAAGACAATAGGGAATATCATAACAGAAAGTGAACACATCATAAGGTGAAAAGACAGACTGAACACACCTGAATTTAATGCAAACTTAACAAAAGAACCATTCGCTGAGGAAATAAAACACATAATCAGAGAGGAAAAAACTACCATAAAAGAAACAACAATGACAGCCGAAGAAAAAACCTACAGAAACTGCAGAAGAAATTAAACAAGAAAAGGTCAAAATCACAAAGTCTGATGAGGGCAATTCTATTGTACTCATAAAAGAAAAGGAATACATTGACAAAACATTATAATTCATCCAAAGCAACAACATCACTGAATTAACAAGTGATCCAACAAACCAATAACAAAGAAAGTCATAGAAAGCTCTGAAAAACACATAAACAATTTTCACAGAAACACGGATTACAAGAATAATACAAAAAATCCCAAGGCCCCATTCTAAAATCATTGCATAAAATTCACAAATCGGGTATCCCTATACAACCATTGATAACTTTACCAGAGCACCAACACGCTACTTATCCAAACACTCACACACTCTGCTACCGACAAACACACCAAAAATAGATGTCTGAAGAACTCATCTGACTTAATAGAAAAATTAAAAGTTAAAAAGTACCAAACACAGGATCGGCAATTTCAATTGACTTAGGTTTCCATGCAAACACACTTTACTACAGAAGAAACCATCAGCATCATAAAAAAGGGGATTCTGTGGCTTAGGCAGCATTTGAGAAACAGAATGTTGGACTGGGTTTTAGCTAGGGAAAGGGATACTTTTCTTAACTGGTGCAGAGGCATGGAGCAGGGTTCCACTGTTGCAAGGATGGTGTAGAGAAACAGAAATGTCACGAAATGGGGAGATGAAGGTGACAGAGGGCTGCGAGGGAGCTGGTTAAGAGAAAAGACGCATAAAAAAACTAAAGACACACAAAAATATGCATAGATTTGTATAAATACACACAGGTGTGTAAAAATATGCACAATTGTGAGAAACCACATGAAGCCATGTAAAAATATGCATAGATTCATTAAAAACCTACAGAAATGTGGGAGAAAATGACAGATGAGGCATGGGAGTATCAGTAGGGAAGATGTTGGATCAATAGGAATAAATAGAATTATTGATGGGAAGAACTTGGGGCATTAGATGCTGAATCAACAATCCACAGTCACATAGCCGTGTGTTGTATGCAGATGAGATCATTGAAACAATGTGGCTTGCAAGTGTATGCAGTTTGGAAGGTGATGAATACACAAAGGAAAGAAGAGAAAGAATGGACACTGACAAGACTAATGCTATAGAGAATGATAACTGAAAGAATATAAGTTCTCATTGACCAACCACTCCAACAAATTGTCCATAATCTAACCTCACACACCAGAGATACTAACGACTTCTTACACTGACTCCCCACCATCCCCACTCCTTCACCTTCTCACATTCTGGACCCCTAATTGTCACTGTTGGTGCCACATCAACATCCCTCACGCCCGTGGTCTTATTGCAGTTGAATACTACCTTTCCCAAAGTCCTTCAGACTCCAAACCTACTACCTGATTCCTCATACAGCTTACTGACTTTACCCTAACTCTCAACCAGTTCTACCCTCCCTGTTCACACTGCATCAGGGCTAGCGACAGCGTGAAGTTGGGTGATTGGGACAAAATTGGCCAGAGCCAGCTGTGTGTGTGTGGGAGGGGGGGTTGTAAAATGACTGTGAGGAGTTTGCTTAATAACCATTTCAAGCTGTAAGTTTAGTAACGCCATTTTTTCTCCTTGTGTGCGCACTGGTGCCCACCGGTTGATTTAGTTGTCTGTCAGTTACCAGGCTTGGAGTGCACTTTCGAACGCTGGGACTTTCATCTACTTTTGTGAACTAGTTAACTTACTTTATTTTGTTTTTGAAACTTGTGGATCAAGGTGCTGTGTAAGGTCGGTTTTGGACATGAGTGTGGTAGCATACAAGTTGGTATATCATTCTTGTTGAACATTTGTTCTTGCCGCTCTTTACACTACCGATGGCAGAATGTTTATCTAATGGCCACTCATTATTTCCACCGCTTGGTGTGGCTGATGGTGCAGTGAACTGTAAGTTGTGTGTACTTGGTGTAATAAGATGGTGCATCCTGTCTAAGAATCTTCAGCATGTGAAGAATATGTTAATTGCAATGTTTATTTGCTAGAAACTATTGGTTCAGCATGATAGATTTTGTCACTATGATTGTCTGACTAGTTGTTCAGCACAAAGTCCATCACTAACTAATGTATTATCACTGTGTCCCCCCCCCCCCCCCCCCCCCGAGCGAATCTTTAAAAAAATTTGCTACCAGGAAATGGGCTTGAGTTGCCTGTCAGTAACTAGTGGTTAAGGGCTACACGCACTATTATCTCGGTTAGATGTTAATCCTTAAAAATTGCCCTTTGGATTTGTGAATGTGTTCGAGCTAGTGCTCTTCCTATCGACTTCAGGTTATTGTTTCTTCTAAAAAGTAGTTATTTTCAATTGTTGATCTTAGTGGGCTATCACACTTCGCTTGAGCGGGTATTCAAATATTTGGTTACTACCAAATCAGCCTGGTGTAACCTGCCAGAGTGCCCTAATTAGTTGCTGAGGACTTTTTCTGCTATTCTATGGATCTGAGCTCACTGTGTTTAAAATTATCATTTTTCTGTTTGTCAGTTTTGCCGACAGGCACAATAAGACCGACTTACATAAAACTTTCAGCCACAGCCTTCACCCCTAAGAGAGACACACACATCATTCACAAACACAAGCAAGCAAGCACACCTCTCACACACACAACTGCCAACTCCAGCCCGAGATGCTGGAGTTGGCAGTCACATGTGTGTGAGGTATGTACTGCATCCAGACTAATCACCTGCAACTCTCGCTTCCCGCGAAGCAGACCGGTACAGCGAGCCCCAGACCAAGTAGGGGTCAACCTGGCCGGTCGTTCTGGAAACATAGACGCTTCCCAGAGACCACCAGTAGGCATCCACGGCGCTGCAAGAGGTCGCTACAGCTGCGGACCTCTTTCCATCTGCTCGACATGTGACTGCAAATAGAGCCAGCTATATCCATGCGCCAAGCAGTATTTAGGCTGGCGCAGGAGCCTGGAGAGGCATTTCACGCCGAGTGAGCCCACTGGTGTCATCGTAGCTGCCGCGTCATCGTCCACCGCCGCCATCGTATTGGAGCCATCCTCGTAGGGCCTCTACTAGCCCTTGGACACAGGTGATGGCAATGTGGACTCCGTGCTGCTCTTCACGAGACGCCCGGGGCTTGGTTTGGTGAAGTTGTATGGTTACTACAGACAGTTTATGTTTGGAAGAATCTCTGATTTAGTTATTGGTAGGCTTGGAGGATCAGTCCTACCTCACGAATATTGTTTTGTAAATTTTGAAGAAAGACTTTAGTTTAAATAAAAACGCTATAGCTCACTGTCTGAGATTTTCCCATCCGTGGACGGGGGATAAATTAGTGTGCTTGCTTGCTTTTGTGTGTGTGTGTGTGTGTGTGTGTGTGTTTTAAGGATGAAGGCTGTGGCTGAAAGCTTTAAGCAAGTGTTGTTTTTATTGTGCCTGTTGCAACTCGACATGTCTTCTTTACGGTAAGTAGTAGTCCCCAACCACATGTTCTTTTGCCATCCACGGGAGGAAGAGAAGAAGGAGGAGGAGGAGAACAAGAAGAAGAGGCTTAGATCTTTGACTTACCAGGGGGTGTTTCCCCCTCCCTCACAGTCAAAGTCTGAGCTTACTTTGATGGATGTCACTCTGTCTTTAACTTTACCAGTGTTGGTCACTGACCTGTCACATCGTTGTTGTTGTTGTTGTCTTCAGTCCTGAGACTGGTTTGATGCAGCTCTCCATGCTACTCTACCCTGTGCAAGCTTCTTCATGTCCCAGTACGTACTACAACCTACATCCTTCTGAATCTGCTTAGTGTATTCATCTCTTGGTCTCCCTCTACAATTTTTACCCTCCACGCTGCCCTACAGTGTCAAATTTGTGATCCCTCGATGCCTCAGAACAGTCCCTTCTTCTTGTCAAGTTGTGCCACAAACTCCTCCCCAGTTCTATTCAATACCTCCTCATTAGTTATGTGATCTACCCATCTAATCTCCAGCATTCTTCTGTAGCACCACGTTTCGAAAGCTTCTATTCTCTTCTTGTCCAAACTATTTATCGTCCATGTTTCACTTCCATACATGGCTACACTCCATAAGAAATACTTTCAGAAACAAATTGCTGACACTTAAATCTGTACTCGATGTTAACAAATTTCTCTTTTTCAGAAACGCTTTCCTTGCCGTTGCCAGTCTACATTTTATATCCTCTCTACTTCGACCATCATCAGTTATTTTGCTCCCCAAATAGCAAAACTCCTTTACTACTTTAAGTGTCTCATTTCCTAATCTAATTCCCTTAGCATCACCCGACTTAATTCAACTACATTCCATTATCCTCATTTTGCTTTTGATGAGGTTCATCTTATATTCTCCTTTGAAGACACTGTCCATTCCCTTCAACTGCTCTTCCAAGTCCTTTGCTGCCTCTGACAGAATTACAATGTCATCGGCGAACCTCAAAGTTTTTATTTCTTCTCCATGGATTTTAATACCTACTTTGAATTTTTCTTTTGTTTTCTTTACTGTTTGCTCAATATACAGATTGAATAACATCAGGGAGAGGCTACAACCCTGTCTCACTCCCTTCCCAAGCACTGCTTCCCTTTCATGCCCCTCGACTCTTATAACTGCCATCTGGTTTCTGTACAGATTGTAAATAGCCTTTCGCTCCTTGTATTTTACTCCTGCCACCTTTATAATTTGAAAGAGAGTATTCCTGTCAACTTTGTCAAAATCTTTCTCTAAGTCTACAAAAGCTAGAAATGTAGGTTTGCCTTTCCTTAATCTATTTGCCAAGATAAGTCATAGGGTCAGTATTGCTTCACATGTTCCAACATTTCTGAGGAATCCAAACTGATCTTCCCTGAGGTTGGCTTCTACTAGTTTTTCCATTCATCTGTAAAGAATTCATGTTAGTATTTTGGAGCTGTGACTTATTAAACTTATAGTTCGGTAATTTTCACATCTGTCAACACCTGCTTTCTTTGGGGTTGGAATTATCATATTGTTCTTGAAGTCTGAGGGTATTTCGCCTGTCTCATACATCTTGCTCACCAGATGGTAGAGTTTTTGTCCTCAAGTACATCGTTCTTGTATAGACCCTCTATATACTCCTTCCACCTTTCTGCTTCCCCTTCTTTGCTTAGAACTGAGCTCTTGATATTCATACAAGTGGTTCTCTTTTCTCCAATGGTCTCTTTAATTTTCCTGTAGGCACTATCTATCTTACCCCTAGTGAGATAAACCTCCACACCCTGACATTTGTCCTCTAGCCATCCATGCTTTGCCATTTTGCACTTCCTGTCGATCTCATTTTTGAGATGTTTATATTACTTTTTGCCTGCTTCATTTAATGCGTTTTTATATTTTCTCCTTTCATCAATTAAATTCAATATTTCTTCTGTTACCCAAGGATTTCTACTAGCCCTCGTCTTTTAACATACTTGATCCTCTGCTGCCTTCACTACTTCATCCTTCAGAGCTACCCATTCTTCTTCTACTGTATTTCTTTCCCCCATTCCTGCCAATTGTTCCCTTATGCTCTCCCTGAAACTCTGTACAACCTCCGGTTTAGTCAGTTTATCCAGGTCCCATCTCCTTAAATTCCCACCCTCTTTGTAGTTTCTTCAGTTTTAATCTACGATTCATAACCAATAGATTGTGGTCAGAGTCCACTTCTGCCCCTGGAAATGTCTTACTATTTAAAACCTGATTCCTAAATCTCTGTCTTACCATTATATAATCTATCTGAAAACTGTCAGTATGTCCAAGCTTCTTCTATGTATACAACCTTCTTACGTGATTCTTGAACCAAGTGTTAGCTATGATTAACTTATGCTCTGTGCAAAATTCTACCAGGCGGCTTCCTTTTTCATTTCTTAGCCCCAGTCCATATTCACCTACTATGTTTCCTTTTCTTCCTTGAACTACTATCGAATTCCAGTCACCCATGACTATTAAATTTTCGTGTCCCTTCAGTATCTGAATAATTTCTTTTATCTCATCATACATTTCATCAATATCTTTGTCATCTGCAGAGCCAGTTGGCCTATGTTCTTGTACTACTGTAGTAGTCATGGGCTTCGTGTCTATCTTGGCCACAATAATGCGTTCACTATGCTGTTTGTAGTAGCTTACCTGCACTCCTATTTTTTTAGCCTATTCATTATTAAACCTACTCTTGCATTACCCCTATTTGATTTTGTATTTATAACCCTATATTCACCTGACCAAAAGTCTTGTTCGTCCTGCCACCGAACTTCACTAATTCCCACTATATCTAACTTTAACCTATACATTCCCCTTTTTAAATTTTCTAACCTACCTGCTCAATTAAGGGATCTGACATTCCATCCTCTAACCTGTAGAATGCCAGTTTTCTTTCTCTTGATAACGACGTCCTCTTGAGTAGTCCCCGCCCAGAGATCCGAATAGGGCACTATTTTACCTCCGCAATATTTTACCCAAGAGGACGCCATCATCTTTTAACCATACAGTAAAGCTGCATGCCCCCGGGAAAAATTATGGTTGTAGTTTCCCCTTGCTTTCAGCTGTTCGCAGTACGAGCACAGCAAGGCCGCTTTGGCTAGTGTTACAAGGCCAGATCAGTCAACCATCCAGACTGTTGTCCCCGCAACTACTGAAAAGGCTGTTGCCCCTCTTCAGGAACCACACGTTTGTCTGGCCGCTCAACAGATCCCCCTCCATTGTGGTTGCATCTACGGTACGGCCATCTGTATCGCTGAGACATGCAAGACTCCCCACCATCGGCAAGGTCCATGGTTCATGGGGGTGACTTGGCACAGTGGACACTTTTGCCTGTTCTGTGACCAACCATTCTCTTGTGCTCCGCCCCCCCCCCCCCCCCAATGGTACTTTAATGGATACTGTCATTGCCTTCCAGAATTGCCATCTCCTCTTTCTCTCTGTTCTGTAGCTTGTGTTATATTGCAGCAGTCTCATTTCGAGGACACTCATTCACCAACTATTTATGGTTCCCAAGCCTTTTGTCAGAATGGGGCCACCCCATTGTAAACCTCTGGTGGTGTCTGTGTGTTGGTCCATACAGACATAATTAGTTCCTGGATTCATCTTCAAACCTCAGTGGGAGCAGTGGCTGTTTGTGTCCATTTAGATATGCAGCAACAATATACAATCCTTATCCTCCCCCTCCCAAGGCCCACCTCCTATGATTCTTGCTCTTTTTGCCCTCCTTAAACAGTTCCTTCCTCCCTTCCTTCTCCTCGGGGGATTTTGACACCATAATCCTCTGTGGTGCAGTACTGCAACTACTGTCTGGAACAGGATTGTTGATGACCTGCAGGCAGGGCATGTACTCTGCTTCCTCAACACTGGAGCTCCCACACACTTTACTGTGGTACACGGCACGTTCTCGGCCATTGATATTTCCATTTGCATCCCTAATTCTTTCCCTCTCTTAATTCTGCGTTCATGATGATTTGTGTGACAGTGGTTATTTTTCGATTGTCTTACCTTTTCTTCAGAATCCCATGCCTGGCTGCCCTTCCAGATGGGCCTTTAGCAATGTGGATTCCTTTTCCTTGGGTGCCGTCCTATCCACTCCACCACACAGTGAGATTGATGAGTTTCTACAGAGTTTGACTGATGCCATCCTTTCAGCAGGTACTTCAGCAATACCCTGTTACTTAAGATTTCTCAGACAGAAGAGTGTCCCGTGATGCGCCCTCAAAATTGCTGCAGCTATTAAAGACCACTTCCGTGCCCTTTGTGGGGCGGTGTATGGAAATTTATTTGTTAATGAATGTGGAATGTAATGTAGGAAAGACGCATTTCCCGGCTGAGTAGCAACATATGTGGGGCGGCGGGTGTAAATATTTATTGTTAATGATATAATGGTAATATCTTTCCCAACAATGCACCATATGTGCGGTGACGGGTGGAAATTTATATGATTCAAATGTTCCTATGATTTAATTAATGCTGCTGTTTGCCGTTCTTAACACTGGCTCTCTAACTACAATATTGGCAACCAGAAAGTGACTAGCAAAACATGAAGCCTGTAATTAGAATTCCTAGTGACCACTTCAACTGAGAAATACACTTATAGCTACAACTTATAGCTCTGAGGAATTAGGAGACTGTCTGGGATTCATAATCAAAAACGATTCACTCTAAAAGGTTCACTATATTCTGAAAGTCACAGACCAAAAGAATCCACACAATCCAACTACCAGAACAGTTCAGAGTCTAATGCGCTGATGCAATTATAACCGTTCCAATTAAATGTTTAAGTGAATTCTCGCCATAATTTGATGATAATGTTCATCAAACGCCACGCTAAATAATGGTAGAATGTCTGTCCCGCGGCGGCACATGAAAATACGACATACGTGAACTGAAGATAGATCATCAAAGTCATCCCAGAATTAACACTTCAATCGAAAATGATTTCATGGTTACGTGTATCCCGAAAGTTTATAGCAATGATACCGACGCGACGCGACTCCCGGCACAGGTGGTGCGCTGATCAACATCTGGAGAGAACTGGGGCCTTATTTCCTCATGCAGCATTCTTATATATAAAGCCGCGGTGCGGACAGCTAAGGGAACGCCTGATTAAATTCGCTGTCCCGACTAGCCGCTGGGCTAGTAATGCACCACTTAAAGTTATTAAATAAATCATTGCTTCCTTTGCTGATGGCCGATGAAGCTCTCAATTTAAATGTGCAATCATCACACAGGTAAGTAATCATAATAAAAATCTGATGTGGCTCAGTTAAATATTTTGGGCGAGAGAATTAATTTAATTACACTACACGCAGTAGACGAGCTCTGAACTTGCCCTTTGGAGATACGCTATCGCTATAGTTTCATAGTTATTCAGTTGAAACTTCTCACATCTTTATGATTGTGGCGTATCTCCCTTCTACTTAAATTTAAGCATCCTAGCTTTATTTATTCACCTACTTCATCTACCTTGCTTCCTTAATTTTTAAGGCAAAAACCAGAAAATCTTGAATTTCAACTAAAATTTTAATTTGTGAGATCCAAAACACTGTTTCTACTAAATTGTTATGTAAAAGGAATCTAAATATAAATTTTTAAGTTTCTAGCTCTTTTCTGTTGCGCCAGTGATTTTTACAGAAAAACGTGCAAATTTCGAAAATGGTTAAAGTTATTGAACTGATATTTAACACATACTGATTTAGTATTACTTCTGACATGCTTGAAACGTTTCAGGTTATTTACTTGATTTTTAAAGTATTGCGCAACATTTATGACGTCAGAGCTAGTTACAGCGGACTGGTGGCACACAATGGAAAGACTGCTGTGAATTTTATACGGCATGAGTAGGCTGCTTCCCTACACCTTGAATGCTATAAACAGCATTCATCTCTCGACCATCTCCTTTAAACGGCTTCATGCCCTGGCCCATTATCTAATTAAATGCCAGAAACAGATTTGCTGGGAATAATATGTCACTGCTATAGTGCCACATACTCCCTTTGCATGTATGGGCAAGTATCATGCTCATTTTTGATTGCCATCTTCCTATAAGCTTACAAGGGATTTAACTGAATGGTGTTATCCTCACGAGCCTGGACTCTATTACTGATTGTTTTGCTTGAAATTTTTCCCAGGCCTCATTGTTGGAACAACTTCCTTTATCTTTTGTTGCCTGTTGCCTAAAGTCTTATAATGACTCTAGCAAGTGGGAATTCACCAGTACCCTGGCTCTCTGCCCTGGCATGGATCCTTGACTAAACCCTGTGTGCACAACCAAATTCTTCAACACTTATCTGTCGCTAGCCAATGTCATATACTTGCCCTTTTCAGCCGTCTCTGGAGCAAGGGAGAATTTCCTCTCCACTGGCGAAAAGTGTCATTATTCTAGTTTTGAAATTGGCAATCTGCTTCTCATCAGATTGACAGCTGTCATCTGAACAGTTTAATCAAGCCCTCTGCAAGTTACTTGAGTGTATGGAGTCGATGACTGTATTGTATCCTTGAATCCTGAGACCTTTTAGCTTCAAGCAGGGTGGTTTCCACTGAGGCCTCTCTACTGCAGATAATTTCGTCCACCAGGAGTCTACTATCTGAACGGCTTTTGCCCTGTGATCTGCTCCATATTTTTATCCAGAACTTTCTTTCATATTGCAGTTTTCAGGTGCAGATTGGTGCCTCCTGTAGCACCTCCGACATGCGGGAGAATGGGGTGCAGCATGGTTCTGTTTTGAGTGTCCCTCTCATTTTTTTACTGGCTGTCAATGGTCTGGTGGCAGTTGTGGGACCTGTGGTGGTGCCCTATGTGTATGCTGATGACCCTTCTGAAGACAGACAGCAGCGAGCAATACATAGAGTGCAATCCTGGGCTCTTGCCCATGACAGCTAATTTTTGGCTATCAAGACCTGCATTACATGTTTCTGTTGTTGCCATACAGCTCATCGTCATCTGGATCTGTACCCTGATGGCCAGCCCCTAAATGTGATGGACTCTCATCATTTTTTGGGATTGGTCTTTGATGCCTGGTTGACATGACTTCCCCATCTTCATCAACTAAAGCAGACATGTTGATCACACCTCAATCAATGCTCTTTGATACCCCAGCAATACCAACTGGGATACGGGCATCTCTATTCTGCTACTGCTCTATAAGGTGTTGGTCCGGTCCCACCTAGATTTTGAGGGGTGTCGTGTACGGCTTGACATCACCTTCTAAGTTGCAGATGCTGGACCTGATACCCCCTGATACACCATTGTGGGGTATAGCTGGTAACTAGTGCCATTTGGACGAGCCCTGTGATCAGACTACTAGCAGATGCAGGGTTCCCACTGTTGTGGGTTCTGCGGCAACAACAGCTTATCGCTTATGTGTCATGCATCTGCTGCTCCCCAGATCAACCAAACTAGCATCTCCTCTTTGCAGATACAGAGCTCCACCTGCCATATAGCTGGTCCAGGTCTTGGGTCATGATTACCATCCTCAGCTTGTCACTTTTTTCAAAACTCCAGCTTTCCCTCTACCACCTATTCTCTGGACATACTCATGTACACCTCTGTGGTGCATTGCCTGTTAACAGCTCCATCTTGACCTATCACAAGGTCCGAAAGACTTGGCTCCACCTGAGATCCTCTGCCGCCAATTCTTCTCCATTGTCAGGGCATTTTGACATTCAGAATTAGTCTCTACTAATGACTCAGTGGTTGCCAGTGACACTGGCTTCGCATATGTTCATGCAGGATACAGTGACCTCTGCTCCTTGCTGGATGGTTGCAGTGTTTTCAGTGCGGAGTTGGTAGCCATCTCTCTTGCTCTTCAGCACATCATTTCTTGCACTGGTGAGTCCTTCAAGGTCTGTAGTGACTCCTTGAGCAGCTTATAGGCTCTTGACCAGTGTTATCTTTGCCGTCCCTTGGTTCTGACTATCCAGGAATCCCTTTTTGACCTCAAACAATGTGGACACATGGTGGTCATTGTCTATGTACTGGGTCACGTTAGGATCCTGGGTAATGAGCAGGCTGGTCAAATTGGCTGTTGGCAAGCCGCCTCTTGAGATTGGTATTCTTTCAGTGGATGTCAGATCAGTATTATGCTGTCAAGTTCTAAGGCTTTGGAATGCAGAATGGCATACTCTGACTTCACGGAACAAACTACGGGTGATGTAGGAGACCACGAATGTCCTCCATGCAAGCCTTCCATGAGGACTCCATTGTCCTTTTCTGATTTCACATTGGCCCTACTTGGCTGACCCATGGTCATCTCCTTCCATGTGTACCATTATGAAATGAGTGTTAAGATACAAATGTGTCGATAGGGAACATTTGTCGTGGACGAGCCTTTTTTTGTTTGGTTGGTATGACATCTGTCAAAGATATTTAGTATACATCAAGTCATGGAACAAACAACATCAAATGTTTTCATTGTGTTAACAATGTTGAATTTTGTGCCAGAAAGTGACGATTTGCGGAAAGCATTAATTTTTTGTTTTCATTTGAAAAAAAGTGCTGCAGAGTCGCATTGAATGCTTGTCGAGTCATATGGTGATCATGGTCTATGCAAAAGATGGTTTCAACAGTGCAGAAATAATGATTTTGATGTAAGAAATGAAGAATGTGGAAGACCACTAAAAAAGTTCGAAGATGCCGAATTGCCAGCAATATTGGGTGAAGATGATACTTTGAGTCAGAAGTAAATGGCAGCAATGCTAAATGTTGCACAACAAACAATTTCTGGCCGTTTGAAAGCTATGGGAAAGAACCAAAAGTGTGGAAAATGGGTGCCACATGAATTGAATGAAAGACAGATGGAAAACCGAAAAACCGTTTGTCAAATTTTGCTTCAAAGACATGAAAGAAAATCAGTTTTGCATCGAATTGTTACTGGTGATGAAAAATGGATTTATTTTAAGAATCCTAAATGGGAAAAATCCTGGATTAATCTGGGACAACCATCAATATCAACTGCAAAACCAGATAGATTCGGCAAAAAGACAATGCTCAGTGTTTGGTGGGATCAGAAAGGTGTGGTGTATAATGAGCTTCTAAAACCCGGTGATACTGTGAATACTAATTGCTACAGACAACAAATGATGAATTTGAACTATGCATTGATCGAAAAAAGACCAGAATGGGCCAGGAGATACGGCAGAGTAATTTTTTTACACGACAGTGCACCTGCACACAAAGCAAAACTGGTTCAGGATATAATCAAAACACCCTTGGCTGGGAGCTGCTACCCCACTTGCCGTATTCACCAGACTTGGCTTCTTCCAACTACCATTTGTTTTCATCAATATGACACGCATTGGCTGAAGAACTCTTCAATTACTACAAAGAAGTCAAAAATTGGGTGTCTGATTGGTTTGCTTCAAAACACGAACATTTCTATTGGTATGGTGTCCACAAATTTCCAGAAAGGTGATCAAAATGCATAGAAAGCAATGGTCAGTACTTTGAATAAAATGTTTTTACTTTTCAATTCAAAATTAGTGTTTCATTTTCACAAAAAAAACCACTCATTTCATACTGGTACACCTGGTATGTCACAAGGATCTGGCCCATTGTCATTGTGGTGCCCATTTGCTGATGGCTCAGATTTTTCTGGACGCTCCTGACGTAGCCTACCTGCGGCAGACTCTTAGTCTTCCTGACTCGGTACCCATAGTGTTAGCAGATGGTGCCTTAGGGGCTAACATGGTTTTACAGTATATTCATGAAGGAGGTTTTTATCACTCTCTCTTAGGCCTTGTCCCTTATAGGGGTTGGCAGAATGGCCCATTGTCTCCTCTACCCAGACCAGACAATCACTATGTGGGCTTGGTGGTCTGACCCACCTCTTGCCGTGCATGTTTGTTTGCTCTTCTTCCCTTTCTCACATGTTCTGTGACAGTTGATGATCATCTTCTGTTCTCTCACCCTGTCCGTGTCACTAGTCTTTGGTGTGTATTGTTGGGAGAGGTGCCTCTGATAAGTGGTGGGAGGTATGTCCCCTTTGAGGGTCTCCAGTTGCTTCCTGGACAAAGAATCTCTCTCGCCTCCCTTCTTTCCCTCTGTTTTCTTCTTCCTTATTCCTTTATCTTGGGGTTTTCTTTCCTTGAGTTCCACTCACTAAGTCCTTCTTTGGTTAATGGTTTTGCTGCCTTGCCTGATGACTGTACTGATGACCTTGTAGGTTAATCCTTAAACCAACCAACCACTCAAACAACCAGCCATAACTACTACTTGTTTGTAGGGAAGAAATACAACCATATCCCTGGCACAGCCATGGGCACAAACATTGCACTCCCCTATGCCAAACTATTCATGAACCATCTGGAGGAGACCTACCTAGCTTCCCAAAATGCCAAACCCTAGTCTGGTGCAGGGCTCATTGATGACATCTTCATGATCTGGACTTGGGGCCAAGACACACTTTTTTCATTTCTTCACAACCTCAACATCATCTCTACCATCTGCATCACCTGGCCCTTCTTGGCTAAGTGTGCCACCTTCCTCAATATTGACTTCCTCCTCTCCAACCACCCCTCTGTCCGCATTAAATCCACCAACCACCCACAGCACCTGCATTTAGACAGCTGTCATCAGTTCTACACAAAAAAAGCCCCACCCATATAGCCTGGCCACCCGGGGAAGGTGCATCTGCAGTGACAAGAATTCCCTTCTTCGGTATAATGAGGGTCTCACCAGAGCCGTCACAGACATGCACTAAACCACAGACATAGTCGCAGACAGATCTTCTGTGCAATTTCCCATCACACATTCAATCCTCCCACCACCCCAAGAACCAGCTACAAAGGAGTGCCCCCTGTATCACTCAATACCATCCCAGACTGGAACCATCGAATGACATCCTTTGCCAGGCTTCGATTACATATCATCATCCCCTGAAATGAGGGACATCCAACCCAAGATCCTTCCCATCCTTCCTAAGTTAGTGTTCTGTCACCAAACCAATCTCCAGAACATCCTAACCCATCCCTATGCCCCTACCAATCCCAACCTCTTGCAACAGGTATCCAATCCCTGTGGAGGATGCAGGTGAAAGACCTGCCTCATCCACCCACCCATCCAGCAATTCCATTTCCAGTGCTGTCACAGGCTTATCCTGTACGGTAAAAGGCCAGGCCACCTGTGAAAACAGCAATGTCCTATACCAGCCCCTCCACTCAAAGGCCCCTCCGCTAACCAGCCCCTCCCCTCGCCGGCCCTCTCCCCACGCCGGCCCCTACCCCTCGCTCTGGCCCCTAGCCCTCGCTCTGGCCCCTACCCCTCGCACCGGCACCTACCCCTCGCACTGGCCCCCACCCCTCGCACAGGCACCTACCCCTCGCAATGGCCCCCACCCCTCGCACCGGCACCTACCCCTCGCACTGGCCCCTACGCCCCGTGCCACCCCCTCTTGTGGCAACCCCTACCCCCGCCGCGGCGGCACACCCCACCCCCGCGGCAGTTCTTCCCCTCGACGGCCCCTACCCTCTCCTCCCCTCAGTGGCCCCTCCCTTCAGTGGCCCCTCCTCTTCCCTCGACGACCCCTCCCCTCTCCTCCCCTCGGCGGCCCATCCCCTCAGCGGCCCCTCCCCACCCCTCAGCGGCCCTTCCTCTCTCCTGGGGGCCCCTCCCCTCCTTTCGGCGGCCCCACCCCTCCCCACGCCAGCTCCCTCCCTCTCCGGCCGTTTCTGCCCCCTCCCTTCACCTGACACTCCCCTAGTCCCTCCAGCCCCTAACTGGATACACCCCTCCCCCTGACCCTCCTATCCCCACTCTGGCCTCCTTCCCTCCCCTCCCCAGTAATTTCCCTCCCATCCCCACCCCAGCCCCTTCCTCCCCTCCCCAGCCCTTTCCTCCTCTGCCCTCACTGGCTACTCCTGTCCCCTAGCAGGCCACTCCCCTCCCCACGCAGACCACACCCCTCCCATGCCAGACGCTCCCCTCCCCTCGCTAGCAACTCCGCTCCCTTCGCCTGCTACTCCCCTCTCTGGCCACCCCTCTCGCCGGCCCCTCCCTGCTCCCCTCTCTGGCCCCTCCCTCCTCCCCTCACCGGCCCCTCCCTCATCTCCTCAATGGCGCCACCTCCTCCCCTACGTGGGCCCTCCCTCCTCCCCTTGCAGGCCCCTTCCTTCTCCCCTCTCTGGCCCCTTCCTCATCCTCTGGGCGGCCCTTCCCTCTACCCTCGGCGGTTCCTCCCCTCCCCCATTGGTGGCCCCTCCCTCCCCCACGCTGGTCCTCCCCTCCCCATATCCTGTCTTTCTTCCCATCCTCGGCTCATCCCCTCCCTTCCCCCACCACTCCCCTCCTCGGCCCTTCCCTCCTCTCCCCTCCTAGTCCCCTCGCCTCCCCTCACTGGACCCTCCATCCCCTCCCATCCCCAGCCACTCCCGCCCCTCGCTGGCCCCTCTCCTCTGGGCCCCCTCTCGTTGCCCCCCCCCCTCTGGCACCCCCTATGGTCCCCCATCTGGCCCATCCTTTTGTGGCCCACCCTCTTGTGGCCCTCCCCCTCTCGTGGCCCCCCTCTCATGGCCCCCACTCCTTGTGCCTCTCGCTCCTCATGGCCCCCACTCCTCGTGCCTCTCGCTCCTCATGGCCCCCACTCCTCGTGGCCCACCCCACCCTCCTCGTGGCCCACCCCACCGTCCTCGTGGCCCACCCCACCCTCCTTGTGTTCGACCCCACACTCCTAGTCTCCAACCCCACCCTCCTCGTGCCCCCGCTTCTCGTGGCCCACTCCCCTTCGTCCTGCCCTCCTCTTGGCCCACCCCTCTCAGGTTCCCTTCGTCCCTCTCCCCCTCCCCTTGGTGGTAACCCCCTCTCCAGGACACTCCCCTCTCTGGGACACTCCCCTCTCCGAATCCCTTTCCTCACCCTCCATTTCCTTCCAATCCCTTTCCTTCCAATCAATTTCCTCACACTGCCATTCATTCTTACCCTCCCTTTCCTTCCAATCCCTTTCCTTACCCTACCCTCGCTCTCCTTACCCTTCCTCTCTCTCTCTCTCCCCCTCTCCCTCTCTCTCCTTCCTCCCCCCCCCCCCTCCCTCTCGCTCTCCCTCTCCCTCCTACTCTTATATCCTGTACCCATCCCAAAATGAGAGTATTATGAAGTTGCATGGTTTGCCATAACTTTTGGCGTATTTTCTATTTCTCCAACCTTTGCTAATAGTCACTAAATATGTCCTCCTCCTGTGAGACAAACTACTAATGTTTTTCGCACCTAAATTTGCATGTTAGCATGTGCGTACACATATTTAGTTATTTAACTAGACAATTCACATTCCATTCATCATGTACACGACTGATAACAATAATGAAGATAATTCTTTGACACTTCTACTCCTACTAATGAACAACAATTAAATCATGTAGAAAAAGTAAATCTGTTACAGTGGTCCAATACTAACTAGATGTGCCAGCTGGCAGCCTGTTGTCAGTTAGGGAGGCTTGCACTGAGCTGTGAGCTCCTCAATTAATTCATTTTATTTTTACAGTTGCTGATAAAATGCATTGCAGAAGCAGTTTTTTCTGAAAATGGGCTTGATGCTGAGATCTGCAGTAAAATAAAGGATTCATTGCTCTTTGTACAGGTATGTGTTTTATTTTCATCATTTTCTATCCATCATTTTTTAATGAAAACCCTATCAACTTGAAGACATATTATTAGAACTACATTAGAAAATCCTTGTTGTGAACTAAGCAATTATGGAAAGAACATACTTGTCCTTATCGATGAAGTACGGAGTGGTGTATACATACATGTAAAATAAATGATCTGTCAAGTGCTTATTTGTTTGCAGAATTTATTTGTCATGTCAGAAGCATACTATGACTTACAGGATGTCGCAAACATTAACAAAAATATCCCAAGGAGGATGGTACTAAAGGAGCAATCATTTCTAGTAACAGCTAATGGTGTCGCTTAATATTATTCTACACACTTGCATATTAAATGTGGTGTGATCAGTATAGTTACTTAAGTGGGCATCACTAATTATTAGTGTAGATTCTAAGGAGTATAGGAGTGAGCATTTCCTTTTGGGATGCTGAATTTAGATGTCTCTATTTGCTTCACTGTCCTTGAAATTCAACAAAAGCAGTCTCTTCTGCAGAAAGCACTCAGTCATTTGAGTGAGTCTGTAGTTCTGTTATGAATTTTAAGTTGTTTTTTTTTGGGAGGGGGGGGGGGGGGGGGGCAAACATCTTTGATATTTGTCATGAACTGTGTTTTTTTTTCAAATGTAATGGTTAGTCCTAATGTTTTCTGCTTATTTCTGTAGTTCTGTGATTTGTTTCTTGGCACTCTTCAGTGATTTGGTAATTAATGCTGCATCATCAGCAAAAGCTAGACAGTCTTTGGTGATTGTATTTGGGTTTCTTCCTAGTTGAACACTTTTAGTATTGATAGATTTCCTCCATTTTTTCACTACCTTCTGTAATACACAGTTGAAAAGCAGAGCTAACAAACCATCCTGATTTGATTTGAAAAGATTTTGATAGGTTTTTACTTTGGATGTAGTGTTTGTTAAAGTTCCTTTAACTATTTCTGTTGTTTTACTGTTGAGTCAAAATTCCTTTACGATGTTGATGAATGCATTTCTATCAGTTTAGTCATAGGCCTTTTTAAAATTGACAAAAGTTATCACATATTTCAAGTTTCTGATTATCCTCATTTGTGTTCTTTAGATGTAGTATTTGTTCTGTGCAAGACCTTCCCTACCTAAATCCTCTTTGTTATTCTCGTAGTTGTGGATCAAGTATTCCATAAGCCCTCTCTTCAAAAGTGCCATAGACAAGATTTTATGTATCATGGCAAGAGGGAGCTTCATCTATGATTGTTAGGATGTTTTTTCTTTTTTTTTCTTTTTTCGGTTTACAATGCTCAGTTTTTGCACAAGCACAGAAAATAAGGGTGTCATGGCAATTCTAAATAGTTACAAGAGGCAAACCATTTAATGCAATAATGGAATATGTAATAGCTTCTGACAAATAAAGATGAAAAGGAATAAATTTGGAACACACAAACACACAAAAAAAGTGTAATTCTATGCCAAACATTGTCTGCCACCTTAGCTGACTGGTCAACATGGCTGATGGCTGTGCAGAGGCCCCGGACTCAATTCCCGATGTTGCCAAGGAATATTCCTTGGTGGGAGGACTGGAACAGGGACCAGTCGTGACACTGATTGAGGAGCTATTTGATTAAGAAGTAGTGAACCCAAAGTTTGGAAAGCTTACTTTGTGCTGGCCCCATGTTCCTCCATACTGTGTCTGTGTGACACCCTATGGCAGAGGATGACGCCACAGCTGGTCAGCATTGTGCTGTCCTTTGAACCTGGTTTCAGAGTTACCTTCCCATATTATAAACCTATTTATTTGTGTGTTCCAAGGATGTAAATAAAATAGAAAGAAACTTCCACATGGGAAAAATATATTAAAAACAAAGATTCCAAGACTTACCAAGCGGGAAAGTGCCGGTAGATAGGCACAATGAATAAAACACACAAACACACACACAGAATTTCGAGCTTTCGCAACCGGCGGCTGCTTCGTCATGAAAGAGGGAAGGAAAAGGAAAGATGAAAGGATGTGGGTTTTAAGGGAGAAAGTAAGGAGTCATTCCAATCCCGGGAGCGGAAAGACTTACCTTAGGGGGAAAAAAGGATAGGTATATACTCGTGCACACACACATACCCATTCATACATACACAGACACAAGCAGACATATTTAAAGGCAAAGAGCAAGGGCAGAGATGTAAGTCGAGGCGGAAGTGTGGAGGCAAAGATGTTGTTGAAAGACAGGTGAGGTATGAGTGGCGGCAACTTGAAATTAGCGGAGATTGAGGCCTGGTGGATAACGGTAAGAGAGGATATATTGAAGGGCAAGTTCCCATCTCCGGACTTCGGATAGGATGGTGTTGGTGGGAAGTATCCAGATAACTCGGACGGTGTAACACTGTGCCAAGATGTGCTGGCCGTGCACCAAGGCATGTTTAGCCACAGGGTGATTCTCATTACCAACAAACACCGTCTGCCTGTACACGATCAAAGGCAGAGCCACGTGTGAAAGCACCCACGTGATTTACCAACTGACCTGCCTACACTGTGACGCTTTCTATGTGGGAATGACCAGCAACAAACTGTCCATTCGCACTGATGAAGCAGCCGCCGGTTGCGAAAGCTCGAAAGTTTGTGTGTGTGTGTGTGTGTGTTTGTGTGTTATTTTATTGTGCCTGTCTACCGGCGCTTTCCCGCTTGGTAAGTCTTGGAATCTTTGTTTTTAATATATCCTCAATTTATGAGTTTTCAGCCACATTCATATCTTAATTTGTATCTGTTTATGATCTTCATCTGTAAATGTCTTTTGTTGAATTTTAAAAAGAAAATAATATTTTACTCCCAAGTTTTCATGATCAGCTGTAAAAAAAGGAGTAAATAATCAGTTCTGGCTTGACTGTAAAATTCTCTTTATTTTTTTTTATCTGTCTAACAGCATACTTCTTAAATTTCTGACAGGAACTTGTGAATTCTTGCCCCCACACAATCTTCTGTCAAGAGGCTCTTAACTCCTTAATGTCAGTGATATATGAACAAAATGGGCAATTCTCAGAAAATATCCTGTTGATATTTAAGACTGCTGCAAAATTTAGACCCATTGGTAAGTAACAGTATCTGATTTTTTATCTGATATTGGAGTCAAAAATCCCATGCTGCTGCCACAGTATACTCAAATAACTATTTTAATTAAAATTAAGGTTGTATACATGGAAGAATCCTGGAGATACTAGAAGGTACCAGATAGATTATATAATGGTAAGACAGAGATTTAGGAACCAGGTTTTAAATTGTAAGACATTTCCAGGGGCAGATGTGGACTCTGCCACAATCTATTGGTTATGAACCGTAGATTAAAACTGAAGAAACTGCAAAAAGGTGGGAATTTAAGGAGATGGGACCTGGATAAACTGACTAAACCAGAGATTGTACAGAGTTTCAGGGAGAGCATAAGGGAAAAATTGACAGGAATGGGGGAAAGAAATACAGAAGAAGAAGAATGGGTAGCTCTGAGGGATGAAGTAGTGAAGGCAGCAGAGGAACAAGTATGTAAAAAGACGGCGGCTAGTAGGAATCCTTGGGTAACAGAAGAGATACTGAATTTAATTGATGAAAGGAGAAAATATAAAAATGCAGTAAATGAAGCAGGCAAAAGGGAATGCAAACATCTCAAAAGTGAGATCGACAGGAAGTGCAAAATGGCTAAGCAGAGATGGCTAGAGGACAAATGTAAGGATGTAGAGGCTTATCTCACTAGGGGTAAGATAGATACTGCCTACAGGAAAATTAAAGAGACCTTTGGAGGAAAGAGAGCGACTTGTATGAATATCAAGAGCTCAGATGGAAACCCAGTTCTAAGCAAAGAAGGGAAAGCAGTAAGGTGGAAGGAGTATATAGAGGGTCTATACAAGGGTGGTGTACTTGAGGACAATATTATGGAAGTGGAAGAGGATGTAGATGAAGATGAAATGGGCAATACGATACTGCGTGAAGAGTTTGACAGAGCACTGAAAGACCTGAGTCGAAACAAGGCCCCGGGAGTAGACAACATTCCATTGGAACTACTGACGGCCTTGGGAGAGCGAGTCCTGACAAAACTCTACCATCTGGTGAGCAAGATGTGTGGGACAGGCGAAATACCTTCAGACTTCAAGAAGAATATAATAATTCCAATCCCAAAGAAAGCAGGTGTTGACAGATGTGAAAATTAACCGAACTATCAGTTTAATAAGTCACAGCTACAAAATACTAACGCAAATTCTTTACAGACGAATGGAAAAACTGGTAGAACCCAACCTCGGAGAAGATCAGTTTGGATACCTCAGAAATGTTGGAACACATGAGGCAATACTGATCCTACGACTACTCTTAGAAAATAGATTAAGGAAAGGCAAACCTACATTTCTAGCATTTGTATACTTAGAGAAAGCTTTTGAAAATGTTGACTGGAATACTCTCTTTCAAATTCTAAAGGTGGCAGGGGTAAAATACAAGGAGCGAAAGGCTATTTACAATTTGTACAGAAACCAGATGGCAGTTATAAGAGTCGAGGGACATGAAAGGGAAGCAGTGGTTGGGAAGGGAGTGAGACTGGGTTGTAGCCTGTCCCCGATGTTATTCAATCTGTATATTGAACAAGTAGTAAAGGAAACAAAAGAAAAATTCGGAGTAGGTATTAAAGTCCATGGAGTAGAAATAAAAACGTTGAGGTTCCCCGATGACATTGTAATTCTGTCATAGACAGCAAAGGACTTAGAAGAGCAGTTGAATGGAATGGACAGTGTCTTGAAAGGAGGATATAAGATGAACATCAACAAAAGCAAAATGAGGATAATGGAATGTAGTCGATTTAAGTCGGGTGATACTGAGGGAATTAGATTAGGAAATGAGACACTTAAAGTAGTAAAGGAGTTTTGCTATTTGGAGAGCAAAATAACTGATGATGGTCGAAGTAGAGAGGATATAAAATGTAGGTTGGCAGCGGCAAGTAAAGCGTTTCTGAAGAAGAGAAATCTGTTAACATCGAGTATAGATTTAAGTGTCAGGAAGTCGTTTCTGAATGTATTTGTTTGGAATGTAGCCATGTATGGAAGTGAAACATGGGTGATAACTAGTTTGGGCAAGAAGAGAATAGAAGCTTTTGAAATGTGGTGCTACAGAAAAATGCTGAAGATTAGATGGGTAGATCACATAACTAATGAGGAGGTATTGAATAGGATTCGGGAGAAGAGTAGCTTGTGGCACAACATGACTGGAAGAAGGGATCGGTTGGTAGGGCATGTTCTGAGACATCAAGGGATCACCAATTTAGTATTTGAGGGCAGCGTGGAGGTTAAAAATCGCAGAGGGAGACCAAGAGATGAATACACTAAGCAGATCCAGAAGGATGTATGTTGCAGTAAGTACTGGGAGATGAATAAGCTTGCACAGGATAGATTAGCATGGAGAGCTGCATCAAACCAGTCTCAGGACTGAAGACAACAACAACAACAAAAATTATCTCTGTGTACTTGTGATTGCATTTTCAGAAGTGAAACTTCATGTTTTATAATGACTGGATGATTCTTTCAGCTGCTTCATTCTGAGAGACACTCTTACAATTCATGAAAGGAAGTACAACTAATAAGTAGGATTTTGATTTTAAAATGGACCTTAGACAAATAAGCTGCTAATGCTAACAATGGAAACTCCACAAAGGAATATCAACACTTTAGGAAAAGATATATTGCTACAGCATTCCGGCCTGAGCAGTCTTTTGTGGGGTATGCTTGCTTCTGTGTGTGGATGGTGTGTGTTTTTTTGTTTCTCTTTTGCTGGTGAAGGCTATGGCTAAGAGTTTTGCTTAAGTGTGTTTTAATTGTACCTGTCGGCAATTTAATGTAATTAGCAATACTTTTTTCCCTACATTGTTGCTAATACTAAAGTAAGATGTCATGCTAACTAAAATGTCAAATGTTGTTACATGCAGTTTTTGTTTTGTATTTTGTTCTCGCAGTGTTGAAAGATACAAAATCACAAGCTTTTGGAGACAAAGATAAGATGGCCATCAGTGGCAATTTGGTCAGGTAAGGATGGGAGAAGAAAATAATAAGTCCAGTTCTGAAAAAAAAAAGCATGTACTGACAGGTGTGATTTATTACCGAACTGTCAGTTTAATAAGTCGTGGTTACAAAATACTAACACAAATTCTTCAAAGAAGAATCGAGAAACTGGTAGAAGCAAATCTCAGGGAAATTCAATTTGGATTCTGAAGAAATGCAGGAACACCCAAGGCAATGCTGACTGTACAGCTTCTCTAAGATGATCGATTAAAGGAAGACAGATTTACATTTATGGCACTTGTATACTTGGAGAAGGCTTTTGAAATGGATAATTAGAACATTCTTTGAAATTCTGTTGTAGCAGGGGTAAAATACAGGGAGTGAAAGGCTATTTGTAACTTTCACAGAAATCAGGCGGCAGTTACAAGAGTTGAGGTACATGAAAGGGAAGCAGTGGTGGACAAGGAAGTGAGACAGGGTTGTAGCCTATCCCCAATGTTGCTCAGTCTGTACACTGGGCATGCAGTAAAGGAAACCAAAGAAAAATTTGGAATAATAATTTAAGTTCAGGGAGAAGAAATAAAAACTGTGAGGTTTGCTTATGACATTGTAATTCTATCAGTGACAGCAGGGGGTTTGGAAGCTCAGTTGAATGCAGTAGACAGTGTCTCGAAACAAGGATGTAAGATGAACGTCAAGAAAAGCAAAAACAAAGATAATGGAATGCAGTCAAATTAAATCAGGTTATGCTGAGAGAATCAGATTAAGAAATGAGACTATTAAAGCAGTAGATGAGTTGTGCTATTTGGGCAGCAAAGTAACTGATGGGTGAAGTAGAGAGGATATAAAATGTAGACTGTCTAGAGAGGATATAAAATGTAGACTGTCAATGGCAAGAAAAACATTTCTGAAGAAGAGACATTTGTTAACATAGTATATAGATCTGAGTGTTAGGAAGTCTTTCCTGAAAGTATTTGCCTGGAGTACAACCATATATGGAAGTGAAATGTGGATAACAAACAGTTTAGACATGAAGAAAATTGAGGATTTTGAAATGTGGCGCTACAGAATAATTGCGAAGATTAGATGTGTAGATCACATGATTAATGAATAGGCTCTGAACAAAAACTGGGAGACATGAAATATGTAGCCCAACTTGATTAAAAGAAGAGATCAGTTGATAGAACACATTCTGACACATCAAGGAATCACAAATGTCTTATTAGAGGAGAATGAATGAGTGTTTGTGTGTGGGGGAAGGTGGGAGGGGAGTGCTGCAATATGTTGCAGGTTTTAATGACTTGGAGTCAGAGTGATGAGGGATCATTGTGCATATAGAGAACAGACTGTTGGCTGAGATACCTGGATCGCAAGTATGCTGAAACAGTACACCTAAATCCGAAGGTGAGAGAGGATGTAAGTGGGATATTGAAATGAAACAATCAGGTTCCACCCCTGAGCATGTATTGTACATCATTTAATTTAGGCTTATGAAATGTGGCATGGATTTCCAGTTCCCTCAGTGAAAAAAGTGTTCTCTTAACAGTACATATTCTCTGAGATTGAGCAAAGCGACACAGTGGATAAGACTCTGGACTCCCATTCAGGTTAGTAGATTCAGACCTGACTGGCTATGCAGACCTAGGTTTCCTGCAGTACCCCTAAATTGATCAAAGCAAATATTGGAATGTTTCATTTGGAAAGCCTAGTGCTCATTTCCTTTCCCATCGTTATCCTATCCAAACTTGGGCCTAGTCTCTAATGAGCTATGTGAAGCTATCTGAAGATCAGACTGACCGGCTAATGGTAACTGCTCATCCTTAACAATGATTCACCTCAGTAACTCTGTCTTGTCTACTCTTGACCATTCCACTTCATTAAATGAAACCTGCATTGCATCCTGCTGTACAAAACCCTGTGTCCCAAACTATGCAGTCATAGAATCTTTACCATCCACACACAATAAGGTTCAACACACAATTAGTTCAAACTAGTCACACACTTCCAATGACAATATAACAACTAATACTGTGTGCCTCGTCATCCACTACCTAGATTCTGTACACTGCCTAGCAGTGTAGTCATAATGGAGGCACGTTAAACAGTCTACCAATGCTGATTCTGCACAAGGGGCACCATGCCCTAACAGGAAGAATTGAGAACATATCACATGCTATAAATAGTGCTCCCTGCAGTCGCTATGAATCTGCATGTTAGCCAGTTCCACTGATTTAACTAATGTAACTTTCAAATTCTGGTGTATTTCCTGTCTAGACCTCATCTCCTCCACATACAAAAGCAGAATCGACAGTTTTTTCACTTGCTCCAGTATGTGATTACAGCTTGAAACACTCCTGATTAAATTTCAATCTAAATTTAATTTTGATGTGAATGTGACCTAATACATAAGTGCTAATTGGGTTTAGTTGCTATGGGAATTGTTTCTAATTGGGATGCTGCTCCTCAGCAGTGTTAAACAGAATGAAAAGGATTTTTTTCAATAACCGATGCCAAGATATTTTACACTATTTGAGCGATATATTTTTATTAGACACGATTTGAGGCAGGCACTACTTTCGTCTTACATTTCTGATTACAGTTAATCTCATCACAAGTTAGTACTTTTATAAGCTGTCACACACTATAACAATGGTTAACATACACAATCCTCACTGCACTCCAACCAGTGGCTGTCACGATTGTCATGAACATGAATATTTGACACACTGTAAAATGTTGAACAGCTGTCAGTAATGTTACTGGTTACGATTCTGTATAGTGTTTTACTGAGGGTGTACCCATAGCTGTGGGGACACTGTCAGCCAGTACTGCACCACAGGATACTTTGTCCCACCATTCCAACTGTGATATGTTCACTGACCAATGGCTGTGCCCAGACTACTATTACATTCACTCATTTAGCACTCGCAGCACTTGACAGTCGGTTCTGCCTGTCATTGACCTGTGCGAGGCAAAATGTGTTTATCTCTGAGTAAGGGATCCAGGATGTATACAATCTGCGACAACCGGGAGATCCGGGAGAAATCCGGGAATATTTTCATCTGGGAGAAAACCAGGAAAATCCCGGGAATTTTTTTAGAATTCCAGAAATTTTTCATTGTTTTAGTTTTCAATTAAATTCATGTAATTTTGACTGGTAAGAACAGATACTCTAACAAAGGATATTACTGAGTTTCCCTAGTGCAGAATAATACTGCAACAATAAAATGTGAACAAGAAAACAAAATGAAAATAAACCATAAATTGCAAAGGAAATGTACCATATGCAACAACTAAACACAGTGCTCATACAAGGGTTTTCCAACAGCAAAATGTGTCAAAGGCTTTAGGAAGACTGTACAATGCTTCATAACAACAAATTGCCCCTGATGAGAGTGACGTCACAACTGTTTACATTAGATTCGTTTTAGCAGTTACGAGTGGACTGAAGCGCATGCACAGTTGAGTCGCACATGTGTAGTACCTTCTCCTGTTTCTGGCTACACAAGTATGGCTGTGTAAGCAGTCGCAGCAAGCAGCTAGATGCAACCAGGAAAAATTTTACTGCCACGTCCAAGCTGCCAGATTCACGCATTCGCAGCGGGGCCAGATCTACAAAGGTGGGGGGGGCACCAAATTCATATTCTGGAGGAGAAAAAACCTTTCACAAAGCACGTAGCATCCAGCGCACGTTGGTCTATCGATTGTATGTATTGTATTGTATGTTAACCGGAGGCCTAGAAACGACGAAGAGGCTCCGTCCCCGCTGCAGCCGCAGTGGTACACAACCCCACAATGACTACCACTGTCCACTTCACCCTTCCACCACCCCACAACGAACCCAGGGTTATTGTGCGGTTCGACCCCTGTTGGACTCCTCAGGGAACGTCTCACACCAGACGAGTGTAACCCCTATGTTTGCCTGGTAGAGTTATGGTGGTGTACGCATACATGGAGAACTTGCTTGCGCAGCAATCGCCGACATAGTGTAACTGAGGCAGAATAAGGGGAACCAGCCCGAATTTGCTGAGGCAGATGGAAAACCACCTAAAAACCATCCACAGACTGGCTGGTCACCAGACCTGGACACACATCCGCCTGGTGGATTTGTGCCGGGGACCAGGCACTTCTTCCCGTCCGGAAAGCCGTGCATTAGATCACACAGCCAACTGGGCGGGTGGTCTATCAATTACTCATATGATTTTGATGCGCATCCCTGTTGGTTTTTGAACACACTCTGTAAGTTGATTTCTGAATGAATCATTAGCCGCGCGGTGTAGCCGCGACTTGTCACGGTTCGTGCGGCCGACCCTGTTGGAGGTTCGAATCCTCTCTCAGGCAAGGGTGTATGTGTTGTCCTTAGCGTAAGTTAGTTAAGTTAGATTAAGTAGTGTGTAAGCATAGGGACCGATGACATCAGCAGTTTGGTCCTACGGTCGCCAACTGCTATCTGAGTATGTGGTTGATTGGGTTTGCGAATGATCAGCATTGTTATAATTACTAGGGAAATCCATGGTTTCAGACTACGAGAGTGGAAATAAACGACTAACAGGAATAACAGGAAAGAAAGATTACATATTATCCCTTCGGTGTATCCACGAAAATGAAATTTTGTCAAATTTTTGGCCAGATCGCTACACTAGTAAGGGCCAGTTGCACAGTCCTCGTCTAGCAGCCATGTAAGTTCTATTCTGGAAGTAGCGCGGAAAATGATTTGTACGAACATAACAACGCCTAACCGGAGAATACTCAGGTATAGCTAAACTGGTGATTCTGGCAGGGTTAGTGAAGTTAACCGGTGAATAAGTTTTGACAAAGAGAGGAATAGTTCCAGAGCTAGTCATGACAAGATTGTTTGTTAGAACGAGGAAAGAGAAGAAACGGGGACATCACAAAAATTAGGGAAGAATATGAAGATTTCAAATTTATATAAAAATCTCGAAATATTAATTTTCGATCTCATGCTCGAGAAACTTTAGCGTATGAATGAAATGTGAAACTATTTTCTGACATCAAGCTTTTAGCTTGTAGTAGGCCTAAGAGGCCTTCGTGAATTATATTCTGTCATGTTATAAAAATGACAATTTGTGCCAAAACAGTCTCATTTATTTGGTGTGCGTTACAATGCAGTTTTAGAAAGGCCTATTTTAAAAACAAAGATTCCAAGACTTACCAAGCGGGAAAGCGCCGGCAGCAGACAGGCACATGAACAAAACACACAAACACACACACACACACACACAGAATTACAAGCTTTCGCAACCGATGGTTGCTTCTTCAGGAAGGAGAGGGAAAGATGAAAGGATGTGGGTTTTAAGGGAGAGGGTAAGGAGTCATTCCAATCCCGGGAGCGGAAAGACTTCCCTTAGGGGAAAAAAAGGACAGGTGTACACTCGCGCGCGCACACACACACACACACACACACACACACACACACACACACATCCATCCGCACATACACAGTGCCTCGGGTAGTTGACGTTCAGGTAGTTACGGACAGATAAGTGCCAATGTGGTGGCGCTCCGTCCTGCTGAAATATGAATTGTTGTGCTTCTTATTCGAGCTGAGGGAACAGCCAATTCTCTAACATCTCCAGATACTGTAGTCCAGTTACAGTAGCACCTTCGAAGAAAAAGGGACCAAAAACTTTATTGGCTGAAATGGCACAGAAAATGTTCACCTTAGGCGAGTCACGTTCATACTGAGTTGTTTCCTGCTGAACAACTGTCGTCGATTCACTTCTGCCGTACTCAATAACACAAAAAGCTTTCTGTTGAGCGGTCGCCATCTTAGCATCAACTGACGCTGACGCCTCAAGCGAACAAATGTACAACTAAATGAAACTTTATAGCTCCCTTACTTTGCCGACAGATAGTGCTTAGCTCTGCCTTTTGTCGTTGCAGAGTTTTAAATTCCTAAAGTTGTGGTATTCTTTTTGAATCATCCTGTAAAGTGACGTGCAATGGAAGAATGCTGTGTGAAGTTGGGTTGCACTGCACTCTGGCACACTTAAGACCAAATAACACATCTTACATTTCTTTGAACATATATGTTTTATGTATCAGACTCTTCAGAAAGATGTGCACTACAAAATGAACATATTTTTGAAAATTCGATATTTTTCAAATTTTTAACGCCATATCTCAAATGCTTGAGGGAGGGGAGGGGGGAGGCACTATCTTAGTATTGCTCCGGTTCTGAAATATGGTAGATCCGAGGCTGATGCGCAGAGCAGTCTGAGTTATAGTGGGGAAGTGTATAGTCTTCACGTGACCCTTGTTTACATTTAGTGATTTTGCTGTTTCCTTTTCGTATACTGCTCTCACGTCAAATGAAAACAAAATGGATTTCTGTGGCAGGGAGCTATCAAGTGAATTATAATACATTCACATAATTACAGGAGGCTAATATACATTATTAGTTTCAGATTTTATATTAATTCCACTTTTCTGACAGCCTTGCATTCATCGCTTTGTAGAACAATGAAGTTGTTTTTGTCGGTTTGCTAAATAGATTTGGTTTTTATTATTCTTCTACGCTGAGGCAGTCAATGTGTTCGAAACAAAGTGTTTAGTTTAATACTATTGGCTAATTTCAACTGCACGCTGCATTTCAAGTGCACGTTTTCGTCTTCTAGCACGTATGGCACTATGCCATAGTAAAGAATCAAAAATGAGTTAATACAGTACTGGTACTACAAGAATATTTACATCCCGCAACCCAACAAAAAACCTTAATATCAGGTCGAGGCCTATTTCATTTGGAATCTGGACATACGAATGTGCTCTTGAAGTATGCACTTCAAATGTGCCATTTTAGTATGCTTCACAAAATTCTGATGCTCTTGGAGTATCCTCTGATGTCTTTTTTCTTTTATGACATAATATAAGATTTTCTTATGTTTTGTATCTGGTGCTCTCTGACGACTATTGAAATGAGCCTATTTCTAACAGGTCGCGGGAAAATATTGCGAATGGTGATTTGAAAAGCGTTACTCTTTCGAAGTAACTTTCCTTTTGCACAAGTTGAAACACGTGCAAGAATGTACGATGAAGTTCTTAAATCACAGAGCATTTGATGACGAGTTATTTAGAAGTATTTCGAGCTCAGAACATCAGACATTCATGTCGTTATTATGAGCAAATTGATGTAGTGTTACAGGAAGCTCTCTCTATTCTGCGGTAGCTAATTTATTTGAGGAAAACTTTTGTGGACAAGTCACTGGACTCACCTAAAACTTTTACCGGCACATTTGTGTGATATTTTTTACGTGTGTTACATTTTAAGATATCTCAACATTATATGTGAAAGCTTTTCTTTTCTTGTAGCAACACTATGTATATTAATTTAAAACATTAACTTTTCCTTTTTGTGTATCTGCCCTACTTAACAGTGGTGCTGCTATTGGCTAACTAAATCACGTGTTCTGTGGTCTGAATATCTGCTGTCATCAGCTGGTGGGATCACGTGTCATGAGCTATGACTGGCTTACAAAATTGCATCACAATCTCGATTACACAGTGTTTGGTGGAATTCGAATTTACACTTACGTAATATGAAAATACGCAGGGTACATGTTGCTGCACATCAAAAATTTTTCCAAAAGTAGTTTTCTTCCCTGAGTTTCGTTTTCTAAAGTGCCGGGAAATTCTATGCCTATGTATAAAAATATAACCATTAAAAGAATTGATAAGTTTTACAGTTCCGAGAGAAATTATACAGTCATTTAATAACACGGAAAAAATGTGTTTTCATATGGAAGAAAGTGTAATTTTATCCGGAAAAAATCTGGGAATTTTTTTTTCCTTGTCACCGTTTACACCTGGAGGTCGTGGACCCCTTACAAGCTGCGGCTGTGGCATCATGCTGCATTGCATTGACGTCCATTGTAAATGGTGGCAGCAGTTCTTTCCCTAACTGAAGTGGTTCAGGGGTGCAGGGCCGCTTCTGTGCAGGTTTAGGTAATGGTGGAATGATGAGATGAGAAAGCATCTGTTGGTAGCTTAGACAAAAAAACAGGAAAGATCAGAACATTGCATTAATGCCCATGTGGCTGCATAGCCACAGCAGCCATTCCCCCTCATAGCATGCAGTGAGGAAAGTTTTTGGTGGTGGCGAGCTGACGAGTATTATACACTTGTATTTTTTTGTTCTTAGGCAGCAGTGTGGAAACGTATAAAATGCCATCGGGAAGTCAAGGTACATGGCATCTACCCTGGGTGACTATATCTACTGCTTACCGTGTCTAATGGATGAACAAAGTGAGCTCTTTTTCACACAGTCATTGTTTTTGAAATGCATGTTGGGTCCTACAAAGGAGATTTTCAGTCTCCACAAATGCTGTAATATGTGAACATGAAATATGTTCCAAAATTCTACAGCAGACTAGTGTCAGATGTATAGGCCTATAATTTTGTACACCTATTTGACAACCCTTCTTGGAAACGAAAATTACCTGTGCTATTTTCCAGTCATTAGGAATGCTTTGCACTTCTAGATATCTACAGTACACTGCTAGAAGAGTGGCAAGCTCATTCGCATACTCTGTGTAGAATCTAAATGGTATCCAGTCAGGTCCAACCTTCCTTCTGTTGAGAGATTTCAGTTGCTTTTCTTCTTCGTGGTCACTTATTTTGATATCTGGCATTTTCTCGTTCATGCTATGATTTGGAGGAGGAACTATACTGCGATTTTCTCCTGTGAAACAGTTTTGACAAAAGATATTTTGTGTTTCGTCCTATTCTGTGTCACAGTGTGCCTGGACAGATGACTTCGATCTATTTATGAATTTAACATAACACCAGGACTTCTTAGGATTTTCTGTCAAATTGGTAGACAGTATTCATTAAACACTTCACACACAGCCCTCCTTATGCTAATTTTGGCTTTGTTAAGTTTTTCTTTTTCTGTGAGACTTTGGTTACATTTAATTTGTGGTGAACCTCTCTTTTCTTGTGGTGGGTCTTCTCTATCCCTCACAATTCTACTCGGTGTGTACTTGTCTAAAGCGTGTTTTACAATGGTCTTGAATTTTGTCCATTGATGCTAAGTGTTGTAATTGCTAGAGATGAAATTTTTGTGATGACGAGTCAGGTAATATGACAACGAAAGTGCTCTAGATGTCACTGCAGACGTCATTGTAGAAGCCAAATGCAATGCAGATATCTTAACTATAAATGCAATTGAGGACTTTCAGTAAAATGCTCAAAGAAGTATGAATGACTAGAAAATGCAGACTGAAGAAAAATAAGTTGAGCACATGACATAACTGCACATTCTATAATATCCATGCTGAATGCCTAATCAGTGACATTGTAGAAGTTGTTCACATATTGTAGCCAGCATTCTGCCACATCTAATGAAGCATTGGTCTATATTATTAAGGAATTAATTATCTGCATAGATGAATAGAGTCCTCAAACCCAGCTGACATAATCTGCCTCTCTGAAAACCATGTGGCCACTGGTATAAAACTTTTAAGTGTTATAGGATTTAGGTTAGCATCTCATTTTTGTAGAACAGAAATGGAGAAAGGAGGAGTTGCCACATTCATCAGGAACTGTCATAAATTTAAGAACATAGACATTCATAAATTTTGCCTAGAACAGCATATGTAAGCATGTGCAACAGAACTAGAATTTCACAAAAAATCCTTCATAATGTTAAGTGTATATCGAGCACCTGCAGGTAACTTTAATCTGTTCACAAACCACCTTGAAGCTGTACTGGCCCATTTAACAACCAAAAACAAAGAAATAGTGGTTGCTGGTGACTTCAATGTATATTTCCTTAAAGACTCTCCCAATAAGAACTTATTTCAGGTAGTAACACTATCATTCAACTTAATTCCCACTGTGAAGTTCCCCACTAGGGTAGCCAATTGCTCACAAACAGCCATTGATAATATCTTTATAGAAAAGTCCAATGAACAAAATTATATTACAAAACCAATAGTCAATGGCCTCTCAGACCATGACCTGCAGTTCCTTCTGTTAAATGTTAATACTGAACAGAATATAAAATCTGTTAAATATGAACTCAAGAGGGTAAACAATAAGCCAAAAATTGATTATTTTAAGACACTACTTAGAGACATTCACTGGAGTGGTGTTTACAGTGCTCATGTCATGAATGAAAAATATAACACTTTTGCCAATAAAGTGCTTATCTTATTTGAACACTGTCTTCCCCAAAACTAACCAAGGTTAGAGCAAAGTGTACAAAGAAGCCATGGATTACTCAAGGAATAGAGGTGTCTTGTAAAACAAAAGGAAAACTGTATCTGTCAATCTGAAACAGTTCTGATGCTGATGCTGTAGCACATTACAAGAATATTGGGAAATATTAAAGACTGTAATACGGACATCAATGCAAATATATTACAAGGAATCGATAGTCATATCAGATAACAAAATAAAGACAATATGGGATATAGTGAAGGAGGAGACTGGTAGAACCAGACATGAAGAGGGACAAATGTCATTAAGAGTAAATGATACATTGGTGACAGATGTGTATAGTGTTGCAGAATTTTTTTTAACAATGATTTTATAAATGTTACTGAAAAGATGGGGTTGTCAGGTTTTGTAGATGCTGCTATGGAATACCTCAGACCAGACACTTCAAGTTACTTCCATAGTATGAATTTGACTCTCACTACCCCAACAGAAGCAATGTCCATCATAAAATCTTTAAAATCAAAATCATCTAGTAGGTATGATGAAATATCAACAAAGTTAATTAAAGAATGTGATTCTGAGATAAGTAACATATTAAGCTATCTGTGTAACCAGTCGTTTATCAGTGTACTATTTCTTGAATGGTTGAAATATGCTGAAGTTAAGCCACTGTTTAAGAACGGGATAAAGAAATAGCATCAAATTTACATACAATTTCACTTTTGCCAGCATTCTCAAAAATTTTAGAAAAGGTAATGTACAATCAACTTAATAACCATCTTATCAAAATAACATAATATCAAAGTCACAGTTTGGATTTATAAAGGGTTTTGACATTGAGAAGGCTATCTACACTTAAAGTGAGAATGTGCTTAATTCATTAAACAAAAAATTGCACTGAACTGGTATATTTTGTGATCTGTCAAAGACAATTGACTTTGTGATTCACAATATCCTTTTAAGTAAATTAGAATATTATGATGTAACAGGAAAGGCTGCAAAATGGTTCAAATCTTATATCTCTGGCAGGAAACAAAGGATGTTATTATGAAAGAGACATGTATTAAGCATCTGGCATCATCCAGCTGGGAACTAATTACATGTGGGGACCCACAAGGTTCCATCTTAGGGACCTTACTTTCTCTTGCGAATATCAATGACCTTTCATTAGTAATATTACCAGGTGCCAAGCTTGGTTTGTTTGCCGATGATACAAACATTGCAATAAATAGCAAATCAAGTTTAGGCTTAGAAAGATCAGCTAGTAAAATGGACATTAATCACTGGTTCATAGCCAATTCATTGTCACTAAACTTTGATAAAACACACAGCATACAGTTCAGAACTTATAAGGGATGACCTACGAGTATATGCCTAATATAAGATGGCAAGCAGATAGAAGAAGTGGACAGTGTTAAATTCTTGGGATTACAGCTTGATAATAAATTCAACTTTGAGAAGCACACCACAGAACTACTGAAGCATCTTAACAAATCTCTATTTGCAATGCGAATTGTGTCAGACATAGGGAATTAAAAAAATTAAAAAGGTGGTATACTGTGCTTACTTTCATTCCATAATGGCATATGGGATTATGTTTTGGGGTAATTCATCCAGCTAGGTCAAGCTAAGCTAAAGTTTTCAAGGCACAAAAACATGGAGTAAGAGCTATATGTGGTATGAACTCAAGAACATCCTGCAGAAGCCTGTTTAGGGAACTAGGGATACTAACTACTGCTACCCAATATATTTATTCCTTAATGAAATTTATCATTAAAAATATATCGCTGTTTCAAACCAACAGCTCAATTCATGGAATCAATACTAGAAATAAGAATAATCATCACAAGGATTTAAAGTCACTTACTCTTGTACAAAAAGGTGTGCATTATTCACGAAATCGCATTTTCAATAGCTTGCCAGCAGCCATAAAAAGCTTAACAAGAAATGAAAATCAGTAGAACCAACTGATTCAATTAAATTGTAGATTGTAAATTGTAAATAGTATTGTAGTAGTTCTGTTAAATTTTTATTTCATTATAAATAAATAAAACATTTTTTTTTTAAATTTACATTCAGTGCATTAATGCGATCTTAGTAAATGAGTGTTTGTAAAATGATTCTTTCATATAGTGTTCATTAAAAAAATCAATAATTCCAATTGGGACCTGTGGAAAGTACATTAGCTTATTTGTTTCAGTTGTAAATATTTGTCATGTATAATTGTTTTTCTGACATGTTCTACATCCTGGAGGACCTTCTCACTACGGATCAATTGGAATGAAAGTTAATCTAATCTAATCTAATCTAATCATCACTTCTTCTCGAACTTCCCACACCACTAGCATCATAATTATCTTTAGTGTTATGAAAGTATCCTTTTCTAACTGATGATAATAGTTTTACACTGCAATAGACACCAGAAAGCATATGAGCAATTCACCTTCTACGCCAGTACCACCTTTACAAAGAATTGTTTGTCATAACTTCATCTCAACCAATTATACACACACACACACACACACACACACACACACACACACACACACACATCTTTAAAAAAAATAAATAAATAAAAATAATAAAAAAAATTGCAACCCCCTCTGTTACCAGAACTCCTGAAGATAGACGTTGACTGTGGATATTGTATCACAGACAGTCCCTTTGACTGTTCAGAGATGTCACTAAATCTGCCCAAAAAACTATGCATGACCAGTGCCTATTAGATGGAGGAGGTCCAACAGCCAATCAGTTCCAGTCATTCCACCAGAAAGGAGGTACACGGCTCGTGTTGTCTGTAGTTCAAACATGCCTAGACAGTCAATATTGCAGTTCAATCATGTCTGCATTGTTACTTTGTGCCAGAAGGGCTCTCAATGAGGGAAGTGTCCATGCATCTCAGAGTGAACCAATGTGATGTTGTTCTGGCATGGAGGAGATACAGAGAGACAGGAGCTCTTGATGACATGCCTTACTCAGGCCACCCAAGGGCTACTACTGCAGTGGATGACCGCTACCTATGGATTATGGCTTGGAGGAACCGACAACAATGTCACCATATTGGATAATACCTTTTGTGCAGTCACAGGATGTCGTGTTATGACTCAAACTGTGTGCAATAGGCTGCATGATGCACAACTTCACTCCTGACATCCATGGCGAGGTCCATCACTGCAACCACGACACCATGCAGCGCAGTACAGATGGGCGCAACAACATGCCGAATGGACTGCTCAGGATTGACATCACATTCTCTTCACCGATGAGTGTCGCATATGGCTTCAACCAGATAATCGTCAGAGGTGTGTTTGGAGGCAACCTGGTCAGGCTGAACCCCTTAGACACACTCTCCAGCGAGTGCAGCAAGGTGGAGGTTCCCTGTTATTTTGCGGTGGGATTATGTGGGGCTGACGTACGCCGCTGGTGGTCATGGACAGCGCTGTAACAGCTGTACAGTACATGAATGCCATCCTCCGACCGATAATGCAACCATATTGGCAGAATATTGGCGAGGCGTCCGTCTTCGTGGTGACAATTTGTGGCCCCATTGTGCACATCTTGTGAGTGACTTCCTTCAGGATAACAAAGTCGCTCGACTAGAGTGGCCAGCCTGTTTTCCAGATGTGAGCCCTATTGAACATGCCTAGGATAGATTGCATAGAGCTGTTTATGGATGATGTGAGTCACCAACCACGCTGAAGGGTCCATGCAGAATCAATGTTGAGGAATGGGACAATCTGGACCAATAGTGCCTTGATGAATTTGTGGATAGTATGCCATGATGAATGCAGACATGCATCAGTGCAAGAGGGTGTACTACTGGCTATTAGAGGTACCTCTGAAGGTCTCGCTGTATGGTGGCACTACAAGCATTGTGTGGTTTTCATGATCAATAAAAAGGGAGGAAATGAAGTTTTTGCTGATCTCGATTCCAAATTTCTGTACAGGTTCTCGAACTCTCGGAACCGAGGTGATGCAAAACTTTTTTTGATGTGTGTATTAGCAGGCTTGATTACCAATTGCCAACCCATGTGATGCTTCATTACACAAATAGTTTCACAAATGCAGCTTCATATACACACTGCACTGTCTCTACTGGTCTCAACCAGTGTAGAAGCAAGCAAAGGTTAAATTTCACGTGGCATACTCAGCAGCCGCTGATATGTGATAGATGACTGACAGATTTGTGGATAAATGAATATTGCTACTGCAGTAAGGGACCTTTAATTGATCCCTCATGGGGTTGTGGTGTAAATGTGTGGTGTGTGAGCCCAAGTATTTTCCTTGTGAAATCTGTCTCTTGTAGCTATTGCAAAACAGCAAGATCCTACTGCCTTTCTTTGTATTCTTATCTACAACTGTATTCAGCTGTGCTGTAACAGACTTATGATCAACAATTCCCTGTTCTATACTAGCTGGATTCTTGGTTTGTTTATTACCAGAAGGAGTTCATTGGCTGAGTTGATATGTAGGTGAAGGATTAGGTGGGTGAGGGCAATGGATTGTTCAGTTTGGAACTGGTATAGGGACTGATGGAAAGAAGGATTTCAGCCAGAGATGGGAACTTTAAGTGTGAGGCCTTTGGGGGTAATGCCAAATGTCAGACAAGCCTGAGTAAATAAAATATGGAAGCGTTGTCTTTACAGCGGGACCCACCTCCTCTTCCTCAAAATCACCCTCTCCAAACTTTCCAGGAATGTCTGACTTCCAGCCTTGCCTCTCAATCCTTCTTAAGAAACCTTAATCCTACTCCCAACATCACCACTGCTGAAGCCCAAGCTATTCGTGATCTGAAGGCTGACCGATCCATCGTCATTCTTCCGGCAGACAAGGGTTCCACGACCATGGTACTTGATCGTCGGGAGTATGTGGCTGAGGGACTGCGTCAGCTTTCAGACAACACCACATACACAGTTTGCCAAGGTAATCCCATTCCTGATGTCCAGGCGGAGCTTCAAGGAATCCACAGAACCTTAGGCTCCCTACAAAACCTTTCACCTGACTCCATCAACCTCCTGACCCCACCAACACCCCGCACCCCTACCCAATCATCCCGGCCGCCCCATTGTAGCTGGTTACCAAGCCCCCACAGAACATATCTCTGCCTACATAGCTCAACACCTTCAACCTATTACATGCAGTCTCCCATCCTTCATCAAAGACACGAACCACTTTCTCGAATGCCTGGAATCCTTACCCAATCTGTTACCCCTGGAAACCATCCTTGTAACCATTGATGCCACTTCCTTCTACACAAATATTCCGCACGTCCAGGGCCTTGCTGTGATGGAGCACTTCCTTTCATGCCGATCACCTGTCACCCTACCTAAAACCTCTTTCCTCATTACCTTAGCCAGCTTCATCCTGACCCACAACTTCTTCACTTTTAAAGGCCAGACATACCAACAATTAAAGGGAACAGCCATGGGTACGGGTACCAGGGTGGCCCCCTCATACGCCAATCTATTCATGGGTTGCTTAGAGGAAGCCTTCTTGCTTACCCAGGCCTGCCAACCTAAAGTTTGGTACAGATTTATTGATGACATCTTCATGATCTGGACTCACAATGAAGAAGAACTCCAGAATTTCCTCTCCAACCTCAACTCCTTTGGTTCCATCAGATTCACCTGGTCCTACTCCAAATCCCATGCCACTTTCCTTGACGCTGACCTCCATCTGTCCAATGGCCAGCTCCACACGTCCGTCCACATCAAATCCACCAACAAGCAACAGTACCTCCATTATGACAGCTGACACCCATCCCACATCAAACGGTTCCTTCCCTACAGCCTAGGCCTTTGTGGCAAACGAATCTGCTCCAGTCTGGAATCCCTAAACCATTACACCAACAACCTGAAAACAGCTTTCGCATCCCGCAACTAGCCTCCTGACCTAGTACAGAAGCAAATAACCAGAGCCACTTCCTCATCCCTTCAAACCCAGAACCTCCCACAGAAGAACCACAAAAGTGCCCCACTTGTGACAGGATACTTTCTGGTACTGGATCAGACTCTGAATGTGGCTCTCCAGCAGGTATATGACTTCCTCAAATCCTGCCCTGAAATGAGATCCATCCTTCATGAAATCCTTCGCACTCCACCAAGAGTGTCTTTCCGCCGTCCACCTAACCTTCGTAACCTCTTAGTTCATCCCTATGAAATCCCCGAACCACCTTCCCTACCCTCTGGCTCCTACCCTTGTAACCACCCCCCGGTGTAAAACCTGTCCCATGCACCCTCCCACCACAACCTACTCCAGTCCTGTAACCCGGAAGGTGTACACGATCAAAGGCTGAGCCACATGTGAAAGCACCCACGTGATTAACCAACTGAACTGCCTATACTGTGAAGCTTTCTATGTGGGAATGACCAGCAACAAACTGTCCATTCGCATGAATGGACACAGGCAGACAGTGTTTGTTGGTAATGAGGATCACCCTGTGGCTAAAGATGCCTTCGTGCATGGTCAGCACATCTTGGCACAGTGTTAAACTGCCCGGGTTATCTGGATACTTCCCACAAACACCAACCTGTCAGAACTTCAGAGATGTGGTCTTCATCATCATCATCATCGTCATCATCATCATCATCATCATCATCATCTTCTTCTTCTTCTTCTTCTTCTTCTTCCTCTTCCTACTTCCTTCCAGGAGGTTGCCATGAAATTACTCTTTGGGCCATCTGTCTTCATCCATCATTGACATGCCAAAACATCCTAGCTGTCTTTCTTCTATTTTATCTGTAATACTATAATGGCTCCATGTCCTTAATGTTATTTCTCTATTCTTACATAGTCAAGTCAGGAAATTCTACAGGCTCTTCTGAAATGGTCCATTCCTGAAACTCTAAGTTTCTTTATATTTCTTTCCGCGAGTCCACAGCACTCACTTCCATAAATTGTTATTGGTTGCACAATGGATTTGTACAGTTTTTAACCTTTAAACTCATTTTTGAGGATCAAAATAAAGGGTTTAATTCCGTCACATGATAAGATACTCCTCAGGTACTTAAACTCTTTACACACAAGATGCCTGTCAATGTCCAGATTACTTTCCCCTTCTCTGCAACATAGATATTCCATAAATATTGCTGCTAAACCTTGTTCCTTGCCTAGGTCAACTGGGAGACAACTACAATGGTCAATAAATGAGTTTACAATTACCAAAATATGTTACAAAAATTGCTATACTTGTCGACTGCATTGACTTAGAAGCTTCTATTTTGTACACAATGAAGGGAGCAAATACATCAGTATGTGACATAAATTTTCACCCGATTACTTTACCCAGTCCTGAGAGAAAGGTGTGCTGTGTGATGGTTGAACACTACGATGGTCGATAAACAGATGACAAAGAAGTAACTTTTTCATAAGATTATTACTAGTTATTACAAATTAACACTTTTAATTCTTTCTTCTCAGAATTTTTTTCAAACCTCACTTTTTATACTCTTCCAACAACTTCCTGAGCATGTAAGATATATCCTATTCATTGTTTGCTGCAACGACCTGATCATCAGTATAGAGAATGTGTACACACACTGGTTCCCTACTTCAACTCTCATGCCCATGTATTTTCTCCACCACAGATCCAGTGCCTTCTGCACATACACTTTAAAGAGTGTGGGAAACAGACAGTACCCTCACCTCAGCCCTTAAATTATTCCATGAGTGTGAAGGATTTTATGATAGCTAGAATCATGAGAGGAATCTATACTGAGATCCACATTGATACAAAAGTTGCACATTTATTTCCCATATAGACAGATCAAACACATGGATTAAGTTGTCATGTACTTGTCTTGCAGATCAATAACTGTGGTCTGCTCCAGCCCTACCTTCTCTGAAGTTGTGAACGTCTGGAAACTGGTGATGCACCATTTTTCCAGAAAAACTCATGCACAGGAGGATTGTAGGCCATCTCAACTTCCACAGTATCTTAAGCAAAAATCTGTTTGGTTTTCGTGCCGGTCTTTGTACTGAACAGCCAATATTCTCTTTCAGCAACCAAGTTTTGGAAGCCATTAACAAAAAAATGTCTCTAGTGGGTATTCTTTTATTTTTTTATTTTTATTTTATTTTATTTTATTTTATTTTATTTTATTTTTTTTATCTTACGAAAGCCTTTAACTGTGTAAACCACCAAATTCTCTTGAAAAAGGCAGAATACTATGGTTTAGGTGACACTGTTGGCTTGTGGCTACAATCATATCTACAGGATCGGAAGCAGACTGTAATGCTAAATGGCTCTTCTGGAGAACTTGCCTCGTCTGAATGGGGCACGATAATGTGTGGTGTGCCTCAGGGCTCCATTTTGAGCTCACTACTTTTCCTCATATTTATTAATGACCTTCCTTTTTGTTCTGAGTCAAACAGCAAATTTACCCTGTTTGCCAATGATACCACAATTCTAATTGACGATTTGATTGATCATGATCTTGAACAAACTACAAATACTGTTTTTAATGACATCTTAAATTGGTTTTCCTCAAATGGTCTCTCACTCAATGCAGATAAAAATCATTATATGAGGTTCCATACATCATAAAGTAATCTCGATGAAATTAACATAAAATGTAGAGATCAACAAATACAGAAAGTTGAAGATACAAAATTCCTGGGGGCTTACATAGACAGTAAATGTAATTGGTCAGTTAACATTCTTCATCTGTGTAAAAAACTTAGCTCGGCAACATTTGCATTACGGGTAATTTCTTCAGTGGCTGAAGTTGACACCATTAAGGTTGCCTACTTTGGCTACTTCCACTCATTGATGTCATATGCTATCATATTCTGGGGGAACCAACCACTTGCTAAAAAAAGTTTTCACCATCCAAAAAAAGCAATCAGAATAATGTGTGGGGTCCATCAAAGACACTCTTGCAGGCACTTGTTTCGGGAGATAGAGAATAATGTGCGGGGTCCATCGAAGGCACTCTTGCAGGCACTTGTTTCGGAAGATAGGTATCCTAACAACTGCCTCATAGTATATTTTTTCCTTGCTGACCTTTGTGTGCAAAAATTATTCTATCTACCAAGACAACGGTTAATTCCATGGCTATAACACCAGAAACAAAAACAATCTACATTTCGAAATGAAACATCTCACTCTGGTACAAAAAGGAGTTTACTACTCCAGCATTAAGCTGTTCAATGCTCTACCAGTACATATCAAATGTGTTCATACAGAACTGCCAAAATTCAAACAAGTTCTCAAAGATTACCTGACAGAGAAATCTTTTTATACTGTGGATGAATATCTGAAAGAAAATGTATACCATCACTAAACTTATTGTGCCTAGAAGTAGTTCAATTGATTTTATTGTGCATTTCAGCATTAGCACACTTTTTGTAACAACAAATTGGCTGTACCTGTATTTCCTCTTGTAGGCCTAATATCTGATTTAACTTTCTCTTATCTTTAACCTTTATTTGAAACTCCTTTTTTCTGTTAAATGGTTGTTATGTTATCTAGCTGACATATCTATTACTGTAATTATAGTATGTCTTACTTAAACTATGTACAATTTGGCATTGAATTGCCCTTGTATTTATTGTAAGTTTAAATTGAAACCTGTGCAATTTGACACGTTCCATATCCTTGTGATTGACTCACTAACTGGATCTACAGAACAATAAATAAATAAATAAAAATAAATCTGCTGGTCCTGGTGATTGGAGCTGGACATTCAGCTGACAGCAATGCCACATGGTGGAAAGCTTGTGTAGTGGCTGTGGTGGCATCCTGTCCCACCGGTATGTTTGGTGTAGGCTATGTGTGTAAACTCCTGAACCCTTCTGTGGTTTCCTCATCCATGTTGGCTGGATTCAATCTTTTCATCGAGACCATTTTCTGTTTGCCGTGCCAATCAATGATGAACATTTTTTTGCGCCATTGACATACTCGGTACGGACCTGTGTAAGGTGGTCATTGTGGAGGCCTTATGCTGTCATCAAGGGGCCCGACTTGCGATGAGTTGCACAGATTCTTATGGATGAAAACAGGCTTCTTTCTATATAGTTGCGGTGATACTGCCTGAAGCTGAGCCAATCTGTATTGTAGTTATAAGGTGAAGGCTTCTGTCATCCCATATGTCAAGAGCTGTGTCGGTTTGGCAAAAGGAGTTCTGCTGGCAGTCCCAGTTGTTCACTATAAAGCAGTTGGACTGCTGAACAATCTAAATTGTCCTTAATTGCAGTTCATAGGCGCAAGAGAACCAACAGTAGCGTGTATGTCCATTTCTCCCTGGTACATGTTAAGGCTGTTTTAAGAATTCTATGAAACCTTTCTATCACCCCGTAGCTGACGGGGTGGTAGCTGGTGTTCTTAAATGTGTACAGTCACACAAACGTAAAAGCTCGTGAAAAGCACATATTCAAAATGCCTTCCACAGTCTGATTTTATAACATACAGCGAACCAGACCTTGCTATCTACCCTGTCACTAAGATCCATGCTACGTTTTCTGCTCCTATGTGACCTATTGGAAAGGCTTCCGGCCAAAGTGTGAATCTGTTAACCACCATCAGTACATGGTTATTTGACGTGGGCAAATGGCCCGACTAGGTCAACATGAATTTGTATGAAGCGAGTCATCGGTGTATCAGAGGTTCCTAAAACCACTGATCACATGTTGATCAGTGTTGTATTGTTGGCATCTTACGCAAGCTTGCACCCAATGGCAGCAATATCTTTCCATTCGTGGCTGCATGACTTTCCTTTGTAATAAGTCCAACAGTAGCCCACTCCCCAGGATGTGCCAAATTGTGAAAAGCATTAAAGTACGACATGTTAATGTTTGTGTGACATGAATGGCCACTGTAAATTATATGATGTGCGACACCATAAGGAAATCCTGCGTTCTTGCAAATGGACTGGTGACAGACTGAGGTTATGAGAAGTGTCTCCCTGCAACTGGTTGAAATCACTGTATGTTTCATGTTCAACTGCAAGTTATTGCCAAGGGTTAGGTTTTATCCTCATATGGCAGCACAAAAGTTAATCCACAACAAACATTGTTGCTGCCACAAATATGCTGTATGTCAGTTGTGACTTGTGATATGTACTGTGCTTTTCTGTATTGACAGGATGAGCTGAGGTCTGTTACCTTGGGAAAAAATGCCCTCAAAGGTACATTGTCAGTGAACACCATAAAATGTTTTCCTTCTTTGGAGGCTTAGGAATATTGAACGGCACCATAAATAGCATAAAGTTCCCTTTCAATAGCATTCCATTTCTGCTGCGCCATTGTGAGTAACTGCGAAAAGAATTTCAAGGGCTGTCAGATCCCACTGGCCTAGGGGTGGGGGAAGGTGATGTGCCGCCTGTGGAAGCATGCAGGGGCGTGGTGGAGATACGATGGGCTGATAGGTGCAGATTTGGGAGACTGTGCTGGGGAGGGGGGAGGAGAAAGGAAGAGGGGAGGGAGAGAAGCAGAGAAGGGGAAAAGACTAGTAGGTGTGCTGGGGGGGGGGGGGGGGCAGAAAGTGTGTATAGAGCTTCTATACCATCAGTGCACCTACTAGTCTTTTCACCTTCTATATTTCTATCCTTTCCATCTTCCTTTCCCACTCCCTCTTCTCCCCCCATCCAAGCACTGCTACCCAATTCTGCACCTAGCATTCTATCCTGTCCCCACCGCATTCCTGCATCCTTCCAAAGATAGCACAAGGTCACTCCCTACCGTTATCTGTCCCCTATCCTGCCAACACTCCTCTCCCTCCCCAACTCATGCCACCCCCTTACCAACCTCATACACCACAGCAGATTGCTGCTCGCATCAGATGCAGTCATAGTCAGGCCTGAAGGGCCAGAGACAGTAGTCTTATGTTTGTTTGTGTGTGTGTGTGTGTGTGTGTTTTCTGTTTCAGGAGTAGGTCCTTTTTATTGTGCGTGTCTGCTTCTCAATAGTGCCTCTATGTGATGACTAACAATCTGTCCCTATCACATTGTTGTTATTCCATCCTGGACTTTCCATTGTTTGAGTAAATCATATGTAAATATAGTCCTACTGCCTGATGTTCCAGGGGGGTGGCACAAAAGCACGCCCTGGAAATATGGATACTCAATTATGTCCAGTCCATGATGATTCTGTAAGCTAAGTTTTTTGATGCAACATAGTTGTGTTACTAATGGCAAATAGATGAACTTGCTTAGTGTCAGGCACAAAGTGACTTGCTGACGATGATAATGGTCACACAAAAATAACAGGTGATTTAAAATGATTTTTGCTGTCGGAGAGTCTTTGAAGCACTTTACATGCATTGACATGAGAGTTAAGTTAAGTGCCTGATATGTGTTGCATATTTTACAAGGAGGTTCATATACACATGCTTTTAAATGCCCAGTGGGTTGTGATGATCTAGAAAATTGGTATGTCTGCCTTGTATAAAGCACTTTTTTGATGTGAGATGCACGGAATCTGCTAGCTGCTAATTTTCAATATTAAATATGGGAAGCGTAAGGTGGACACACAATGCATTTGTCATCGGCCATCTGTAGTGAAAAGTGTAATTGGACCAAGCTGAGGAAAAAGACCACAAAGAGAACTGAAGATACACAGTGACAATTCTAACTGTATATTTTGCAAATATAACGACACAAGATAGTCACAAATAAGAATCTAAGAAATTCTGTAATGGCTTGATCCCATGCTTACTAGCAGAAGACATAATGAAGCAGAAAATGGTGAATGAGTTACTGTTTTTGATACTGTATTGTGAGAAGAATTAAGATTTTTTGAACCACACCTTCATTGGGGATGATATGTAAGTTCCATTTTGGAAGCTAAATAATAAGTCATGATGTTGAAGCACATGCCTACATGCATGTATCACGAAAGACCATAGCCCAAATGGTTAACCATGCCCAGGGTTTGGAGCACATTTCTTTTTGGAACAGACAAGGTGCATTGCTGATCGACCTTTTGGTGTGTGGACACTATGGAGTCATCAGTGCCAATGCAAATTATCACCCAATCAAATATGACATGTTGAGTCATGTTCTTTCTTCCACAACAATGTGCATCCCCCTATTGTGGCTGCATTCCACCGATTAATTATAGGCTGGCTGGGGAACATTGTCTCTTCTCCCACCCACTATCTTATATCTTGTCAATTTGAGTATTTAAAAATATATGGTGTTCTTTAAATTGTCCACTAGTACTTAGTTTCTGAGTGCATCTTGCAACTTGATGTGACATTTATGAAATGTTTGTGACTAAATCCTTATGTTACTGGTATTCCCATTGCATTCAGCATAAGTATGCATAGGATAGTATTTAGGATAGTATATAGGATAGTAGAATCCGACCTTGGGGAAGATCAGTTTGGATTCCGTAGAAATGTTGGAACACATGAGGCAATACTGACCCTACGACTTATCTTAGAAGCTAGATTAAGGAAGGGCAAACCTACGTTTCTAGCATTTGTAGACTTAGAGAAAGCTTTTGACAATGTTGACTGGAATACTCTCTTTCAAATTCTGAAGGTGGCAGGGGTAAAATACAGGGAGCAAAAGGCTATTTACAATTTGTACAGAAACCAGATGGCAGTTATAAGAGTCGAGGGACATGAAAGGGAAGCAGTGGTTGGGAAGGGAGTGAGACAGGGCTGTAGTCTATCCCCGATGTTATTCAATCTGTATATTGAGCAAGCAGTGAAGGAAACAAAATAAAAATTCGGAGTAGGTATTAAAATCCATGGAGAAGAAATAAAAACTTTGAGGTTCGCCGATGACATTGTAATTCTGTCAGAGACAGCAAAGGACTTGGAAGAGCAGTTGAACGGAATGGATAGTGTCTTGAAAGGGGGATATAAGATGAACATCAACAAAAGCAAAACTAAGGTAATGGAATGTAGTCGAATTAAGTCGGGTGATGTTGAGGATATTAGATTAGGAAATGAGACACTTAAAGTAGTAAAGGAGTTTTGCTATTTGGGGAGCAAAATAACTGATGATGGTCGAAGTAGAGAGGATATAAAATGTAGACTGGCAATGGCAAGGAAAGTGTTTCTGAAGAAGAGAAATTTGTTAACATCGAGTATAGATTTAAGTGTCAGGAAGACATTTCTGAAAGTATTTGTATGGAGTGTAGCCATGTATGGAAGTGAAACATGGATGATAAATAGTTTGGACAAGAAGAGAATAGAAGCTTTCGAAATGTGGTGCTACAGAAGAATGCTGAAGATTAGATGAGTAGATCACGTAACTAATGAGGAAGTATTGAATAGGATTGGGGAGAAGAGAAGTTTGTGGCACAACTTGACCAGAAGAAGGGATCGGTTGGTAGGACATGTTCTGAGGCATCAAGGGATCACCAATTTAGTATTGGAGGGCAGCGTGGAGGGTAAAAATCGTAGAGGGAGACCAAGAGATGACTACACTACGCAGATTCAGAAGGATGTAGGTTGCAGTGGGTACTGGGAGATGAAGAGGCTTGCACAGGATAGAGTAGCATAGAGAGCTGCATCAAACCAGTCTCAGAACTGAAGACCACAACAACAACAACAACAACAGTATTTATGAAGTTCAAACAATGTATGCATGAATCAAATGGTGTTTTATGTTGTCGAGAAAGTGCCAATTGCACATAATGTCATTTGGAATAAAGCATCTGCAGATTTTGAAGAAAAACATATACACAAAGGATAATTGATCTACTGTGAACCTAAGAGTTTTGATCAATAGATGTCAGTCCATAGTTCTTTGATTCATTTAAATGAAAGGATGATACACATGAAGACACTCATATTACAATTACTTCCACAATTCCCTCTGAACTCCAAATGAGGTAATGAAATGATTAAGCAGAAGTAGCAATATGAGAGAAAGAAAGTTGCTACTCATCATATAACGGAGATACTGAGCTGCAATAGGCACAATAAAAAGATTCACACAGTCATAGCTTTCGGCCATTAAGGCCTTTGTCAGCAGTACACACACACACACACACACACACACACACACACACACACACACACACACACACAAGTGCAACTTGCACACACATTTGCAGTCTCAGAGAGCTGAAACTACACTGCGAGCAGCAGCACCAGTGCATGGTGGGAGTGATGACTGGGTGGGGGTAACGAGGAGGCTGGGCCGGGGAGGGGTAGGGGTATTAAGGTGGGAGTGGTGCACAGTGAAGTGTTTCAACTTTCCTTCTCTCGTATTGCTACATTCCATCCTGGATTTTCCATTGTTTGATTTTTGCCTGATGGCTTTTCTTCGATCCTAACCCTGTGTTGTTTTCCTTTGTAACTACTTTCTTTTGTATTGCTATAGTCAATGTCCATCCTTCTTTCTTTTCTTTCCTGTGTTTCTCTTGTTGCCCTATGAACCGCACTGCACGCACTACTTATGAGCCACACTGTATCAACGGACTCGGCCGCGCTCAACAGACAGTGCCTAGAACTCGCTGATTGTTGATGCAGCATCTTATGTTCCACATTACTCCTACCAATATAATTAAGCCTATACCTTCAAACTGATCATGCTCCCTGTGTCAGTTCCCGTATTTTTACGTGTTATCTCTCGCACTTTTCCAGTACCGCACGATCTTACATCTCTAACTATGAACGTCTCCCCACCTCCCACACTTTCTCCATTCTATCCCTGTTCGCACCCACTAAATCCACCTCATCCAGTCACATCCGCCGTCCCCCTTCTCTACGCTTATACGCCAGCAAACCTATTATCCACAGTAATATACTTATGTTTATTTATTGATGGTTAGTTATTCCCTACTTTGACCTTTGTGACTTTTCGCCAATTTTAGTGAGTTTTCGCCTTCCACTATCATCGTCTTCCTCAGATTTCATATCTTTATTCCCCCTGTGCATCCATTTCGTACTCTTCACACGTATTTGGGCGTATTTTTGCATAATTTTTCGGACATAATTCTACTTGAAACTTCCTGGCAGATTAAAACTGACTTGAACTCGGGACCATTGCCATTCTGTAATTCTACTTTCTTACGTATTTTTTCGCATTTTTGCACCACAATGGATCCTTGCTCCTTCCATCTGTGTCAATACATGCAAGTTTCCTTATCTCTAGCCAGATCACAGCCCCACATACTGTTCCTGTGTTGTTGCTTTGCTCATGAAATCCTCCCTAATGGCCTTACCATCAAACCACCCATCTCTGGTTGCCACCCCTCCTTCCACAAAGACCTCCACCTGTTCAGGTTCCGCCAATCCTTAGCCCTTACCAACATAGTCCTGCAAAACCATATCAACCAAGCCCAATCCTCCTTGCAGTACCTTCTCTCCATCTGCAAAATTCTCCTTCTATGTAATCCCAAATTCCTGGAACCCATAACACACATTGAAATCTTGCCCTGCAGGAACTTGAGCAACATGCACAATGCCACCTCAAAAAGCCCTCCATCCTGCTCACTTCCTACTCCTGCGCAGAGTACCAGTGTCCACCAATTCTACAACAACCTCCAAACCTCCCCCATGCCCCCTCATAGCTGACAAACCTTGTCTTGCAGACCTACTACACTTACCTCACCCTCAGAAACTCCCTCTCACCACCACACAGAACTCAAAACCTAAACAGCCCCGCAACACAGTCATTAACCTTCCTCCAGAAGCATTAGTCCCACAAAAATATCAGTCCTTTCCAAAGGCTTCACCTTTTGCCCTACTCCCAAATTCAACCATGCAGGACTAGTTAAAGACCTTCTCTCCTTCTCCCGGAAACACTTTTTCACCACCAATCCGACCAATCAGACTCAACCAAAGGGCAACATTGAACCTTGCCTAACTCAGTTCACTCCTCCATCCAACCATGATCCACCCCCACTGCCTCCAAACCACTCCCTGTTAACTTTCCAGAATTTCTTATCCTCGAACCTTGCCTCACCATCATTCGCCAAATCCCTCAACATGCATACTAACCTTACATCTGCAAAAAGAACCGCAGTCCACCATCTAAAAACTGATCACGATCTTGTAATCCTACCTGCAGACGAATGCTCCACCACTGTAGTTTTGAACGGCAAGGATTACGTGGCAGAAGGACTCCATCAGCTGTCAGATACTTCCACCTAAAAACCATGCCACAGTAATCCCATTCCAGCAATCCAGCAGGATCTCCAGTCACTACTCAAATCCGTAGGCACATCCCAGAACCTCTCCCCAGAGTCCATCTCTCTACTTACCCCTACCACTCCCCATACTCTCCCACCTTCTACATGCTTCCTAAAGTCCATAAACCCAACCACCCAGGATGCCCCATTGTGGCCAGTTACTGTGCCCCCACTGAGAAAATCTCTGCTCTCATAGGCCAACTCCTTCAACCTATTACCCTGAACCTATAAAAGATACCAACCATTTCCTCGATCGACCCTCCACAGTTCCTCTCCCTTTACTACACGGTGCCCTGCTCATCACTATTGATACCACCTCCCTGTACACTAACATACCTAATGCCCATGGTCGTACTGCTATTGAACACTACCTTTCCAGATGCCCTATGGAGTCCAAACCAACAATCTCCTTCCTAATCTCCATGACAAACTATATCCTCACCCACAATTACTTCTCCTTTGAAGGCATTACCTACATACAAATCCGTGATACAGCTATGGGCACCTACATGGCACCATCCTATACTAACCTATTCATGGGCCATCTAGAGGAATCCTTCCTAAAAACCCAGAATCCTAAACCCCTCACCTGGTTCAGATTCATTTATGACTTCTTTTCTATCTGGATTGAAGGTGAGGACACCTTATTCACATTCCTCCAGAACCACAACTACTTCTCCTCCATTTGCTTCACTCAGTCCTACTCAACCCAACAAGCCATCTTCCTAGATGTTGACATCCACCTCAGAGATGGCTACATCAGTACCTCCATCCATATCAGACCTAATAACTACCAGCAATACCTACACTTCGACAGCTGCCACCCGTTTCATACCAAGAAGTCTCACCTGTATGGCCTAGCTATCAGTGATTGTCGCATCTGCAATGACGAGCAGTCCCTCTCTATATATGCCGAGGGTCTCACTGGAGCCTTCGCTGACCATAATTATCCTCTCATCCTTGTACAAAAACAAATCTCCTGTGCCTTATCTTTCCGGTCTCCCACCACCTCCCAAAGTCCCGCAGTCTGGCTACAGAGGAGCATTCCCCTTGTAACTCAGTACTATCTGGGACTGGAACAGCTGAATCACATTCTCCACCAGGGTTTCGATTACCTCTATTCATGCCCTGAAATGAGAAATGTCCTACCCACTGTCCGTCCCACCCCTCCTACCTTGGTATTCCGCCGTCCACTGAACGTACACAATATACTCGTCCATCCTTCCACAACCCCTGTTCCCAATCCCATGCCTCATGGCTCATACCCTGTAATAGACCTAGATGCAAGATCTGTCCCATACATCCTCCTACCACCACCTTTTCCATTCTAGTCACTAACATTACCTTTCACATCAAAGGCAGGGCTACGTGTGAAACCAGTCATGTGACCTACAAGCTAAGCTGCAACCACTGTGCTGCATTCTTATGTAGGCATGACAACCAACAAGCTGTCTGTCTGCATGAATGTCCACCGACAAACTGTGGCCAAAAAGCAAGTGGACCACCCTGTAGCTGAACACGCTGCCAAACATGATACCCCTCATCTCAATGTTGCTTCACAGCCTGTGCCATATGGCTCCTTCCCACCAACACCAGCTTTTCTGAATTGCGCAGGTGGTTTCCCTACAATACATCCTATGCTCCCATAATCCTCTTGGTCTCAAACTTTCTTAGCCACTGTCCTCACCCATCCAGTCCCCACCCTGTACCCATTCCAGCACTACACAGTTGTCATTTCACTTTTAATTTCTTTTATTTTTATTTCCTTCCTTTCCGCTACTTATCCCCTCCTCCTTCCACACCTTCTCTCCTACCCTCTGTCTAAACTGCAACACTTCACTGTCCGCCACTCCCACCATACTATCCCTCACCCTCCCCGCCCCAGCCTCCTCCTTATCACGACCCAATCACCACTCCCATCATGCACTGGTGCTGCTGCTCGCAGTGTCGTTTCAGCTCTCTGAGACTGCAGATGTGTGTGCAAGTTGCGCTTGCATGTGTGTGTGTGTGTGTGTGTGTGTGTGTGTGTGTGTGTGTGTGTGTGTGTGTGTCTACTGCTGACAAAGGCTTTAATGGCCGAAAGCTATGATTGTGTGAATCTTTTTATTGTGCCTATCGCGGCTCAGCACCTCCGCTTTATGGTGAGTAGCAACTTTCCTTCTCTCATATTGTTAATCAGAAGTAGGGTTTACGTAATGATCCAGCCATTACGTTTTAGGTTTCCTTGTTTTTTCTTAGGCTACTTCTCCATTGGATTTGACATGAAGCTCAACTCTGAATTGCTTACCTTCTTTTTCTGCTTAAAACGTATTTTTTTTACTACCATCTGATACTAGGTATAACTGATTAATCTAAATCAAAGGTAGCTGAAACATGAAAATAAGCAGAACACGATGGGTACGATTTTGAGCAGATTTCATACCTCAGTAGGCCTTTCACCAATGAACAATATGTCGATGGGAATGACATCCAGTTACTGCAAATAGTACTTGCAGATTCTAGGGTGAGTAGACACTAGTCATGTACATAGCTCAAGAATAGGAGTAATGTTATAAGAGTATTTGTGAGTCTTAAGAATGGAGACTTCCTGCTTGAAGCAAATAAAGCATACCTATTAACTGTGTGATATCATTTTTTGTGTTTTCTTCTGATTTTTCTTTCATTGTTCCCATAATATGTTGGAAAATACAAAACTGAAAATATATTTGAGATATGTTTTCAATTTTAATTCTTACAGGTGAGGTCTTCCACCAGCTATTTGAAGAAAAGCTTTTATATCATTGGCGGAGGTTTGTTCTGAAGGGAGACTTGCGACAGGCCAAATTAGCTCTGCAGTGCATATTGAAACATGCTGTAGTTGCTGAGGATAATGTTCCTAAATTAGTGCTTGGAGCAAGTATCACAGTGTCTAAAATTATTTGTTTTTTAAATGTCTTTTGTACTTAATTGTGAGAAAAAGTTAATAACTAAATTTATTTACAGAATATTGTTAATGAAATATTATTTAGTTGTTCCAATCCAGAGTATGAGGAGATGAGTATATACTGCCATCGTAGTTTTTTTGACAGGTGACCCTGTTGAGAAATGTCGTTAGAAACATCTGACATACAGTTTCTTTCTACAACAGAATCCTAATTGCACCAAATTAGTAAGTAATGAAACTTTCATTTTGTACCTTTTTGCTTTTTAGTGCACAACGCCAGTGACACTAGATTGAAATCAGATGCAGCCTTTTCAAAAATGTTAAACTCCTTCTCAGTGCCCTTTCCATTGCTCCAGCAGCCTTCCACAAACAGCTGCTAGAATAGAGGCAGACCCCATTGCTAACCCAGTAGAGAATTTGATATGCATTGCATCAGCTCCAGTGCCTTTGTCTCATTAAGCAAGCAAGGTGTTTTTGAGGCTGGGCATGTATGTGGAAACATCAGAGTTTACTCCCCTGCCTAGACAACTATGTTTCTATTCTTCCTGTATTTTTCACCTGTTAAATGGAAGGTTGATGCATTCAACACTAACAGAGCATTCTCCCTGTTTACATTTGTGTATGTTAGTACTCTGTCCTATTACATTGCTGTAAAAGGGCTGCTAATCTCAACCCCTCCTTTCTTGTCTCTGTTCACTGATGCTAAATTACTCACATTCCATAATGGCTTCTGAGTGTGATACACAGGTATATTTTGTCCACACAATGATCTTATTTAAGAGCAAATAGTGTTCAATGCAAATATATTTTGTTTTGTATACTTTCAGTAGCGTCTATTCTTGTTAGACAAGTAAGTATTTAGCATTGCTGTTGTGCATTCTTGTGAAAGCAAATCGCTACTTGAAAACCTGATAGCTGCAATGTAGGCCTAAATGTTCTGTGATATAAACATCAAAAATTATGTTTGAATTTCTTTAATTATATAAATAACACTCTTTGTATTATTTAATAGTTGGATACATGTGAACTTGGCCTAATTTTTTGCAAGCTATAAACATTCAAAAGCTTAAACAAATGATCTTGCTAATACGAATTCTCTTAAACAAATCAACTATTAATTCATTCTTGTCATTATTTTCATAAGTCAGTACAGAAACAGTGTCAACAACACAAAACACTTAAGTGTCGCTTCTGTTTACAGACAACCCAACTCGTGTCCTTATCAAACTTAATACAGTCCTTAAAAATAACATAATTCTCCTTTTGAAAGTAACCATGACTGAGGAATGTGGGAGCTGTTATGGGTAGCGGTGCAGTGTTTTTCTTGTTGGTTTAAAGTTCTCTGTTGCTGCTTGTTCACACCTTGTAGTTGAAGCTGAGTCAGAACACTTTATGAGATCTGTCACACGATGTAACATCTGACATAGTGCCCATTTCTTGTGATTCGGTCGCCATAGTTGATTTCTCTTGAAATATAGGTCGTTCTAATCTGTGCCTCTGAAATCCCGTGTGTAGCTGAGAAAAGGCTCAACTTTTTCATGTTCTGCAGCATTGGAGCAAAAGAAGATACTTCTACTCCTAACATGAAAAAGCATGTCCACTACTTTCCTTTTACAAACATATATTTCCTTGAATGGATGTACAGATCATTAGAGTTGCTTGTAAATTTCAGCAGAACATGACTTTGCACTTGAGATATGCCTCAAGGCTCAACATAAGACAACCAAGATTGCAGTATATTTTATTTGTTACAAAACCATCTTGTCTTTTGTTTTCATTCTTGAAGAGTGTGGTTGCTCTTTGATGGTCAGGCCACCGCCAAGCCACGATGACACAGCAGGTGAATCTGTTTATTTGTTGTCGTACTTTGCCGTTTTCTTGTATTCCGCACCTCACATTTAATGTCTGCACATACGAAACAAAACATCCATGCTCAGTACATGTGCCACGAATTACTCCCTACTTAATATTTTCTGTCGCAATCATCTTTCCTTGTACTACACAAGGAGTGTGAAATGCCGTTTGCCTAAATGGCATGTAACACTTCATATTCCCTCACCTAAAGGAAAAAAATTGAATTCTCATTAACATACAACTATAAAGAACATAATTACTTAAAATCACTGGATATGATTTCCTTTTTTAAAGAGGATTAAAACTTCATTTTTGATAACAAGCCTTTTCAATTTTGTTGTTTCATTTCAGGTAAATTGCGCTAAACAGAATTAATCTACATTGTGTATCTCCATCTTATTTACTTCACGTCCTGTGTGGTGGAAGAAATTTGTCCTGTAATGACCAATCCTTCTATATAGCAAGATATCACTTTAATAAATATGTATCTATTGAGTCAGCTTACTTGTGGTTTTTTATATTTAGTTATCTAATGATGCATTAACTTCCAGTCAGTATACTCTAGAGTTTCTTGTTTACTTCTTGTTTATGTTCATAGTTAGTTACCTTTTACTCTTTGTCGCAGCATTATTACCTAAGGAATTGTTTGTCGGGTATATGCCTACTTTTGGTCTCTGGTTTCAAATCTCAGTACAGGCTCTAGTCAATAAGTGTGGAACATTCCTGCTCCAACCATTCTTGTCTCTACTGTAAAATTTATTCGGTTAAACAATTAGTTTGGAGAAAACTTTCATATCCTGACCATCAATCACTATTCAGCTTTGTACTTCTGTGTTTACTGCATTTGCACACCTTCTAAGGGCAGTCACTCTGTCAAACCTCCGTACCATCATAGACATGAGTGTACCCTTACTTCTCTTTAAAAAGATTAGTTACAAGTCTTCCTATTGTGTTGGCAGAAGAGCCAACACCGTGTACTAGAGGAGGCCGAAATGCACATATTTTAGCTCACGCAGGCTGGTGTGAGGGGGGAAGGACTAAGCTGACATGAGCTCTGGAACATGACAGTGAATTAGAATTGAGAAAGCAGACATAATTAGTTTGATACTTAACTTTAATCCATTAATGATGAACGTCGCTCTTGACGGTACATGATTCACAACATTATCTGTTCAGAAAAGTAACTGAATATGGCGCCTTGTTAGGTCGTAGCAAATGACGTTGCTGAAGGCTGTGCTAAACTGTAGTCTCGGCAGATGAGAGCCTATGTAGACAGTGAACCATCGCTAGCAAAGTCGGCTGTACAACTGGGGCGAGTACTAGGAAGTCTCTCTAGGCTAGACCTGCCGTGTGGCGGCACTTGGTCTGCAATCACTGATAGTGGCGACACGTGGGTCCGACGTATACTAACGGACCACAGCCAATTTAAAGGCTACCACCTAGCAAGTGTGGTATCTGGCAGTGACACCACACTTTCCCGCAATGGATTCACCTGACCAAGGCATAGACTATCCCTTCAAAAAAATAGGTCTGTCTAACCTTACCTCTCTCCTACTTACATAAAATGGCATAGGTCAATCCTCCCATGGATGCACCTGACCCAGGTATAGGCCATTTCTCCTATGGATCTGCCTACCCTTTTCTTCTCCTACACCTCATCTGCTATATGGGTCTGCCCTATCTTAACTTCATCAATAAGCACAGTTACTAGCCCCATTTTCTTATCTTTTCTCACTCCAAATGCTAAATTTCTTCTATAATTGCTTTCTGATAACATTATCTGATTGCTGCCGATCTAAATATCTTAACTCCTCTCTTCTAACTTTTTTTAAAGCTCTTGTTTATACCTTGTATAACATCACTAAGTCCTCCCTGCGGGTCTGGGGGTTAAAATAGGCCCGATGAATTCCTGCTTGTCGTAAGAGGCAACTAAAAGGAGTCTCACATGTTTCAGCCTTTACGGTACACTGTCGGGTTTGTTCTCCATCTTTCTAAATTTTTCGGAAGAGGGAGCCAATTGGGAAAGGGCGCCTTACATGGTGCATTGTGTCCATCGTGCATTGAGATCTTTAGCCCACTTTCTCTTCGTTGCATTGCAGTTTCACTCATTCTCCATCTCTTGGGTGAGGACACCTTCCTGGGTGTGTTTTGCACCATGCACTATGCAGTGTCGCTTTCTGAGCTGACGATGACCATGGACTTCCTAGCACCTCATATCCAGCACAGTAGCCAGTCCATTGTGGTGGGGCCGCCATTTACCCTGTTGGTTGTAGCTCCCTGACAACACAGGGATCCCTCTGCTGATGCCTGCACCATTAACATCCCATGTATGACATGGAGTAGATGCCCATGTCCCTGGGGCATCGGGACTCGTGGCAATGGCCATCCTGCCAGATGGCCCTTGCTGAGGCTGGGTGGCACCCATGGGGAGGGCCCCTGGTCGGAATGGGTGGCATCAGGCTGGATGACACACCATGAAGTGTAGTATGTCATCTCTTGCTGGTGGTCCGCTGCCAGCAGTCTCTAAGCGCGCAAAGTCTAACGTCAGTGCTAAGAAATATGATCCCAAATTGTCCCCCTCCCTGGCTACACCATGGGAGGAACGCCAGGCCAAGGATGGCAGTGAAGCTTACTCGCTCTGGTACCTCTTATGTAAGAGAGTTGATGGGAAATCTTTCATGACCACGAAGCCTCACTTTTTTGTGGAGCATTTGGAGCACAAGTTTGGGGAGGTGGAGGGCTTGTCTGAAATGCACACTGGATCAGTCTTGATAAAAACAGCATCCTCTGCCCAGTCACAGACATTACTCGCTTGTGACAAGTTGGGGGATGTCTCTTTTACCACCACGCCCCATAAGAGCTTAAATGTGGTTCAGGGTGTTATATTCCACAGGGACCTTCTTTTTCTGTCTGATGACAAGCTGCACACCAGTTTAGATCGGCAATGTGTTCCATTTTGTCCAGCATGTCCATCAGGGTCTGAGGGATAATTAAGTTGCCACCAGTACCTTCATATTGGCCTTTGAGGGTGACACATTGCCCAAGAAGGCCAGGTGATGATCTACCACTGTGATGTCAAGCCATATATCCCTCCCCCACTGTGGTGCTTCAAGTGCTGGAAGTTCGGACATATGTCTTCCTGCTGTACTTCCAGCATCGCATGTCGAGATTGTGGACGTCCATCACATCCCAATTCTCCAAGTGCCCTGCCTCCCGTCTGTGTCAACTGCAGAGAGCATCATTCACCTTGCTCACCAGACTGCAGGATTTTACAGAAAGAGAGGAAAATCATGGAATATAAGACCCTGGACCGACTGACCTACAATGAAGCTAAGAGGAAATTTGAGCACCTACATCCTTTGGCTATGACCACCTCTTATGCCACTGCTTAGAGAACAGTTGTCACCCCATCAGTTCCTCGCATACCTGTCACCTCTCAGAACCAGAAGGCTACACCTGACCCCTTGATGGTGGGCCGTTTTTCCCTCCCTGTTGCTCCTGCACCGTCTACTTCAGGAGCAACACCTTCCCCCCTCCCTTACCATCAGGTGTATCAGTCCCCACTTCTGCACTGGAGAAGCATAAGTCTTCTTTGGCTCCTCTCGCTACGAAGGGGTCCCTTGGGACACTCCCTTCCCAGATTTCTGCTAGCGGGAAAGATGACGCCCGCCAGTCCCTGAAGAGCCCAAAAGCAGCTGGTCATAGGGCTTCTTGCTCATCCTCAGTCCCGGAGACTGAATCAGTGAAGTCCTCCCAGCCAGTGAAACCCAAGGATCAGTGAGAGAAATCCAATAAGAAGGTCCCCAAGATCAAGGGAATTGCAGTGGCACACACACCACCGCTACTTACAAGCTTTGCATCTGCGAATGAGGTGGTGATTCTGTCATCTGCTGAGGACCTAGATCCTACCAGACCCTCAAGACACAATGGATATAGACTGCTCAGGCAAAAAGTCGATGGCAGCAGGTGACTCTGAGGTGTAAACTGCCTCATTGAATGTTCCATGGCTTCCTAGTCTCACATTGACGTCATCCTCCAGTGGAATTGTGGCGATTTTTTTCCACCGCCTGACTGAACTATGGCAACTGTTAAGCTTTACACCTGCTTTCTGCATTGCCCTCCAGAAAATCTGGTTCCCAGCAATGCGGACCCCAGCCCTCCGTGGCTATAAGTGATACTACAGGAATCGAAGCGACTACAATCGAGTGTCAGGTGGAGTTTTTCGTTTATGTCCTAAGCTCAGTCTGTAATAAACCTGTGCCCCTTCAAACCCCTCTTGAAGCTGTGGCTGTCAGGATAAGGGCGACACAGGAAATAACTGTCTGCAATGTATATCTTCCTCTAGATGGTGCAATACCCCTGAATGTATTAGCTGCACTGATTGATCAACTCCCTAAACCTTTCCTACTTTTGAGAGATTTTAATGCTCATAATCCCTTGTGGGGTGACATCGTGCCTACTTTCTGAGGCAAAGATATCGAAACTTTAGTGTCTCAGTTTTACCTCTGCCTTTTAAACACTGGGGCCACCACACATTCCAGTGTGGCTCATAGTAGTTACTCAGCCATTGATTTATCAATTTGCAGCCCAGGGCTTCTCCCATCTGTCTACTGGAGAGCACATGACAACCTGTGTTGTAGTGACCACTTCCCCATCTCCCTGTCACTGCCCCGGCATCAGGCACACGGACGCTTGCCCAAATGGACTTTAAACAAGGTGGACTGGGAAACTTTCATGTCTGCTGTCACTGCTGAATCTCCCCCACACGGTAACATCTATGTTATAGTTGAGCAGGTGACTACAACAATCGTTTCTGTGGCAGAAAATACGATCCTTTGCTCTTCAGGGTGCCCTCGGCCAAAGGCAATCCCTTGGTGGTCGCTGGAAGTTGCTGATGCAATTAAGTAGCATCGGCCAGCTCTGCTGCAGCATAAGCGGCACCCTTCCCTGGAGCACCTTATAGCCTTTAAACAGCTCTGTGTCCGTGTTTGCCAGCTTTTCCAATGAAGGAAGCAGGAGTGTTGGGAAAGATTTGTCTTGATCATTGGATGCCACACATCACCTTCCCAAGCCTGGCCAAAGATGAAACATGTTTTTGGGTGCCAGACCCAACAGATGTTCCCGGTGTTAACATAAATGTCGCGTTAACTACCCCATTGCCGAGCACTTTGCTGAGTATTACGCTCGATCCTGTGTGTCGGACAGTTACCCCCAGCCTTTCGCACTCTCAAACGGCGGCTGGAAGTGAAAGTTCTCTCTTTCACTACATGCCACAATGAATCCTATAACACCCCATTTACAGAGTGGAAACTCCTCAGTGCCCTTGCACATAGCCCTGACACAGCTCCTTGGCCAGATTGGATCCACACTCAATGATGAAACATCTCTCATTTGACTATAACCGACATCTCCTCATCATCTTCAACCAGGTGTGGTGCGATGGCATCTTTCCATCACAGTGGCAGGAGAGCACCATTATTCTGGTGCTCAAACGTGGTAAAAACCCACTTGATGTGGATAGCTATCGGCCCATCAGCCTCACCAACATTCTTTGTAAGCTGTTGAAACGTATGGTGTGTCAGTGGTTGGGTTGGTCCCTGGAGTCACGTTGCCTACTGGCTCCATGTCAGTGCGGCTTCTAGCAGGGTCATTTACCACTGATAATCTTGTGTCACTCGAGTCTCTCATCAAAATAGCCTTTTCCGGATGCCAACACCTGGTTGCTGCCTTTTTTTATTTACAGAAAACATATGACACGAGCTGGCTATATCATATCCTTGCCACAATTATATCCTTGCCACAATATGTGAATGGGCTATCCAAGGTCCACTCCCGATTTTTATCCAAAATTTCCTGTCGCTTTGTAATTTCTGTGTTCAAGTTGGTGCCTCCCATAGTTCCCCCCACATGAAGGAGAATTGGATCCCACAGGGCTCTGTATTGAGTGTATTACTATTTTTAGCGGCCATTAACAGTCTAGCAGCAGCTGTAGGGCCATCTGTCTCACCCTCTCTGTATGCAGACGACTTCTGCATTTTGTACTGCTCCACCACTACTAGTGTTGCTGAGCAGTGACTACAGGGCCATCCACAACGAGCCGTCATGGGCTTTAGCACACGGTTTCCAGTTTTCAGCCACAAAGTCGTGTGTTATGCACTTCTGTCGGTGTCGTACCGTTCAGCCAGGACCAGAACTTTTATTTAATGATGAACCACTCACTGTAGTGGAGGTGTATTGATTCTTAAGATTGGTTTTTGATGTCCGATTGACTTGGCTTCCTCACCTTTGTCAGCTTAAGCAGAAGTGCTGGCAGCACATTCTAACACTCTAGACGACCCGAAGTGATGTGAAGTTGGATTGCAAATTCATACCTCTCCCCCATAGGTTGATTATACTTGGTATGTACAACCGATCTTCTTCCCTTGATTTCTGGCTACATCGATCTCCAAAAACTTCTTCTCTGAAGAATACTGCTGGTTAACATGAATTTATAAGACTCTCTCTCTACTTTTGAAATAATTTAGTACTGGAAGAATACTTTTAGTTCAGTCTTGGTATATTTCAACTTCCATAAATAACACATTCACCATTTCTCAGATCAATTTTCGAATGTTCACTAGTCAACCAATTTGTCTCACGCTAGGCTTGATTAGAAGGCATTTACAATATAGTTGGCTTAATAACCACCAGCAGTTACGAACATGTCCTACTTCTCTCAAGTCCAGTACATGAATTACTTAAAAGTCTATAATCAGTTATTCATTTTTTCTTTAACAATAATCACGGTCTCTAAAACAGCAAAGAATGCTACATAATTACTTCTTGTTCTTCCAATACAGCTTCCATGGCGCAAGCGGCAAACATTTGTCAATGCCGTTCGACTGTCATGTCTACCTTGTTCTCATGACACCTTTCCAGCCTGCACACACAAACATGGGTCGTGGAGTATGTACGTTCTCTCACAATTATTTTTAAAATATTGTGTTTTTGAGATGGTATAAGGGCAAGTGGTTCTAGGATTTACGCAGAAATTCTAGAATCACTACATATCTCCTCCCTCAGATCGAACATGTGATATTTTATACGTACTCATTATGTACATTAGTATTACATATAATAACAATTCATAATTCCAAAGTGTACATTCCACATTTCTATTATTAACCATGCATAACCCTTTTATTTTCTATTTAGCTTTTCTTTTTTTAATTTTACTTTGATTATTAAATGGGAGTATTTCACTCAATGTTTGAGCCAATTCTTTTTATATCTAGGCATCGTGAGGACTAACCTTAGGTTTCCAATCATAAACTTCAGGAGTTCATGATACTTGAGTATCTTATTCTTTATTCTAATCCTTTGTACTGCTTCTTTAGTATGTAATAACCTCATTATTTATAGACTGTTTGTAGTCTGGATGAACTCTGGGCATATGAAAGTGTTCTTTCCGACACTCATAACACATAATAGTGCTAGTGGTATATAGAGTTCAAACTTACCAGTATAATTCCTACAAAAATGTGTGACTTCTGTCACAATAGTGTCTCTTTCCCCTTGGATCAGTACCTATATCTTACATGTGGGTTGACCCTATCAGTGAACTTCCTCCTTAGTTCTGGTATGTCCACTCCTTTATAACAAATCCCTATTTTTCAGGCCACAGGTCGTCCTATCTCTATGCAGGTACGCCTGCCCTACATCCTTAGCAAATGCCGGCTACGTCCCGCTTATCCTTTATGAGTAGGCCTCATGGTTAATTGCTCTAGTATACGTCTTTATGTACACTATAATTAAATATTTCCTGGTAAAAATACAAATCTATTTGATACTTACCATTTACTTCTTAATACTTCATCTAATATCCTAGTTCCTCCTTTACTCTTCAACTTCTACACTCATAATAGACACTATGTTTACCTATATTTCAACACTTAGTAGAGGCTGTGTCTACCTATATTGTTCAAGTTCCACTATCCTACTACTCATCAATTTACCAGAGTATTTGCTAGCTTGACCTTTCTTAAATAAGCATCACAATTAACTCCAATATGGCTTGCGTTCTCCTTCATTACTCAGGCTTTCTTCTTATATACTCGACGTGGAATCCTTCTAGTTTTATGGGTGATCAAAAAGTTAGTATAAATTTGGAAACTTAATAAACCACGGAATAGTGTAGATAGAGAGGTAAAAATTGACACATATGCTTGGAATGACATGGGGTTTTATTAGGGGAGGGGGGGTGGAACAAAGTTCACAAAATGTCCAACAGATGACGCTGGACAGAAAAACGTCAGTGACTGCGCATGACAAACGTGTATAAATGGAGCTGTAATGAGAGAGAGAATCAGATGCGCGAGCAGTCGCAGCATGTTGATGTTACCTGAAAAGGCGCTTTTAGTGAAGCTGTATTATCAAAATGAGGAATGTGCTAGTTCAGCGTTACGATTCTATCACCATAGCAAGGGGATTCGAATGGGTAAAGGTCCGTTCACAAATGCAGCTGCGGCAAGAATGATTTCTAAGTTCGAAGCCACGGTTGTTTAGACGATAGACCCCGTAGTGGCCAACGAGCACAAGGCATACCGTATTTACTCGAATCTAAGCCGCACTTTTTTCCAGTTTTTGTAATCCAAAAAACCGCCTGCAGCTTAGAATCGAGTGCAAAGCAAGCGGAAGTTCTGAAAAGTGTTGGTATGTGACGCCACAACTAACTTATGCGGTCGAATATACGTAGCGCTACACAGGCATGCTTTGTAGGCACAAAGATACAGGCGCCAAAACCTCTGCGTCAGTAAATAAATTAAAAAAAAAAAAGGTGGTGGACGAGCTTTTATTCTCCGCCCTGAGTTTCGACCACTGCATTTTCATACATTATCCAATGAAGTAAATACAAATTCCGTGTTGTTCATCTTCGAATGTAGCAGAATTTCAATTTACTACGAAAATCCGACAGGCAAGACTTGCATGTTTGTCAATATGGCCAAGTCTACGTTCTGAATTTTTTCCTACCTGTGAGAAGAGATGGTTGCTAATAGGAACCTGACGAAATGTGAATCACCTGCAGTATTCTCTTCTCCATAAGAAAGAATACGAAAATAAACATTTTGCCATGTATTCTTTCGTGTTTGCTACTATCTCATTTAAACCCGTTTGCCTAATGAACTACGAAACTATAGAGTGAGACAACAGCAAATGCGGAAGAATATACATATCGTGTCATGTTTATATTCGTATTATTTTTATACCTAATAGTGATACAGTCAGAAATGAAGCACGACAACTGACGAGAATTTTAAATCTAAGATGACTCTAATTTCTGTGCACAATTTGATGTACTAAAGAAGCAGCTGCAAAGGTTTTCAAACAGAGAAAAATGTTCGCCTAGCTCTCGTTCAGAACATCTTCTATCATACCCAGTCTATTATTTGGTTCGGGTTCCCGGGTTCGATTCCCGGCGGGGTCAGGGATTTTCTCTGCCTCGTGATGGCTGGGTGTTGTGTGTTGTCCTTAGGTTAGTTAGGTTTAAGTAGTTCTAAGTTCTAGGGGACTGATGACCATAGATGTTAAGTCCCATAGTGCACAGAGCCATTTTTTTAATTATTTGGTTCTTGTTAATCATTATCAAAGAAAGCAGCAGTGTAAGTAAGAACAGATAGCAGTCTCTTGCCATTGTTTCGCTAATTAGACGATTCCTTTCTTTTTTTATATATTGTAAGCGTCGGTAGCTTGCACAGAAGCAAGCCGTGCCGCGAGCGGCTACAGGCCGTAAACACGCACTATCAGAATGCGACAAACAATGCATGACACAGTACAGTAATGCATTTTCAGCTTAGAGTGACATGAACATATAACAAAGAAAACAGCACTTATCAGATCAAAGCAAAATAAGCAATTGTTTCAAACCAGATGAAGCACGTGAAAAAGGAAGGGTACCGTATAAATACGGACGGAGTACCTGGTGCATAGCAATGGCTACCAGGTAAAGCTTAACTGCTAAGGTTACGACTCGAACCAAACTACTGTAGCTGTATCGTCTTTCATTCGACCTAAATTGTGTTTCGTATTAGAATGGACCAACTTTGTTTTGATTTGGAGGGGTATCCTAAAACTTTTCTCTCCCCTTGAATTTCGAGTCTCAAATTTTACTTGCGGCTTAGATTCGGGAATTTTTTTTTTTTCCTTTATTTCAAGTCTCATTTTTCAGGTGCGGCTTAGATTCGAGTGCGGCTTAGATTCGAGTAATACGGTAATGCTGCTGCGACAGTTCAGGAAGAAATGGAGACTGTTGTGGGTTCATCTACGCACGGGGAAGTCAGCGCTCGTGCAGTCGCACGTCACACCGGCATTCCATACACTGCTGTTTGGTTAGCAGTGAGGTGTACCTTCCGATGCTATCCATACAAAATCCATCGGCATCATGAACTGTTACCTGGTGATTTAGTGTAGCAGAGGGCACTTGCGGTGTGGGCGTTTCAAAAGATGGCGGAAGATGACGATTGGTTGAGTAACGTGTTGTGGACCGATGAAGCTCATTTCACACTCCGAGGGTCTGTCAACACCCACAACTGCAGAATTTGGGCTATCGAAAATCCTAGAACTGTCGTGGAAACTCCATTGCACGATGAGAAAGTCACAGTATGGGTTCGATTTACCACATCTACCGTTATCGGGCCTTTTTTCTTCGAGGAAATGCGTGATTCTGGTTTTGTAACTGCTACTATGATGGGTGAGACGTACGCCAATATGTTACAGAATCGCATCATCCCCAGCCTCGCTGATGAACACCTGTTGGAACGTACGACAACATTATTCCTCGACTAACTACAGCTATTTTTGAGGAATGATGGTGGACATATTGAGCATTTCCTGGAAAGAACATCATCTTTGCCTTGTCGTACTTTGTTATGCTTATTATTGCTATTCTGATCAGATGAAGCGCCATCTGTTGGACATTTTTTGAACTTTTGTATTTTTTTGGTTCTAATAAAACCCCATGTCATTCCAAGCAGGTGTGTCAATTTGTACCTCTCTATCTACATTATTCCGTTATTTATTCAGTTTTCAAATTTATACTGACTTTTTGATCACCTGGTATATAACTACAGAAACCAGGAAGAACTTCAGCGATAGAAGTAGATGAATATGGAAAGCGGGAGAAATAGATAGGTACTCAAAAGAGAAGTAAGAAAGGAAAAAAGGGAAATGTTTGCTAAGATCGAAGAAGAGAAAGAAGATAGCCCCAAAGACAGGACACCCATCCCACCCCCTACCCCCCTTCCCCCCTTCCCCAGGAGCCCTATCTTGCTAGTACTTGAGTGAGAAGCTGGAGGATTTACATTGGTAAATCGACTCCTATAGATTGGACATTATCACCTTCACCCTTGAGGTCCCCAAAGTATATCTTAGCAACCCTATGGAAAAGGCAAGATGGTGAAGAATAAGGCACACTTGTTTGCAAGGGTTGTCTGAAGGTGTATTGTGTGTTTAGTGTTAGCCATGGCTTATCTGTTGGTGAAAATCATGCTTTTATCTACACTACCCTTTCCTTTCAAAACTGATACAAACCGTCCCGTCTATATTATATCTGATAAAAGGTATAAAATATTCTATACAAAATAGAAAATTATGCACTATGATAAAATAGTTGTTCTGTTCGTCACATTATATTACTTTATCCATGAACATTATATTCTACTTGTTTCTTTTCATGTCTAGAGATCACTGTTTTATCTGTGGTTCTCTTACGCCAGTCTTTACGTTATGGTCATATCCAGTTTGCTAAATACTAAAATTATGGGATAGTTTAAGAATTCAGTAATAGACTACAACAGAATAGTTTAAGATTTGAAGGGAATTCAGTGCAGGAAAACTATTTTGGAAGAAACACCGAAAATGTCTGCTTGTGTGTGTGTGTGTGTGTGTGTGTGTGTGTGTGTGTGTGTGTGTGTGTGTGTGCGTGCGTGCGTGCGTGTGCGTGCGCGAGTGTATACCTGTCATTTTTTCCCCCTAAGGTAAGTCTTGCCGCTCCCGGGATTGTAATGACTCCTTACCCTCTCCCTTAAAACCCACATCCTTTCGTCTTTCCCTCTCCCTCCCTCTTACCTGATGAAGCAACCATTGGTTGCGAAAGCTTGAATTTTGTATGTGTGTTTGTGTTTGTTTGTGTGTCTATCAACATGCCAACGCTTTTGTTTGGTAAGTTACATCATCTTTGTTTTTAGATATATTTTTCCCACATGGAATGTTTCCCTCTATTATATTCATATCCTTAGTACTTGAAGAATACTTTTAGTTCAGTCTTGGTATATTTCAACTTCCATAAATAACATATTCACCATTTCTCAGATCAATATTCAAATGTTTACAAGTCAGCCGATTCGTCTTGGTTAGACTTGATTAGAAGACATTTACAATGTAGTTGGCTTAATAACCACCAGCAATTATGAACATGTCCTACTTCTCTCAAGTCCAATACATGAATTACTTAAAAGTCTATAATCAATTCTTCATTTTTTTCTTTAACAATAATCACAGTCACTAAAACAGCAAAGAATACTACATAATTACTTCTTGTTCTTCCAATACGTCTTCCATGGTGCAAGCGGCAAACTCTTGTCGATGCCGTTCGACCGTTGCGTCTACCTTGTACTCATGACTCCTTTCCAGCCTGCACACACACAAACTTGTGTCGCGCAGTATATATGTTTCTCACACTTGTTTTTAAAATATCGTGTGTTCGAGGTGGTAGAAGGGCAAGTGGCATCTTAATTAAAGCTCATGCATCAGTCACCACTCCCGTGCCTCCAGTCTTTCTTATATACGATAATGAGAGGACTATCATATTCACTGTTGCTGTTTTATATCACCCCACCCCCCCATGCAACCATTTTATCTATTTCTGAATGTACAGCTTGTTACTTAGATGAATGAACGAAATAAGGTCACACTGCTTTAAGTAAAATATGCAATCTTATTTTATCTTAAACTAAACTAAAAAACAGTGGCCTTTGACTCCCCTGACAGAGGTATATAGTCATAACAGCTCACCATTTCTGTCATCTTTCAATACTTAGACACTGTACCTTCACTTTCGGACATTGTACCTTTACTTTCCGCTATCGGGCAGCAGCTGCAATTTCTCTTGCCAGCACTTTGTTTCTCTGTTGCAAGAAAAATGGCCGCCATTCATAGCAGGAATTAGTTGTAGCAAGGTATAGCAAATAGCTCTCTCACCTGAAGATAGTAGCAGGATAGACCACTGAACTATTGCATCGTTACGGCCATATGATGTGCTGCAGACGTGAAAAGAAGATAATGATTTAATATGACAGGAAATGTTAAGTAGTCAAATTGTTTTTCTGTTGTTGTCTATATGTATTGCAAGACAGTTGCCACTAAATGATACATAGTCTTTTGTCAAACCTATATTGATTACAGAAATTAAAATCATTGTGTGTTCTGAATATCAAACTTTTGCTGTCATATGCACAGGTTTGTGATTTCATACCAAAATAAAGAAATATTTAACTTTGGGTAAGTAGGGAACATTTCTCACCCCCTTTCCCTTTCTACTGCATTCCCCCTCCACCCTCTCTTTCCAAACATTATTATTATTATGTTAATTAATACAGGAGATTAATTTCAGTTTATTTAGAGGAAAAGCATTAATAATCTTTTAAAGCAAATATTTTTGTTCTAATAGGATCTGAAAAAGCAGCTTAGAAGTACTGACAGAAAAAAATGTGTCATAGCCGTGAAGTTGTCGGGTCACTTAACTTCCCTTTGGTGCTCTGAAGAGGCCTCACATCTTATATCATTACTAAAGGTAGTATATTTTTATTACACACACACACACAGACACAGACACTAGTTTTACATCTTTAACTATGTTTTGATTTGCATGTAAATAAGTTTAAGAAGTTTTCAAAGATGTTCGCTTTTTAAAGTGCATCATCACTGGTACTCTCATAAATAATCAAAGTTCTACTGTAAATAATTAAGGATATATCTTCGATGTCATCTGTGAATGTAATATGCATTATCATCTTGCATGGCTGTTTAATAAAAATGTTGAAGGTCAGGGGATAACTGCTCAACCAAACATACGAGGGGTTAGAGGAGCCAAACAAAATGGTGCACTCCTTTGATAAAGTGGAGAAGAGTTGACATCTTGGATATTCGGGAATCCAGCCGGATGTTCGCGTCGTTCTCGCACGATATTTCAACAGCGTGCCTCGCTGTCTTCTTCAGGTACTACCTGAGACTGGTCCTTGGGTCGATCGATTCCAGTATTTATGCCTGGGAGGAGCTGGGCGTTCCCTAATCGGTCCGCGCCGAGTCGGGTGTTCCATCTGTGGTCCGCGCCCGCCAGACTCGGCTTCAACGGACCCCTCCAGTCGCGGATGTTCCGACTGCCGTCGGCGCCGGTTTTGGCTGTCCTCAACGGTTGTGGTTGTCATTTGAGATGTGTCAGACCCGATCTGAGATGTTAGGTACTCTATCTCATGACTGTTACTGCGGTTTCCACTTCTGTTGCGTGCTGGGCGCTCCCTAATCGGTCTGCGCCGCGTCGTGTGTTCCATCTGAGGTCCGCGCCCGCCAGACGCGGCTACATTGTCCCTCTCTGGTGGCCGGTGTTCCCTCCGCCGTCCGCGCCCGGCCTGGCCGTCTTCTGAAGTCGAGTTCACGACCTGGGGTGTGTCAGATCTGGTCTCTAATGTCCAACACCTTGTCTCACGGCTGTTCCCTAGGTCTCCACTTATATTTCTTGCTGAATCCTGGAGTGTCCTGCGTTGAGTTTTCACAAGCTCAAGCGCAGGATTCCAGGCAGTGCTGATTTGGTATCCCGAGTCACGGTTGATTAGATTGTCTGTGACCTTAATCTCAATTGCTTCTTTAATGACACTGTCCCAATATCTTGAGGTCTGTGTCACAATCTTGGTGTCATTGTAATCCATTGAATGACCAAGTTCCAGACAATGCTCTGCTATGGCTGATTTAGTTGCCTGCCTGAGTCTGGTATGTCTCTGGTGTTCTTTACACCTGATGTCCACAGTTCTGGTGGTCTGGCCAATGTATGACATCCCACACTGGCATGGTATGTTGTAAATACCTGGCTCGCGTAGCCCCAGGTCATCTTTTACAGTCCCCAGCATAGCCCCAATTTTTGTGGGTGGGCAAAATATGCTCCTGATGTCATATTTCTGGAGAATCCGGCTGACCTTGGTAGAGATAGGTCCGGCATATGGCAAGTATGCCATCTTCTTTGCCTCTTCTGGTTCTTCTTCTGGATCTTTTGGCCGGTTGGCAGGTTGAAGTGCCTTCTGGATATCTCTAGAGGAGTACCCATTCCTGCTGAACACTGATTGTAAGTGTTCTATTTCTGTGGCCAGACTATCAGGATCTGACAGAGTTTGTGCTCTGTGGACCAGTGTTTTGAGCACTCCATTCTTCTGTGCCGGATGGTGGCAACTGCTGGCTTGGAGGTATAAGTCAGTGTGCGTAGGTTTGCGGTACACACTGTGACCAAATGTGCCATCTCCCTTTCTCTTCACCAGAACATCCAAGAATGGAAGTATTCCATCCTTCTCCATTTCCATTGTGAACTTAATGTTCGGAAGGCAAGAGTTCAGATGTAGCAGGAACTCATCTAACTTCCTTCTACCATGGGGCCAGATGACAAAGGTATCATCCACATACCTAAAAAAGCACTTGGGTTGATATCTGGCTGAAGAGAGTGCTTCCTCTTCAAACCTTTCCATAAATAGGTTGGCCACCACTGGTGATAGAGGGCTACCCATCGCCACCCCTTCTGTTTGTTCATAAAATTGACCCCCATATAGGAAGTACGTCGATGTCAGGACATGCCTGAACAGGTCAAGGAGAGCCCCATCGAACTTCTCTCCAATAAGCTCAAGTGACTCCTTCAGTGGTACACGTGTAAAGAGAGACACCACATCGAAACTAACCATGATGTCTGTGTCTGTGATGTGTTGCTGGCCCAGTCGATGTAGGAAATCCTCTGAGTTCCGGATGTGATGTGCACATTTACCCACATGTGGTGTCAACATCTTCTTCAGGTATTTCGCAGTAGGGTAAGTTGCTGCACCAATATTGCTGACAATAGGTCGCAGTGGAACCCCATCCTTGTGAATCTTGGGGAGTCCATAAAGTCTAGGGGGTGTTGGCGCTTTGGGACGCAGCTTCTTGATGACTTGTTCAGGCAGGCCTGTCTCCTTCAGGCATAAATACTGGACTCGATCGACCCAAGGACCAGTCTCAGGTAGCACCTGAAGAAGACAGCGAGGCACGCTGTTGAAATATCGTGCGAGAACGACGCGAACATCCGACTGGATTCCCGAATATCCAAGATGTCAACAGATCGCCGGGAAAGCATGAAGAATTACATGGAGAAGAGTTATTTATTTTTTAGAGGTGATAACTGCGTCACTACAACTACCGATCACAGTGGGTGTCCTGCAATGTGGACAGCAGGGTGCTGTCTTGCCTTTTAGAGGGTGATAGGGGAATATGTATAACACTCTTTCAGTGCACTAGGGACCTAACTGCAAGCAAAATATTTTGAGGAAATAGCATTGGAAAGTTCTTGGCACTAGAAAAAGGCGTTTTGTGTGTCTTATTTTGCTATACATAGATAGGAGTTTAACAATATTGTGAAATGGAAAGTGGCTACTCACCATATAGTGGTGATGCTGAGCCACAGATAGGCACAACAAGAAGATTGTCACAAATAAGCTTTCGACCAGCAACGCAACACACACACACACACACACACACACACACACACACACACACACACATGACTGCAGTCTCTGCCAGAGACTGCAGTTGTTGAGGCGCAGCGCCCTATAACAATCCTGACTTGGAGGCGGTTAAGTGGGAGATGTGTGTCAGAGCTGGATAGTGACAGATGGTGATGCGAGACTGGACGCACATGTAGTTTATGTATCAGCAGATAGAGGACAATATTGGGTAGGGGGACTGCGATTTTAGTTTCGATTGTGCCCACTAGAGTGCGCTAAAGTAATAGAATGTTTTTCATAAACTGTTCTAGTATTTTATTAAAGTGTTATTATGTCCTTTAGTGTATGTAAAATGTTATAAATGTGTTTTAGCAGTATGAATGATGCGTGAGTGTGGTTTAAGGTTAATATGAAGAAATTGTTTAACGAGTTATGTAGTAGGATTCAGTGTGGGAACGTTTCGAAGAAGTATGGATATGGACAAAGAGGAGTTTTGTAGAATAGATTTGTAAAGTAAGTTTATGGTAAAGGTAAAGTTAATTCAGGTATAAATAACAATAGTAAATAACTTTATGGATAAGCAAAACTTCAGCATATTAGATAATTACGTCGGTAAACATTGCAGTAGTTAGGTTTATTATTTTGCGATTGGTTTTTGATGAAAAGCGCAGGTTGATGCGGGAGAATGTTGTTTTGCTATTGGCTGTTGAGTAAACTGACCAATGGTAAAGCAATATTCTTTGCGCACCTTTCTCTGGTGGTAGAGAAGACTTAGAGTATTCTAGAGAGGAGTCGGAGCCTAGCCATGAAACAGTTCGGACGTGTGTAGTAGTTCCGATGGAAACGATAAGTTGCCAGATCTAGCAGTGTTTCATACACCAAAGGTGTGGTAAAGTGACGGCATAATTATTCTGATGGGCGTGTAGAAATTTCGGAATTTTTACGTGAATTTTGTGACGAGATAAGACATATATTCCGTGTGGCGTATTGAGCTGGTTGGTGGCTAAAACTGTGACTGCATTTGGTACCAACAGACTTAATATTTGGTGAGCATTATCAATCAAAAACAATCAGTATTTTTGTAGCTATTACATTTTTGGGAAATGCAACACCATAAACTTGCTAATGTGAGTGAAAGGGATTGTGAGTGACTGTGTTAAGACTAGCACGGGCTTGGCAGTGATACTTGTTCACCTAAGTTTCAGAGTATGTTAATTGAGGACAAAATTTTCAACCTTTCATTTCGTGTGAAAAATTTCTCCCAAAACATGGATTAGTGACTTCAGTTGTAGCCTGGTTCACGTCAAAGTACAGTAGGTTTCGCTCGGCTTTCCTACTGATGATCTACTGAGACAATATTCACAGGCAGGTGCAGGTACGTTGTAAAGGGACGGAAAGAACCGCGCCGCCGCATCGTGTGTGTCTGGCCAAAAGCTTATTTGTGACAGTCTTTTTGTTGTGCCTATTTGTGACTCAGCATCTCCGCTATATGGTGAGTAGCAACTTTCCTTTTCATAATGTTGTTATATTCCATCCTGGATTTTCCTTTGATAGATATGAGTTTGGTATACATAATATTTGTTACATAAAAAGAAATTGTATATGGGTAACAAAAAGTGAAAACTAAAATATTCGTTGGTCCACTACAGTTTTGGCAAATTAGTACAGTACAACTTGCATTCAGAATGTTGGTGAAGAGACAGTGCTGCCAGAGATGAGCATTAATACTGTAACTATGAAGATTGATAGTGTTGTTTTTGTTGTGGTCTTCGGTCCTGAGACTGGTTTGATGCAGCTCTCCATGCTAATCTATCCTGTGCAAGCTCCTTCATCTCCCAGTACCTACTGCAACCTACATCCTTCTGAATATGCTTAGTGTATTCATCTCTTGGTCTCCCTCTACGATTTTTACCCTCCACGCTGCCCTCCAATGCTAAATTTGTGATCCCTTGATGCCTCAGAACATATCCTACCAACCGATCCCTTCTTCTAGTCAAGTTGTGCCACAAACTTCTCTTCTCCCCAAACCTATTCAATACTTCCTCATTAGTTACGTGATCTACCCACCTAATCTTCAGCATTTTTCTGTAGCACCACATTTTGAAAGCTTCTATTCTCTTCTTGTCTAAACTATTTATCGTCCATGTTTCACTTCCACACATGGCCACACTCCATACAAATACTTTGAGAAACGACTTCCTGACACTTAAATCAATACTCGATGTTAACAAATTTCTCTTCTTCAGAATTGCTTTCCTTGCCATTGTCAGTCTACATTTTATACCCTTCAACCATAATCAGTTATTTTACTCCCCAAATAGCAAAACTCCTTTACTACTTTAAGTGTCTCATTTCCTAATGTAATTCCCTTAGCATCACCTGCCTTAATTCGACTACATTCCATTATCCGTGTTTTGCTTTTGTTGATGTTCATCTTATATCCTCCTTTCAAGACACTGTCCATTCCATTCAACTGCTCTTCCAAGTCCTTTGCTGTCTCTGACAGAATTACAGTGTCATCGGCGAACCTCAATTTTTTTATTTCTTCTCCCTGGATTGATATTAGCAGACTGATTTGCAGATGTAGCCATGTTACAGTAATTGGAATGATAGATTTTGGAGGGGGGGGGGGGGGGGGGGGAGCTGTACAAAATCCAGAAATTTAATTCAATCTTTTTTCTTCATATTGGTAATAGTGTGTCCATTAGGATACTATAAATTGAAGGCCAAAGCAATTTTTGAACCACCCTTTGCAAAATTAACTTCATTAAATGTAACATTTTGTTTGTTGGAATACTTTTAATACATTGTTTGAGGCCATAGTTGTTTTTTCTTTTTACAAATTTCATTGCATCTTCATTTTTTCACTGTCACGGTTGTGATAATGAATGCATGTCTCCCCCCTCCATGCACATATCGAAATCGGAAGGTGTGTGTTGAAAAATATCTTATTTTTCTCCAACACCAAAGCCTTCATTGTAATTATGAATATCCATGGACTAGGAACTTGCAGCTGACTTCTTCTGGTATGAAGTCTGGATGAGTAACTATAGTCCAGTTCTTGAAGGTTGACAGTTCACGCAGGTCGAGTCACAGATTGGGATTGCATTATTGTTGGTTTCAAGCGATGGGGGTTGGTCGGTTGGCTGGAGCAGCAAGGTAATCTCCACAGCGCGTAGTTTGGCCGAGTCCGATGACGGCGTCCACGCATGGTTGAAGTGTGTGGTGCTGTTCCTATTGCTACAAGGTCTGTGGCTCACGACTGTTCACATTGTGTCATTTGGATTTCGTAGTGGGGCGTTGGGGCATTCCCATGAGCAACAACGTGTGTTTTCAAGTTGGCAATTTTAGCCACTCTCCGGTGGAGTTTAACTGTACTTGGTTATTTTGAATTGAAGTGCACCAGCAGAATCATCTGCCTTGTGGCCGTTAACATTCCGTTACCTGCCCTGGCCATTGATGTAAATTCATGCAGTGTAGTTTCCTCATTGTGTTGTTGCTGGCCAGCACGGTATGTAGTTTGACAGCTCAATGTATAATTGGTTGTGGGCGCCAATACCTTCTACGTTGTGCAACTGGTCCCGGCGGAGGTTCAAGTCCTCCCTCGGGCATGGGTGTGTGTGTTTCTCCTTAGGATAATTCGTTTAAGTAGTGTGTAAGCTTAGGGACTGATGACCTTCACAGTTAGGTCCCATAAGATTTCACACACACACACACACACACACACACACACACACACACCAAGTGACGTGTTTGGGATACGCGTACATATGCTCTGCACTTGAGGAAGGTGTATATCCAGCAAATTGCAACTCTTGCTTGAATACGCAAAATTGTCACTTACCACCAGTGTCAGTCATGACAACTCCAACAAATGGAATGAAAATTCACTAAATAACTTGATATACTGATTATATCAAGTTATTTAGTGAATTTTCATTCCATTTGTTGGAGTTGTCATGACTGACACTGGTGGTAAGTGACAATTTTGCGTATTCAAGCAAGAGTTGCAATTTGCTGGATATACACCTTCCTCAAGTGCAGAGCATATGTACGCGTATCCCAAACACACTGCTCACACTGGCTATGACATTCACAGCAGAGCACTTGGAACACTACTGAACCATCACTGGCTGTCAGAGAATGTGTGATGTAGGTGTGCAGAACACACTTAAACTTGACAACCATTTTTTGTGACTCCAACTATATATAGACAAAATAAAGCTTGTTTGATGTTTCGATTTTGAACAATACACTGACCTGAGTATGAAATACGCCCCTTTCCTTTGTCATTTTAATATGGTGTAGCAAGCATTGTGGTTCTCTAGCTGCATTGCATTCTCTCCACATATGCATGATGGCTTGGTTAGGGAACAAGTTGTGGATACTTAGTCATTATATTCACATTTGCCTGTTTTAGTAACAAATACACGTCATTAGTATCAGTCATTGGGTATATTTTCATGAAATCAAATGCAATAAGAATCACATCTGCATCTGCACTCTTCTCTGCTTCAGAATCCTGTTGCAGTTCCATCTGCCCACCATCAGCCTTTCATTAATGTAACTCTCATTCACATTTCCAACTAGTCCACTCATCATAGGTGTCCGCTGCTCAGTTTTCATCTTGTAGATGTCACATTTCATGCAAGTATCACTTATAAGAAAGTGAAGAGAGAGATTAAAGACTGCATTGAAAATATTACAGAACATGTAATAGACGACAAGGTCACTATGTTCATCCTTGCACAAATGATATGACTTCCCTAGTATCAGATATGGTGACAAAATTTCTGGTTCCCAGGTTTATTTCTTGTACAATGTGACTGGTGCGACAGGAAACGTTGTGTGAATTCCTAAATTTCTTCCATCGGTTATTTTCATCAGCACATTTGCCTCTGTTATTCACATACAGGGATGGCTAAGTAATTTTATGTGCAAGAACTCTTGAAATTTGTTTATACAAGTTTGTAACATGTATGTAAAGAATAGATTACACCTCATATATACACTCCAGGGAATGAGACTTTGGATCGCGTGCATGATATATCAGAGTTTGTATTACTGTTCCCTTTGGAATAAGGCTACAAGAGAATAACACTTCCCATCCCAAACAGGTTCAAAATGCACAGCTCCATATTTGATGGCTTTGGTTTCTGACTGATATGCATTCCCTGTTGATACATATTGTTTCCTGTTGCTTAAGTACAAGTCTATTCACTCACATGTTTGCCCTCGAATACTATAGTTATTTCATGGTTACTAGTGCCAAATGCTTTGGAGAGCACCATAAAAATTGCAGATACAGTTTGTTTCATCTAAAGACTGTATAATATATTCCATTGGACTGGCAGTCACTAATTGCATAGATGTACACTTTCTGAAACCATGCTATGATGCTATAAGAATGCTATATCTGTCCAGATAATAAACTAATCTATTATCTGTAAGCATTTCTGGGATTGTTGAGAAATCTGATATCAGTGAAACTGACCTTTAGTTGCTGGATTCTTCCTTGTGCCCTGTCTTGTACACTTGTACAACCCTGCATATATTCAGTTTTTCTGGAAAAATTCCATCACTGAAAGAGCTGTTTTCTGTGTCCAGAAATGGTGAGATTATTTGTTCACTTACTTGCTTTATTATATGATTTGATATTTCCTTATCACCAGCTGATTTATTGGACATCAGTTTTTGTGTAATTTTCCTCAGTTTATCTTCTGTGATTGGTTTCAAGAACGTGGATCTGCCCAATTGTTTTGATAACTTTACTTAGCAACTGTCTTTTGTGGACTATTTCTTTCCAATTTAAAGTTCTCTGCCACATGTATATAGTTACCATTAAGTATGAGTGTGTTAGCTACTTCTCTAACATCTGCAACCACTGTGTTGTCTACTTCCATTGATCTGATAGCTATTTCTTTGTTCGAACCAGCTTTTTCCTTCCTTTAACCATTAATTGTATTCGAAGCTGCCTTTACCTTTTTTTTTCCGCATTAATTGCTCTTGCTTTTGCCTCTGTTAATTTTTCTATTCTTCTTTAGTAGTATTTTATAATTTTCAGCTTCATTCCTTTGTCTTAGATGCTGCAGCTTTTTGCTGGTAATCCATTTGTCTGATACTACAGCTTTTCTGATCCCTCTTTTTGGGGAATGCTACAGTAAAATGGTGTTTAATTGTTGTAATAAATGAAATAGATACAGGAAGTGGAATGATAATTATGTGTGACAGCTGTAAAAAGGTTTGTGAAAAGCAATGTGACCATTCAGAAAATGAAACTATAAAAGGAAATTTCACTGCAGGCTCTATGTTGGTTCCAAGACGTGAAAGTGTTGTAGTGAACATTGAAGAAACATAACAGTTCACTATTTGTGCAATGTAACTTAGTGTTTTATGCTGGGAGCAGCTGTAAGCTGTTTTCGAAGGGGAATTCCTACTGGTAGCTGAAATTTATTGAAAAAATCACTTGTCAGAATCTTTCTGCTCACTCCTTTTGCAAGCACATATTCTTCTGCAACTTTGTGTTCTATGCCTTGCCCCTACTATATTGTTCCAATCCCCATGGCTATTAGATTGTCATCATCATCGTCTTCAGTCTGAAAAATGGTTTAATTTATTTCTTCACATTAATCTAACCTATGCAAATCTTTTCATCTCTGCCTATTGTCTATTTGAACCTGCTTAACTGTATTCAAACCTTTATCTCCCTGTACAATTTATGCTCTCCACAATGCCCTCCATTACCAAATCAACTTTTCTTTGATGCTGCAGGATGTGTTCTACCAACTTACCCCCTCTTTTAGTTAAGTTATGCCATAAATTTCTTTCCTCCCTGGTTCGATTCAGCATCTCTTCATCAATTGTCTGATGCAACCATCTAATCTCCAGTATTCTTGTGTTACACTGTGTTTCAAAAGTTCTGCTCTCTTCTTGTCTGTACTATTTAATCTTCAGTATTAACTTCTGTATAAGACTACACACCAGACAAATACTTTAAGAAAAGTCTTCTTTGCATCTAAACTTGTATTTTATGTTCACAGTTCTCTTTCTCAGAAACGCTGTTCCTGTCATTGCCAGTATCCACTTAAAGCCCCTTTATTTCTGCCATCATCAGTTATTTTGCTGTCTCAATGATATAACTTGTCTACTAACTTCAGTATCACATTTCCCATCCAGTGCTCCCAAAATCATGTGACTTAATAGGCTTAGGGCCCTTGTCCATGACAAGAATATCCGCCGGGCGCCAGTCTGGCTGATTTGCCGGGTTTGTAGTGACACATTGTTTCTTATGAGGGCTTGTCCATGGGACGACACGGCCAAACGACTGGCCTGGCTGCCGGATCCACCTCTGGTTGCCCACTGCAAAGCCAACAGCCGGACGGTTCGCCGGGTTCTCAGTTGGACATGTTGGAACATGTCTGCGTGTCCACAAGCCAGCAGCTTGTCAGGTGCTGGGAGAGTTTAGTCATGCCTGAAGCCATCAAACATGCTACCTGTTGAGTTTCAAGATGAATTCTGAACTGAATATTGATTGTAAAGTTTTGATTGCGTTGGTGGAGGAATGACCAGTCCTGTGGGATAAGACACCGAAAATATATGTATGGACGACTGACTTTGGAAGCGTGAAAGGATGTGTGTACACTATTAAAGAAGATTTTAAAACACTTGAAGATAAGGAAAGAAGTGATATAGGTATGTAGTTTAACTTCATCTCAAATATATTTTGTTTCATTTTCGTTACACACCACATTCCTTCTCTCTATACTATTGTTTGTTTCACATAAAATATGAATACATTAGGCGAACTTATCTTTCCATGGAATTTTCCCATTTTCAGAAACAAAGTAATTAGCGAACTGATTTCTGATAGTGTTCGCTGACACACCACCTCGTACTGCTTATGTACATGGCAGTTCTCGCAGGCCAGAGTCCACATCTATAGTCGTATCTGCACACAGAGTATTAAGACCCTCATGAAATTTTGTAGAACAGTACAAGCCTTCACTATGTCAGTCGCAAAATCAGTGGAGACATTTAAAGGTCAGTGAAAAATCCTCTATTTATTGGCCATTGTGCCGAAACCACACTCTACAAATTGCCTTGCTTTGCTTAAGCGATAGTTAAAAATACGCTTAATGATATCAAGATTTCACCCACCATAGGGCCGAAGTAAATTATTATGCAATGCAAACGCTTCATCTGCAACGAAAACATAGGCAATTCCCCTGGAATATTTTGGAATACCCTAGGAGGAGGTAGGTCTTTTTCCATAAAGACATTTCTTTCAAAACACTGAGTCACAATCTTTACCATAAGCACCGACATCCACATAAATAAAATTATAATTTTTATCCATTACTGCCATCAGGACTAATGAATAATAGCCTTTATAATTGAAAAACACTGCTCCACTTTCTTGTGGTTTGATAACTCTGATGTTTACCATCAATGGCCCCTACGCAGTTTGGAAATTTTGCAGTATTTTCAAACTGACACACTATATTCAGCCAGTCATTTCCTCCAGAATGGGCGTATATGTGTTATGCAATAACAACCACATCTTCATACAAACCTCACATATAATTCTAGTAATTGTTTTTATTCCCAGTCTGAAACTGTAATGGAGATCAGTGAAAGTATTTCCTGTTGCAAGGTACATGAAGTGAGAAAAACATAAGAGTTTGATTATACTGCAACTTTCTTTTCATTTCAGGAAAGATGATAGCAAAAATATGGATAAACATAAGAGATAAATGGATGAAATGCCACAGGAAATTAAATGAAGGAAATAAGAGCGGCTCTGGAGCAAGCAAGAAGCGAAAATACATATTTTATGAGCAGCTACATTTTCTAAGAAAAATAGCAGACAGACGAGAAACTTCATCAAATATGCCGGATAATAGTGACGACATACACCCTGCTGACAATCAGTCTGAAAAACATTGTCACCAAGTTAAAGAAAATCCGCAGAAAAACAAAACCGCTACAAATGAGTTGGACAGAAAAATGATGACTATCATTGATGCTTCTATTGAGCAGGGCCAGAGTAGAAGTATGTCTTTCTTTAGGGGGATTGCCCCAATTGTAGATAAATTTAACGATGATGATGTCGTAGACTTCCAGTACGAAGTCATGAAACTTATAAAAAGAATTAAGTCGAAACCACAATACAGAAACATGCATTAGCAATCTGCCTAAGATTCCTGGAACTATGCCTCACAGGAATACCAAACTTTGGGTGGTACATCATCGTACCATAAACCAAGGCCAAATCAAGAGGACAACTATTTGGCGTACACCTCTGCAGAACACTATCAAGTATCAACTTGTACAAGGCCACCTAATGAATACATGTCTTTGGAAACGTACGCAAGTCCTGCATCCACCGTATCCAACATTTCCAAGACATTTGATTTTTGAAACTAATTCTAAATCGAGCATTGTTTCTTTCATCTTAATGGAAATAAGAAAACCCTATTCACTGTCATTCTACTTTGTTTATTGAGAGTGTTTTTAAATTGTGGTGTTAATTGTTGATACAGCAGATTAATAGTTTCTAATAAGTAAATTTCAGTTGTGTTACAGCAAGCATTTCAGTGGGAGATATGCAGTTTCGCATACTGGTGTCTCCATGTTGCAAGTGAGTTTGTAAAATTGACAGTAATTTGTCAAACGTTTTTGACATCCTATAAAAATTAAAATGCTTTGTGTCGTCCTGTCATAGTTTTTCATCTAGCATACTGAAGGCACCAAATTTAATCGATGACACTGTTTCTTTTTGTAAAAATAATATAGTGTAACGAGAGTGCAAAGGTCGCTGTTATCCATCCTACTGCTCTGTTGTACACAACTCGACTGCAGTATTTCCGGCGCTGTCTCTGTGGACAAGGGCGTCCGGTTTTCTATCAGCTGGCAGAAATGCCAGTCTGGCGAATATCCTTGTCATGGACAAGGAGCCTTACACTCCATTACGTTTGCTTTAATTTTATATTTGTTCACCTATTCAGTATGTTCAACTGCACTTCCAAGCCCTTTGTCGTCTGTAACAGAATCACGAGATGTGATTTGCAAACCTTAACCTTTTTGTTCTGTCTCATTCATCTTAAATGCTTTCATTCTATTTTCTCCTTTTTTTTTCAGGTGTGGGGTGGGGGGGTCGGCATCTATGGTATCGTCTGGAATCATGGATGGTACTATGCCTGACCTGGAGTTGCATATTTTGACCAAAGGTGGTAGTGGGGTTGACCAAATAGCATGACTTAGCAACAAGCAAAAGATGCCGTCAGTTGCCGTGAATATATCTGAACCAACGGCAGATATCTTGTGTGGTAGGACTACTGACAATTTTTAAATTTATCTGCCATAGGACCTTGTCCAACCGGCGGAGAACTCTTTGACAGTGGTTATTAGATGCACTGGATGCAGGGGGCTCAAATAATAGCTCACATTGCCACAGATGATGCTTGCCAACCTGGGTGCAGCAGACATCCTCTGTTCTTATATATAGCTAGCGTGAAGTTGTGAACACAGCTAGACTCCGACCCAGGGTGGAAGCACAGCTTGCTATTTTCAACACTGGTCTCAGATCAAATTGCAGTCCTATGGTTTGGGGACAAGTAGAAGGCTTAAATCAAAGATTAGATTATTTTATATGGATTTTAGACTTCCGTTACCAGCTGATTGCTGCTTGGTTAAAAGCTCATACAGCTATATCCAAGTTTTGTCTTCTATTGTAAAGGTATTTTGCGTCACCTCAGTGGTTTTATTTTTACATTAACAATCCAAGCTTAAACATGAATGTTTATAAAGCAATCATATTTGCATATGATACTTCAATTCTGTTAAAAGGGGAAAACAAGGAAGGACTGGAGCAGTTGGTAAAAACTGTTATGAAATAGCTTAGCAACCAAACACAGAATAATCAGCTGCTAACAAATAATAATAAAAAACTGAAATGCTAAGATTTTACAATGCTCTAGACCATCAATCATACGTCCCATTTGTCTCTATCAAAATGAACCATATGGCAACAATACAGAAACCAAGGATTATGGCTGCAAAGGATTTCAAAGTAGAAGAAGGTTGTGGTATATCTTAACAGAAAATTGAATAAGACCTGCAAGCTTCTTCACTTACTAAAATCCTGCTGTATTGAGATAACATTAAAGATTGCATATTGTGCCTACTTTCTGTCTTATCTTAACTATGGGGTCATATTTTGGAGAAACTCGCAGCTACCAGCACATTCAAACTGCAAAGAAGGACAGTTAGATCCATACTTGGATGCAAACCTAGAGATTCATGGAAAACTCAGTTTAAGATCTTTGAAGTTCCTTCCTATCTAGATTATGAAAAGTGTTATATTCTTTAAAAATAAATATAATATGGAAGTACAGCAGACTGTAAAAAAACTGTTTAATTCATTACCACTTTGCCAGACATTGAATACATATGACCCAAACCAGCTCATCCCCTTTGCCAAAACAGTACTTCCCAAATGGGAGTTAAACTATGGCAATCTCTCATAAACTTATAAGCAAATGCTGAGGTCAAAACCTTTGGATAATCTTTAAAGTCACATTTTCAGCATCACTGGTTTTACTCCATTAAAGAATATTTAAATGTATGGAGCATATTATATAAATATTTAAATGAAAACATTCAAATTTCAGCCAGTGTAGTCCCCAACAATCAGTGTTTTCTTTTCATCTCATATGGTAAGTCTCCCCTGACTCAGGGGTCTGGCTGACTTTTCTGAACTCTACCTCTTTCCCTAAACTTCACCAGTCCTTTCCTCCGCACCTTTTCCTTCCCCTTCAACACTTCTGCAAGAAGAAAGAGCCACTGGCTCCTAAAACTTGCAAACTGTAATACCTTTTATATATGTCACCCTGCTGACACTTGGTGAGTAGATTTTTTATCTGTTCAATTACATTATATTTTCAAAAATTGATTATTATCATTATATGTAAAGTGTATTATTTGAATATTTAAATGTATGAATTAGTAATTTTAAATATGTATTTGTAGAAATCACTTTTGCCTACATACATGTAAATTGAGTTGCCCAGTGTCTTACATTTAAGCTACTTTTGTTGACTAGATCAATAAAAATTCAGTACAGAAAATTTTTCATTCTCATTTGGGTGTGCCACTCGATCAATCAAAGCTTCTGTTGTTTATTGAATGGTCTCCATTACTCCTAAATTATTTACATTCTACCAGAATTTTTCTTACTGCTTTTCCCTACTTCAATTTGTGATGAAGCAAGCTGGGATAATTTTACTTCTCCTCCTGTTTCCCTTTAAATTCATTTTGTTCTTCACTAATTACCATTAACATATGTGAATATAATTGGCATTTTCATAAAAGAGAAAGATTGGCCCTCAGTTTTAAAGAATATAACACCAGATCTAATTTTGTGCTTAGTTTTGTGTATGTAATTGCTTTTCTAATTTATTTTGACTATTCCTAGTTAGTATCCTTTGTTATAGGATGAAATCAGTAATTGTTTCATAACTTAAATTCTATTGTTGATGGATAAACAAATAAAAATTCTGTACTAATTATAAACATTTGGAGGACAACTAAATAGTATTCTTAAAGGATCTGTTTGGCTCTATTTGAAAACATGGTAGCAAAGCCAGCCCTTACTTAATTCCAAAGTAATTAACAGTTTTATCAAAAGTATTGTTTGTGTAATGACATATGTTAGTTTCATCATTTAAACAAATAATTCTGCCTAAACCTTGTAGTAGAAGAAACTGTTAAAAGGAATGAATTTTTCAATGTATTCAGTTAATTTAAAGAGTTAAGTTTTAATCGTAATTTCTGTAAAATTTAACTTTGAACAATGTGTAGTTTCTGTACCTATTATTGTGAGGATATGTGAGGGCCCTATTTTTTATCACAAGACAATCAGTCAATGGCAGAGTTTCAGACGAAGAACCTGTATTGGTTAGATCAACAACAATACATCTGTGAAATAAGTTTAACACAATTAGGCCGTGTGTTAAAACAATGACAGTGTTTGCTCCATACGTACCTTTCTATTCTTCAAGAACTATGAACTTTGTGGTTAGGTTTTTACTGCTTGTAGATGTTCAACAGTAAACTATTGTAGCAGTATGTGGAGGTTTGCCTGCAAACTATTAATGAGGCTTATGGAAAGTGAAAACAATAGTGCACTGGCAATATATAACGGTGTATTATGAGGGGGTTGTCAACAGTGAAAGTAAACTGTGTGAAAAGCAACTGTGCACCTGTTGGCTACATTATTTAAAGTAGTTAGTGTTGTACTACCACACCCCATTTTTCAGCCAGTATCACAACACAGTACATCAACACCGAGGACAACAAATGGAGGGAGGGGCTGGGGGGGGGGGGGGGGGGCGAACAGTCACATAATGACTTGAGCTTCTTATTGAGCAGAATCCATTGGGGACATGTCTTTTCTAAGTTAAATGTTCATGCAAGACTGAAGTACTGCTTCTTCAGTATGCCTAAGGATGAACCTAACTCTTGGTGGGACACATGCAGATAGCTTCAGTCATGTTGTGCACAGGATTGATGTTTTTTGGAGGTATGTCACTGCTGGAAACACAACCATGTTGTAATTCTGCAAGTCAACAGTAAACAGCCTTTGCTAAGTGTGACTGATAGACAAACAGTTTGACGTAGAAATTGTTGTTGTGGAGTTAGACCTTTGTAAAAACAGTAACACATCACCCTACAAAAATCTTCAAATGAAATTGCCATTGTTTTGCAAGAATAGTGTTTTAAATGCTCATAGTTGACAAACGGCTGGGCCTATTTCCCGGTTGCCATCGTTTTAACAGCAACAAATGCCCAATTTTAAAAGAATAAGTCCCATCTTAATAGCACTATCTAGGAGCTGTTCATAAAAACTTAAAAATTGATCATTGCAACAAGTAGAGTCTCTCGTATATATTTTTAAACTATATACAATTGTAGTGCTACACTAATTACTAATCCAAGCAGTTGGGGACAAACATGGTGCTGCAAGGTGTGCAAACTACAGTCACAAAAAAAAATTTTCAAAAAAATGTAATAGAAATTGATGTATTTCTACTTCTTGAATTCTAAATTGATACTCAAGGCATCATATATCCACAGTTTTTGCACAAATTGCATACATTTGCAATAATGATAATATACACTAAAACAGCATATGAAGCTCAGAAGTGGCACATTGATTTCAACTGTAGAATTCAGAACTGCCTTTAAGGTAGCTTGCCTGTGAACACCTGGAAAAATACTAACAGTTTTCATGAAGTTGACAGGACTCTTAACTAAAAAAGTTTAACTCTTAGAAGGATAAAAATTGTAGAACATTAGCAATTTTTCTTGCTTTCTGACATGTAGTTAATCACGGTTTGTTCTTGTATTGACTTCATTACTGTTTTTTTGTGAAGATCAGTAAGTTACATGTTTTATTTATAGGACACTTTGAATCTGTGCACTCGCTATCTATCTTGCTTAGATGCTTGAAACATTACTTTACATATTAACAACCAGTTTCACTAGTTGATTCGCCGGGAATATTTCAAATTTTACTTCAAATTTACAACAATATGTTTATCTAAAAAGTAGACTACAATCATGTCATTTCAGTTACATGTTTTTGTTCTTACTTAATCATTATGTAGTTTTTTCCTGTAGATAGTACGTTAATACCTGTAGTCTACTTTACTCCAAATAGTATCTGCAAACATACAAAAAACCTTCATACCTCTGGGTCAAATTTGTGGAAGTCAGTCATTCTTGTGGGTGAGGGACAGCAACAGATGATATAAATAAATAAATAAAATGAACCACCACAGCTATATCATTAAAAAAAATCAAATGACTTGTTTCAATGCAGCTCTTTTGCCATCTTCAGATCCAGTTTTCCAAAGAGCAACTTATGTAGCTGCAACGCTCAAGTCTAATAGCCGAATTAATATGGAAATAATATATTAAACAATCACTAAATCATAGGTGGACTAACGACAGTTACACTGTGACTGTCAAACACATAAATTCCACCTCCCCCCTTCCTCCCACCAGCGTGTGCTGTTGTACATACAACTGATCTTTTCTACGTGCCACGTATGGTAAGAGTTCGAGGGACACTGGATAGTGTTCAATACTTTGGTCCCCATTGCTGAAACAATGTAGTTATTGGTACCACACTGTCTGTGTACTTTTCCAAGTATGTTGACCATGGCACTGTTTAACTAATTTTACCGAGGATATTTTTATTAAATGAGGATGAGGTGCATGAAGATGGTCTTTACACATTTTTTTTTCATTTTCTTACCATTATGTGTTTGTGTTTATTACATGTTGACAAAATAGTGCATATGTCACTCATGATTCCAGGGTTCACAATTGCCAGTGGGTTCCATTTTCACCAGAGGTTTTTGATCAGTTTGTTACTTTTGTTCCGTGGAGGCCATTTGTTCCAAAAATTGTATTTACACATGCTGTTGCATATTTATTCTTGGCTTGCGATTAGCATGCTGTCTTGGTTCCTTGCTGTTATCTTTTATTGCTTACATAACTTTTATGACCTTCTACAATAACTTTTATGACCTATTGCATAGGTTTTTGTGCAAATTAATGTATATGTTTTCAGTTGCACAGTTTAAAGTGAGCCAGATGTTATCTTTTGAATGTTCTACCTTCCTTTGTTACGCGTGCACGAGGGCATTGTAATCAATGGCATTTGCCACTTTTCCACACGTGCAGTGTCATGTGGTACCATGTTCACTCTTTCTACATGCGAAAGTGCATCAGCTGGAACATTTAGCTTCTCTTCTACATACACAATGCTGGTTGTGAACTTTTTGATGTAATGTAAGTGGCAGCTGCCTAGATGAGTGTCAGCTTTCTAGATCATATTTTGTCCGGCTTTGCCTTAAAGGCGTAGGTAAGCAGCTTATAAATCATATAATGGTGAACTGTTGCCTATCTAATATCTGTCTGAATTTTTTGACTGCAGTGTAAGGGGCTTACAGGTCAGTCATATGTTGGCCGATATTGCTGAGATGGTAACAACTTGTATTTGTCGAGTGAAATGGACTGCCAGTACTTATCAATTTCAGTGTGTATACACCCCAGGACAACTGGGAAATCTGAGAACAAGCCAGGAATTTTTTCATCCAGGAGAAATTCGGGAAAAGCCTGTGAATTTTTTAGAAGTCTGAGAATTTTTCATTTCTTTAGTTTTCACTTAAGTTTTTGTAATTTTTATTGGTAAGAACAGATATCCTGACAAAAATATTTACTTTGGCCCGCTACTGTAGAATAATACTACAGCAATGAAACATAAACAACAGAAACACAAAAATAAAACTTTAGTTGCAAAGGAAATGCGCCATTTACAACTACAAAACATAGTATACACACAGGCATCTACTGACAGCAAAATGTGTCAAACATTATGCAATACTTCATAACAACAAATTACTATAGATTTGTTTTCCTCCTGTGCCTCATTTCAATAAGGGTGACATCATAATTGTTTACATTTCTAACAGATTGTGGAAAAATATTGCTAATGGTGGTTTCAGAAGATTACTTTCAATGTAAATTTCCTTGTACACAAGGTGAATTATGTTAGTGTGATGTGAGAATGTGCAACGAATTTCTTAAATCATTCAGAACACTAAGAAAAATTTTGGGCCTAGAAGACCAGCCATTTATGCCATTATTTAAAATTTTACTGGCACATTTGTGTTTGATATATTTTAAAAAGGTAACACATACTAAAAAGGACACAGTTTCAAGGCTAGTTTTTCATATTTATTTTCATTCTTACATAGATTACAAATTACTCAATAATGAAGGCAAAAATGTATGAAGTGAGCTCTTGAGCAATTTCAGACTTAACTGGCTTTACTAGGGGTCAACGTCGAAGTGCTCGACAGAATGTGTATTCAGACAGGTAATTCACAATATGACCAGTGCACAACAGTGAAATTTATAATCAGGCTCGTCAGGAATATTCAGCTGCTGCAATTTTAGCTGGTGCTCTTAGGATTTTACCTAACCACACCCTCGGAAAAGACAATAAAATTTTTTTGATGGTCAGTATCATATGTGAAAGCTTAGTTTTTCTTTTATATTAATTTAAACCATTAACATTTTCTATCTGTGTGTTCGCACTGTGTAACAGTGATGTTGCTGTTGGCTGACTACATCATGTTTCCTATGCTCTTAATATCTGCTGTCACTGGCTGGAGAGATCACGTGATGTGAGCTATGATTGGCTACAATAGCACCTCACAATCTTGATTTTCGTGCTTCTGAAGCCGTTGTGGTGTAATTGGTGGAATTCATGTTCATACTCAAATGCATTATTTTTTGCAGGATTGCGTTTCCTGAAGTGCCAGAAAGTTCTATGCCAGTGTATAAATCTTTCACCATTCAAAGGACTAATACCTTTTACAGCTCCAAAGGGAAGTATGTCGTCACTTAAGATGGGACAATGTAGTTTCATCCAGAGAAAAGTTTATTTTCACCCAAGAAAGTGTGTTTTTAACTGGGAAATCCAGGATTTTTTCCTTGTCTGCATATACACCCTGAATCTGTTACTGAAGTGCAGCAACAATGGCAGGATGTAGCAAGAATTTTGTCAAAAGGGAGTTTCAATTTGTTAAAGAGGACCTTAAAAAGACTCATGTTTTTTCATTTACTCTGAAAATACATTTATTTTTTAATTTCACATGCATAATCTGCTTTCAGGTGGCCTTTGTCTATAAAATTAAGCAAGAAAAGCCTTTTTTTAAAAGTATAACAGGTATTTGAGAAATTCCCAAATGCACAATTAAATATCTATTTGTTAGACAATATGACAACTCCACTTCATTGACAAATGAATTAAAACTCTATGTTAGAATTTTAATACATTATATATTAATTAGGTAATATATTGTTAACAATACACAGCCGAGTCTTCTAATAAGAAGTTCAGTGACAACGAGCAATAGAACCTTAACATTGGGTAGAATAACATAAAGTTAAATGGGCTCAAACCTCTTTTGACAATAGCTATTTTTCTTCTACTACATTAGCACACTGGACTCGCATTCGGGAGGAGGACAGTTCAATCCCGCATTCGGCCATGCGGATTTAGGTTTTCTGTGATTTCCCTAAATCGTTCCAGGCAAATGGCAAATGCCGGGATGGTTCCTTTGAAAGGGCACGGCTGACTTCCGTCCCCATCCTTTTCTAATCCAATGAGACCGATGACCTAGCTGTCTGGTCTCTTCCCAACTCCCCCACTATCTCTCCCCTACTACTATGTTGTATTTACATGTACAGCTTTTCTGAAACCAAATCAGAATTCCATTACCACATTGAAGAATCCTAAGTTCCTCGATTCATTCTCAAATTTTATTACAATTTCTTTTATTTCATTAAAATTTTTCAGTTTCCTTAAGTGATCAAGAACTTCTTTCTAAAAGATTATTTCAACAATCATTTTGAACCATGGCAACTTAATTTACTTACAAACACAAAGGAAATCCACAATAAGGCCCTGTAGACCACACAATAGTCGACCAACAGCCGTGTCATCCTCAGTCATTCATCATCAGATTCAGAATGGTCGAACATGGCGCTGGCACACTGCACTCCTAGCCATTGTCGACATTCCTCTCAGTCAGGTAGGTCCTCAGTTGGCATCACGAGACTGAGTACATCCCATTGCAGTCCTCCCACGAAGGAATAATTCCAGGCGGTACCAGGAATCGAACCTGGGTTCTCCACATGATGGTCTGTTGCTTTGACCACTTGGCTGCAGAGGCAGACTACTTTATAAAACAAAATGGAATACAAAAGTACTACAAGCTACGGTTTTGGAATCTTAACATTGATTCACACATGGATTACAACTAGACTTATAATCTATGTGGTATCGTAAACAAGTTAGTATTTATCCACAGTATATGAAAAAGTACACCCTCGGTAAAAAATAAATGTGTAATTAGAATGAAATTACTATGAAATGAATACCCCTAGCTGCATACAGGCATTGATATATGAGGTGTGACAATAAAGTAATGAGACTGATGTGTGTGTGTGTGTGTGTGTGTGTGTGTGTGTGTGTGTGTGTGTGTGTGTGTGTGTGGCAGCTGAGCTTGCCTCACGGCGAGACCCATATTTCCATATGTTGCCACATGTGTCTACAACTTTTACTCATACGTCCATTACTATATTTCTGTGAGGAATTCTTGAGTAGCCTAGTGCTAGGGTGACTTATCGCGAGTTCAAGTCCCAGTCCAGCACAAATTTTTGTTGTTGTCATTCTATTATATAGCTGATGGTTGTCCAAATTCAGAACTGCAAATATGTTTTGTGAATTTAATAATGGCTTCTGTCACTGCAGTGCCCATTCCTTTGCACATGCATGCATGTCCGAAGGAACATTGCATCGTATTTCTGAACAACACGGCCACTGCAGTATCGTATAGTTCCTCTTTTCTTCTAGTTATGTGTCTTAATATCTAGTTCCAAGGGAGGCACTTTCCATCCAGTATACTTGAGACAACCAAATTTATTATCCTACCTATGAATGAAAAATGCACATGTAATTTTCTCTCTTTGTTTGGGAGAGATTGAAGCTCTAAAACATTTGCATTAAGGGCTTCTTTCCGGTGGAGATTTAGTTGTTAAAAAGCAGTGCGTTATGAAAAACCGTGTGTGTGCTTGATTACGTTTACAAGTGTTTTGATGTGAACCATTAATAGTGCAACAAATCTGTTCATAAGTTGTTGATGTTGTACAGTCATACAAATTTGTTCATGTGTTCTCTCATGTACCAGTGAACTGAAGTGTCTTGTGGGATAACAAATTAATAAAAATGCATGTTGATGTGACTATGGCATTTATTATTACCATTTATTTTAAAAATAAATTTACTTTCATTATTAAATTGTTGTTTTAGTTGCCTGAAGTTATCAGATGCCAACCAGAAGAAGATGATTTTGCTGAAGCTTGGTGTGAAAGGAGTGCCCTTCCTTTCAGAACATTGGCTAAGGTGGGAGAATTGAAACATCTGTTATAAAATTCTTGTTTTGAATTTTTATTAGCCTGTTCAAGGTACTCTGTAAATAACATTATGGAGCAGAGAACATTCAGGTACAGAATTTACTTTAAGAACTGACTAATACTAATCTTTTCTTTCCCAGCAGGAACTGATTTCTTTCTTTTGAAAGAGGCCATTGTGGAGTAGCACTCTTATTTGTCTTCTCTCTGTGACAATAAATGTGCTGTTCTTTTTCTAGGACTTGGTGCTGTTGTTAGTACAATGATTTGTACATGCATCTAGTAGTGTGGAGGTATTCAGTTTCACTCTTTTTAAATAAGTTAAATTGTTCATGGATACATGTTCTGTCTTTGCAATTAAATGAAAGGTAGTTTGTTTTTTGCCATACTTGTTTCAGTTACAAATATGTTAACCATGTTACATTTTCGAAACTTGTGCTAAAAAAGTTGTTTCTGATCTTAAAAACGAAGGAAACATGAGAAAAATAATATAGTAACATGTTTGTAACTACTGCATGATGCATTTATTATTTAAAAATAAACATATATTACAGGGCACTGAAGACACTTCGTAAATAAAAGAAGTGAAACATGCATGCAAAATACAAACTGCCTTTCATTTAGTTGCAAGAACAGAACATACTTCCTTCAATCTTGAAGCAACTAAGAAATGATGAGAAATGGAAAAAAGATGATAAGTTAAATTGTAGTTAATGAAGACTTTCCCATCATGTAAGGAAACAAGTGCAAGACAGAACCACAGGGTGGAACGGAATTAGGAGTTTATTTTGACTCCAAAGTGGTGCATTCTAGGATCACTTTTCAGGAACTATTTTCCAAGCCATAAGCATGGTAAGAAGCCATTGTATGAGGTGTGCGTAATGTATTTGGACTTGTTTTTCATGTGCGTATCACAATATTAGTAACTCTTTATCTGAAAAGTAAGTGAAAATGCTTTATCTACTAGTTTTCTCTTTCTTAAAATCTCAAAACCCATGCTAGGCTGGTTGAGCCCAGGAAGGTACCAGAATTGTAGGATGTATTGCAGGGAAAGTTCCCACCTGCGCAATTCAGAAAAGCTGGTGTTGGTGGTAAGGATTCATATGGCACAGGCTGTGAAGCAGTCATTGAGATGAGGGAGCGTGTTCAGCAATGGGGTGGTCCACTTGTTTTTTGGCCACAGTTTGTCAGTGGTCATTCATGTTATCACTTTATGACAAGAAGCATCTCTTTCACTCAACATTTCTATATCCTGTGACCACGAGATTTTGAGTCAAAGGGTTTGAGGCTACAGGAATTTGGCCTGTCAACATTGATATCTTCACTGAGTAGACTTCTTACTATCAGCTCCAACTGATTGGCCTATGGAAGACAAGATGTTAAGCCCAGAAACTTTGCCTGGCACTGTTGTAGAACCTGCGATGACCCCTGTCTCTTGTAATTTTCCGAAATGTACTGTACCAGTAGACAAAAGCAGACTTATTGAAGAAACAGTTCCACAAAATTTCCCCATGTTTCTTGATAAGATGTTGCCATTTTAAAAGATGATGCGAAAGTGTAGAGAGCTACTGCTTCTCCATACTAGAATGAGCTACATACATCTGTTGAAAGTTCTAATAAAAAAAGCAAGGACTGGATGAAAAGGCCAAAAAGTGACAGGAATTCTTTCCTGAGAAATGGAAAAGGAACACGGAAAAATTCAAGTAAGAAAAGTCACATCATCTGCTACTTGCAAACTTATATACTTACTATGTTCTTTTAGATTTTTAGGGAATACAATTAGATTTTGAAGGTAAACTTGTAAGGAAATGTAAATTAGTAACAACCCATACATAATATTAAGAGTTATCGATGTGGTTTTGTCCCAAGCCTAGAACACTGTGGATGGGTTGTCAGTTTTCTTTAATTTTTTTTAATGTGTTCATCTGTGAGCCTTTACGTCACATATATATATTTTTGCTGTTTAAAGTATGTATTACATATTACACAGGAATTTCTTAAGCTAAGTCTTTGCATTCTACTGGAAATGTTGTCATTTTAATGTTACCATTGCTGTCCTGTGCCGGATTTCCCTAATATTGATAAAAACCTCTCAGGTTTCCAACCAGGTGGCAACCTTAAGATACGCTGCCACATGGCTGAAAACCTGAGAGCTTTTCATCAAGTTAAATTGATATTTTACATGTAGTTGTGTAGGCTTCCACGGCCAGAGTCAGTCGACAAAAAAAGCTTTCTGTGTATGATAACGCATCGTGTTGTATAGAACTTCTCGGCCATGGTTGGGCAGTGGCCTTCTTCTGGGAAGAATGCAACAAAGCTATACAATAATGGGACACTCATTTGAAATGTGCTGGAAACACTCATTTGATTCATTACCCATGTAAGAATATTGGTTCTGTAAAGTCTACTGAATGAACCTTTCAGTCCCTCTGGCCCCCTTTCCCCTCCAAAATAAATTAGAATTTAGCTATCTCTATTTTTAGTCTAGAAAATGATACAGTGCTTTCCTAAAGAAAACTTTTATCACCTTTGGACTGAAGATAAAATGGGGAAAATCTTGAAGTTTATAATGCATGTGACATATATTTCAACATGAAAAAGATGAAAGTATTCTGAGATAAAGATAAAATACCATAAGATGTGTAAAACTGCTTCACCTATGCAATGAAACATGTCATCACCGATGAATTTATATTCTGTTCGACCTTGTAGAAACTTGCAGCGAGAGAGTTCTTAAGAAAATTAAGAAATTAATTTTGTTAACATCTTAGACATTGTTATTGTATCATGTCACGTAAAAGAGATTTTATTTATGAGAGTCTGTGCGTGGCAGTGCGCAAGTACTCATATGCCGTCACCAGGATTTTAATTAAGGCAGCTCGCTTTAATACGACTCATTGTATTTCCTATGTCCCAAAAATTTTTTATTTGCAGCTGTCGCTGACCTTCATCACTGCACCCATCACCCAAATTGCAAATATACACTGTATAAAAGAAACTGTGTGTACTTTCAGGCCACAATTTCTGCTGATGTCAAGCAAAATGTTTTTTTGTGAGTTGTTTCATGAATCCCAATTTTTATTGATGTATACTACAAGACAGTTGCAATGTATCTGCATTCTGTTAAGAAATTTTGTCCATGGTTTCTGAATCAAAAACCATGTGAGTGGAGAAGACAAAGAATGGAGTTCTCTGAGCCATAATAATTAATTTTTTTCATAGAGATCACTCTGTAGTTTTCTAGCTGTTGGTTACTCTCCCGTGTAATAGTATTGAAGTACATATCTACTCTTTTAACTTTTTATCACTTTTGCTCACATCTAGAGATTCTGCCAATGTTATTGCACTGTTAACATAGAATACAATCAATTCGGAAATATCACAAGGCTTTGTTCTCATTTTATGAATATGCAAAATTTGTATTATTCCTGGCTTCTTCACTGTTCAATATGTCAGACAAAAAGTTCAGTTCATTCAGTATGACAATTTTAGATTATTTTCGATTGTATTTTAACCCTTTCCACGCACTGACCGGAGTAGACCTACACATAGGCCCTTGTTCCTGCATTTTGCTCACCACATCAATGCACCATTCCATGCGAGACTAAAACCACATGTAAACATGTGATACTGCGTGGAAACACTAAACATTCGGCTGGCACTGACCTCATTCACTGTAAAAAATGTACATGCACCAGGGGAGCAATGTGGTGGGCAAATTAAATTGTAACAATATGCATCTAATTTTAATTTGCTACTATTTGCTAAGTCTATGTATTACTTCAACTTTTCTTTGACCTGTCCAGTATAAATTGTACAATTTTGGCTGTATGATTTAACTGGACTAATAATAAAATCAATCAATCAAATCATGGTGCTTAATGCCCACGAGCTGCAGAGAGTGGGTGTGACTTTGAGGTGTCTACTTTCTTGATGGTCACTTCAGTGAAATTTGTAGAACATAATAGATTATTGCAGTACATTAGATTGAAAAATTCCATCTGTGTTTAATTTGATAGCTTGTGTAATGATAATAACTATACTTTTTCCATTATTTCAGATTGTAGCAGTGAAAACATTAACACTGTATCACATGTCAGTGGCAAGTGAAAGTGTTGAAGAATTCCTTTCCTTACTTTGTGAAGTAGTTGATAAACATGGCAATATATCTGAAGACATATGTCTTAGGTAAGAATCACTGATCCATTGTATGACCAAACAATTGTAACTTTCCATTTCCTTTTAAATTGGTTTAGATTTTCCGTATTTGCGATTATTTACAGAGCTCTACTCTGAGGTAGTTGGATTCTACAACATGTATTGTGTACCCGAATTGTCCCAGTATAGTGCTCTGCAAGGCAGTAAGGAATGAAGGTACACAAATTAGACAACTTTTTTCATTCAGATTCCAAAAATTAGCAACCCCAATCAGAGTGCAAGTTACTATTTAGTTAATTGATTACAAAACACCATTGCGTACCTCATGAAAATTACATTTACCACCATTTCCATTTGCTTCTCTCAGGAAAACTTTGTTTGTGGAGTCAGAAAAGGAATAATTGTACTTTTGCCATCTTGTACTGAAAGGTTGTTTACACAGAGAACAATCCAACCTGTAAACCAATATTTTTATTGTGTGAAATTTTTTAGCTGTTTAATCTCAGTTAAAATAAATTTGTTACTGATGCGAACCAATGGAGCTGTCTGACATGAGAGTTTGCTTCAAATTAGTTAGTAAAAAGTGGACAAGTTATTATTTGTACCTATAGCTATGGATTGTTTGGGAAGTCATACAGTTAAGACTGACTTCCTTGGAAATGAAATGGGAGATTAGGGTGACAGAAAAAATTGTCATTTTCTCAGAACCAGGGAGTCAGCATGCCAATGAAGGCAAAAACTAAATTGCATTCATGCAAATTCACTTGAAATAGAGTGGGTTTCAATGTGCATCTTAGTAAATTGTGAAGATTCCTTAGTTATGTGAAATGATTAGAGTTAGAAAAACATATAGAGGTATTGTTTTACTTATGGTCATAATTTTCAGCCACTGTAGTATATATTTTTCAGAATAAAATTCAGTCATAATTTGCAAATATATTGTTATCATTCTTTATTGGTTTCGACAAATTAATTTGTCATTTTCAAAAGCCTACAAAATTAGGAATATTATAAATCTTTAGACTTTGGCTATACAGTTGTGTAATGTATAGGAAGTATGTTACAGAAACATACATAGTATTGGAACTTCATGGCGTATTAAAACCGTGTTGAACTGAGACTCGAACTCAGGACCTTTGCCTTTCGTGCACAAGTGCTCTACCACTGAGCTACCGGAAACAACTCAAGACCCTTCCTCATTTGCCCACGAAAGGCGAAGATCCCAAATTCAAGTCTCAGTCCAGCACATGGTTTCAATCTTCCAGGAAGTTTCATATTAGCACACACTCCCCTGCAGAGGGAAAATTTCATTTTGGATACATAGTATTATTTTAACAGATGCCAATGTCTTCTTTATGATACATCCAGCAATTTACGTATTGTATATGATTATTGTAAACACAGATTGACAATTTACAGTAACCAAATCACATCTATGTATATGCCAAGATATTGTGCTAGCATCAAGGAACATATATAAAATCATATAAAAATATAACCAAGGTAGACAAAGAAGTTATATAAAAGATGTTTGGAAATTCCTGTTACAAACTTCAAGAACTTGTAGAAGGTAGTGAGTAGATAAAATTTTCGTAATTTGTGGAGAATGATCTTGATAAAGGCAATGAGTAACTCTTCCATTGTCATGAGCTTCACCATTCAGAAGGATCATGTTGGTGAATTCTGCAAATGTGTACTCAACCATGCTGCTCTAACACTCACAGGCACATGTGAATGAGGTTCCAGCGCGGTCAGAGAGGTAGGATAGGTGTTAAATGACATCAGCTTATCCAATGTAACCACCCTGCACCATGACCACAATGTTTCATTCCTACCTAGTAAATATGTTTTCAGATTGCTGTAGCATGGAAATGATACCTTTCTGGACTTAGGTTCCTGCTCAGAATACTATATATTCACTCCCCTACACAAGACTTAGAAGTTCGTAATGGGCATTTCAGAACACCATGTGTAACACAATTCAAAAAATCATGGCACATACTTGTAATACATAAAAGGAATTGTTCCAGGGGTAACTGTCCCTCCCACACATCTTCTGTTGGTCCTCCAGCCTTCCTGCCCCCCCCCCCCCTCCCTCCCCCCCCCCCCCCCCCCCCCCCCACACACACACACACCAAGGCAGCTCATGACTCTCGTGAGTTCTTACGTGGTGCACATGGGGACCCAAGCTATTACTGCTCATTTATCCTTTCTGGGCTGCATTTCCTTTCCCGTCACCCTCTCTCCCTGTCTTTGCTCCTTCCCCCCTCTGTGTTCTTACTTACACTGACCTGGATATAAACCTGCTTTCTTGTATTCCTTCTGGTTTTTGTTCCGATTGCTTTTTCTTTCTCGCTATCCATTTTTGGCATTTTTGATCCCCCTTCGGGGTTTGACATCAACTTCTAAATTTTTCCTCCATCCTGTGAGGGCTTGGGCGAGAACTCACTCCCTAGCAACTATGGCATGGATTCCTCTCCTCGCTCCTTTCCCTCTTCCTTTCTTCAGTTGGCCCCATCCCCCTTCCTCCCTGTGTAGTCATAGTCACCCCATGTCATGGTGCAGTTATGTACCCTTTTGGCTGAACCCCCCTGGCAATGCAGGGATCATACTTCTGATACCTGAGCTGTTGCCTCCCTGTGTGTGCATAGGAGTGATTGATTAGGAGTATCATAATTCCCGGCAAAGGCCAGAGCCCTTGCTGTGGGTGGGTGGTGATCACGTGAAGAGCCCTTGATCAGAGTGCGTGGTATCAGTGCAGACGCTTTGTATATGAAGAGCTCCAAAAACCTGGCCATTCCTTTATGGTCATCTCTTTGGTTGGCAATGGATCATTTAATGCTGCTTCTTATGACTCTGCATCCTTCCCTGCCCTGACTACACCCTTGGATGAGGGCTAGGCTATGCGTGAAACACTTTCCCTGCTACTTGGTCTGCACTAGGACTGATAGGTCACTTTGACGGGCACCAAGCCATTATTTTTTTATGGAAAAAATCAAAGTCAAGTTTGGTGAAGTCATTTTTGATAGGGACCTCATCCTTCAAACTAATGGGGATCGCCAGGCCAATCATTTTGTTCGACCTGTTTAGAAAGGTCGTAAGGACAATAGTATCAATATGGTGCTTTTGCTCTGGCATTTGAGTGAGAAGTAGAAGAGTAGAAGGTCAGGGTTACAGTTTATCTGTGTGAGGTGAAGCCACGTGTCTTGCCACACATGAAGTGCCTTCAGTGTTTATGCCCCCTGTGGGTCTGGGAGTTAGAATAGACCAAGGAATTACTGCCTGGTCCAAGAGGTGACTAAAAGGAGTATCACACATTTCGGCATCTATGTGATGGTCACTTGTAGGGATTGACCTCCATCTTTCAAAAATTTTCCAAAGAGCGTGTCAATTGGGTTAGGGCACCTTACATGGTGCATCATGTCCATTGTGCATTGAGATCTTTAGCCCACTTTCTCGTCGTCACATTGCGGTCCCGCCCATTCTTTATCTCTTGGACAAGGACACCTTCCTGGGTGTGTTTTCCACCATGCACTGTCACTTTCTGTGCCAACTCCCGGCAGTGGCAATCCTGCCAGGTGGCCTATACTGCGGCTGGGTGGAGCCTGTGGGGAGGGCCACTGGTAAGAGTGGGTGGCATCAGGGCGGATGACACGCCAGGAAGTGCAGTACATCATCTCTTGCCAGTGGTCTGGGGCCAGCAGTCTCTAAGGACGCAAAGTCTAACTTTAATGCTAAGAAATATGACCCCAAGTTGTTCCCCTCCCGATGTGGTGCTTTAAGTGCTGGAATTTCGACCGTAAGTCTTCCCGCTGTACTTCCAGCCCAACCTGTTGAGACTGAGGAGATCCATCGCATCCCAATTCTCCATGTGTCCCACCTCCCATCTGATTCAACTGTGGAGAGCATCATTCACCTTGCTCGCCAGACTACAGGATTTTTACAGAAAGAGAGGAAAATCATTGAATCTAAGACCCTGGACTGACTGACCTACACTGAGGCTAAAAGGAAATATGAACGCCTACATCCTGTGGCTATGACCTCCTCTTTCACCACTGCTATGAGAACAGTTGTCTTCCCATCAGTTCCTTGCATTCGTCGCCTCTCAGAACCAGAAGACTACATCTGCCCCCTTGATGATGGAGGGCACTTCCCTCCCTGTTGCTCCTGCACCACCCACTTCAGGAACAACACCTTCTCCAACCATTGGGTATATCATTCCCCATTTCTGCGCTGGAGAAGCGTATGTCTTCTTCGGCTCCTCTCGCTAGGAAGGGGTCTCATGGGACACACTCTTCCCAGGTTTCTGCTAGTGGGAAAAATGACAACCACAAGTGGCTGAAGAGCCCAAAAGCAGCTGGTCATAGGGCTTAACACTGATCGTCAGTTTCGGAGACTGATTCAGTGAAGTCCTCCCAGCCAGGGAAACCCAAGAAACAGCACGAGAAGTCGAGAAATAAGGCCCCTAAGAACAAGGAACTTTTGGTGCCACCCACACCACCACTACCTACAAGCTCTGCGTCTGAGGATGGGGTGGAGATTCTGGTGTCCGCTGAGGACGTGGATGTTGCCGGACCCTCAGGCAAAAAGTTGGTGGCAGTAGGTGACCCTGAGGCATAAACTGCCTCATTGAATGTTCCGTGCCTTCCCAGTCTCAAGATGATGTCATCCTCCAGTGGAATTGTAGTAGTTTTCTCCACCGCCTGGCTGAGCTACGGCAACTGTTAAGCTGTACATCTGCTACCTGCATTGCCCTCCAGGAGACCTGTTTCCCAGTAATGCGGAACCCTGCCCTCCATGGCTATAAGGGATATTACAGGAACCGTAGCAACTATAATTGAGTGTCAGATGGAGTTTGTGTCTGTGTCCTAAACTCAGTCTGTAGTGAAACTGTGCCCCTTCAAACACCTCTTGAAGCTGTCACTGTCAGAATACGAGCGACACAAGAAATAACTGTCTGCAATGTATATCTCCCTCAGATGGTGCAGTACCCCAGAATAATTAGCTGCACTGATTGATAAACTACCTAAACCTTTCCTACTTTTGGGAGATTTTAATGCCCATAATCCCTTGTGGGGTGACACCATGCGTACTGGATGAGGCAAAGATGTTGAAACTTTACTGTCTCAGTTCAACCTCTGTCCCTTAAATACTGGGGCCACCACACATTTCAGTGTGGCTCGAGGTTGTTACTCAGCCATTGATTCATCAATTTGCAGCCCAAGACTTCTTCCATCTATTCACTGGAGAGAACTTGACGACTTGTGTTGTAGTGACCACTTCCACAAATTCCTGTCACTGCCCCGGCGTCAGGCCCATGGACACCTGCCAGATGGGCTTTAAACAAGTTGACTCTCCCCCACATGGTAACATCAATGTGATGGTTGAGCAGGTAAGTACCACAATCGTTTCCGCGGCAGAAAATCCGATACCTCGCTCTTTAGGGTTCGCCCGTTGAAAGACAGTCCCATGGTGGTCACCGGAAGTCGCTGAGGCAGTTACAGAGTGTCGGCGAGCTCTACAGCGACACCCTTCCTTAGAGCATCTGATAGCCTTTAAGCTGCTCCATGCCCGTGAAAGACAACTTATAAAATGATGGAAACAGGAGTGTAGGGAGAGGTACGTGTCAACCATTGGCTGCCATATGTCATCTTCCCAAGTCTGGACAAAGATCAGATGTCTTTTTAGGTATCAGACCCCAACACGTGTCCCTGGCATTACCATCAGTGGTGTGCTATGTACCGACACAAACACGATTGCCGAGCACTTTGCTGAGCACTATGCATGAGCCTCTGCATCGGAGAACTACCCCTCAGCCTTTTGCACCCTCAAACAACGGATGGAAAGGAAAGTCCTCTCATTCACTACACACCACAGTGTTCCCTATAACGCCATTTATGGAGTGGGAGCTCCTCAGTGCACTTGCACATTCCCCTGACACAGCTCCTGGGCCATATTAGATCCACAGTCAGATGATTAAACACCTCTCGTCTGACTACAAGGGCCATCTCCTTGTCATCTTCAACCGGATCTGGTGTGATGGCATCTATCCATCGCGATGGTGGGAGAGCATCGTCGTACTGGTTCTCAAACCTGGAAAAAACCCAGTTGAGGTGGATAGCTGTCTGGTTCGTAAGCTGCTGGAACATATGGTGTGTCGGTGGTTGGATTGGGTCCTGGAGTCACGTGGCCTACTGGCTCCATTTCAGGGTGGCTTCCACCAGGGGCGCTCCTTTGAGGCTGCCACCAGAACACCCTTAACCAGATGCCAACACCTTGTTCACGTCTTTTTTTATCTATGCAAAGTATATTACGCCAGCAGGTAACATCATACCCTTGCCACATTACACGAGTAGGGTCTCTGAGGCCCGCTCTCAATTTTTATCCAGAATTTCCTGTCACCCCGTACTTTGCATGTCTAAGTTGGTGCCTCCCATAGTTCCCCCCATATCGAGGAGAATGGGGTTCCGCAGGGCTCTGTATTGAGTGTATCACTATTTTTAGTGGCTGTTAACAGTCTAGCAGCAGCTGTAGGGCCATCTGTCTCATCCTCTCTGAATGCAGATGACTTCTGTATTTCGTAGTGCTCCACCAGTACTAGTGTTGCTGAGCGACACCTGGAGGGAGCCATCCAGAAGCCGCAGTCATGGACACTCGCCCACAGCTTCCAGTTTTCGGCCGCAAAGTCATGTGTTATGCACTTCTGTCAACGTCGTACCGTTCTTCCAGAACCAGAACTTTACCTTAATGGCGATCCATTCACTGTAGCGGAGACATATTGATTCTTAGGACTGGTTCTCGATGCCCCATTGACTTGACTATCTCACCTTCATCAGCCTAAGCGGACGTGCTGGCAGCACCTCAATGCCCTCCGCTGCCTGAGCAACACCAACTGGGGTGCAGATTTCTCTTCTCTGATGCAGCTCTACAGACTCCTTGCTCAATCCCACCTTGACTACGGGAGTCTGGTTTATGGTTCAGTGGCGCCCTCGCAGGGAATCAGTTGTCCTCTGCTGGCTCTGCATTGGCCATGCTTGGGCGACCCATGGTTACCTCCTGCACTGTGAAGACCGGCCTGAGTGTCAGTATGGCACCTGGTTGACAGTGGCACAACTGCTCGCCAGTTACGATGCACACATTCATCGTTCTCCTGAGCATCCAAATTACTGTCTCCTTTTTCTATCCTTGGCAGTTCATTTCTCGCATCGGTGGCCAGGTCAGGGCTAACGATTGCGGCTCGTGTGTGATCCCTTTTTTCTGAACTGGTGTCCTTCCCTTTACCACCTCCCATCCAGGTCCATCTGCATACACCTCCATGGTGTACACCTAGGGCACAGATTCATCTGGACCTTTCGCATGACCCTAAGGACTCAGTTACTCCTGCCGCTCTCTGCTGTCACTTCCACTCTATTCTTGACTTGTCCGGGGCTATGAAGTGGTATACACCGAAAGCTCAATGGCTAATAGTCATGTTGGTTTCACCTATGTCCACAGAGGCCATTTTGAACAGCATTCCTTGCCCGATGGCTGCAGTGTATTCACTACAGAGCTGGTGGCCATCTCTCATGTAGTTCAGTATATCCGTTCATGACCTGGGGAAATGTTTCTTCTGTGTACTGACTCCTTGAGCAGCCTACAAGCTATCGATCAGTGCTACACTTGCCACCCTTTGGTAGCATACATCCAGGAGTCCATCTATGCCCTGGACTGGTCCCGTCGTTCAGTGGTGTTTGTGAGGGCCCCAGGACAAGTCGGCATCCCAGGCAACAAACTTGCCGACAGGCTGGCCAAATAGGCTACACGGAAACCGCTTCTGGAGATGGCATCTCTGACCCTGACCTGGGCTCTGACTTACGCCGTAGGGGTTTTTGGCTTTGAGAGACAGAATGACACACAACAAAATTGCATGTCATTAAGGAGACTATGAATGTGTGGAAGTCTTCCATGCAGGCCTCTTGCAGGGAATCAGTTGTCCTCTGCTGGCTCCGCATTGGCCATGCTTGGGCGACCTACGGTTACCTCCTGCACCGTGAAGACCTGCCTGAGTGTCAGTACGGCGCCTGATTGACAGTGGCCCATATTGTGGCGCACTGTCCCACTTTGACTGCCCAGCAACGAAATCTTGGGTTACCGGACTTGTTGCCACTAATTTTATCTGACAGCATGTCATCGGCTGATTCAGTTTTACGTTTTATTTGTGATTGTGGGTTTTATCGTTTGATCCAAGTTTTAGCACATGCCCTTTCTCCCTCTGTGTCCTCCACCCTAGTGTTTCCAGGGTGGAGGTTTTAATGTGTTGGGGAGTGGCTGGCTTCTCCTTTCTTATTCTCATGTTCAGCCAGCCATGGTAATCTGCTTTGTTGTTTCTGTGGTTTTCTTGTCCCCTTTTGTCTATTTACATGTTTGTTGCCCTTCATCGTTCTTGTGATTTTTCCTTTCATTCTGTTTTGAGTCGTAAGTTATGTTCATTTTATTCTCACACTTGTGGCATTGTTTTATTTGGAACAAGGGATTAATGACCTTGTAGTTTGGTCCCTGTCCTCCTCTTTTAATCCAACTAACCAACCAACCTTCAGTGTTTATGTTTCGGACACACATCTTTCCGCTGTATGGAGGACCATTTGTGGGGTGAATGTGGACACTCCTGTGTTCCACCACCTGTGTGTGTTGTCACAACTGTCAATCGTCATGCTCCAGATTGCCTGGTTGATAAGAAGGAAAAGATGATACAGGAGCAGAAGTTCCTCGATTCTTTATCCTACATTGAGGCTCGTCAGATATGTGATTGTCTTCACCCTGTGTCAACAACATCTAGTATTGCCTCTGTTATGTCCTTTTCCCCTCCTCCCTCCTCCTCACCCCAGTCCTGCCCCTTTCTCCTCTCCCCTTCCCCTACATTTCCCATGCTCTGCCTCTGGGTGCCACTACCCCACTCTGGTGAGAGGGAGTGTCCCCCTTCTTCAGTGCTCGCCAGTGGTGGGGGCTCTGTCCCAGGATTCCTCATCCTGGTGTCTCCCAGGCCAGAGGCCTGCTGCCACAACTCAGCCATGGGACACATAGTCCTTGCACCCTAAGGCCACTTGCTTTTTCTCAGTTCCAGATCGTGCAGAAGCCTGCTCTCTCTCTCTCTCTCTCTCTCTCTCTCTCTCTCTCTCTCTCTCTCTCTCTGGTGCTCCCAGAGGTGCCATCCCCCCCTCCACCGTCTTGCAACCTGAGTCTGACCTCTTATTTATGGATGTGACCCTGTCCTCATTGGTGATGTATGGTAACTTGGTGACGTGGTTGGCTCTGGATGTGACCACATCCTTGTTAGTGATGGATGATAACTTGGTGGTGTGGTTTGCTAGCCCATTCTCCTCCCATTTGGATCCCCAGTCTGTGTTTATTCAATGGAACTGTAATGGATACTACTGTCACTTACCAGAGTTACAATCCCTTGTTTCCTTTTACTCAGCAGCTTGTGCCATTCCAGGAATCTCATTTTACTGACGCTCACTCACCGACCCTTCGTGGGTTCCATACTTTCTTTTGGACCCGGGTTAGTCTTTTAAGGGCTTGCATGTGGTCCATATCGATGTTGTTAGCACATGGATCCTCCTCCATACCTTTTCTGGAGACTAGAAATCTCTTTTCTGGAGACTAGAAATCTACTCTGTAGGAATCAGGATGGGTTTCAAAAAAGACGATCGCATTAAACCCAGCTCACGCTATTCGTCCATGAGACTCAGAGGGCCATAGACACGGGTTCCCAGGCAGATGCCGTGTTTCTTGACTTCACAAGGCGTTCTTGACTTCCGCAAGGTGTTTGGTACATTTCCCCACAGTCGTTTAACGAAAAAAGTTAAAGCATATGGACTATCAGACAAATTGTGTGATTGGATTGAAGACTTCCTAGATAACAGAACACAGCATGTCATTCTCAATGGAGAGAAGTCTTCCGAAGTAAGAGTGATTTCAGATGTGCCACAGGGGAGTGTGTAGGACCATTGCTATTCACAATATACTTTAATGACCTTGTGGATGACATCGGAAGTTCACTGAGGCTTTTTGCGTATGATGCTGTGGTTTATTGAGAGGTTGTAACGAAGGAAAATTGTGCTGAAATTCAGGAGGATCTGCAGCGAATTGACGCATGATGCAGGGAATGGCAATTGAATCTCAATGTAGACAAGTGTAATGTGCTGCGAATACATAGAAAGGAAGATCCCTTATCATTTAGCTACAATGTAGCAGGTCAGCAACTGGAAGCAGTTAATTCCATAAATTAAATGCTGCTCAGCAGTGTGGGATCCGTACCAGATAGGATTGATAGAAGAGATAGAGAAAATCCAACGGAGAGCAGCGCGGTTCGTTAGAGGATCCTTTAGTTATCACGAAAGCGTTACGGAGGTGATAGATAAACTCCAGTGGAAGACTCTGCAGGAGAAACACTCAGTAGCTTGGTACGGGTTTTTGTTGAAGTTTTTGAGAACATACCTTCACCGAGGAGTCAAGCAGTATATTGCTCCCTCCTATGTATATCTCGCGAAGAGACCATGAGGATAAAATCATAATGATTAGAGCCCACACAGAGGCATACCGACAATCCTTCTTTCCACGAACAATACGAGACTGGAATAGAAGGGAGAACTGATAGAGGTACTCAATGTAGCCTCCGCCACACACCGTCAGGTGGCTTGCAGAGTATGGATGTAGATGTAGATTGGGAGCAGGTGCTGTCCAGGTCCACTGAGCCTCTGTGGTCCCCTCAAGGCGCGCTGCACGCTCATGAGATGTGTGATTGTTGAGATGGAACAGTCGTTAGCAGGCAACCTCTGGGGAACCTGCCACATTTCAGTTGTATAAAGCTTACCTAGGCAATTGGGGCTCTGTCTAGGTGAACTTTTATTTCCCTAGCTGCTCGTGGGAACCACCAAGGATCCTTCAGAATCATCTCTTCCTCCTCCAAGCGGAAAGGGTGGGCTGCTGATAAGTACCAACACCCAAGCAAATAAGATGTATTGTGTACCCAGACCTCCAGACTTGAGCTTTACACAGAATCTGTCAGTGTTAAGTAACAGAATGTTTACTGGGGCCAGAATGTGTTTCTTATAATTCAATGGAAAGAATGGAGCTTTGAGAAAGTTTCAACTTTTTACCTACAAAAAGTTTTAGGGAGAATCACTGGAAGCCTCATATCTGCCAAGTGCTTGCAAAACGAGTCCTTTTTGTTAGAAACATCTAATGCCAAACAAGTGATGAACATCCAGAAAGCTCAGTGCCTCGGGGAGTATCCAATAGAAAGTGAACTGCACAACACCTTAAAGTATAACAAAGGTGTTGTGACTTGCAGGGATCTGGTCAACAACGCCTGAGAAGAACTGAAAGCCGAGTGGTCCCAGGAAGGCATCATCGATGTACAGAACATAATGAAATAAGTGAATGGTGATCTTGTGAAATCGGACTCATTTACACTGACTTTCGTGAGCACAAAACTTCCAGAGCACAGTAATACTGGTTTCCTCCGACTCGACATGCAGCCTTATTTTCCTAAGCCGATGCACTGTTTTACATGCCAGTGCTTTGGGCACAAGACCTCAGGTTGTAAGGGAGCAGCCACTTGTGGCAAATGTGGTAAAGCCACCCATGAAGGTGTTGGTTGTGCATTTCCTCCAAAGTGTGAAACTACTCTGGTGATCACTCCATCTGGAGTAGGGACTGCAGTGTCTTTCTGGAAGAAAGGAAGATACAGAAAATCCAAACAACTAAACATATTTCATATGGAGAGGCTAAAAAGATCCATAAGGCCATGCAGCCCCTGAAGTTTGCTACCTCCTTCGCATCTGCTCTTAACAACCAGTTCAGAAGTCCGATACTGCTACCCAAAAGGAGGCTGCTTGTGTCAGCACTAGCACCTGCATTTGCCAGTGGACTTGCGCTGCTGTGATTCCTTCAAAGCCTAATCCCAAAACGTCACCCTGTGTGTGGCAATGCTTTTTCGTCTAGACAGGGGCTCCTCATTGACCTATTCCCTGCAGACCATGACCTGTGCCTTCATCATGATTGTTCATTTCAGTGCCACTGATCTTTCGATTGCTTCTCCTCCTCTTCTTTCTTACTTACACCGATTGCAACACAATGAGCTCTGCAATAGTGACTAGTTTCTGTTGATTCTCATGTTACGTTCACACCTGCTGATGGCCAGGTTACCCCATTGGTATTTCCATCCTGTCGATTGGCCTCTATATACCTCACAGGTTATGTTTATACCTTCTTTGTCAGGTTGTCTGATGAAGTAATTCGCAATCTTTCTGATAATATAATTTGCACCATTGACATGGCTGTTCCCATTTGATGGTCCCTGTTCACTGTTGGCCAGTCCTGTGATGGAGCATGGCCATTGGCACTGCAACCCGTGATCGCTGTCATTCCTTGCAACATCTTAAGTGGCACCTGTCCTCTGCTGGTCTTATTACCTTTAAATGTCTTTATGCCAGAGACCATTACTTAATCAAACAGAACAAGCAAGTTGTTAAGAATGCTTTGTCTCCTCCCTAGGTTTTTCTGTGCTTTCATCATGGGTGTGGACTACACTTCGTACCCTCCAAGGTTGTCAGCAGCAGTCTTCCATTCCTGGCCTAGCCCTTCCAGGTGGTCTTTCTACAGCTCCATCAGTTCTTGTGGAACACATTGCGACACATTTTGCGACTACATTGGCGTCAGCCTTTTAACCAGCCACCTTCCTCCTCTGGAAACAGCACGCTGAAACTTCCTACAAATGGTTTACCCTAGTCAGGTGGACTCCTGCAATGAAGCTTTCTACTGAGTGGGAAATTCTTCTGGCCCTCTCTTCGTCCCACGATTCAGCCCCTGACCTTGATTCCAGTGATAATCAATTGCTTCAACACCTCAGTCCTTCACAACAGTATCTCCTCCAGGTGTTTGACTGTATTTGGCTCCAAGGCATTTTCTGCTCTCAATGGATATACAGTGTTGTGGTTCCTGTATTTAAGCCCGGAAAGGATCCATCATCCATGGATAGTGTCCAGCCAATCAGTGTGACCAGTGTCCCCTGTAAGTTATTTGAACAGATGGGTCCTCGAATCTTGGGACCTTTTATCTCCTTACCAGTGCAACTTTTGGGGGGTGGGGGGGGGGGGGGGGGGCAGGCTGGCTCCAATTGATCATCTGCTTCAATTGGAAACGACAGCTTGGCAAGCCTTTTCTCAGCACCACCTTCTTGTTGCAGTTTTCTTCAGTCTTTTGTCCAAGGCCAACAACACATCTTGGTACTGTCACATCGTACTTACGTTTCATGAATGGGATCTTTGGGGCCCCCTGCAGACTTTTATTCACCAGTTCCTGTCCCATTGGTCTTTCAGAGCCCAGACTGGCACGTTCTCAGCTCTCTGCAGACCCAGGAGAATGGCATTCCACAGGGCTCAATATTAAGTGTCCTTTTACTCATCCCTATTAATGGACTTGTGGCCTCTGTCAGACTTTTGGTCGCCCCTTTTCTGTGTGTGGATGATTTCTGTATTTGAGATAGCTCTCAGTAGGTGGCCTCTGTGGAGCAACATCCCCAGAGTGACATCTAGCACACTTCCACATGGGCACTCTCACATTGTTTTCAGTTCTTCCCCCTCAAGCCGAGGGTGATGCATTTCTGTCGCTGTACTACAGTCCATCCTGATCCGAAGCTTTGTGTCGACACCTGGCACCTGACCATGGGCCTCAGTTTTGTTTTTTGTGTCTTCTTTTTGACAACAAGCTTATTTGTTTGGCCCATATCCACTTTTGGAAGATTGGCTGTTTTCGTAAACTCAAAACTCAATGTTCTTTGCTTCCTTGTCCACACATCTTAGGGCATGCCTCATTTGACTCTAATCTGCCTTTATGGGTCATTAGTTCTGCCTTGTCTGAACTATGTTTGTCAAGTTTCTGGACCAGATTACCCTTCTGTGCTGCTCCTGCAATCTGGTATCTGTTTAGCCACCAATGCCTTTCACACTAACACTGTTGGTAGTCTTCTCTTTGATGCTGGAATCCCTCCACTTTCAGTTCAGTGGCCCCAACCCCTGCTTTCGTATGTCATTGTGACCTCCCCTTCTCTCTTTGCTCCAGTTCTTTCGCTGATCTTTCCTCTTCTTTCTTCCTTCTTTGTACCGTGGCTATATCTCAGTGTTTTCAATGCAGAAACGTAGTGAGAAGGGAGCATGTGAGTGGTGATTCACAATACCGTAGTGCTGCGAGGGAGCCTCACTAGTGCCTCTGGTTTGAGAAGACTCTCTTTTCTTTCAAAACTGTAGTAGCATAGCTAGTACTATCTATGATTCTACTAAACTGAATGAGTTTCAACCTTGAAAGAAGTTTATTAATACCAATTAGCAACTCATCCAATACAGAAGCCGCTCACAGTTAGAGTAATTAGTTTCTGATGTGTGTGTAGGGGCCATTTATACTTGAAAGATCGTTTCAGTAACTCTGTCACTGTCCGTTTATGAGTTGCTAAGCAATGTATCAACAAGCTGACTATGCAATGATTAATATTTGTCCTATCCCGACAGTAAATCACTTCTCGCTTGCTTTAAGCATCTAGGCGATTACTATGCCGTTCATTTAAGTTGTTGATAGTTATTATCAAGCTAATGCCCGTAAATTGTGGTTAATGTTACTGAACCACACACACGACGATAACGCTTGATATCCAGCTGCGTATCTTAAACTCGGCGCCGATATTTGAGAATTTGCGCATGATTTGTTTGCACCAAAGTCAGGCTGTAGTTCCCCAGAATAATTTTTAAATCAACTCCTGGTTGGAAATTAACAATTCCATGCCCATTCGTGAAAGTTACAGAAGATCTGCACTCGACGACTACTTGATCGCGCACTCGAGCAACGCGGAAGTTTTTGTTCTTACAAAGAAAAAACATATCGTGCATAATGCAACAAGGTTATTTGCTATGTCCAAACATATTTATATCTATCTCATTAAAACTCATTACCTATTAAATGTTATACATAATTAAATTCTTTACTCTGTAAATAATCAATAAAATTTAGAAATGAATTGTATGTATTAAAAAAAATCTCAAGTTGGTATGATGTCACAGGTGGGCCTCAAACACTCCATTGCTTTACCATTTTGTATTCTGCCCAATCTACGGGAGTTGCAGAATGCTATTGTTTTTTACTCTGATGGCTTAAAATCAGTTGATCACGTGAGATGTGCCTTCATGTCTTCTGTTGTCAGAGAACACCATCTCCTGCCTGCCATGTGTGGGATGTTTACTGCAGAAGTGATGGCCATATATTGGGTCCTCTGCTTCATTAAATGGACCTCCCTCACTCGAATTTTGTTATACTCAGTGTGTGGCCTTCAGGCTATAACTCTGTTTGTCCTACCACTCTTTGCCATCCACAACCTTCTCACTGATCTTGGCGATGCTGCTTATTCAGTTGATTTACTCCGGATTCCCGGCCACTTAGGTATCCCAGGTAATGAATGAGCTCGCTGAATTACTGTCGGGGGGAGGGGGGTGCAGCCACCAACATCCCCCTCACCCTCACATACACACACCCTCTCCCGCCGTTCTCTGTGACCCCTCCAGGGATGTACAGGGTGATTCAAAAAGAATACCACAACTTTAAAAATGTGTATATAATGAAAGAAACATAATATAACCTTCTGTTATACATCATTACAAAGAGTATTTAAAAAGGTTTTTTTCACTCAAAAATAAGTTCAGAGATGTTCAATATGGCCCCCTCCAGACACTCGAGCAATATCAACCCGATACTCCGACTCGTTCCACACTCTCTGTAGCATATCAGGCGTAACAGTTTGGATAGCTGCTGTTATTTCTCGTTTCAAATCATCAATGGTGGCTGGGAGAGGTAGCTGAAACACCATATCCTTAATATACCCCCATAAGAAAAAATCGCAGGGGGTAAGATCAGGGCTTCATGGAGGCCAGTGATGAAGTGCTCTGTCACGGGCTGCCTGGCGGCCAATCCATCGCCTCGGGTAGTTGACGTTCAGGTAGTTATGGACAGATAAGTCCCAATGTGGTGGCGCTCCATCCTGCTGAAATATGAATTGTTGTGCTTCTTGTTCGAGCTGAGGGAACAGCCAATTCTCTAACATCTCCAGATACTGTAGTCCAGTTACAGTAGCACCTTCGAAGAAAAAGGGACCAAAAACTTTATTGGCTGAAATGGCACAGAAAACGTTCACCTTAGGCGAGTCACGTTCATACTGAGTTGTTTCCTGCGGATTCTCAGTGCCCCATATACAGACATTGTGATGGTTGACTTTCCCATTAGTGTGGAAAGTTGCTTCATCACTAAACACAATCTTTGAAATGTAAGATTCATCTATTTCCATTTGAGCAAGGATAAAATCACAGAAATCGATTCTTTTAATCTTATCAGCTGCAGACAGTGCTTGAACCAATTTCAGACGATAAGGTTTCATAACTAACCTCTTTTCGTAGGACTCTCCATACAGTTGATTGTGGAATTTGCAGCTCTCTGCTAGCTCTGCGAGTCGATTTTCCTGAGCTGCGAACAAATACTTGCTGAATGCGTGCTACATTTTCATCACACATTCTCGGCCGTCCAGACCTTTTCCCTTTGCACAAACACCCATTCTCTGTAAACTGTTTATACCAACGTTTAATACACCACCTATCAGGAGGTTTAACACCATACTTCGTTTGAAATGCACGCTGAACAACTGTCGTCGATTCACTTCTGCCATACTCAATAACACAAAAATCTTTCTGTTGAGCAGTCGCCATCTTAGCATCAACTGACACCTAGTCAACAGCGCTTCAAGCGAACAAATGTACAACTAAATGAAACTTTATAGCTCCCTTAATTTGCCGACAGATAGTGCTTAGCTCTGCCTTTTATCGTTGCAGAGTTTTAAATTCCTAAAGTTGTGGTATTCTTTTTGAATCGCCCTGTATTTATGGCCTTACATTAAATTCCTTTATTGTCAATGGTAGTTATCCCTCTGCCTCTCCCAGCAAGAATCTACCGTACTCTGCTGTTCTCATATCAGCCATACTAGGTTAACCCATGGGTTTTTACTCTGTAATGAGTTTCTGTCCCCTCCCCCTTCTTTTGTAGTTGCAGACACCTCCCCCCCCCCCCACCCCCACCCCCCTTCTCATGGTTATCCTAGTGTTGCTGGGCTGCACCCCACTTTTGATCCTTCACACTAAATACACTCTCCCGCCTTCCTTGTTCCGGGTGATAGAGGATGACCCTCACATGGTTACATCTGTTCTCAGTTTTCTTCGTAAGAGCGGTTTGTCTTCCAGTCAAGGTTTAAGTACCTGAATTTCCCTGCAGAATTGGAGTCCCTCTGCTTGTGTTGGTATTGGTTATGGAGACTTTGACTTGCCTTCACATCGGGCAGGTTCTGCCCCCGCCACTCCTCTTTTCCTATGTTCTTTCGGGTTTTTTGAGCCGTTTTGTTTCCACTTGTCTTGTATCTGCTTCCCCTGGTGTTGTCCACGTTGTGTAGTGATCATGGTATGGTATGATGTAGGGATTATGAACGGCCAGCCGCAGTGCTGGTACCATCTCTGGGGTATTCCTGCTCTCACTGTTTCCCTGTCTCGACCCCTCTCATTCCAAGTATTTTCCATCGCTGCCCACTACTTTCTCCCATCTTCCGGGCAGTGTACGAACACCGCACTGAAAAAATTGTTCATCTTTTGAAGCAATCCACAAATCAATCCAATTTGTGACTTCTTCATGAGATCGGAAGTGTTGGTCAGCCAGGCCCTGCGCCATTGATCTAAACAGGTGGTAGAGGGAGCATGGTGTAGAGAATACGGCAGCTGGGGTAGGACTTCCCATTTTAATGTTTTCAAGTACGTTTTGACCTCTTTTGCAACGTGGGATCGGGTCAAGCGTTGTGCTTGAAAATTACTTTATTGTGCCTCTCGTTGTATTGTGGCCATTTGTCTTTTAATACTCTGCTCAAATGCATTAATTGCATTGGATAATGAGCACCTGTGATTGTTTCACTTGGTTTTAACACCTCATAGTACATGACGCTGAGCTGGTCCCACCAAATGCAGAACATGATCTTGGAGCTGTGAGTATTCGGTTTGGCCGTCGATGTTAAAACAAGGCCAGGTTATCCCCATAATTTTTTGCATTTAGGATTATCATAATGAACCCATTTCTCATGCCCGGTCACAATGCAATGCAGAAATCCCTTCTGTTTTTGCCTCTGAAGCAACTGTTCTTAAACACACAAACGCTGTTCAATGTCTCTTGGTTTCAGCTCACACGGGACCCAAGTTCCTTCTTTCTGAATCATGCCCATAGCCTTGAGATATTTTGAAATAGCTTTCTGTGTCACTCCCACTAATTGTGCCAATTATTCTTGAGTTTGACGCGTGTCTTCACTCAGCAATGTCTCCAATTCTGCGCCTTTGAAAACATTCTCTCTTCCATCACTATGCGGGTGTGTGACGTTAGAATTACCATTCTTGAAATGTTTAAACCACTCATGATGCGTTCTTTCACTGATAGTGTCCTTACCATATGTACTTGAGAGCATTCGATGAGTCTCAGCCACTGTTTTCTTCATATGAAACAAAACAGAAACAATTCCCACAAATGATGAGATTTAGGCTCGTAAACTGACATTTTCAATCAAGAACAGCTTTATGATGCAGACACAAATCGACTAATGTTTGGATGAGGTTATGTTGACCGAGGTCCAAGCTAACTGCCTGACATCTGCGATCTGTTTCTTTCGACCGCTACTTACCGTTGTCGCTACCTATCAGCAAATGGTGGAAGCAAAGTTGTACACCTTGTATGTACAAATAAGAAATTAATGTAGTCTTACTAGAATCTAGGATAAAGACAGTATTTGCAACAAAAGTCGCATCTTGAGCTGTAAATCCTGGGTTGTTTCATTCAGGCTACCTATTTCCACTGTACTATCAATCTTTTAAGAGTGAACTTAATATGTATTATATGTTGTTACAGGTACATTTACATTGTGCTGCAAGCAGGTTTCTGTGTGTGGTTGTCTTGTTATTCCTTCATCATTTTTGTGTCTTGCAACTGTGAAGCATATGTAAATTTTTAATCTCAACTTCACTTACGATATTTATAAAACTGCAAGGATACAGAATGGCTAGCCAATACTCACCCATCATCTCTATAAAATTTTATTTGAATATAATTAAGACAATAAAAACAGGTATCTGTCTAACTTTCGGAATAATAAAAAGCACGAAAAGTACTCCATCTGGATAATTGTAATGCGTACCTGTAAGACTGTACTTCTGTTCAGTACATGAATAGATCAGTGACAGTTTATGTGTAGCTTCAAAGCTAAGTATACTGACATCGAAAACTTAAGGAGAAAAATAACTTTCGCGTGATGTGACACTGCCAAGTAACATAGCTCATTGAAACCCATATCATGAATAGAAAGAATAGCTTCAGTATAGTACAGAACATAACTGAATGAAACACTCAATGAGCAGACAGAAATGACACATTTGTGCAAAGACAATAATTACACTGAAGCCATAAACTTTTGATAGTACCCTGGAGATTTGCAAAAAGTGGGACAAGGGCGGCAATGCATTATCTCTGCAATAAGTTCACACTCGGGCCACCAGGGTTTGTAATGAGTTTATAATGGTCCTCCACTTCCGGTTAATTAGGATTTTTAAATGACAAGTGCATATAAAATGCCTTTTTCTTTTGGAAAGGTATCTGTTCTGAAGATAAGTGCAGACACAGTTACAACCAAATCGTTACCGCATGACTATTTTTGATTGAAAGACAGTTTGACAACAAAAGGTAGAATAAGAAATAATTTGTGTATTTTGTAATAAATAAACTGAATCTATTATAACACACACACACACACACACACACACACACACACATACACATTCACGCAAATGCAACTCCCATACACATGATCACTGTCTCTGGTGGCCAAAAGCTTACATTGTTCAATATTGCAAAAACTATTGTGCGGTACTAAGAAAAGTTATCAAAAAGTCCAGAAGCATGTGTATCATGTCTGAGATCAGTAACTATGATGATAAAATTAAAGCAATTTGGAATATTATTGAAAGGGAAACAGGGCAACCAAGAGCACAGGAAGACTTTAGTGCCATAAAACTGAATGACAAGTGTACTAACAAACAATTAGAAATTGAAAATATTTTCAATAATCATTTTTTAAATGTTGTGGAGAAAATAGGATCTAGATCTTCACTAGAAGAGGCAAGGCTACTAATAGAAGAGGCCATACCTGTGCAGTTTGAAACAACTGTAATTCCACCAGCCTCTCCCTCTGAAATCAGTAAAATAATAAACTCACTGAAAAGTAAAAGCTCTCACGGAATTGATGGCATTTCCAGCAAGGTACTTAAAGCTTGTTCCCCACAGATAAGTAGGATTCTCAGCCACGTATGTAATAGCTCTTTGGAGTAGGGTGTTTTCCCCGATAGACTGAAATATGCCATTGTAAAACCTTTGCATAAAAAGGGGGATATGTCGGATGTCAACAACTACCGCCCAATCTCTCTTCTAACAGCTCTATCAAAAAATTTTGAGAAACTAATGTATTCAAGAGTAGCCTCCCATATTTGTAAAAATAAAGTACTAACAAAATGTCTGTTTGGTTTTCAGAAAGGCTTTTCAACAGAAAATGCTATATACACTTTCGCTGATCAAATATTAAATGCTCTGAATAACCGGACGTCACCCATTGGTATTTTTTGTGATCTCTCAAAGGCCTTTGATTGTGTGAATCATGGAATTCTTTTAGATAAGCTAAATCATTATGGTTTGAGTGGGGCAGTGCACAAATGGTTTAATTCATACTTAACTGGAAGAAAGCAGAAAGATGAAATAAGTGGTTCGTGTAATGTTAAAACAACAGCTGATTCCTCAAACTGGGGGCTATCAAGTACGGGGTCCCACAGGGTTCGGTCTTAGGTTCTTTACTGTTCTTGATATACATCAATGACTTACCATTCCACATTGATGGAGATGCAAAGTTAGTTCTTTTTGCTGATGATACAAGTATAGTAATAACATCCAAAAACCAAGAACTAAGTGATGTAATTGTAAATGATGTTTTTCACCAAATTATTAAGTGGTTCTCAGCAAACGGACTCTCTTTAAATTTTGGTAAAACACAGTATATACAGTTCCCTACAGTAAATGGCACAACTCCAGTAATAAATATAGACTTTGAACAGAAGTCTGTAGCTAAGGTAGAATTTTCAAAATTTTTAGGTGTGTCCATTGATGAGAGGTTAAACTGGAAGCAACACATTGATGGTCTGCTGAAACGTATGCTATTAGGGTGATTGCAAATTTTGGTGATAAGAATCTCAGTAAATTAGCTTTCACTACTTTCGTATGGCATCATATTCTGGGATAATTCATTGTTGAGTAGAAAAGTATTCATTGCTCAAAAATGTGTAACCAGAATAATTGCTGGAGCCCACACATGGTCATCCTGCAGATATCTATTTAAGGATCTAGGGATCCTCACAGTAACCACACAGTATATATATACACTTATGAAATTTGTTGTTAATAATCCAACCCAGTTCAAAAGTAATAGCAGTGTGCATAGCTATAACACCAGGAGAAAGGATGATGCAGGGTTAAATCTGACTTTCTACATCTACATCTACATCCGTACTCCGCAAGCCACCTGACGGTGTGTGGCGGAGGGTACCCTGAGTACCTCTATCGGTTCTCCCTTCTATTCCAGTCTCGTATTGTACGTGGAAAGAAGGATTGTCGGTATGCTTCTGTGTGGGCTCTAATCTCTCTGATTTTATCCTCATGGTCTCTTCGCGAGATATACGTAGGAGGGAGCAATATACTGCTTGACTCTTCGGTGAAGGTATGTTCTCGAAACTTTAACAAAAGCCCGTACCGAGCTACTGAGCGTCTCTCCTGCAGAGTCTTCCACTGGAGTTTATCTATCATCTCCGTAACACTTTCGCAATTACTAAATGATCCTGTAACGAAGCGCACTGCTCTCCGTTGGATCTTCTCTATCTCTTCTATCAACCCTACCTGGTGCGGATCCCACACTGCTGAGCAGTATTCAAGCATTGGGCGAACAAGTGTACTGTAACCTACTTCCTTTGTTGTCGGATTGCATTTCCTTAGGATTCTTCCAATGAATCTCAGTCTGGCATCTGCTTTACCGATGATCAACTTTATATGATCATTCCATTTTAAATCACTCCTAATGCGTACTCCCAGATAATTTATGGAATTAACTGCTTCCAGTTGCTGACCTGCTATTTTGTAGCTAAATGATAAGGGACCTATCTTTCTATGTATTCGCATCACATTACACTTCGCTACATTGAGATTCAATTGCCATTCCGTGCACCATGCGTCAATTCGCTGCAGATCCTCCTGCATTTCAGTACAATTTTCCATTGTTGCAACCTCTCGATACACCACAGCATCATCTGCAAAAAGCCTCAGTGAACTTCCGATGTCATCCACCAGGTCATTTATGTATATTGTGAACAGCAACGGTCCTATGACACTCCCCTGCGGCACACCTGAAATCACTCTTACTTCGGAAGACTTCTCTCCATTGAGAATGACGTGCTGCGTTCTGTTATCTAGGAACTCCTCAATCCAATCACACAATTGATCTGATAGTCCGTATGCTCTTACTTTGTTCATTAAACGACTGTGGGGAACTGTGTCAAACGCCTTGCGGAAGTCAAGAAACACGGCATCTACCTGTGAACCCGTGTCTATGGCCCTCTGAGTCTCGTGGACGAATAGCGCGAGCTGGGTTTCACACGATCGTCTTTTTCGAAACCCATGCTGATTCCTACAGAGTAGATTTCTAGTCTCCAGAAAAGACATTATACTCGAACATAATACGTATTCCAAAATTCTACAACTGATCGACGTTAGAGATATAGGTCTATAGTTCTGCACATCTGTTCGACGTCCCTTCTTGAGAACGGGAATGACCTGTGCCCTTTTCCAATCCTTTGGAACGCTTCGCTCTTCTAGAGACCTACGGTACACCGCTGCAAGAAGGGGGGCAAGTTCCTTCGCGTACTCTGCCACAGAAAGGCGTAAATTATGCTGCCACAAAAGTCTTTGGTCACCTACCAAACAGCATCAAAAGCCTGGCAGATAGCCAACTAACATTTAAAAATAAATTAAATAACTTCTAGATGACAACTCCTTCTACTCATTTGCTGAATTTTTAGATATAAATTAAGGGAAAAAAACTTGAACATTAGTGTCATGCAATATTTTGTGTAATGTAATATCTTGTACAGACATCTTTTATTAACCTGACACGTTCCACATCATTACGAAGTGTTGTATTCCTGATCTATGGAATAAGTATTAATCTAATCTAATCTAAGCTGGCCGGGGTGGCCGAGAGGTTCTAGGCACTACAGTCTAGAACCGCGTACCCCTACGGTCGCAGGTTCGAATCCTGCCTGGGGCATGGATGTGTGTGATGTCCTTAGGTTAGTTAGGTTTAAGTAATTCTAAGTTCTAGGGGACTGATGACCTTAGAAGTCAAGTCCCATAGTGCTCAGAGCCATTTGAACCATTTTTTAAAATCTAATCTAATCTTTCACTTTTGCCAGCTTTCTCAAAAATATTTGAAAAGGTTGTGTTCAAGCATCTCCTTAAGCATCTGACTGCAAATAATGTATTGTCCAAGTCACAGTTTGGATTTCTTAAGGGTTCTGATATAGAGAAAGCTATTTACACTTACAGTGAGAATGTACTTAAATTTATTAGATATTAAATTAGAGGCTACTGGCATTTTCTGCGACCTGTCAAAAGCCTATGACTGCGTGAACCATAGCATTCTCTTAAATAAATTAGAATATTATGGTGTCACCGGCAATGCTGCGAAATGGTTTGAGTCTTATCTGTCTAACAGGAAACAAAGGATGTTGTTGTGAAACATGTGTGCAGTAAGCAGTCTGTCTTCATCTGACTGGGAATTAATTACATGTGGTGTTCCTAATGGGTCATCTTGGGTCCATTGCCTTTTCTTGTCTACATTAATGACTCGTCATCTGTTACACTGCCAGATGCTACGTTTGTTTTGTTTGCAGATGATACAAACATTGCAATAAGTAGCAAGTCAAGTGCAGATTTAGAAATAGCTGCTAATCAAATTTTCACGGACATTAATAAATGGTTTAAAGTTTATTCACGGGACTGATGACTTTTCCAGTCTGGTCCCTTCAACCCCACAAACCAACCCAAAGTTAATTCACAGTCATTAAACTTTGAGAAGACCCACTATATGCAGTTCAGAACCTGTAAGAGATTTCCTTCCAGCATGTGTATAATATACGAAGACATGCAGATCAAAGAGGTTGGCAGTGGTTACATTTCTGGGATTACAACTCGATAATAAATTGAGTTGGGAACGGCATACCACAGAATTACTTAGGTGCCTAAACAAATCTGGATTTGCAGTGAGAATGATGTCAGATGTAGGAGATGAAAATATAAAACAAAACTTGAATACTTTACTTACTTTCATTTTATGATGTCATATGGGACCATATTCTGGGGTATCTAATCAAACCGAGCAAAAGTTTTTAGGGAGAAAAAGCATGTGATAAGAATCATTTGTGGTGTAAATTCAAGAAAATCATATAGAAACCTGTTCAAGGAACTTCGTGTACTAACCATTGCGTCTCAGAATATTTATTCCTTAATGAAATTTGTTGCAAGTAATACATCTCTATTTCCAACCAATAGCTCAAAACATAGTATCAATACCAGGAATAAGAGCAATCTACATAAAGACCTAAAATCAGTCACCTTGATCCAAAAAGGGGTCCAATATTCAGGGACATACATTTTCAATAAATGGCCAGCAATCATTAAAAACTTGTTTTCAGATAAAGCACGATTTAAATAGAGTTTTAAAGACTTCTTGACAGGCAACTCCTTGTACTCTATAGATTAATATCTTAACTGAGATTGTTAAGCCAGCTAAAGTAAAAATGTCTGTTAGATTTTGGTTTTGACAGCACTTGATCACAACAGTCAAGATAGGTATTTTGTGTATGATAAAGTTATTAATAGTGCGTAACAGTGTTTCATTCTGACAGCCTGTTAATTATGTAAATATTAGCTGGTCCAGTTTACCGCATTGTATTCACCTATTTCGACAGACTCCTGATAAATGATCAGGGTAGTAAGTATTATATTAAAATGTTTTATGTTTTTATGTTATCCTTTCTGACATGTTCCACACCCAAGAGAATCATCTCATTTTTTGGGTCTATGGAACGAAAACTGAATCTAATCTAATCTTTCTTTGATGAGTTGCTGCTGGTAATGCAAGTCATTATTCTCCAGTAATGTATGGCAACAGCTCTTCTTGAGTATTAATTCATCTCAATGTCAATGTGCTGTGACCATTTGCTACCACATAGTATGCCTGAATGTATATTGCAATTTATTCCGCATCTGCACTTCACCACTTGATGCTAGCAACACACTCTCCACTGACTATCTTGCCTGACTCCATGCTTACACACCAGTGACAATACTTCTTACTTCAAACATGTTCTTTGATTCTATACAATAGCAAACTTCCTTGACTACGACAATGTTTTTACCACATCGTAATTACAGAATTCATTGTTTAATTAGTTTGTTTGAATTAATTCTTTGGCATTTAAATACATGACAAGATTAATAAAATAATAAAAGCTACATACGACAGATCATATCAAAGTTACAGTATGATTGTAGCATTAATTACGCAAAAATTTATTAGGCACTGTGTTGTTATATTTTGTGTTCTTGTCGTAGGCTGTTCCATTCCTCCACCAGTGTGGATGATTGTTGGTGCATCTGATCGTGCTGCAAATATAACTCCCCATTGAATCCCACATGTGCTCAATTGGATTCCATACTGAAGTTCATGATTTTCACTGCAGTGGGCAGTTTTTAATGGTAATTTCTCTCATCATCATCATCATCATCATCATCATCATCATCATTTAAGACTGATTATGCCTTTCAGCGTTCAGTCTGGAGCATAGCCCCCTTATAAAATTCCTCCATGATGCCCTATTCAGTGCTAACATTGGTGCCTTTTCTGATGTTAAACCTATTACTTCAAAATCATTCTTAACCGAATCCAGGTACCTTCTCCTTGGTGTGCTCCGACTCCTCCTACCCTCTACTACTGAAAACATGAGTCTCTTGGGTAACCTTGCCTCTCCCATGCATGTAACATGACCCCACCATCTAAGCCTGTTCGCCCTGACTGCTACATCTATAGAGTTCATTCTCCGTTTTTCTTTGATTTCCTCATTGTGGACATTCTCCTGCCATTGTTCCCATCTACTAGTACCTGCAATCATCCTAGCTAATTTCATATCCGTTACCTCAACCTTGTTGATAAGGTAACCTGAATCCACCCAGCTTTCGCTCCCATACAACAAAGTTGGTCGAAAGATTGAACGGTGCACAGATAACTTAGTCTTGGTACTGACTTCCTTCTTGCAGAAGAGAGTAGATCGTAGCTGAGCGCTCACTGCATTAGCTTTGCTACACCTTGCTTCCAGTTCTTTCACTATGTTGCCATCCTGTGAGAATATGCATCCTAAGTACTTGAAACCGTCCACCTGTTCTAGCTTTGTTCCTCCTATTTGGCACTCAATCCGTTTATATTTCTTTCCCACTGACATTACTATTGTTTTGGAGATGCTAATCTTCATACCATAGTCCTTACATTTCTGATCTAGCTCTGAAATATTACTTTGCAAACTTTCAATCAAATCTGCCATCACAACTAAGTCATCAGCATATGCAAGACTGCTTATTTTGTGTTCACATATCTTGATCTCACCCAGCCAGTCTATTGTTTTCAACATATGATCCATAAATAATATAAACAACAGTGGAGACAGGTTGCAGCCTTGTCTTACCCCCGAAACTACTCTGAACCATGAACTAAATTTACCATCAACTCTAACTGCTGCCTGACTATCCATGTAAAGACCTTTAATTGCTTGCAAAAGTTTGCCTCCTATTCTATAATCTTGTAGAACAGACAATAACTTCCTCCTAGGGACCCGGTCATATGCCTTTTCTAGATCTATAAAGCATAGATACAATTCCCTGTTCCACTCATAACACATCTCCATTATTTGCCATAAGCTAAAGATCTGGTCCTGACAACCTCCAAGCGGCCTAAACCCACGCTGATTTTCATCCAATTGGTCCTCAACTAATACTCGCACTTTTCTTTGAACAATACCTGAGAAGATTTTATCCACAATGCTGATTAAAGAGATACCTCTGTAGTTGTTACAATCTTTCCTGTTTCCATGTTTAAAGATTGGTGTGATTACTGCTTTTGTCTAGTCTGATGGAACCTGTCCCCACTTCCAGGCCATTTCATTATCCTGTGTAACCATTTAAGACCTGACATTCCACTGTATTTGATGATTTCCGACTTAATTTCATCCACCCCAGCTGCTTTATTGCACTGCATTCTATTGACCATTTTCTCCAGTTCCTCAAATGTGATCCTATTTCCATCATCATTCCTATCCCATTCTACCTCGAAATCTGAAACATTACTGATCGTATTTTCACCTACATTGAGCAACTCTTCAAAATATTCCCTCCATCTGCCCAAGCACCCACAGGATTCACCAGCAGTTTTCCTGATCTGTCCAAAATACTTGTCATTTCCTTCTTACCTCCCTTTCGAAGACTGCTAATTACATTCCAGAATGGTTTTCCAGCAGCTTGACCCATATTCTCCATCCTGTTTCCAAAGTCTTCACAAGATTTCTTCTTGGATAATGCAATTATCTGTTTGGCTTTGTTTCTTTCTTCAACATAACTTTCTCTGTCTACCTGACTTCTAGTATGTAGCTATTTTTGATACGCCTTCTTTTTCCTTTTACAGGCTGCCTTGACTGTGTCATTCCACCAAGCTGTTTGCTTCATCCTACTTTTACACTCTACTGTTCCAAGAAATACTTTAGCCACTTCCAGTACTGTGTCCCTGTACCTTGTCCATTCCTTTTCCAACGACTGTAATTGACTACATTCAACTAACTGGCACCTTTCTGAGATCGCTGTTATGTACTTGTGCCTGATTTCCTTATCCTGAAGTTTCTCCACTCTTATCCTCCTACATATGGACCTGACCTTCTGCACTTTCGGCCTCACAATCCCAATTTCGCTGCAGATTAAATAATGATCAGTGTCATCAAAGAATCCCCGGAATACACGTGTGTCCCTCACAGCCTTCCTGAATTCCTGATCTGTTATTATATAGTCAATGACAGATCTGGTTCCCCTGCGCCTTACCAAGTATACCGGTGAATGTTCTTATGTTTAAAAAAAGGAGTTTGTGATTACTAAGCCCATACTGGCACATAAATCCAAGAGTTGTTTCCGTTTCTGTTGGCCTCCATATCCTCTCCAAATTTACCCATCACCTTTTCATACCCTTCTGTTCAATTTCCAATCCTGGCGTTAAAATCACCCATGAGCAGAACACTGTCCTTGTCCTTTACTCTAACAACTACATCACTGAGTGCCTCATAAAAACTATCCATCTTATCTTTATCTGTCCCTTCACAATGCGAATATACTGACACAATCCTAGTTTTCTTGCTGTCAAATCTATCCACATCAGTCGTTCATTTACATACCTTATTGCAACTACGCTGGGTTCCATTTCTTTCCTGATGTAAAGCCCTACACCCCATTGTGCTATTCCTGCTTTGACTCCTGACAGGTAGACCTTGTATTCTCCCACTTCCTCTTCTTTCTCACCCCTTGCCCGAATGTCACTAACAGCTAAAACGTCCAGCCCCATCTTACTTGCAGCCTCTGCCAGCTCTACCTTCTTCTCAGTGTAGCCCCCATTGATATTAATAGCTCCCCATCTCATTACCATTTGTTTGCCAGGTCGTATCTTAGGAGTCCCTGCTTTGTCAGTTAGAGGTGGGACTCCGTCACCTCCAAAGGTCCGAAGCATTTTGCTCTGATTGTTGCCAGCATCATATTTAAAGTACCGGGGAAGCAGGTTGCTAGCCTTACTTGCTCCGAGTCCCATTGGGTTTTACTCCTAATGGTTGAGGGACTAACTGGTGGATTTGGTAGTCTTTGCCGTATGAGCACAAAGGTGACCACGATTCAGAATATGCCCGATATGCCCAGCCTTATTCCAAAGTAGCTGGTATCCCGACTGTCGGGACTACTTACTTGGCCACTCATACTTTGCCCATGGTTCATGAACTAGGACATGACTGCAGGAACCCACACCATGAACCAATTTCTCTGACATTTTAAATTACTCATGAGGCTGCAAATGCATGCAGGGGACAACACCAGTAGGCAATCCCCACTGCTGTGGGCTGTGTGCATTTGCAGCCACAGGACTGATTGAAAATGGCAGAGGAGCAACCATTTACAGCTGTCCACTATAGTGGATGCTATGTGCCATAGGCTTACTTTGTGGGGAATGGACAGGCCAGTCCAGTCACTGAATATCCTCTCATTACAAGAGCTGCTTCACTTGTGTAGGCTGATGTAGTTGCGCATTGTTGTCCATAAAAATGAGGTCAGGACTGAATGCATCCCTGAAAAGATATAAATGGGGAACAATAATGTTGATCAGTCAGTGTACCATGTTCAAAAACTTGGATATCAATATGCCCATGCAACATTATACCTTCCCCCACCATAACACCTGGACGACCATTGTCATGTTCGACAATGTTCCTGGGTGCATCACATACCTTCAGATGTCTGAGAGGTGGTAGTGTGTAATGCACACAGGATCATTTTCAAACATGACTGTTTTGGTGGTCCAGGTGTTATGGTGTGAGGAGGAATAATGTTGGATGAATGTACGACAACCATGTCTTTGAACATGGTACAGTCACCAGTCAGCTTTATTGTGACACTGTATACATTTTCCGTTCTTGTCTTTTCAGGGATGCATTTGGTCAAGACTTCATTTTTATGGTTGAAAATACAGAGCCCCATCAAAATGTGTGGGTGAGAAAACTCTTGGAATGAGAGGATATTTAGTGAATGCATTGGCCTTTCTGTTCCAACTTAAGGTCCATTGAGCGCATGTGAGATTCACTTGGGAGACATATTGCAGTGTGACTATGTAGGCATTCCTGGCATAATAGCTGATAATATTCTTTTTGGACCTCCAGCCGGATCTTGAAGTCATCTTGCCACACTATTTCTGCAATCCACCTGGCCACCATCTTCAGGTGAGTAACCTGTTGCACAAACTCGCCAGAACTCAATTCTGCAGCAGCTCCTTTACACTCTACAAAAGGCCAAAAACACATGCAAAAGAAATCATGATCACTGCCCTCTAGCTCAAGTGAATATAATAGCGCCCCCAATTGTGGAAGCTGGAGAAATCGATAAATTGTTATCAAAAACCATACTAATGGCTGAATCAGAGACCATTGTTTTTTAGTATTTAAATAAGATTTGGAACCCTGTTTTATCAGAAATTAAAAAAAACAATGGTCTTTGATTGACCCATCAGAATAGTCTTTGATAATGGTTTACTGATTTCACCAGCTTCCACCACTTCAGCACTTTATGGTTACGTCAGTAGAGGGCAGTTATGACGATTTCTTTGCACATTGGCTGTTGGCTTTCTGCAGTTTATTAAGGAGCCACTGCCCACAATCTGAATTTAGTTACAGCGTGCTCATGCAACAGATTATCGCATGAAGATGGCGGCCAAGTGAGCCGCAGAAATATTGTAGCTAGATGAACTTCAGGATCCAGCTGCAGACCCAAGAAGAATATTATCAGATTGCAGTATGTCCAAAAGTGCTAACAGCCCTCCAGCAGTTGTCAACCATGCTAGTGGAGAAATGAAACTGCATACCACAAGAACTCCATACACCCCTTGTGCCCAGAATGGGAGCATGTTTAAGAGCATGCGTTGCTGTCTGTGGTGACCACATACTCTCCAGGGTACCATCATAAATCATGAAATCGTGGTTTTTTCAGTGTTATTATTGTCTTTGAATAAAAGTGTCATTTCTGTTCATCTCATTTTTCGTATTTATTTCAGATGCCTTCTGTACTGTACTGTAGTAGTTATTTTTATGTATTGTCCAAGTTTCATTGAGCGATATTACTTGGCAATGACAAGCATGCAAAAGTTACTTTCATCCTCAAGTTTTGCACAGCAGCGTATAACGATACTACCTCCCCAACCGCGTACATACACACACCTGTTTGAATGTTTACATGTTCTATGAAATGTTATATCATCTCAGTGATTATTATTAAATGTGGTTTAGCAATGCAGAGTCATCTTGGCTACGACTGACAGCTGGCTGTGCACTCTTGAAAATGTCTACTGATCCTGCTGTGTGGAAGAAAGTCTCAATACTTCACATGGCTACAATCAGTTCTCTCATACTTGTGAGTATGCCTTTTAATCATTTCTTTCATTAAGATGTCCCATTTCTAGGGAATAAGTTCCTGAAAAAGCACCAGCCAACAGCAGATAACACCTTTGTTCTTACCAAATTGGTAAATTACATTACAGAATATGAAAGGAAGATTGTCTTGCATTGTGATCATACCTTTGTATGATAGTGTGGTTTTTAAAGTAATGTAGAGCATAGGAATGTAGTTCAAGCATAGGTAAGTTATGTGTGGTTTTATGTTACGTGAGATATGAAGCAGAACTAATAGAAAGGCCAGGAAGTTTTGTAGAATCTTCAGATTGAAATATTCACTAGTTAATGTGAAAAGTATGTTATGAGGAATCCTGATAACTGGGTGATATTTTATGGTGACTAATTATATATACAAAGGAATGGATTATACATGCAAAGGAATGAAACAGTTTTACACAATCAAGGTTGGTATTTAGTTGGAGGTTCGAGTCCTCCCTCGGGCATGGGTGTTTGTGTTTGTCCTTAGGATAATTTAGGTTAAGTAGTGTGTAAGCTTAGGGACTGATGACCTTAGCAGTTAAGTCCCACACATCTGTATTTAGTCATTAAATTGTGAGACAGAGCTGCTGACTGGTACTTACTCTCAAGGTATGAAATTCATAGTATTACCAACAAACACAGTAAAAGTACATGGCCCTGTCCTGTTAGTTTCATCCTCAGGTGATGGAACAGATAGAATGGGGAAGGTAGGTTAGGTCACTCAGATCCCAAGATGACAGGGGACTTGCCTATTGTAAGGGCAAGAGCTATCTTAGTTCTCACAAGAGATAGCTACCTCTTATCCTGGAGTCTTAGTGACCTACTCTACCCTGTTTTTTACAACCCCCTGGGAGGAATTGTAGTTATTATAGTGTCATGTTTTTAATTATGTGGGCAGTACTAAATATTTTGCTCCCTAAGACATGTACAGACCAGAAATTCTGTCCCACAATTTAATAGTTTTCTTGCTTGAGTTTTCATTTTGAATAATTAACAAAACATACCACATGTGTATATGAGACCGTTGTGCTGGAAACATCATTGTTTTGACATACACAGTATTCTAAGTAAGAGCAAAATATGCAAAAATTGTACATCATAAAACTGCAAATTCTGATGATGCAGGCTATAGTACACTTGTAGCAGTGTTCAAACATTATTCCTGTCGTAATAAGAATAAATAACAATAACAAGAATAATAATAATAATTATTTATGTGCCCACAGTAGCTTAGTGGTTGGGGTATTATCATTTTCCGAATATTTAACATTAATGAAAGCAAACAACAAATGTTGTTGTTGTTGTTGTGGTCTTCAATCCTGAGACTGGTTTGATGCAGCTCTCCATGCCACTCTATCCTGTGCAAGCTTCTTCATATTCCAGTACCCACTGCAGCCCACATCCTTCTGAATCTGCTTAGTGTATTCATCTCTTGGTCTCCCTCTACGATTTTTACCCTCCACGCTGCCCTCCAATACTAAATTGGTGATCCCTTGATACATCAGAACATGTCCTACCAACCGATCCCTTCTTCTAGTCAAGTTCTGCCACAAACTTCTCTTCTCCCCAATCCTATTCATTACTTCCTCATTAGTTATGTCATCTACCCATCTAATCTTGAGCATTCTTCTGTAGCACCACATTTCGAAAGCTTCTATTCTCTTCTTGTCTAAACTATTTATCGTCCATGTTTCACTTCCATACATGCCTACACTCCATACAAACACTTTCTGAAAAGGCTTCCTGACTCTTAAATCTATACTCTATGTTAACAAATTTCTCTTCTTCAGAAACGCTTTCCTTGCCATTGCCAGTCTACATTTTATATCCTCTCTACTTCGACCATCATCAGTTATTTTGCTCCCCAAATAGCAAAACTCCTTTACTACTTTAAGTGTCTCATTTCCTAATCTAATTCCCTCAGCATCACCCAACTTAATTCGACTACATTCCAGTATCCTCGTTTTGCTTTTGTTGATGTTCATCTTATATACTCCTCTCAAGACACTGTCCATTCCCTTCAACTGCTCTTCCAAGTCCTTTTCTGTCTCTGACAGAATTACGATGTCATCGGCGAACCTCAAAGTTTTTATTTCTTCTCCGTGGATTTTAATACCTACTCCGAAATTTTCTTTTGTTTCCTTCACTGCTTGTTCAATATACAAATTAAATAACATCGGGGACAGGCTACAACCCTGCCTTACTCACTCACTGCTTCCCTTTCATGCCCCTCGACTCTTATAACTGCCATCTGGTTTCTGTACAAATTGTAAATAGCCCTTCGCTCCCTGTATTTTACCCCTGCCACCTTTAGAATTTGAAAGAGAGTATTCCAGTCAACATTGTCAAAAGCTTTCTCTAAGTCTCTAAGTCTACAAATGCTAGAAACGTAGGTTTGCCTTTCATTAATCTTTCTTCTAAGATAAGTCGTAAGGTCAGTATTGCCTCACGTGTCCCAGTATTTCTACGGAATCCAAACTGATCTTCCCCAAGGTCAGCTTCTACTAGTTTTTCCATTCGTCTGTAAAGAATTCGTATTAGTATTTTGCAGCTGTGGCTTATTAAACTGATTGTTCGGTAATTTTCACATCTGTCAACACCTGCTTTCTTTGGGATTGGAATAATTATATACTTCTTGAAGTCTGAGGGTATTTTGCCTGTAAACAACAAATATAACATATAAATAGAAATGCACAAGTTAGATGTTTGTTAATAAATATTTACCACTTTTAATATAGTAGAAGTGAGTATATATTAAAATAGTACCATAGATAATAAGGTTTAGATATCTTTAATTGTAGTCAATAACTGTTTAAATTTGTCTTTAACAGAAGTTGCATGCAGTTGCTTTATATCATTAGGTAACCTGTTAAAGAAATGTCTTCCAGTTGCAAATGTGCTGTCATCTGTAGCTCTTTAATTTCTCGGGTTCATGTGATGATCATTTCTAGTTTGTGTATTTTAATAATGAACATCTCTATTCATTTTGCAATTTTCTACATTCTCATTTACAGACATACACAGTTAGTACATTATGTTTGATGAAATTGTCCCTGCAGGACTGTCACTTTCTTCTAAAGCTCGAATACCCTATTCATGTATGCTGTGCCGCATCCAAATATCAGTTATATATTGCAAATCTGATTTGTAGTAGATTAGTTTTACCATAAAAGTTATTATAGTTATGAGACATATTAATTAACAAATGCTGTAGCCAATCTTTTCACATATTTATTTATTTTTGTTTGGACCAGTAAATCATGTTTAGTATTTTGATTATACGTAGTATATAGGACATGTCAGGGGTAACAACTGATATACTTTTACAGTAGATATTAACTGAGAGTACATGATCAACAGAATCAAAGTAAATAACAAAATAAACTCATATAATTAATAATATTTTGTGTACCAGGATTATTTATTATGATATTCCAAAAATACAGAGTAGAAGCAGTACTCAAGCAAGAACTGTTTCTATGAGGGAGGGCATGCTGAAATTTTAGTGTCTCCAAATGTTTTACTGTGTGGTATTGCATGTCATGCATGTTACTCAATTGACTTTCACACTTCACTGGTGCAAGTTGCAACCCTCTATCGCTAGAGGGCTCTGAATTGAAACTTGTAACATGGTGGTGTCCGAGAGAAACTGAAAGTGGAATTCGAAGAGTTTGTCCAAGCATGGCGCACATTCTTCTTCAGAATGACAGTGCCAGACCACACACAAGTGCTATGACATCTGCAACAATCTGATGCCTCAGGTTCGCTGTAGTTTATCATCATCTATACAGTCCCATTTGATTTCCATCTGTTCCCAAAACTTGAAAAACACCTTTGAGGACTCCACTTTGTTAGTGACGAAGTGGTGCAGTTATGGCTAAGGATGTGGCTCCATTGACAAAAATAAGAGATTCTACAGTGATGTTAACAATAAATTGGTCTTTTGTTCTTCACAGGGTGTCTATGGTGAGAAACAGATAAGTAGACATGAAGAATAAAGATGTAGAATGTTAGTAAAGTTTTATTTAAAAAGCTTCAAGAGTTTTCACATAAAACTTCTGAGGCATTATTTTTCAGCATTGTCTTGTACTTTAAAAGTGTTTAATGCTGATATGCATTTTAAGTAAGAATGCACATGTTTATACAACATAGCTGTAATGTGATGCACTTCTCTTTTCCATATGTTTTTAATTACTGTGTTTCATGTAGGTTAAGCATATGCCAGTTTTGTATGAGTTAAAATCATAGTTATGTTCAAAGATACTTTCTTTTTTGAGGATGCTCCCTTTTGTAAAGATAAGTATTTTATATACATACAAACAAGGCAGAGGCAGTATTTTCTGGCTCTTAAAAAGGAGTCTACAGGAATCCCTGCATTTAGCTTGCTTTATAACTTTGATAATCTTTCTTTGTGTTGCAAATGTATACTTTTTAAATTGTGGAATATCCCCAAAACCGATTCTGTACATTAGTAGCAACTGTATACTGCTGTAGTATATTGTGCCAATGAAGAGCAGCTTGTATTTTGAGAGAGAATTCTAATGGCATACATAATTATATTCAGTATTTTTGTTTAGACTGTTAAGGTGCAACTCTTACTTCGTATCTTCCTAAATATGTATGTGTACAAGTTTTGCATGACTTATGTCTGAGACATTTTTTCCTTCAATGGTGAAAACAAGATTTGCAAGATGGAATTTTGTCTGGCGTGAAAGTTAACTGCCACAGTTTTTTTTTCTGAATTTATGATGAGCCTGTTGGTCCAGCCTCACTTTGCTGAACTTCGCATAACTGATGTTGCAATTCTTAAGCTTCTCCCCACTGTGTGATCTAATTTGAATGTTAATGTCATCTACTGTAGTTCTGTCACTGATTTTGTCAGCCAGTGTCATTTACAAACAGCAGAAATAGGACAGTTCCCAAACTGACCTTCGTGGGTGTCCATGCTGGATTTTTTTTGAATTCTTTCCCCATTACTGTAAAAACTAGAAATCCCGTGAAATTCAGTGAGTTTGTTTTTAATCCATTGATGATCATTGAGGTAAGACTGGATCCACCTTTTCGACTGACCTCTAATTCCTTAATTATTATTTAACTTGTGTAAGAGAATATCATAATCAGTAACATCAAAGGTTTTATTAACACTTTGCCATCTGCACATCCCATACAAATCTATTCGATTGGTGCCGGCAGCGCTAATTCGGATTACTTGGCTTGTTGCCAGCCGTTCTTGAATTATTGGGAGATTATAAATTGTTAAGTTTTACTAATCTCATCGTTAGTTCTCACAAGTTCTCAACCCTGTTCCCTTACTTTAATGAAATAAAAATTCGTGAAATCAGAGACTCTCGTGTTCTGTATTGACATATTGACATGTACTGAGTGCATTAAGTAATGCGCAGTTAAAGAGGTACATGTATATCTTTTTTGACCATTTTGTAATTTTTCTGTATGTAGGGTAATAACTCAAATAATGGTCTGCCCAATACACTCCTTTCATGTATTTGTTGTAGTCTAATACACTCTCAGGATTTTTTATTGTGTTAATTGGTTTTTCTGCATTTTCTTCGAGTGTCAGTCAAAGTGGCATTATGTATTGTAGAGATCATTCGTACCATTTTAGTTTTCCAAGCTCTCCATACCTGTGCAAGTACTTCACCTTTCCATTGATGACAATCTTCAAACATATTGACTTTTGCATCCTTTAATTTTTCCGGAAATCCTCTGTTTTGCTGTATCGTTCCATAAACTGGAATTTTCTTTTCAAGTAACTTCTCTGCAAGTTCTACACTGTTATAATAATTATCCATGTAGAGGTGATGCCACTTTCGATAAGATGATGTTAGTAGTTACATCGCTGTTTTTGCTAAAGGCTGTCCAGCACTGGAATATATCTTGAATGAGGAAATGTATACCTGTACTCGAATCACGCAGCATTAGAATGACTCTGCCATATTTCGTAATTTTCGACAGATTGCAAACTCTAAATTACAGTCATTGGAAAAGGAATGGACAAGGTACAGGGACACAGTACTAGAAGTGGCTAAAGAATGTCTTGGAACAGTAGTGTGTAAAAGTAGGATGAAGCAAACAGTCAAGGCAGCCTGTAAAAGGAAAAAGAAGGCGTATCAAAAATAGCTACATACTAGAAGTCAGGTAGACAGAGAAAGTTATGTTGAAGAAAGAAACAAAGCCAAACAGATAATTGCATTATCCAAGAAGAAATCTTGGGAAGACTTTGGAAACAGGATGGAGACTATGGGTCAAGCTGCTGGAAAACCAGTCTGGAGTGTAATTAGCAGTCTTCGAAAGGGAGGTAAGATGGAAATGACAAGTATTTTGGACAGGTCAGGAAAACTGCTGGTGAATCCTGTGGATGCCTTGGGCAGATGGAGGGAATATTTTGAAGAGTTGCTCAATGTAGGTGAAAATACGATCAGTAATGTTTCAGATTTCGAGGTAGAATGGGATAGGAATGATGATGGAAATAGGATCACATTTGAGGAACTGGAGAAAATGGTCAATAGATTGCAGTGCAGTAAAGCTGCTGGGGTGGATGAAATTAAGTCGGAACTCATCAAATACAGTGGAACATCAGGTCTTAAATGGCTACACAGGATAATTAAAATGGCGTGGGAGTCGGGACAAGTTCCATCAGACTGGACAAAAGCAGTAATCACACCAATTTTTAAACATGGAAACAGAAAAGATTGTAACAACTACAGAGGTATCTCTTTAATCAGCGTTGTGGATAAAATCTTCTCAGGTATTGTTGAAAGGAAAGTGCGAGTATTAGTTGAGGACCAATTGGATGAAAATCAGTGTGGGTTTAGGCCTCTTAGAGGTTGTCAGGACCAGGTCTTTAGCTTACGGCAAATAATGGAGTAGTGTTATGAGTCGAACAGGGAACTGTATCTGTGCTTTATAGATCTAGAAAAGGCATATGACCGGGTTCCTAGGAGGAAGTTATTGTCTGTTCTACGAGATTGTGGAATAGGAGGCAAACTTTTGCAAGCAATTAAAGGTCTTTACATGGATAGTCAGGCAGCAGTTAGAGTTGATGGTAAATTTAGTTCATGGTTCAGAGTAGTTTCGGGGGTAAGACAAGGCTGCAACCTGTCTCCACTGTTGTTCATATTATTTATGGATCATATGTTGAAAACAATAGACTGGCTGGGTGAGATCAAGATATGTGAACACAAAATAAGCAGTCTTGCATATGCGGATGACTTAGTTGTGATGGCAGATTTGATTGAAAGTTTGCAAAGTAATATTTCAGAGCTAGATCAGAAATGTAAGGACTATGTTATGAAGATTAGCATCTCCAAAACAAAAGTAATGTCAGTGGGAAAGAAATATAAACGGATTGAGTGCCAAATAGGAGGAACAAAGCTAGAACAGGTGGACGGTTTCAAGTACTTAGGATGCATATTCTCACAGGATGGCAACATAGTGAAAGAACTGGAAGCAAGGTGTAGCAAAGCTAATGCAGTGAGCGCTCAGCTACGATCTACTCTCTTCTGCAAGAAGGAAGTCAGTACCAAGACTAAGTTATCTGTGCACCGTTCAATCTTTCGACCAACTTTGTTGTATGGGAGCAAAAGCTGGGTGGATTCAGGTTACCTTATCAACAAGGTTGAGGTTACGGATATGAAAGTAGCTAGGATGATTGCAGGTACTAGTAGATGGGAATAATGGCAGGAGGGTGTCCACAATGAGGAAATCAAAGAAAAACTGGGAATGAACTCTGTAGATGCAGCAGTCAGGGCGAACAGGCTTAGATGGTGGGGTCATGTTACACACATGGGAAAAGCAAGGGTACCCAAGAGACTCATGTTTTCAGCAGTAGAGTGTAGGAGGAGTCGGGGCAGACCAAGGAGAAGGTACCTGGATTCGGTTAAGAATGATTTTGAAGTAATAGGTTTAACATCAGAAAAGGCACCAATGTTAGCACTGAATAGGGCATCGTGGAGGAATTTTATAAGGGGGCTATGCTCCAGACTGAACACTGAAAGGCATAATCAGTCTTAAATGATGATGATGATGATGGAGATGTAAACTTTAAAATTTAACCATCCATGCCACGGTATCATTCCTTCATCAATTGAGATGTTTTGACTTAGTGTAAAAGTTTCTTTAAACTTTTTGGAAAAATAGTCAATTATGAATTGCACTTTGAAAAGCCAGTCTGTATTATCCAAGCCAGTCTGTATTATCCATTTTATTGTTGTTGGATAAATGTAAAAATGATAATATTTGTCTGAATTGGTTGCTGGACATCGTTTTGCAAAATATCGGCATGTCTGTCAGTGGATTCGTTGACCAACAATCGATCCTTACTTTTTTTACAATTCCTATAAGGATACCAAGCCAAACCATTTTCTAAGTTAGTGTCCTTTAACATTGACAAATTTGGCGTTTTTGTTATCCAGTTTGATTCTATTGCAATTTTGACTGTAGTAGTTGTTGGTTTCGTTGCTAATATATTCAAATACATCATCCCCAATACATAATTCTATGATATTCTCGATGCTCTGTGTATCTTTGGGCAAAATGTTTGGGCCCGGAGATCCAGGAACAGTAGTGGACCTAAGAATGAGCCTTGGGAAACCCGATACATAATTTCTCCCCATTCAAAATTATGTTCCCAGACTACTTAGTACAACTTTACGCATTCTTTTGGTTAGAAATGACATCCATTGGTCAACTATACCATCAGTCCCATAAAACTTCAATTTATTTAGGAAAATACTGTGATTCACAGAGTCATGTCATAGATCGGTTGCAGAAAGTACCAGCTGGTTCTATTTTATTATTTAATTGTGAGGAACATGTAAATGGCATTCTCAGGAAGCCGGCCGCTGTGGCCGAGCGGTTCTAGGCACTTCAGCCCGGAACCGCGCAACTGCTACTGTCGCAGGTTCGAATCCTGCTTAGGGCATGGATGTGTGTGATGTCCTTGGGTTATTTAAGTTTAAGTAGTTCTGAGTTTTAGGGGACTGATGACATTAGATGTTAAGTCCCATAGTGCTCAGAGCCATTTTGCATTCTGAGGAGAACAGTGCTGAAACCCAAACTATGATTTGATGAGGATATTGCTATATCTGAGAGGGGCTGGATACCAGCCACACTAGAGTTGGGCAACAGAACCGACTGAAGGGTGGACCTGACACAACAAGAGAAAGTCCATAAGAACCAATGCAGCAGTGAAGTGTCACGAACTTTCAACACTACATTGTCAACAGGTCGATTAAAAGCCACAATACAAATTCCAAATCAAGACCAAAAATGAAAACCAATACCAATGCGAAGCTGTTGATGAGTAGTCAGTAGTACAGTGGAGATAGTAATGAACACTATCAGACGTAGTACACAACTGATGGAGTCGTCTAGGTGGGGTGGTATTTATACTGGCCACAAGGGACAATATTGGATGGTGTATATGCATAATGAGACAGTGACGCACTTACGAGGTGAGTGCAGCACTGCAACACCACTGCCTTCTATAATCCGTCAAGGTCCATTTGCTCCGGTGAGCTTTCAACTTCCACACAGCCCAATACCAGGTCCCTCCCCCCCAAAAAACATATCTGCTACTGGAAATACCATGGAGGTGCTGTGGAAGGTGGAATGAAGGTATAGGCAAAGGTACAGTCTCGTCAGCTGTAGGCTGTGGGGTGGAAGTATGAGTGGCAGTATCCTCCAGAACAGCACTGGAGATGGGCATCCCAGGGGAACCACGGATCAACAGTGAGCCAGAGGGCAAACCAGAAGGTGGTAGAAGAGGTGGCTGTGGAGGGGATGCTTGTGTCCAAGGCTGAAGCTGGTTGTGGAGAAAGGGCTAGAGCCCTTTCTGCGTTTGGACCAACTTGTCACTTGTGGGTGGACACTACTGTCGCTGGTGTCCATGCACGAGCATTCACATGGGAATGTGCCCACACTACCATGCCAGGGGTGTTACGCCAGGAGGAAAGCGAGTGAGGTTCCAACAGCAACGGTGTAAGGAGATGAAGCAAAGTCTGAGGCTGACGACCATACAGGACTTCGCAGGGCTATGATTGTCAATCGGTGTGGTGCAATACATGCTCAGAAACAAAGTGAAGACCACTGTAGTGGTGGAGGATTTGATGACCTTGTTTAGCTGCTTCTTAAAAGTCAGTTTCACCGTTGGAGGAAGGGTGGAATGGAGGGCTACACATGTGTTTGATGCCATTAGTGGCACAGAAGTCCTGAAGGCATAGGCTGTGAACTGTGGACCATTGTCAGAGAACAATGTGTGAGGCATCCCCTTGATGGCCAAAATTTGGGCTAAGGTCGTAAGAGTGGCCCTGGCCGAGGTGCATGCCTTGTGCATGACATAGGGGTACTTTAAATAAGCAACCACGTAGAACACAAGAATGGGCATGTAATATCGAGATGGATGCAGTCCCAAGGGAGACAAGGAGTAGGGCAGGGGGAAAGGACTAAGGGGGCGCTGCCTGGTGCTGGGTGCGTACTGCACAACTATGGACCATCTTTTCAATGTTGCCATTTATCCTGGGCCAGTACACAAGGCGGCATGCCATTGTCTTCACGCAAGACATGTTCCAGTGACCCAGGTGCAGTAAAATCAATACCCAACAATTCAGTTCCATTAGAATAACTGCTTAATCTGTGCCTCCATCTCAGTATCCAAAAGGTGATGTCATTCACAGCCAAGAGTCTCTGAGAAAGCTGCTTCCCAGTGCAGAGCTCTGTTGTCAATCTTTGAGTGAGATAACGGGGCCAGCCATGGATAAATAAAGAAGGACCTGTCGCAGGGCAGGGTCCCGTTGCATTGCAGCAGCAACACACGTGGCCTTAAGGGAAAAACAGTCCAACTTATGTTGTAGTTCAGCATTGATGTGGAAGTAGAGATCCCCTGTTGGTCGAAACCAGAGTCCAGGCCAGCTGGTAGGTGGGATAGTGAGTCAGCATTAGAACGCTGGGCTCTCAGCTTGTACGAGGTAGTATAATTGTAGGCACTGAGAAACAACGCCAGCACTGGAGGCGTTAGCCTGTTCATTCTGGGAGGCTGGAATGCAGCCAGAATAATGCCACCAATGGCTTGTGATCTGTAATTAGAGAGAACTACATTCCAAAGAGGTAGACATGAAATTTCTTGACTGTGAACACTATTGTCAAGGTGTCTTTTTCTGTCTGGGAACAGTTGGGCTATGCTGGGATCAGGGCCTTGGATGCATATGTGGTACACTGTTTGGAACCAACCCCATCCCTGTGTTCCGAGACCACTCCGTTATCATAGGTGGACACTTCGGCTGCCACAACCAATGGGCAATTGGAAGAAAAGGGCATGAAGCAGGGTGCAGATGTCAGCATGGTTTTCAGTTTTTGGCAAAATAAACATCTATTCTTTTTATGGAGGGTTAGACATATAAATTTAGAAGTTTGCCTCCCTAACATACGTGAATATGAAATTTGATTACAAAAAAAAGTTACAGATAATAAAATAATAATAAAAAAGGATAAATATTTATTCTGTATAATTAGAGCTGTCTGCTGACAAACTTCATTCTGCAAAGACTTCAACAGCTTTTTCCAAAATAGTCTGCTTGTTTTCTTCTTTTTGATTTAGTTAAGCTTTCAGCAACTGATACTTTTATTTGGGAAGCAATGCCATTTTATGCTGGTGGACAGAGTACTTATCTGATTTAAGGTGTTCCTCATAATTATTTTTTCCCCACCCTGTTCAGTTATTACAAAATTTGCAGAAGAATCTGTAGCATATAAGCTCTGGTTAGTATATTCCTGAGCCCTTTTGTGAGCTGTGTGCCCCATAGTTGAGAATGCTACAGATAGAACTGACAGTCAGAGTTGGAAGTGGAGCCAAAAGTGGCTCTATTTGCACTTTACAGGAAGATTCTCGATGTGGTCACTGTGGTGCAAACAATACAACATAACAGGTGGGTGCGAATATAAAGAAATGTGTCCCTGCAGAAGCAGAATTGACACATGTTGCTGATCCCTTCTGATGTTGTGAGAGTTGAACTCGAACCATGTGAAGGATCAGGATTAGTCTTCTTGCTTGTTTCAAAACAAGAAAAGAAAATAACAACCTATGCACAATACAATGCAAAGTGGAGTACACAAAACATTTGGTAATGGCTACTGTGCAATTGCTTGCTGGTGTTGTCAACATCATAGAGTTCTTCAGGCCCAACCTCTGCTGGTATCTTATGCAACCATAGTGTGAAACACATCACACTTGAAACGGCTACATTATTGTGTCTGGAATTCTGCCTTGAACCAACTTTTGCTAGCAGACAAATGTACATGTTTCTTTGTTTTGAGATGTTAAGTTCTACAACTGAGTCCTATATTGCCATTCATGGCGAGTACTTATATAGGGACCATTCAAGTGCCCAATGTTTGACTTGAACCAGAGTGCAGTTTACGAGCACACTGATACATCATTGCTCCAATGCATACAGATCGCACACTTTAACTTGGCCTCTGAGTAGAGGATTCTGGCAGCTGAAGCTGCGATTGGCTCACAGTGCACTGGCTGTTGGGACAAGCTTTGCCTCTTTTCCCAGGGGAGCCAGGTTACACCTTAGAATGATGTGTGATGGGTTAATGCTTCTCGGAAGTGGCATGGAGATAAGCTTTACTTGAATGTTTGAGTAATTGAGTCACTAGAAGGGCTAAGTAAAGCCTCTTCCCTCATTATTGTAAATAATATTAACAATCATTTACTACATGAATCAGCTGTATTCACAATGTTGTTCATATCCCATCATTTACTGACAATTCCAGTCCCATCTTTCTCTTACGATTTTAAGACAATATAAATTTTAATTTTAAGCTTGCTTCAAAATTAACTGTAAAGTGAGCCTACCTGAACTGTCAGAAAACTATCACACACTAACGTCTTCATAACACAATGTATCTATGGACACTTATCTGTATTATACAAATATTAATTCAGAGCAGATGTGCAAAGATGGAGGCAAAAATCCTGAAAATTGTGAGAAACTGATACAGAAACAAATAATGAATAAGAGAAAATTTGCCGTCATTAATTTCCAGTGTTTTTACAACTAGACATCCCATAGCGAAATGATAATACTCTGGCTATTCATTATTCTATAATGTTTTGTGGTTGTTAGTTTATTAATGGAAAAGTCCAATTTTGAGTCATTGACTGTATCTTAGCTTTTCAGCCGCTATAGTGCTGTAGCTAAGTATTCATAGTGCAGAAACCTGTGACTGGGTATTGAATCAAGTCTGCTGTGAGATTTATGATTGATATTGGAAATTGTATTTCACACGGAAAATTACAGGGTATATCTCCTACTATACTGACTAACAGGCAGGTAAGGAGAGTTGATTCCTTGAACTGTAAGGGTGAAGGGCTTCATTTTTGTCCACAATCTGTTCCAACAGTTACTCCACACAACACTTTTCCAAATCCACGATGCAGTCAACATTCAGGTAAGTTAGAAATTTGTTTAATATATTATCAACAGATGAAACAAAATTCATTTTAGTGTTGTCCATGAAGTCATATACAAGGTGACAATTATTGAACTATATGAAATGAAATTGTCATAACTTTTAAACAGTTTGCTTTAGGACGTTCAAACTGCACGGTTGGCAATGGAGTAAGACAGGAATTAGTATGCACATGCATGGTTTGATATGGATGAGTTCATCAAAAAGCAAAATTGGCGCATTTTGGGGACTGAGAATCTTCAGTTTGTGATTGAAATGTCTGCGCACCACACAGTGACCTGTTGGGGATGAACAATGTCCAGTCAGAGAACAATCAGTGTGATATTCCTTGATGGCACATTGACTACCAAACAAAATATGTGAAGGTTTTGGAAGATGATTTCATCTCCATTATCCAAAGTGACCCCAATTTTGACAAGATATGATTCATGCAAGACAGAGCTCGACACCATTGAAGCAGGAGAATTTCTGATGTCAGGAAGCTCCCCGGGGGGCCATACTCTGGCTCTGGGGTACACAGAGGCCACTGGCATGAGCTTCAATTGGCCGCCATATTCTCCGGATCTGAACACTTGTGACTCCTTTCTGTGGGTCTGTATTAAAGACAAGGTGTACATCAGTAACCCCAAAAGCATTGCTGAGCTGCAAAGCGCTATTCAGGAGGTCATCGACAGCATCAATGTTCCAACACTTCAGCTGGTCATGCAGAATTTCACTATTCGTATGCGCCACATCATCGCCAATGATGGCAGGCATATCAAACATATCATAACCTAAATCTTAATCACTGTAGTGATGTTTACATATTGAATAAAGTGTGTGCACACCATAGTTACATTTCTTTCATATAGTTCTCTAATTTTCACCCCGTTTAAACACAGGTGGTGTGATGATGCCAGTAACCGTGTGTTTGTAAAGAATAGGCTGAAATTCATGTTCAGTTTCCCAAGCCTTCACTGGATCCCCTAATTATTTCTGGTGAGTGATTTGATTATTTCTTCTTCTGTCTCACATTCCATACCCTCCCCAAAATCTATTTGGGTGCACTAGTGTTTTATTTTAAGTGATGTTGATCTCCACAGGAAGGTAGACTCTAACCTGCAGTAATTTCCTTTTTGTTTTCGGGATCCATATTACTTGCCATAGAGATGATCAATGTTGATACTTACATTTTAAATGTGAATTTTTTCTGTGAAGCTATAAATTAGTCTAATATAATAAGTAATTTTATCAACTATCACTTTATGTTACAGGATGAAAATGAGAATGTCTGTGTGCAGTTTGTTAGAAAGTTATGTCATCATCTCACTAACGAGAACTTCCCTGTTGATTTCTTTGCTTTCTTTTCTTTGGTTGGCATGGAGAAACGACAACATCTTAGAGATAAATTTGAAGATTATTTCCATGACTGTGTGAAAGCAAAGTGGGCAGAGATTGGCAAGATTTGTGGGAAATCTATAGGTAAGTTCAGGAGTTACATCAGAATGTAATAGTTTATTAGTTATAAACCAATGCGTTCACCAGGCTGAAGTCAAAAAAGCAACTATATTTCAAATGAGAGTGTATTTGTGGTGATATTATTAAGTTCGGCTAACATCCATTAAATACTTCATATCCTATTTTACAGTGTAGTTAGTTACTAACTTTATACGCTTCATAGGTATAATGATACTTACATGTACCATGATACCTGTTAAGGACAAATATACACTGAATTGAAGATTTTTGTTGTAAATTAGAAACCTTCACTCACCACTTTTGGATAAGACTGGAAAGTCTATCTGGAAGCTATTTTTATTTTATATGTTATGATGATATGAAGTTATGAATACGAACACGAATCCTTTACAGAAGAATGGGAAAACTGTTAGAAGCAGACCTCGGGAAAGATCAATTTGGATTCAGGAGAAATGTAGGAACAGGCAAGACAATACTGACCCTACAACTTCCCATAAGATATGGGTTAAGGAAAGGCAAACCTACATTTCTAGCATTTGTAGACTTAGAGAAAGCTTTTGACAGTGTTGATGGGATAAAATGTAGGGAACAAAAGGCTGTTTACAATCTGTACAGAAACCAGATAGCAGTTATAACAGTTAAGGGCATGAAGCAAAGGGGAATCAATGCATGAGAAGGGGGTGAGACAGGGTTGTTGCCTATCCCTGATGTTATTTAATCAGTATATTGAGTAAGCAGTAAAGGACACAAAAGTAAAATTTGTGGTACGAATTAAAGTCCTAGGAGAAGAAATAAAAACTTTGAAGTTTGCCATTGACATTGTAATTCTGTCAGCGACAGCAAATGACTTGGAAGAGCAGTTGAATGGCATTGACAGTGTCTTGAAAAGAGGATATAAGATGAATGTCAACAAAAGCAAAATGAGGATAATGAAATGTACTCCAATTAAATCAAGTAATGCTGACAGAATTAGATCAGGAGACACTTAAAGTAGTAGATGAGTTTTACTATCTGGAAAGCAAAATAACTAATGATGGTTGAAGTAGGGAGGATATAAATGTAGACTGGCAGTGGCAAGAAAAGCGTTTCTGAAGAAGAGAAATTTGTTAACATCAGGTATAGATTTAAGTGTCAGGAAGCCCTTTGTGAAAGTATTTGCATGGAGTGTAGCCATTACAGAAGTGAAACATGGATGATGAACAGTGTAGAAAAGAATAGAAGAGAAGCTTTTGAGATGTGGTGCTACAGAAAAATGCTGAAGATTAGATGGTTAGATCATATAACTAATGAGGAGGTACTGAATAGAATTGAGGAGAAGAGAAATTTGTGGTACAACCTGACTAGAAGAAGGGATCAGTTGGTAGGACACATTCTGAGGCATCAAGGGGTCACCAGTTAAGTACTGTAGAGAAGCATGGGTAGTAAAAATAGTAGAGGTAGACCAAGAGATGAGTACAGTAAGCAGATTCAGGGGGGATGGAGGTTGCAGCAGTTACTTGGAGATGAACAGGCTTACACAGGATAGAGTAGCATAGAGAGCTGCATCAAACAGTCTCAGGACTGAAGACCACAACAACAACAGCAACATGAAATGTACAACAATTGATCTGAAACTGACACACATTGTTTCAGATAAATGCCCTTGCATATACTTATGCTAATTGTTAGATTATGAAATTTCTGCCCCTGTAACAGTTTTTCTTATAGCATCGGATTTAATTAACTCAAACTTTCTCCATAACCATGTTTCTGTATTTCTTTTATTCATTCATTTCTATTGCTAAAATTACACTGTGGTATGAGGGAGGAACAGTACTGAATGCAGCTATGAAAAAGCATGTCAGTGGTGTGTGCCAGGAGAAATGGAAAGAGAGGAGGAGTGGCACAAGAGGGGGGAAGGGGTATAGGGTGGGGATGTGGAGAACAGCAATGCACTGACTTCCAAGACTTGATAACGTGTTAGGTTCCTTATGTTTACCATCTGACAGGCAGTGAAGGGATTTCCTTTTTATTTTAATATAAAAAACTTCCTATCTGTGATGCAGCATCTCCTCTATATAATGAATAGCAACTACCCTTTCCATAATATTGTTACTTTCCATCCTGGATTTTCCACTGTTTGATTTTGTCTGATGTCGTTTCTTCCATCCCATAACCCAATGCTGTTTTCCTTTATTACTATTTTCTAATGCATTACTGTACTCAGTGTCCATCCTTCTTTCTCTTCATTCCTGTGTTTCTCTTGTTGCCTTACAAACTGCACTGCACTACACCTACAACCCAGACTCTTATCGAAAATCACAACCGCACACAGCAGACAGCTACAAAACTGCACTGATTGTTGGTGCAGCATCTCATGTCCTCCATTACTCCCACTGATATCATTAATCCTGTACCTTCAAATCGATCACTGTTCCTGTGCCACATTCACGTATTTTCAGATGTTATTTCCCGTATCTTCATGTGCCACCTGAACTTTTATCTCATCCTACCAATCCCTCCCCACCCCAACTCCTTGTCCTCTGTACTCCAGTTCGCACAAACTATCTTCACCTAATCTAGTCACATCTGCTGCCCCCTTTCTTCACACTTACCCACCAACTGAGCTGCACCCACATTACAATCTTTTTGTTTAATTTTTCTTTGATCTCATTGTATCTTCATGCCAGTTTCAGTTGGTTTTTGCCTTTCACTATCCGTCTGTTCCCTCCGATGTCATCTTGTTTCTCCTTACTTCATCCATTTCATCCTTTTAGTGATTTTTCCCATGTGTTCGTATTTTTGTGAATTTTTTGGGTCTATTTCAGTGCTATTTCTGCATTATTGTGTGTTTTTACCTACCATCATGAATTCTTTTCCCTTCCATCTGCATCTGTATGGAAATGTTCCCTCATCCCTAGCCAGAACCCAGTCCCACATACTGTTCCTGTACAGTTGCTTGGCTCATGAAATCCCCCAAAATGGCATTACCATCAAATTACCCAACTCCAGCTGCTATGCTTCCTTCCACAATGACCTCTGTCTGATCAGATCCCGCCAGTCCTTAACCCTCATGAACACGTCCTACAAAACCATATCAATCAAGCCCTAACCTCCTTGAAATACCTTCTCTCCATCTGTAAACTCCTCCTGCTTTGCAATCCCAGATTTCTGGATCCCATATCACGCATTGAAACTCTTGCCCTCCAGGAACTAGAGCAACATGCACAACTCCTCCTCAAAAAACTCTTCACCCTGCTCACTTCCTACTCCCGCCTTGGACTACCACTATCCACCATCTCTGCAATAACCTCCCTCATAGCTGACAAACCTTGTCTCACAGACCTACTACATTTACCTCACCCTCAAAAATTCTCGTCACCACCATACAGAATCCAGAACCTAAACAGACGTGAAACATAGTCATGAACCTTTCCTCAGAAAGCCTTAGCGCTGGCAGAAGTATAAGTCGCTTTCAAAGGCCTCACTTTTTCCAACTCCCAAATTCTATCATATAGGACTAGTTAAAGATATTCCCACCTTCTTCCAGTCCCTAGAGTGGAAACACTTTTTCGCCACCAACCTTACCAATCAGACTCAACCAAAGACCAATAATGAACTATGCTTAACTCAGTTCACTCCTCCATCCAACTGTGATCCACCCCATTGCCCCCAAATTACTCCCTGTTAATTTCCCAAAATTTCTTAACCTTGAACCGTGCCTCACCAATATCCCCCAAATCCTTCAACATGCAAACTAACCTTACATCCATAGAAGGAACTGCAATACACCACCTAAAACCTGACCCTGACCTTATAATCCTACCTGCTGACAGTGCCTCCTTGTTTTTAAATGCAAGGATTACCTGGTAGAAGGACTCTTCCAGCTGTCAGATTCCACATATAAACCCTGCCACAGTGACCCCATTCCAGAAATCCAGCAGGATCTCCTGTCTCTTCTCAAATCCTTAGGCCCATCCCAGAACCTCTCCCAGGAGTCCGTCTCTCTCCTCACCCCTACCACTCCCCGCACTCAGACCTTCTACATGCTTCCTGAAGTCCATAAATCCAATCACCCAGGACATCCCAGTGTGGCCAGTTACTGTGCGCCCACATATAGAATCTCTGCTCTCATAGACCAACACCTTCAGCCTATTATCCACAACCTACCCTTCTATATAAAAGATACCAACCATTTCCTTCACCAATGCTGAACAGTTCCTGTTCCTTAACAACATGTGGTGCCCTGCTTATCACAGTTAATGCCGCGTCCCTTCACACTAACATCCCTAACATCGATGGCTGTACCTCTATTGAACACTATCTTTCCCAGCACCTGACGGATTCTAAACTTGCAACCTCCTTCCTAGTCAACATGACGAATGTATCCTCACTCACAATTACTCCTCCTGTAAAGACATTACCCACAAACAAATCCGGGGTACGGCTATGGGCACTGGCATGGCACCAACCTATGCCAATCTATTCATGGGCCATCTAGAGGAGTCCTTCTTAAACACCAAACACGTAGTTCTGATTCATTGATGACATTTTTGTGATCTGGATCGAGGATGAGGACGTCCTATCCACATTCCTCCAGAGCTTCAGCAGCTTGTCCCCCATTCACTTCACCTGGTCCTGCTCAACCCAACAAGCCACCATCCTTTATGTTGACCTCCATCTCAAAGATGCCTCTGTCCATATCAAACCTACCAGCCACCAGAAATAAGTCGAATTCGGCAGCTGCCACCCATTCCACAGCTAGAAGTCCTTTCCATATAACCTAGCCACCCATGGCATTCCCATCTGCAGTGGCAAGTGGTCCCTCTTGAAATATACCCAGTGTCTCAGTGTGGCCTTGGCAGACAATAATTACCTTCTCAACCTTGTACAAAAATAGATTTCCCATGCCTTATCTCTACATCTACCTGCCATCTTCCAAAATCCCACTGTCCAGTCACAGAGGAGCAGGAAATTGGCACATGAGGCATATAGGTCACAGATTAGTCTGGCAAGTGCAAGACATGCTGTATTTGAAACTATTAAAGGGGCTGGTGTGTTGTAGGATTACATCCAGAAACAGGGACTTTCAATGTTAGGCCTTTGGGAGTAACAAAGAAGTTTCAAGAAACAAAGTCATCCCTTCCAAGCCTTCCAAGAATTCATCACATCCAGCATTGCTTCTCAACCTTTCCTCAGCCCCTACAACGTGATCCTAACCTGTCCACTGCAGAACTCCAGGCTCTACATTCCCTAAAAGCTGATAACTCCATCATTATCCTCCCAACAAACTAAGGATCTACCACTGTGGTGCTTGACCAACAGGAGTATGTCAGTGAATGTCTGTGACAGCTGTCTGACACCTCTACGTACAGCATTTGCCACCAAGATCCAATCCCTGTGATTCAAACCGACCTGCAGTCCCTCCTAACAACCTCAGGCCCCTCACAAGGACTCACACCTCAGTCCAAAGAACTTCTTACCCCACCCAAACCACATCCCCAGCTTTTACCTTCTCCCTAAGATCCACAAACCCAGTCATCCTGGTCCTATATCTGCTGGCTTCACCCAATACCTGCCTAGTTTATCAACACCTGCAACCCATAGTACAAAGACTTCACTCCTACATTAAAAGTACCAATCATTTCCTAGATCGTCTGAGATCTGTGATCATCCCACTCCCACCACACACACCTTGCTTGTCACCATTGATGGCATCTCCCTCTATACCAACGTCCCCCATGTACATGGCCTGTCTGCTGCTGAACATTTCCTCAGCCAACACCCATCTGATTTCAAGCCTGTGGCATCTTTCAAGCTCATCTTAATCAACTTTATACTTACCAACCAACAATTACTTCATCTTTGAGGGGTTGAGATACAAACAGATCAGGGGTACACCTATGGGAACCAGGATGGCTCCTTCCTATGCCATCTTTTTCATGGGTTGCTTGGCGGGGGCTTTCCTGGGATTCATAAGTCTTCAGTCCCTGGTTTGGTTTAGATACATTTATGACATCTTTGCTGTGTGGACTCATAGTGAGGCTGACCTGTTAAAATTCCTGGAATCTCTAAATACCTTCTCCCAATTAAATTTCACATGGTCCTACTCTGAATCCCATGCCACTTTCCTTGATGTTGACCTCATCCTCATCGAAAGCCAGCTACACCATTCTGTCCATGTCAAACCCACTGAACAACAACAGTACGATTGCCATCCTTTACGTGTCAAATTTTCCATCCCCACACAGCCTTGGGGCATTTGAGGCAAACATATTTGTTACAGCAATACACCACCACTCTCACTTCAGCCTTCACTGGATGTAATTATCCCAACAGCCTAGTTCAAAAGCAAATTTCCTGACCCATCACATCCAATCCTGATACTTTTTATCCATTCACAAAAAAACGTGGGAACACACCACTTGACACCCAGTATTATCCTGGTCTTGAATGAATCAATCAGCTACTTTGACAAGGCCTTGACTTCCTAAAATCATGGCTTGAAATGAGATCCATCTATCTGAGATTTTGCCCACCACATTTAGAATAGCTTTTCAGCAACCTCCCAGTCTCCGCAATATCCTTGCCAGATCCTATGCTCCTTGTCCACCCATCTCCCTACCCTATGGCTCCTATCCCTGTGACTATACTTGGTGCAAGACTTGTCCTATGCACCCTCCTACCTCCATCTATTCCAGCCCTGTAACTGGAAAAACATGTACTATCAAAGGGAGAGCCACCTGTGAAGTGACACATCGTTTATCAACTGTCATGTGAATACAGTTCAGCCTTTTACTTCAGCATGGCTAGCAACCAGTTATCAGTCATGATGAGTCGGCATAGGCAGACGGTGTATACAGGCAACACTTAATATCCTGTTGCAGAGCATGCTGAACAACATGATAGTCATGACCTCGGTGCCTGTTTCACAACATGTGCCATTGTGATTCTTCCCCCAGACACCAATTTCTCAGAACTCCGGAGGTGGGGACTAGCACTACAACATGTCCTTGGCCTTATTTTGCATTAATTCTTTCCACTTCAACATTTATTCACAGTATCTACTCCTTTCTTCACTCCATTTCAGCTTTCTACATCTTTCATTTTCTGACTTGTCTATTTTTCGCTGTCCTCTCTCCCACCTCTGTCAAATATGATGCACTTAGCTTTTCACTCTTATTAACTCATGCATGGTGTTTTAGTAGTAATCTGTCTTGCATAATACCTTCTCATCTTCAAGCTCTCAAATTTTGTCTGGTGCAGTCCCCAGCAATCAGTCTTTCCTTCTCATCCTGTCCGGTATGTCTCCCCTGACTCAGGGTTCTGGGTGACTTTTCTAAACTGCACTCCTTTCCCTAAGCCTCTCCAGTCCTTTTCCTTCACTCTCTTCCTTCCCCTTCAACTCTTTCGCCAGAAGAAGAGCCACTGGCTTGTGAAAGTTAAATCCTTTGCATGTGTGTTCCCCTGCCACCTCTTGGTGAGTAGATTTTTATCTGTCCAATTACATTATATTAATAGGAGACAAGGAGTGTTGTCGTGAAATACCTGTGCAATAAGCAGTCAGTCTTCGTCTGATTGGGAATTAATTACATGAGGCACTCCTCGAGGTTCAATCTTGGGTCCACTGCTTTTTCTTGTGTACATTATCACATTGGAGCTGACGGACATACTAGATATGTTCACTGTGTTTTAACCATAAAATCCAACGGACATATGTCATACATTCTTCACTTCCGTTTTATTTATTTGTGATTTAAATACATTTTTACATTTGTAAGTGGCGAGACCTAATTGTTTAGCTTGTTGTAAGTGCATTGTTGATGGCTAGCATGCACGAGTCTCTCGTGAATGGTACCAGTGTTATGTAAACTGCGCGAATGCTTGGAATATTGTTGAAGGTTGTTTTGTTCTATGTTGGCTGCTGTGTTGTGCTATTATGTGCGTCCTTCCCGTGTGTAAAAACATATAAATAGTGAATATGGCTAACAGACATCACTTGTGAAACTTAGAGATGAAGAACTCTTGAACAGTGGCTCAGAACTTGATGATCCTTCAGACGATATTGGCGATTTTTCAGAAGACAATAACTCAAGTGAGCTGGAGAGTGAAACCTGTGCAGCTGATAGAAACAGTGTTAGTGAGTATGAAGAAGCTAATGCGCAAGTTTCTATTAGTCAGGTTTGTCATACAGTTCAACAGCCTGCCCTTTGCAATGAAAGGTGTCATTCTTATGCATTCCCTGAATTAACTCTGAAGAAACAAGTGGAATTCACGTTCCTGTAGATACATTATCAATAGCACTAGTCTATCATAGCATCTTTCTAAAAGTAAAGTCAGAGACAAATGTATATGCTATTGATACTACTTCTAAATTGAGCCGTCAGAACAGAATAAATCCAAAATCTTTATGGAAGAAATGGAGAGCAGTGAGGATACACGAAGTATATCAATTTTTTGCAATAATTTTGTATATGTGTGTTTTAAGGAAACCTAATCTAAGGGTTTATGGGACTGAAGACCCTGAGCTTGCCTCATCATTTGCTTCTCAGCTAATGTCACGAGACAGATTTTTTGCCATATTGGATGTAATACACTATGGATACCTCAACAAGAACTAGGCCATGACCCTCTCCATAAAATAAAACCTGTTTGGTACTTTTTCACAGAAAGATGTAGAAAAGTCTTTTATCCATCACGATATCTAACTGTTCTTTTTGAGGAAGAACTGGATTCCGTGTTCATAAAACTGTATGTTGTAAGTGATGCTCAAACAGGTTACATGTGCAATGTTGAGGTTTATACTGGAGGAAAAGGAAACATTAACAATTCTGTCAAATCCCTGCTGCTGAAGCTATGTTCCTCTTACTTGGGAAAAGTTCATGTGGTATACATGGACAGATTTTATACAAGTCCTGCAGTCCTTGAAGAACTATGGGAAAGAACTACATTGGGAGTTGGAACTGTGATGAAGAACAGGATCGGTTTGCCTAGAAACTTAATAAATCAAAAACTAAAGAAAGTGGAAATGACATTTCATCACAAAGGACACCTTTTCTGCTTGAAATGGAAAGACAAACATGATATACACATGTTGTCAACACAGCATAAGATGACTGCTTCACATTCAGTGTAAAATCCAGGATTGGATATGTTAAGGTAGTAAAGCCAGACGTTGTACTAGACTACAACTTGTCTAAAACAGCTGTTGATGGAGTAGACCAGCATGATGAGTTTTTGTCCCTTCCAGCTAAAGACTGTAAAATGGTGGAAAAAGATTTTCTTCCATATTTTTATAGGGGCAGTTGTGAACGCCAACATTATTCACAATATCAAAAAAGTGTGCATTTGCAGATTTTATCTGTAAATCAGCAAAGTAATTGGTTCAAAAAGGAGGAGTGGAACTAAATACAGACACATATTCAGCTTCTGGAATTGCAGGTGCAAATAGACTCACATCACAGCACGTCATTTTCCTGAGAAACTGCCACCAACAGAAAAGAAAACAAACCCAGTTCGAAGATGAAAGGTCTATTGGGAAAGGGAAAGCTGCTGGAAAGGTAGTTAGGAAAGAGACCAGATACTACTGTAGGCCATGTAACACAGGCCTTTGTGTTCCCAAGTGTTTTGAAAGATTTCATGCCCAAGTAAAGTTCTCTAATTTGTAAAAATGAGAAAAAATGTTCACAATAAGACACTTTACCTATAAATGAAGCATTTAGTATTTCCCACTGACAAGTGATTTTAAATCAATAGCCTACCATTCCCTACGACTTATGAAAATTTTGTCCACTTCGGGAAAAAGTAAAATGCTAAAAAATAGTATCTTTAGAGTAATAACTACAAAATCCCTGTATAATTTATTTGTGCTAAATGTATACATATTCATAAAGAGGTAGGATGGAAAGTTAAACCGATATACTGCCTAAAGAGGTAAGTGGATTAGTAAATTTATTAAAAAATTGTAAATTGCAGCAAATTTCCTCAGGATCTGGGTATTAACTGGATTGCCGACCCATTAGGCTCCACAATTGACCTCTCGTCTGTTACATTGCCAGATGCTAAGTTTGTTTTGTTTGCACATAATACAAACATTGCAGTAAGTAGCAGGTCAAGTACAGATTTAGAAATAGCTGCTAATCAAATTTTCATTTAATAAATGGTTTAAAGCTAAGTCACTGTCAATAAACCTTGAAAAGACCCACTATGTGCAGTTCAGAACCTGAGAGAGATTTCCTTCCACCATGTGAAGACATGCAGATTGAAGAGGTTGTCAGTATTAAATTTCTGAGATTACAACTAAACAATAAATTCAGTTGGAAAGTACATACCAGAGAATTGCTTAAGTGCCTAAACAAGTTTGTTTTTGCAGTGATAACAAGGTCAGATGTGGGAGATAAAAATATTTAAAAAAAACCTGCATACTTTGCTTACGTTCATTCTGTTATGTAACGTGGGACCATATTCTGGGTTAACTAATCAAACCGAGCAAAAGTTTTTAGCATGGAAAAGCTTGTAACATTTGTGGTGTAAATGAAAGCAGGTTTAAAGAACCAGGGAAACGTGAGCCACTGACCAAGCCTAGTCCAGACCAGGCTTAATCACTTCCTGTTGACCAGGGCCTAACCCATACTAAAAAACAGCAAATAAATAGTTCAGCAGGCAGTATCTCCAAATCTAATAACATTATACCTAACTATACTGCTAAGGTTGTGTTTCTTAACATACAGGGCTTATTAGATAAAACAGATGCATTGCATGTTCTGATCGAGAAAAAGCAAATAGAAGTCCTTGGTTCAGCTGAACATTGGATGAACCCTGATGGCATCAACTTGACAGGCGTTCCAGATTTTAAAGTAGCCTCTTACTTTTGCTGTAAAGATAAGAAACGAGATGGCTCTGCCATTTTAATTAAGAACCACCTTGTTTTTGAGCCACTACCTAATGTAACAAATTTATCTGTGGAGGAAACTTTTGAAATATGCCTGTTACATTGTGACTTATGGAACAGCCTTTATCTATATTTACAGACCCAATATTGGAAAATAAGAGAGAATTTTTTGAAAGGTCGGACATCTTATTAAACATATTGTTTTTAATGAAAGTTAATGTAATTCTAATGGCTGATTTTAATATTAATTTCCACTCCAGTACTTCTGACAACTTGGAAATAAACAGCTTAGTTAAGAGCTACGGGATGAATATCATGCTAAAGAATGTAACCACCAGATCTGGTAATGTAAACATGGGTACTTGTATAGACAATATTGTTACAACTTTTCATTCATCAAAATACAATATACACTCCTGGAAATTGAAATAAGAACACCGTGAATTCATTGTCCCAGGAAGGGGAAACTTTATTGACACATTCCTGGGGTCAGATACATCACATGATCACACTGACAGAACCGCAGGCACAGAGACACAGGCAACAGAGCATGCACAATGTCGGCACTAGTACAGTGTATATCCACCTTTCGCAGCAATGCAGGCTGCTATTCTCCCATGGAGACGATCGTAGAGATGCTGAATGTAGTCCTGTGGAACGGCTTGCCATGCCATTTCCACCTGGCGCCTCAGTTGAACCAGCGTTCGTGCTGGACGTGCAGACCGCGTGAGACGACGCTTCATCCAGTCCCAAACATGCTCAATGGGGGACAGATCCGGAGATCTTGCTGGCCAGGGTAGTTGACTTAACACCTTCTAGAGCACGTTGGGTGGCACGGGATACATGCGGACGTGCATTGTCCTGTTGGAACAGCAAGTTCCCTTGCCGGTCTAGGAATGGTAGAACGATGGGTTCGATGACGGTTTGGATGTACCGTGCACTATTCAGTGTCCCCTCGACGATCACCAGAGGTGTACGGCCAGTGTAGGAGATCGCTCCCCACACCATGATGCCGGGTGTTGGCCCTGTGTGCCTCGGTCGTATGCAGTCCTGATTGTGGCGCTCACCTGCACGGCGCCAAACACGCATACGACCATCATTGGCACCAAGGCAGAAGCGACTCTCATCGCTGAAGACGACGCGTCTCCATTCGTCCCTCCATTCACGCCTGTCGCGACACCACTGGAGGCGGGCTGCATGATGTTGGGGCGTGAGCGGAAGACGGCCTAACGGTGTGCGGGACCGTAGCCCAGCTTCATGGAGACGGTTGCGAATGGTCCTCGCCGATACCCCAGGAGCAACAGTGTCCCTAATTTGCTGGGAAGTGGCGGTGCGGTCCCCTACGGCACTGCATAGGATCCTACGGTCTTGGCATGCATCCGTGCGTCGCTGCGGTCCGATCCAGGGTCGACGGACACGTGCACCTTCCGCCGACCACTGGCGACAACATCGATGTACTGTGGAGACCTCACGCCCCACGTGTTGAGCAATTCGGCGGTACGTCCACCCGGCCTCCCACATGCCCACTATATGCCCTCGCTCAAAGTCCGTCAACTGCACATACGGTTCATGTCCACACTGTCGCGGCATGCTACCAGTGTTAAAGACTGCGATGGAGCTCCGTATGCCACGGCAAACTGGCTGACACTGACAGCGGCGGTGCACAAATGCTGCGCAGCTAGCACCATTCGACGGCCAACACCGCGGTTCCTGGTGTGTCCGCTGTGCCGTGCGTGTGATCATTGCTTGTACAGCCCTCTCGCAGTGTTCGGAGCAAGTATGGTATGTCTGACACACCGGTGTCAATGTGTTCTTTTTTCCATTTCCTGGAGTGTAAATGTGATTGACACTCTTCTTTCTAATCATCATGGAATTATTATTCATGTAAACATGTATGCAATGATTTTTAATGTCATCAAGCCTTCTGTGATTTATAAGACACAATGTACAATTTGTGCCTGTAATATATCTGTTTTTCTAAAATGTCTCAGAGAAATTAATTGGTTGTGTGTGTATGATAACACTGGAGCAGAAAACCAGTTCAACAACTTTCTTGAATTATTCATGTGGGCAGTTAACATTGGCCTTCCACTAAAGAACAAATGTGTTAAAATGAGCAGAGTATCGACTATCAATAAAAATGAGTGGTACACACAGGAATTTCGAAAACTTAAAGATCAATGAAACAATTTCTACTACCTAGAATTAGTTCATCTTGTCTGCATGCCAAAGTAAGATATAAAGAATGCAAATATCAGTACAGAATGGGTATGAAGAAAGCTAAATTAGAATATAATTGCAAAGTGGTTGCACAAGCTATTAATAAACCAAAAGAAATGTGGAAAATCATTAATGAGAATCTAGCATCGGGTAGCAAAGAATTTGTATCTAGATCCAGAGTTACTTTTGATAGTTTTAATAATAATTTGGTAAACAGTGTAGATACTGTAGTTACTAAGATACCTTATAGTAAACATGAACCTAGATACTATTTGGATGTTGCCTATAAAAATCAAAATGCTATCGAAAATGTGTTTTATTTTTGAACACATTTGTGTAGAAGATTTACACTCTGTCATTCTTTCTCTTAGCAAAAGTGATTCACTGGATATTTACAATATCAGCTCTAAAATATTGAAACTTAGTAATAGTTTAATAAGCACAGCTGCAAAATACTAACACAAATTCTTTACAGACGAATGGAAAAACTAGTAGAAGCCGACCTTGGGGAAGATCAGTTTGGATTCCGTAGAAATACTGGAACACGTGAGGCAATACTGACCTTATGACTTATCTTAGAAGAAAGATTAAGGAAAGGCAAACATACGTTTCTAGCATTTGTAGATTTAGAGAAAGCTTTTGTCAATGTTGACTGGAATACTCTCTTTCAAATTCTAAAGGTGGCAGGGGTAAAATACAGTGAGCGAAAGGCTATTTACAATTTGTACAGAAACCAGATGGCAGTAATAAGAGTAGAGGGGCATGAAAGGGAGGCAGTGGTTGGTAAGGGAGTAAGACAGGGTTGTAGCCTCTCGCCAATGTTATTCAATCTGTATATTGAGCAAGCAGTAAAGGAAACAAAAGAAAATTTCGGACTAGGTATTAAAATCCATGGAAAAAAATAAAAACTTTGAGGTTCGCCGATGACATCGTAATTCTGTCAGAGACAGCAAAGGACTTGGAAGAGCAGTTGAATGGAATGGATAGTGTCTTGAAAGGAGGATATAAAATGAACATCAACAAAAGCAAAACGAGGATAATGGAATGTAGTCGAATTAAGTCGGGTGATACTAAAGGAATTAGATTAGGAAATGAGACACTTAAAGTAGTAAAGGAGTTTTGCTATTTGGGGAGCAAAATAACTGATGATGGTCGAAGTAGAGAGAATATAAAATGTACACTGGCAATGGCAAGGAAAGCGTTTCTGAAGAAGAGAAATTTGTTAACATCGAGTATAGATTTAAGTGTCAGGAAGTCTTTTCTGAAAGTATTTGTATGGAGTGTAGCCATGTATGGAAGTGAAACATGGATGATAAATAGTTTAGACAAGAAGAGAATAGAAGCTTTTGAAATGTGGTGCTACAGAAGATTGCTGAAGATCAGATGGGTAGATCACATAACTAATGAGGAAGTATTGAATAGGATTGGGGAGAAGAGAAGTTTGTGGCACAACTTGACTAGAAGAAGGGATCGGTTGGTAGGACATGTTCTGAGGCATCAAGGGATCACCAATTTAGCATTGGAGGGTAGAAATCGCAGAGGGAGACCAAGAGATGAATACACTAAGCAGATTCAGAAGGATGTAGGTTGCAGTAGGTACTGGGAGATGAAGAAGCTTGCACAGGATAGAGTAGCATGAAGTGCTGCACCAAACCAGTCTCATGACTGAAGACCATCTCACGCACACACACGCACACTGTAGTCATAATATAGCAGATGTTCTCTGTCACATCATAAACTACTGCTTTGATGATAGTTGTTTCCCTGAAAATTAAAAGTAGCCAAAGTAATCCCAGTCCACAAAAAAGGTGACAATAATTTGCCTAGCAATTATAGGCCAATTTCTCTTGTATCACTTTTATCCAAGGTCATTCAGAAACTAATGAGCATTTAAATAATAAATTTTCTAGATTCTCATCAATTACTTTCAAATAGCCAGTTTGGGTTTAGGAAAAATCTATCAATATGTGATGCTGTTATGAGCTACATATGTAACTGTCTTGAAAGAAAAGAAGAAAAATTTATTGTAAGTGCAAAGTTTTTTTGATTTATCAAAAGTGTTTGACACTATGTGCCACAAAACACTGCTGCTGAAATTAAAAACTGTAGGTTTCTCAGTCTCTGCTGTTAAAATTATTCAGTCATACTTGTCTAATAGATCTCAAACTGTTTACTTCAATAACCAGTATTTTAGTTTCTTAGCCGTAAACCATGGTGTTCCTCAAGGGTCAATCTTGAGCTCCTCAAGGGTCACCCTTGGGCCCCTTTCTTGTTCATCTTATATACGAATGACCTACCTAGCAATGTAATAGATGATACTACAAACTGTTACTTGTATGCAGATGATATCAGTTTAAGTGTTACAGTACATACGAACAATAACATAAGTAACTCTACCTGACTCAAGGTAGATATACTTTCTGACTGGTGCAATGCCAATAGTCTGTTTATGGACATAAATAAAACACAGGAATTAAACATTTCTTATAACAATAGAATCACCTTAGAGACAGTCCCTGTAAAGTTTCTTGGCATTATTTTGCAAAATAATTCAGGCTGCCAGGCACATGTGAATTATTTAACACCAAAAATTTCTAAAGGAATGTTTATGCTCAGAAAATTACAACCAACAGTAGAGGAGAAAATTTTGCTTTCTGTCTGTTATAGTTATATTCACTCTCATTTGACGTTTGGGACAATCTTGTGGGGAAATAATTGCTACTCAAAATGCTTATTTACAGCCCAGAAAAAAGTTGTCAGACTGATATGTAAAGTACCACCTAGAACTAACTGTAGAGAATTATTTATTAAACGTAGTATTATGACCTTGCCATGTATATACATATTTCAATGTCTCTTGTACATTAAAAAGAACTTGTCTAGTTTTGATCTGAATTCTGATGTACATACACTCCTGGAAATGGAAAAAAGAACACATTGACACCGGTGTGTCAGACCCACCATACTTGCTTCGGACACTGCGAGAGGGCTGTACAAGCAATGATCACACGCACGGCACAGCGGACACACCAGGAACCGCGGTGTTGGCCGTCGAATGGTGCTAGCTGCGCAGCATTTGTGCACCGCTGCTGTCAGTGTCAGCCAGTTTGCCGTGGCATATGGAGCTCTATCACAGTCTTTAACACTGGTAGCATGCCGCGACAGCGTGGACATGAACCGTATGTGCAGTTGACGGACTTTGAGCGAGGGCGTATAGTGGGCATGCGGGAGGCCGGGTGGACATACCGCCGAATTGCTCAACACGTGAGATGTGAGGTCTCCACAGTACATCGATGTTGTCGTCAGTGGTCGGCGGAAGGTGCACGTGCCCGTCTTCCTGGGACCGGACCACAGCGACGCACGGATGCACGCCAAGACCATAGGATCCTATGCAGTGCCGTAGGGGACCGCACCGCCACTTCCCAGCAAATTAGGGACACTGTTGCTCCTGGGGTATCGGCGAGGACCATTCGCAACCGTCTCCATGAAGCTGGGCTACGGTCCCGCACACCGTTAGGCCGTCTTCCGCTCACGCCCCAACGTCGTGCAGCCCGCCTCCAGTGGTGTCGCGACAGGCGTGAATGGAGGGACGAATGGAGACGTGTCGTCTTCAGCGATGAGAGTCGCTTCTGCCTTGGTGCCAATGATGGTCGTATGCGTGTTTGGCACCGTGCAGGTGAGCGCCACAATCAGGACTGCATACAACCGAGGCACACAGGGCCAACACCAGGCATCATGGTGTGGGGAGCGATCTCCTACACTGGCCGTGCACCTCTGGTGATCGTCGAGGGGACACTGAATAGTGCACGGTACATCCAAACTGTCATCGAACCCATCGTTCTACCGTTCCTAGACCGGCAAGGGAACTTGCTGTTCCAACAGTTCAATGCACGTCCGCATGTATCCCGTGCCACCCAACGTGCTCTAGAAGGTGTAAGTCAACTACCTTGGCCAGCAAGATCTCCGGATCTGTCCCCCATTGAGCATGTTTGGGACTGGATGAAGCGTCGTCTCACGCGGTCTGCACGTCCAGCACGAACGCTGGTTCAACTGAGGCGCCAGGTGGAAATGGCATGGCAAGCCGTTCCACAGGACTACATCCAGCATCTCTACGATCGTCTCCATGGGAGAATAGCAGCCTGCATTGCTGCGAAAGGTGGATATACACTGTACTAGTGCCGACATTGTGCATGCTCTGTTGCCTGTGTCTATGTGCCTGTGGTTCTGTCAGTGTGATCATGTGATGTATCTGACCCCATGAATGATTAGATTAGATTAGATTAGATTAGATTAATACTTGTTCCATAGATCATGAATACGACATTTCGTAATGATGTGGAACGTGTCAGGTTAATAAAAGATGTCTGTACAAGAAATTACATTACACAAAATATTGCATGACACTAATGATTTTTTTTTTCTCCTTAGTTTATATCTTAAAATTCAGCCTATGAGTAGAAGGAGTTGTAATCTAGAAATTCTTTTAATTTATTTTTAAATGTTAGTTGGCTATCTGTCAGGCTTTTGATGCTGTTTGGTTGGTGCCCAAAGACTTTTGTGGCAGCATAATTTACCCCTTTCTGTGCCAAAGTCAGATTTAACCCTGCATAGTGAAGATCATCCTTTCTCCTGGTGTTATAGGTATGCACACTGCTATTACTTTTGAATTGGGTTGGATTATTATCAACAAATTTCATAAGGGAATATATATACTGTGAGGTTACTGTGAGGATCCCTAGATCCTTAAATAGATGTCTGCAGGATGACCGTGGGTGGGCTCCAGCTATTATTCTGATTACACGTTTTTGTGCAATGAATACTTTTCTACTCAACGATGAATTACCCCAGAATATGATGCCATACGAAAGCAGTGAATGAAAGTAGGCATAGTAAGCTAATTTACTGAGATTCTTATCACCAAAATTTGCAATAACCCTAATAGCATACGTAGCTGAACTCAGACGTTTCAGCAGACCATCAATGTGTTGCTTCCAGTTTAACCTCTCATCAATGGACACACCTAAGAATTTTGAAAATTCTACCTTAGCTACAGACTTCTGTTCAAATTCTATATTTATTAATGGAGTTGTGCCATTTACTGTACAGAACTGTATATACTGTGTTTTATCAAAATTTAAAGAGAGTCCGTTTGCTGAGAACCACTTAATAATTTTGTGAAAAACATCATGTGTCAATAAAGTTTCCCCTTCCTGGGACAATGAATTCACGGTGTTCTTATTTCAATTTCCAGGAGTGTAGTTATAACACACAACACTGTAATGATGTAAGAAAAGACTACTGCTCATATACCAAAACTCTAAACAGCTCCAAACACACATCTGTAAAGCTATTTGATAATCTACCAGAGTCAGTTAAGAGTCTGGAGCTGAAAAAATTTAAGATATTTGTAAAAGCTTTATTAATTCAAAATTGTTTTTATACAATGGAAGATCTCTGTGAGCATAATTTCTGACATAGATTAATTATTTGCGTATTTATTGTCATTGCTGTTTGTACATTTATTGATGTTGCTTATACAAGCTTTACATCCCTGTAAATGTTTTGTTTTTGGGCAATAAAAATCAATCAATCAATCAAAGAACATCATATAGAAACCTGTTCAAGGAACTGCTTATTTGAACCATTGCCTCTCAGTATATTTTTTGTTCCTCAATTGAATTTGTTGCAACTAGTATCTCTCTATTTCCAACAAATAGATCAATACATGACATCAATATTAGGAATAAGAACAATGTATCTAAAAACCTAAAATCACCTACCTTGGTCCAAAAAGAGGTCTACTATTGAGGAACACGGATTTTCAATAAATTGCCAGCAACAATTAAAAACTTGGTTTCAGATAGAGCACAGTGTAAACAGAGTTTGAAAGTCAGTCTGATAAGCAACTCCTACTCCATACATGAATATCTTAACAGGGACTTCCAGACCAGCTTAAGTTAAAATGTCTGTTAGAACCAATGATAAACGTATTAAAAGTGCATAACAATGTTTCATTCTGACAGTGTATTAATTGTATAAATATTAGCAGTAACAGTTTACTGTAATGTATTCACCTATCTTGACAATCTCCTGACAAATGATCAGGGTAGTAAATATTGTATTTAAATGTTTTATGTTTTTTACATTATTCTTTCTAACATATTCCACACGCATGAGAGTCATCTCATTTTTTGGTCTATGGACCGAAAGCTGAACCTAATCTCATCTATCTTCAATATTAGCAGGTTAAACAGTGTGCCAGTTGTTGTGGTACCAGTCAGGTAAAGGTTATTTTAACAGTTGTGCTGGCAGATCTTGAAACTACTTATAATTTTGAACAGCAGATGTTCAGACTATTGGGACTACTTATTTTGCTAAAATTACTAAGATACAACAGGACTTTTTTGTTTTGATATGAATGAATAAATACTGGAAATTAGTATTGCCTGTCGTTCATGTGCCTCAGCATCCATTCTTCCATTTGTAGCTACAGAAGTATAATGACATTTTCCACTCATGAGGGGACTGCACCTACTCATCATCACTGATTTCATCTTTATTTATGTTATATTCAGGGCTTGGCCAGAAAGGAAAGTGACAGAACTGTGAGCTTCAGATGGTCAAGTGTTTAGAAAAAATAGCATTTATGGCACTGGTCAGGTGAGACGTGAGCCATCTGTGTTAACACTTAACCCGAAACATCTCTGAAATGTGCTAAACTAGAAACATGCAGTCTCTCAGACCACCTAATATTTTATGTCACAGAACTCCACATCAGTTGACAGAAATCAAGGAAATAGCCAGTTAATTTTATGTTATAAGTAATGATATTGCGTGAAGAGTTTGACAGAGCACTGAAAGACCTAAGTCGATACAAGGCCCCGGGAGTAGACAACATTCCATTAGAACTACTGACAGCATTGGGAGAGTCAGTCCTGTGGAAACTCTACCATCTGGTGAGAAAAATGTATGAGACAGGCGACATACCCTCATACTTCAAGAAGAATATAATAATTCCAATCCCAAAGAAAGCAGGTGTTGACAGATGTGAAAATTACCAAACTATCAGTTTAATAAGTCAGAGCTGCAAAATACTAACACGAATTCTCTACAGACGAATGGAAAAACTGGTAGAAGCCGACCTCGGAGAAGATCAGTTTGGATTCCGTAGAAATATTGGAACACGTGAGGCAGCACTGACCCTACGACTTATCTTAGAAAATAGATTAAGGAAAGGCAAACCAACGTTTCTAGCGTTTGTAGACTTATAGAAATCTTTTGACAATGTTGACTGGAGTACTCTTTTTCCAATTCTGAAGGTGGCAGGGGTAAAATACAGGGAGCGAAACGTTATTTACAATTTGTACAGAAACCAGATGGCATTTATAAGAGTCGAGGGGCATGAAAGGGAAGCAATGATTTGGAAGGGAGTGAGACAGGGTTGTAGCCTGTCCCTGGTGTTATTCAATCTGTGTATTGAGCAATCAGTGAAGGAAACAAAAGAAAAATTAGGAGTAGGTATTAAAATCTGTGGAGAAGAAATAAAAAATTTAAGATTCGCCGATGACATTGTAATTCTGTCAGAGACAGCAAAGGACTTGAAAGAGCACTTAAACGGAATAGATAGTATCTTGAAAGGAGGATATAAGATGAACATCAGCAAAAGCAAAACGAGGATAATGGAATGTAATCGAATTATATCAGGTGATGCTGAGGGAATTAGATTAGGAAATGAGACACTTAAAGTAGTAACAGAGTTTTGCTATTTGGGGAGCAAAATAACTGATGATGGTCAAAGTAGAGAGGATATAAAATGTACACTGGCAATGGCAAGGAAACCATTTCTGAAGAAGACAAATTTGTTAACATCGATTATAGATTTAAGTGTCAGGAAGTCATTTCTGAAAATATTTGTATGGAGTGTAGCCATGTATGGAAGTGAAACATGGATGATAAATAGTTTGGACAAGAAGAGAATAGAAGCTTTTGAAATGTGGTGCTACAGAAGAATGCTGAAGATTAGATGGGTAGATCACATAACTAATGAGGAGGTATTGAATAGAATTGGGGAGAAGAGAAGTTTGTGGCACAACTTAACAAGGAGAAGGGACTGGTTGATAGGACATGTTCTGAGGCATCAAGGGATCACCAATTTAGCATTGGAGGGTAGAAATCGTAGAGGGAGACCAAGAAATGAATACACTAAGCAGATTCAGAAGGATGTAGGTTGCAGTAGGTACTGGGAGATGAAGAAGCTTACACAGGATAGAGCAGCATGGAGAGCTGCATCAAACCAGTCTCAGGACTGAAGACCACAACAACAAACAACAACTAAATTTAATGCTTTTCAGCCCAGATAAACATTTTGTTGTTTAAATTATATAAAATAAACACAAAATATCACAAGTACATGCAGTCATTCAGTGTCAAGTTTCATATGATTTTCACCAATGTTATACCAGTTAATATAGTCCAATATACACTAAATATAGCAGAAAATGTAAAAAAAAGATAATAATCAACTGAACTGAAATATACAAATGACATCTCTTTTGCACAGTTGCCACACATCTTTCTGCTGCATTCCAGGCAAACTGGGTGACCACATTTGATGCACTTATACGCCGTTTTCCTCTTCTTGGACGCAGGGCACTTCATACACATCTTCCTTTTGCCCATTCTACCACTTGATATGTCTTCGCTTGATTGCTGAGTGTCTCCCAGAACTTTGTGGATCATTTCCTTGATATTTCTAGGTAAAGTTTCAATTTCCAGGCCTTGTCTTAGATGTGACTCTTATCAGCTCCATGGCCAGACTTGAGGTGAATTTGAGACGTATTAGCATGGGGTTTCCTCTGTAGCACAAATACAGAACAAAACTGTTCACGCAACTGATGTTTACAAATATGGTGAAGACTACCACTGGCCAGTACATTTTATGTCTGTTTGACGAAGAATTGGCACATTTTGTGTCAAGCAAATCTATTCCACATTTTGTTGCATTGTAGTAACAAACAATTTCTGGATTATTTTTTATGGTATCATTTTCAGTGGCATGATGCATTGAAGACACAAGAATTATTGCCTTGTTTCTCTTAGGAACAAATGAAACCAGTGTTGTATTCTCAGAGAATCCACACAATGCTGACCCAACTGGTCTACTTTTATCAGCCAAAAACCCTTGGGGAATTTCGCGTTTGTTCTTTCTGACCATTCCTATATATGTTAGTCCTCTCTTTCTCAGCTCACAGATGAGTTCTATGGATGTAAACCAGTTGTCAGCAGTATTGTTTCTGTTACTTCCTTCTGTTGGTTTGCACCGATGTAAGACAGGCTGTGCAGGTTTGGCAAGCTTTTTCTCTTCTTCTGTCAGGCCACACCCATCACTATCTTTCCTTGAATATATGTAGGCATTGAAGAGGTAAGCGCTTCCAGAGTCTGCCAGGCATATGCTTTTTATGCTGTATACGGCTGGTTTGCTTGGCATATAAAAGCGAAAAGGACTTTTCCCCTGAATGGTACTAACATTTTATCCACTGTAATGTTGCCTTTTACACAGTATAATTGCTGAGAATTAAAAATGAATTTCTCAAAAAAATTGATATTGCAGCTGCGCGATCTGACTTCTTTCTTTCGTCTCTGGTAGTCGCATTGCCAAGTCTCAGGTTGCTCAGAAGTATTTCAAAGCACTTTGCTGGCATTGCCACCAGAAATATAGGATGACCTGTCAGATCCTTTTCAAAAAGAGACAACATATCTTCACGAGATGATTTGAATATTGATGTCATCATTAGAAGGCCTATGAAAGCTTTGATTTCAATGTTGTCAGTATCTCTATAATTGGACGGATTAGTTGTTTCCTGCAACTTTGCCCTTATTGTATTCAGTTTCATGTTTGTATGTAAAACAATTTCATCTATCATGTCATCATCAAGTAAATTCTCCCATATTTGAGATTTAGTAGGACTTTATCCCAAACTTCGACCTTTGGCTGTTGGGCCAGGCATTCCCTTTCAGAATGTTATGCTCTGGTGTTCTCGTTCTAACAGGCTCAGAACGTTCCCATTGGTAATTATTTTTACCATAAAATTACTGTGTTTGCTGTGAGGTATTACCCGTAGTATAAACTGCTCCAGGCTCTTCTTCCAGTAAAATATTTTCTTCACTAGTACCACTCTCTGTTTCATGGTGACCATCATCTATCACGAAATCTTGATCATCATCAGAATTGTCAAATGTGTCATCATTGATCCCATTTTCCTCTTCACCTAAATCCTGTAACATCACTTGCACCCAGGCTTCCAAATCTGGATTAGCTGCAAATGTGTTACTCTTCTTAGAAAATCATTCATGTTATACCTGAACTATGACATAAATTCACGCATAGAAGAAGACGCTATAAAATAACAGCCACTGAAAGTAGAATATGTCGTAATTAGAGCCATGCGGTCCATTGGACCTACCAAATTCTTGTACGTAACACGAAACATGCGGTATCTCAGGCACACAACTTCGCACACTCCTCTAGACAATACTCTATATATCTTCACTGACGAGTAAAACAGATTGTTGACTAATGCTTTACACGTGGTAAGTATTGCGGCGAAAGTACTGGGAAAGTGAAGCCACACTCTTTTACAGTGCTGCCACACTTGACATTTAAAATAAACGAAGGTTCTGAGAGACCTATGTTTAGGGTTAAGAGTTAACATAGTTGCCAGACAGCAGTTGGTGCAGGGAAAGACTACTGAACGAGAATACTTAGGTGGTGTCGTCAAGTTGTCTTGTGGACTTTCTTAATTTTATTTTCAATTTTTGTTACTTATATTACACACAAACTGAAATAATGCACTATATATTGTATGTAAAAATATTTTCATAAAAGACAGAGAAGAAAGCCAAAACAAAATTTGGAATTGCAAATAAATTTCCAGGGAGGAATTGTAAATTGTACACGAGATATTTATATACAAGATTAATATGTTTATTAATTTGGTATGAACAGAAGTTTGTTGTCAAGGCAGAATATTCAAAATTTCTGGGTGTGTGCATTAATGAGAAACTGAACTGGAAGAAACACTTCGATGGTCTGCTGAAACGATTAGGTTCAGCTACTTTTGCTGCTAGAGTTATTGCACATTTTGGTGATAAACATCTCAGTAAATTAGCCTACCATGCATATTTCCATTCACTGCTTTCATATGGCATCATATTTTGGGGCAATTGTCATTAAGAGAGAAAGTATTCATTGCTCAAAAGTGTGTAATTAGAATAATAGTCGGATCCCACCCAATATCACCTTGCAGACTTTATTTAAGGAACTTAGAATATCCACAGTAGCTCCGGCAGCTGCTTCGTCAGGAAAGAGGGAAGGAAAAGGAAAGATGAAAGGTTGTGGGTTTTAAGGGAGAGGGTAAGGAGTCATTCCAATCCCGGGAGCGGAAAGACTTACCTTAGGGGGAAAGGATAGGTATATACTCGCGCACACACACACACATATCCATCCATCCATACACAGACACAAGCAGACATATGACAAATATGTCTGCTTGTGTCTGTGTATGTATGGATGGATGTGTGTGTGTGTGTGTGTGTGTGTGTGTGTGTGTGTGTGTGTGTGTGTGTGTGTGTGTGTGTGCGCGCGCGAGTATATACCTATCCTTTCCCCCTAAGGTAAGTCTTTCCGCTCCCGGGATTGGAATGACTCCTTACCCTCTCCCTTAAAATCCACATCCTTTCATCTTTCCTTTTCCTTCCCTCTTTCCTGACGAAGCAGCCGCCGGTTGCGAAAGCTCGAAATTCTGTGTGTGTGTTTGTGTGTTTTATTCATTGTGCCTATGTACCGGCACTTTCCCGCTTGGTAAGTCTTGGAATCTTTGTTTTTAATATATTTTTCCCAAGTGGAAGTTTCTTTCTATTTTATATATATATATATTCACTTATGAAATTTGTCATTAATAACCCATCCTAAATCAAAAATTACAGCAAAGTGCATATCTGCAACATTTGAAAAAAGGAAGAAAGGATGATCTTCATTGTTCTGGTTTAAATCTCACTTTGATACAGAAAGGAGTGAATTATGCTGCCACAGAAATCTTTGGTCATTCACCAAATAACATTAAAAGTCTGACAGATAGCCAACCAACATTTAAAAGCAAGTTTAAATAATTTCTGAATGACAAATCCTCCTACTCAGTAGATGAATTTTTAAATATGAAGTAGTAACTGGGGGGGAGGGGGGGGGGGGAATTGTGTAAAGAAAACTTATGTTAAAGTGACACATTCCACAGCATTACGAAATGTCATATTCATGATCTATAGAACAAGGATTAATGTATGTATGTAGATAATTTACATGTGGCAGAGTGATATTTATAATAAAACAGAGGAAGCAATCATTTCCTTGGCATCTTTTACATGTTATAAATGTCACATTTTTATAATTATGTAGTTGTTCTAAAGTTTCTATAGTAAATCTGTTCATCACACACATTGCACACTTTGGCAGCAAACCATGCATAATATGTCATTTCACTATTGAGCATAGCTGGTGATGTATAATGGAAAGTGTTTTCATACAATATTGTCAGGGTGTGATTTCTTTTGCTTTCTAGATAAGATGTGATCAATTTTTATGCTTTTCCCAAAATTCACTACAGTGTTGCAGTAGCTACTGAGGGCTGCTGGAAGATCAAAATGAAACTAATGGAATATGGAGGCCCTACACTTTAATTACAATCCTGTCTTGGATATATTTACAGAGTTCTCATGGTTGCAGTATCAAATTTTGCTTTGGCTCACCTAGCCATCATTTTATGAAAGTATTGATAAATACAGTAATTGATGATTATTTTGGTTTATTTACAATTTACACAAGATAAAAATTGAAAATGAAAACTGTTTCTGCTTAGGGACACAACCCCAGAACTCTCGGATTATTGTTCTGCTGCACTGTTTCTGCTGCACCAACTGCTGTCTGGTAACTATGCAAACATAAATGGCTCATGCCTCTTCTGACAAGTACCAAAACTGCTACTTTTTCTAAATACTTGGCCAACTGCAGTCCACACATCCATCATTTTCATTTCTGGCCAAGCTCTGCATATAGCATAAATTTGAACGAAATCAATGATGATGAGTAGGTGTGGTTTTCTTGTCAAATATCCATATTGTAGCTCTTCTGTAACATCTGATATGTAATGGCAGATTTTTGGATTTATCAGTTTAAAAATGTGAGTGTGCTTGTAGTAACAGGTTTTGAAAGTTTTGGCTGTTTGGTATGTACAGAATATATTGTGATGGCTGCATGTCGCTTTATATGTACTTGGTTTACTAAACTTGTTAAAGAATTGGTTTGTGCAAAAGATTCTTCTGAATGCAGCCTACTTGACAGATTAGATTTATTTAAGATTTATGCTTGAGTTGGTCTGTGCTCACAGTTTTCTGTACATATTGATGGTCTAATTCTTACCTGTGTTAACTGTTAACTGGTGGCACCAAAAGTACCCTCTACCACGCACCATAACAGGATGTCTACGACCCGGGACAACTGGGACATCCAGGAAAAACCCAGGAATTTTTTCATCCAGGAGAAAACCGGGAAAAACACGGGATTTTTTTTTTTTAATTCTGGGAATTTTTCATTGTTTTCTTCTCAGTTAAATTTTTGTAATTTTGACTGGTATGAACCAATACTCTAACCAAGGATTTTACTGTATCCTGTTACTGCAGAATATACGGCAGCAATAAAACATGAATGAGAGAAAAAACGAAAATAAATTTAAATTGCAAAGGAAATGAGTCATATACAACAACAAAACACAGTACTCATACAAGTGTCTGCCAACAGCAAAATGTGTCAAATGCTTTAGGAAGACTATGCAATACTTCGTAACAACAAATTTCATGACATCACAACTGTTAAAATTTTATTTGTTTAGCGGTTACGAGTGGGATCATGCACATGCGGGGTTCCGCTTCTGGCTACAGAAACATGGCTGTTGGCTGTGTAAGCAGTCACAGCACCTAAAGGAGGAGGGGGGGGGGGCAGCTGGGTGCTACCGGGAAAAATTTTACTGGCACGCCAAAGCTGCCAGATTCATGATGCATGCACAGCAGCCCTAGCTCTAGGCGGGGAGAGGGGGGGGGGGGGGGGGGGAGGAATTCATATTATTGAGGAAAAAAAATTGTTTCACAAAGCACCTAGCATCCTGTGCCCTTTGGTCTATCGATTATTCATATGACTTTGAAATGTGTCCCTGTCAGTTTTTGAACATAGTTGAACACATTCTAAGTTGATTTCTGAATGAATGATAAGTTGATTTGGGAATGTGTGCATAGTGTACATGATGTCTCTGTCAGTGGAATTCTTGTCACATCTAGAAATAAACTTTCCTGCAGACAAAAAGGGCTATATGAGCTGAGCAGAGTATAGCCAAACGAAAAAAAGCCAACCACTGTCTGATTATGTGGTTGATTGGGTTTGCAAATGATGAGCGTTGTTATGATTACCAGCAAAATCCATAGATTCAGACTACCAGAGTGCGAATAAATGACTAACAGGAATAACAGGTAAGAAAGATTACGTATTATCTTCTCTGTGTATCCAAGAAAATTGAATTTTGACAGAAATTTTTTAGCCAGATCGCTGTACTAGTAAGGGCCAGTTATACAGTCTCTGGCTAGTAGCTGCATTAAGGTCTATTCTGGAAGTAGCGCAGAAAACGCATTATACGAACATGTAACAATGCCTAACTGGAGAATAACCGCGGGATAACTAAACTGGTGATCCTGGCAGAGTTAGTGAAGTTAACCCGTGAATAAGCTTTGACATTGGCAGGAATAGATACAGAATTAGTCATGACAAGACTGTTTGTTAGAATGAGGAAGGAGAAGAAACGGGGACATCACTTAAATTGTGGAAGAATAAGACAATTCCAAATTTATATAAAAATTTCGCACTGCTACTTTTCGATCTCATGCTTGAGAAACTGGAGTGTATGAATGAAGTGTAAAACTATTTCCTAACATAAAGGTTTTTGCTTGCAGTAGGCCTAATAGGCATTTGATATTGGTACTTTGTGAATTATATTCTGCTATGTTATAAAAATGACCATTTGAGCCAAAACAGTCTCATTTATTTTGCTTTTGTTACACTTACTGCAGTATTAGAAAGGCCTATTTTATCTAGCAGACAGTGACAAAACTCACGTAATCAGGTCGAGAAACCACACCAGTCTTGGGTCCTATTTGTATTAACAGCTTTTTCAGTATTAGCCAACGACATTTCGATTTTTCATGTAGCAAAACATTTGACGAACTTTAATGAGGTAACAGAATCTTTCGCAGAAAGGAAAGCACGCCATGTAAAGCTGTAGCAAGATTAGAGAGGAAAAATTCTAGGAGCTAAGAATTGAAGAAATGTGTACTTTCTTTCTTGTCTCTTTTCTTTACTGGTTTTATGTATCCTATACTTAATTTTATATCACACAAAGCAGCAAGTTGTTAGCTAATAGGGAATAAAGAGTGCAAATTTTCTGAAGACCTTTTTTTTAAAAAAAGAAAAAAAAGGGGCGGGCAGGATGTCAAACTGGCCAGCTGGAAGTAGGAGAGGCACTATAGGACATTTTAATTTTCACTGTCCAGAATATAGTTTGATGGCATCCATTACAAAATATACACGTTTCAATTCCACAGACTGAAATACAGCAGTGTGCGATAGAGGAATGCTGTGTGAAGAGGTGTGGCACTGAGCTTTGGCACACTTAAGATCAAATAACATGTCTTACAGTTCCTCGGACACTTACGTTTTATTGATCAGACTCTTCAGAAAGATGTGCACTACAAAATGAACATATTTTTGAAAATTCGATTTCTTTTTTTTAACTTTTTGACGTCCTGTCTTAAAGGTTCAAGTGACACCACTATCCTCTATCGCCCTGATTCAGAAATATCGTAAATACGGGGCTGATTCGCAGAGCAGTCTGAGCTATAATAGGGAAGCGGGTAGTCACCATGTGACCCGTGTTCACATTTAGTGATTTTGCTGTTTCCTCTATGTCTGCTGCACTCACGTCAAATGAAAACAAAATTGATTTCTGTGGCTGGGAGCTGCCATGTGAATTAAAATACATTTACGTAATTATGGAAGGCTAAAATACATTATTATTTCAGATTTGATTTTATTGCCACCTTTCTGACAGTCAAGCATTAATTGCCAGAACAATGAAGTTATTTTTATCAGTTTGCTGAAGAAATTTTCTTTTATTAACCTTTTCCGCTGAGGCAGTAAATATATTTGAAACGAAGTGTTTAATTCCACACTATTGGCTAGTTTCAACTGTTCGGTGCATTTCAAGTGTACGTTTTCATCTTCTAGCATGTATGGCATTATGCCATAGCAAAGAACCAAATGTGAGATAGCAAAGTACTGGTACTCAAGAAAATTTACATTCCAAAAAACACATTGAAAGCTTAATATCAGGTCGAGGCCTATTGCACTGGGAATCTGGGACTCATTTAAAAATCAGCTCTTTGATGACGAGCCATTTATAAGAATTTAGAGCCCAGAAGATCACACATTTATGTTGTTATTAAAAAAATGTACTGTCACATTTGTGTGATATATCTTAAAATGGAATACGCGCATGAAAGACCAACATTATATGTGAAAGCTTAGCCTCTCTTGCTGCATATTGGCCTTAGAGACCAATATTATAAGTGAAAGCTTTGCTTTTCTTGTAGCAACATTACATATATTAATTTAAACCATTAACTTTTCCTGTTCACACTACTTAACAGTGATGTTGCTATTGGCTGACTATACCATGTGTCAGAAGCTCTGAATATCCGCTGTCATCAGCTGGCGAGATCACGTGACATGAGCTATGATATGTATCGCAAACTCGATTTCAATGCTTCAGAAAGTAATATGTGATGTGTGGTGGAATTCAAATTTATACTTTCGTAATACGAAAATATGCAGCGTACATGTTGTTGCACATCAAACTTTCCAAAAAGTGTTTTTTTCCCGAGTTTTGTTTTATAAAGTGCCGAGAAATTCTACGCCCATGTATAAAGCCATAACCATTCAAAGGATTGATAAGTTATACAGTTCGGAGAGAAAATATACTGTCAGTTTACAGGGAAAAACTATGTTTCCACCTGGGAGAAACAGTATTTTTAACCGGGAAATCCGGGAATTTTTTTTCCTTGTGCACATATACACCATGCATAATGTAGTTTGTGGAGTAGATGTAGGTGTAAATGACATCCTTTCGTCTTTCCCTCTCCTTCCTGAAGAAGCAACCATCGGTTGCGAAAGCAGTAATTCTGTGTGTGTGTGTTTGTGTGTTTTGTTCATTGTGCCTGTCTGCCAGCGCTTTCCCGCTTGGTAAGTCTTGGAATCTTTGTTTTTAATATATTTTTCCCATGTGGAAGTTTCTTTCTATTTTATTTACATAATCATTAATTTGAATATATGGTCGTGCATAGGAAATTATTTTGTTGTCTGTATAATGCTGTTATGTGAACTAGATGTTCCCATGTAAACTGCTGAACCTTTTTTAACATGGCAGACAGACACAACAAAAGACTATTGAAATGCCTGCATGTTTTAAAGCTGATCATCAGAAAGGGAATGTCGTGTGTCAGTAAATATGAGATAAAAATCATTGACTACAGTATTGTGTATTTTGTTTAAGAAATGTTCATTGATCCCATTAATAGCAGGATGAAATTCAAGAAGGCAGATTATGAGACTTCCAAGGTGCAGTTCCAGGATAAGTTAGTTACAGTATTAACTATGATCTTAAAATTATTAAAAGCTTAATTGCAGGAAAGATTCCAAGGTCATATTATAAAAAGGGAAAAAGTGCAAAAAGTAAATTAATGAAATATTGCAGCAGAAAGTAATGACAAAATCATCGCTGTAATAGTTTTCATAGTTGGTTAATTTGTAGATATGAAGACCCCTGTAATGAATGAAACCAGCTATCAGAAGTATAATAAAAATTGTGAACTAGAATATTTTATTCAGACATTTTGAATATAAAGATCATTGTAGTGTCTCCACCACATCATAATACCACATGTAGTTCAATTAATTATTTCAATTCCTTTTTAAACAATGAAAAACTTCAGTTGTGTAGTTCCATGAATTTTCCAAATTGCCATGCTAAAATATAAATTCTCTCTTGATGAAGGAGTTGAAGATTATCATCAAAATATTGAGCTTAATATTTAAACCAATATGGTTAGAATATAGAGTATCTTTTGTGTGTGCTCCCAAAGACATTTGTATTATTTTTTTTTTTACCAGATCTAACTTAAAATGTGATTTGATAACCATTATTGTGAATTAAGAAGAAGAATTATGTACTTACAGGGAATATGGAGAACTGTCCAGGCATTGTCAACAATATTATACCAGAAACCAGCATTAATGCTGTGATTGCCTTATTGGCTTATTATCCGGAGTTAAAGGATGTAAATGAGATGGTAATAAAGAAGGAGATTTGTGCTTGTCTTAAATTCTTCTGGGGTCTGATGCTTCTTCATAAATTCAGCACTGTACATCCATCAGTGAGCTCTTACAAGGAGTTTCTGGACAAAATCAAGAGGAGTGTTAGCTCTATTGACCCTGATGATGAACAAGCAACTGAGGTAAGGGAAACATAAATCAGTATTGCTTACAAACAAATTTCCCCTACTACATGTGTTACAACTCCATATGCATAGATAAGTATCAACTTATTACACTAGTGTGCAAAACTTTAGGATGAAAGTTACTTTTGTCTGATGTATCGCTGCCAAGTAACATAGCTCGGTGATACTTGGACTGTACAATGAAAGAACTGTTTCAGTACAGTACAGTAACTGAAAGATATATGCAACGAGATGAACAGAAACAACATATTATTCAAAGACAATAATTACACTGAAGTCACCACAATTCAAGATGAACCCCTGGGCCTTACAAAAGCTGGGACGTGGCTCTTAATGTGTGTTATCTTATATTATCTAGCATGGCTAGTAAATGAGACATTATGTACGCATTTTTCGTATGGTGAAAATTTGAACCTGCATATTTGTGATTTGTTCAAACAATTTGCTTTCAAATGGCTCTGAGCACTACGGGACTCAACTGCTGTGGTCATTAGTCCCCTAGAACTTAGAACTACTTAAACCTAACTAACCTAAGGACATCACACACATCCATGCCCGGGGCAGGATTCAAACCTGCGACCGTAGCAGTCGCACGGTTCCGGACTGCGCGCCTAGCAATTTGCTTTCACACCTTAAAGCATCAGATATAAAAATCAAATGTAATACCCTTTACTCTGCTTTCAAATACATTGTGTGTTATAACTATTCCACTACATCAACATGACTGTCTGTAGTGATTCACTCTTGAAAAGTGCGCAGGAAAAACCAACACTTAAATCTTTCTGTGCAACCTCTGATTTCTCTTATTTTATTATAATGCTCATTTCTCTTTATGTAGATGGGCACCAACAAAATACTTTTCACATTTAGAGGATAAAGTTGACAGCTGAAATTTTGTGAAAAGATCCTGCCACAATGAAAAGTGGCCGTGTTTCGACGATTGCCATCACAAAATCTCCTTTATTTCATGATAATACAAAATGAGCTGCCTTCTTTGAACTTTTTCAATCCCCTCCATCAGTCCCATGTGATGTGGATCCAATACTGTGCAGCAGAACTCCAGAAGGCGGACCAGTGTAGTGTAGGCAGTCTTTTTCCATATACCTCGGCCATATTTTGCTGATGAAACACATTCGTTGGTTCACTTTTCCCACAACTTTATCTATGTAATTTAAGTTATTCGTAATTGTAAGTGAAATATACGTGTGTGTGTGTGTGTGTGTGTGTGTGTGTGTGTGTGTGTGTGTGTGTGTGTGTGCGCTGTGTTATGAATTTTTGGAGGGTCTTCTGCATTGAGTCCAACTGCGATTTCCGTGACAAGTCGCTCATTTAACTTTACGACTCTGTATCTCAAAATGAACACAAATGGACTTGTACCACTATTGAAATAAGCCCTTCACATGCACACACAACACACCGATCTCATGAGGCACAAGGCTCTGATAACGAACTATGTTTCAAAACAAAGAATGAAACCACATACTTTCAGAATATAATGGAAAGTGTGAAAGGAAGCAGGCAAATGATGCAGATGGAGGAAATAATTATACAGCGTTGGAAAACAGGCTACGGTCCACTAACACATAAGGGCTGTACCGTGTAACTTTATTTAGAGTAATTTAAATTCTTACTGTAATTCTTAATTCAAAGATATGCACATGAGCTCATGTGTTGTTGGGTGGCTTGTGCTGGGCCTAATCACTTCTTTCAGGTTTCAGTAGTAATTAAAGAAATCCTATGGTGACATTAAAGAAACGTAGAATTTTGCATAAATAAATGCATAGTAGAATGTTTAGAATGACAGAAGTAGTTAGACAGGAAACTTTTAAAAGAAGTAATGAAATCGTGTGACTGATGAGAGGAATGTTCTAAGGCACGATAAATTGTAGTAAACTTGAACATTAAAGTTAAGTGTAATGTACAAAGTGTAATGTACAGTGAAGTTTGTGTAAGACTACAACAACTAGCAAAAACAAGTATAAACTAGTGAACGCTATGCGTGTGAGAAGTAGTGTGGAATTTGGAGGGCAAAACGTTTTCGGAAATGTAGAGACAACCCACCTGCCAACCCACCTACATTTATACTCCGCAAGCCACCAACGGTGTGTGGCGGAGGGCACTTTACGTGCCACTGTCATTACCTCCCTTTCCTGTTCCAGTCGCATATGATTCGCGGGAAGAATGACTGCCGGAAAGCCTCCGTCCGCGCTCGAATCTCTCTAATTTTACATTGGTGATCTCCTCGGAAGGTATAAGTAGGGGGAAGCAATATATTCGATACTTCATCTAGAAACGCAGCCTCTCGAAACCTGGACAGCAAGCTACACTGTGATGCAGAGCGCCTTTCTTGCAGTGTCTGCCACTTGAGTTTGCTAAACATCGCTGTAATGCTATCATGCTTACAAAATAACCCTGTGACGAAACGTGCCACTCTTCTTTGGATCCTCTCTATCTCCTCCATCAACGCGACAAGGTATGGATCCCACACTGATGAGCAATACTCAAGTATAGGTCGAACAAGTGTTTTGTAAGCCACCTCCTTTGTTGATGAACTACATTTTCTAAGGACTCTCCCAATGAATTTCAACCTGGTACCCCCCTTACCAACAATTAATTTTATATGATCATTCCACTTCAAATCATTACGCATGCATACTCCCAGATATTTTACGGAAGTAACTGCTGCCAGTGTTTCTTCCACTATCATATAATCATACAATAAAGGATCCTTCTTTCTATGTATTCGCAGTACATTACAGTTGTCTATGTTAAGGGTCAGTTGCCACTCCCTGCACCAAGTGCCTATTTGCTGCAGATCTTCCTGCATTTCGCTGCAATTTTCTAATGCTGCAACTTCTCTGTATACTACAGCATCATCCACGAAAAGCCACATGGAACTTCCGACACTATCTACTAGGTCATTTATATATATTGTGAAAAGGAATGCTCCCATAACACTCCCCTGTGGCACGCCAGAGGTTACCTTAACGTCTGTAGATGTCTCTCCATTGAGAACAACGTGCTGTGTCCTGTTTGCGAAAAACTCATCAATCCAGCCACACAGCTGGTCTGACCACACAGCTGGTCTGATATTCTGTAGGCTCTCACTTTGCTTATCAGGTTTATCAAACGCCTTCCGGAAGTCAAGGAAAATAGCATCTACCTGGGAGCCTGTATCTAACATTTTCTGGGTCTCATGAACAAATAAAGCAAGTTGGGTCTCACACGATCGCTGTTTCCGGAATCCATGTTGATTCCTACAGAGTAGATTCTGGGTTTCCAGAAACAACATGATACGAGAGCAAAATACATGTTCTAAAATTCTACAACAGATGGACGTCAGAGATATAGGTCTATAGTTTTGTGCTTCTGCTCGACGACCCTTCTTGAAGACCGGGACCACCTGTGCTCTTTTCCAATCATTTGGAACCTTCCGTTCCTCTAGAGACTTGCGGTACACGCCTGTTTGAAGAGGGGCAAGCTCTTTCGCGTACTCTGTGTAGAATTGAATGGATATCGCGTCAGGTCCAGTGGACTTTCCTCTGTTGAGTGATTCCAGTTGCTTTTCTATTCCTTGGACACTTATTTTGATGTCAGCCATTTTTTCGTTTGTGTGAGGTTTTAGAGAAGGAACTGCAGTGCAGTCTTCCTCAGGTTTACACGTGTCATCCTCTGTTTCAATGCCATCATCATCCCGGAGTGTCTGGATATGCTGTTTCGAGCCACTTACTGATTTAACAGAAGACCAGAACTTCCTAGGTTTTTCTCTCAAGTCGGTACATAGAATTTTACTTTCGAATGCACAGAACGCTTCACGAATAGTCTTCCTTACGCTGACTTTGACATCGTTTAGCTTCTGTTTTTCTGAGGGGTTTTGGCTGTGTTTAAACTTTCAGTGAAGCTCTCTTTGCTTTTGCGGTAGTTTCCTAACTTTGTTGTTGAACCACAGTGGGTTTTTCCCGTCCTTCACAGTTTTACTCGGCACGTATCTGTCTAAAACGCATTTTACGATTGCCTTGAACTTTTTCCATAAAAACTCTACATTGTCAGTATCGGAACAGAAATTTTCATTTTGATCTGTTAGGTAGTCTGAAATCTGCCTGCTATTACTCTCGCTAAACATATAAATCTTCCTCCCTTTTTTTATATTCCTATTTACTTCCATAGGGTAAATTGGCTGGGCTGATAGCAGGAAATTTAAAGGGGGGAGGAACTACATCTCATGGTGGAAACCATTTTTTAGTGTCAGATCAGTGTCCAGTGGGAAACTCAGACAGGCAAGTACTAAAGATGTTAAAAAAGTTCAAGATACTCACAAAAGTAAAGTGAAAAATAATGTTAGTATATTTCATCAAAATATTGTGGGATTGAAGAATAAAATTGATGAGCTTCTGCTTTATTTAGAAGATATAGAAATTGAGAATGTAATAGATGTACTATGCCTGTCTGACCATCACATTGTCACTGATATGCAAAAGGTTAGCATCAATGGGTACAAATTAGCTGCACATGTAAGTAGAGATAATATGATGAGAGGAGGAGTTGCCATATATGTCAAAAGCTTCCACAGTGTAAAAAATAGAAACTAAAAAATTATGTGTAGAGCAACATATGGAAGCATGTGCCACTGATGGCACTTTGATAATTGTAACAGTGTATAGGTCCCCCTCAGGGAATTTCCAGCTATTTCTAGAAAACTTGGATGCTTTGTTGTGCTATCTGTCAGACAGGGGGAAGCAAATTATCATTTGTGGGGATTTCAATGTTGATTCCCTGAAAGAGTGTAATAGGAAGAATGACCTTGTAGTCTTACTCAGTTCTTTCAATTTGAGCTCCGTCATTGATTTTCCTACTCAGATAACAAAAACAGCAGTACATTGATAGATAACTGTTTTATAGACCAAGATAAGTTCAAGACCATAAATGCTTATCCTGATGAGAATGGTCTTTCAGATCATGGTGCACAGCTAGTTACAGTACATGACATAGCTCCATGCAGTATATCAAATCAGACTTTCAAAGCAGTGCATTCAATTAACAATATAAATATTGCAAACTTTAGGGAAAGTCTACAGCAGCTAGGCTGAGATTAAGTGTATAAGGAACCCGATGCAAACTTGAAATATAACTTATTTCACGATACATTTTTAAGGGTATTTGAAAATTGTTTTCCCAAGAAAACAGTGAAACATAATTCCAAGAAAACATATAAAAAACCTTGGCTAACTAAAGGAATAAGAATAACTTGCAACCGTTAAAGAGAACTGCATCTAACAGCAAGAGGGAATACTGACCCCGAAATTGTTCAATATTATAAAAACTATTGTGCGGGTACTAAGAAAAGTTATTAAAAAGTCCAGAAGCATGTGTATCATGTCTGAGATGAGTAACTCTGATAATAAAATTAAAGCAATTTGGAATATTATTGAAAGGGAAACAGGGCAACCAAGAGCACAGGAAGACTTTAGTGCCATAAAACTGAATGACAAGTGTACTAACAAACAATTAGAAATTGAAAATATTTTCAATAATCATTTTTTAAATGTTGTGGAGAAAAGAGGATCTAGATCTTCACTAGAAGAGGCAAGGCTACTAATAGAAGAGGCCATACCTTTGCAGTTTGAAACAACTGTAATTCCACCAACCTCTCCCTCTGAAATCAGTAAAATAATAAACTCACTGAAAAGTAAAAGCTCTCACGGAATTGATGGCATTTCCAGCAAGGTACTTAAAGCTTGTTCCCCACAGATAAGTAGGATTCTCAGCCACGTATGTAGTAGCTCTTTGGAGTAGGGTGTTTTCCCCGATAGACTGAAATATACCGTTGTAAAACCTTTGCATAAAAAGGGGGATATGTCGGATGTCAACAACTACTGCCCAATCTCTCTTCTAACAGCTCTATCAAAAATTTTTGAGAAACTAATGTATTCAAGAGTAGCCTCCCATATTTGTAAAAATAAAGTACTAACAAAATGTTTGTTTGGTTTTCAGAAAGGCTTTTCAACAGAAAATGCTATATACGCTTTCACTGATCAAATATTAAATGCTCTGAATAACTGGACATCACCCATTGGTATTTTTTGTGATCTCTCAAAGGCCTTTGATTGTGTGAATCATGGAATTCTTTTAGATAAGCTAAATCATTATGGTTTGAGTGGGGCAGTGCACAAATGGTTTAATTCATACTTAACTGGAAGAATGCAGAAAGTTGAAATAAGTGGTTCGTGTAATGTTAAAACAACAGCTGATTCCTCAAATTGGGGGCTATCAAGTACTGGGTCCCACAGGGTTCGGTCATAGGTCCTTTACTGTTCTTGATATACATCAATGACTTACCATTCCACATTGATGGAGATGCAAAGTTAGTTCTTTTTGCTGATGATACAAGTATAGTAATAACATCCAAAAACCAAGAACTAAGTGATGTAATTGTAAATGATGTTTTTCACCAAATTATTAAGTGGTTCTCAGCAAACGGACTCTCTTTAAATTTTGATAAAACACAGTGTATACAGTTCCGTACAGTAAATGGCACAACTCCAGTAATAAATATAGACTTTGAACAGAAGTCTGTAGCTAAGGTAGAATTTTCAAAATTTTTAGGTGTGTCCATTGATGAGAGGTTAAACTGGAAGCAACACATTGATGGTCTGCTGAAACATATGCTATTAGGGTGATTGCAAATTTTGGTGATAAGAATCTCAGTAAATTAGCTTACTATGCCTACTTTCATTCACTGATTTCATATGGCATCATATTCTGGGGTAATTCATCGTTGAGTAGAAAAGTATTCATTGCTCAAAAACGTGTAATCAGAGTAATTGCTGGAGCCCACACATGGTCATCCTGCAGACATCTATTTAAGGATCTATGGATCCTCACAGTATATATATTCACTTATGAAATTTGTTGTTAATAATCCAACGCAGTTCAAAAGAAATAGCGGTGTGCATAGCTATAACATCAGGAGAAAGGATGATCTTCACTATGCAGGGTTAAATCTGACTTTGGCACAGAAAGGGGTAAATTATGCTGCCGCAAAAGTCTTTGGGCACCTACCAAACAGCATCAAAAGCGTGACAGGTAGCCAACTAACATTTAAAAATAAATTAAATAATTTCTAGATGATAACTCCTTCTACTCATTTGCTGAATTTTTAGATATAAATTAAGGGAAAATAACTTAAAAATTAGTGTCATGCAATATTTTGTGTAATGTAATATCTTGTACAGACATCTTTTATTAACATGACACATTCCACATCATTACGGAGCAATGTATTCATAATCTATGGAACAAGTATTAATCTAATCTAATCTATTCAGGGATGCTGCAACGGCCTTATGATCACTGATTCCCTGTTCTGCGCTTACAGAGTCGAAAAGTTTGGGTCTGTTTGTTGACAGTAGGTCCAAGATGTTGAAATCTCCACATAAGACTATAACATGCTGAGAAAATTTATGTGAAATGTATCAAAGATTTTCTTTCAGTTGTTCTGCCACTAATGCTGCTGAGTCGGGAGGTCGGTAAAAGGAGCCAATTATTAACCTACATCGGTTGTTGAGTGTAACCTCCACCCATAATAATTCACAGGAACTATCCACTTCTATTTCACTACAGGATAAACTACCACTAACAGTGACAAACACGCAACTTCCGGTTGCATGCAATCTATCCTTTCTAAACACCGTCTGTGCCTTTGCATAAATTTCGGCAGAATTTATCTCTGGCTTAAGCGAGCTTTCCATAACTATAACGGTTTCAGCTTCGGTGTTTTCTATCAGTGCTTGAAGTTCCGGTACTTTACCGATGCAGCTTCGACAGTTTACAATTACAATACCGATTGCTGCTTGGTCCCCGCATGTCCTGACTTTGCCCCGCACCCTTTGAGGCTGTTGCCCTTTCTGTACTTGCCCGAGGTTTATGAGAAAAGACTGTTAACAGTGAAGTCAAGTAAACAGTTAACTTCAGAAACACTAACCTTCGAATGATTTTAAAGCTTGTATGGGCACTTAGCAAACACTGCATATGAGGGACAATCTGCAAAGACATTACTTATTTATTTATCGTATGGCAATACGTATACATAGATTACAAAACTACTACAGGTCAACATTTAAGCATAGCTCTCCAGCATAAAATAACACAGCTAACAACAGTTGTAGATGGATATCTAGGTCAGTTATGTATTGTATAATGTCACTTGTCACTGTGAGGAAATCTTCGAAAGGACTCATATAGGCATATATGTGACATGTCAATACAACATGAGTAACTGTCCGTCATTCCACACTACAGTCACAGGATTGTGATGAAGATTTACTCCACTTGTAGAGAGTGTCTGCATATTGTTCATGGTCCGTTTGGAGGCAGTTCAAGATAGTTCAACGTGCTCGAGACTGGACGAATCCAAGGGTTTTTTTCTGGATGCAAGGCAGCTTCAGGAATTATGGGGAACAGTTTTGATGCAGTGTTTTCATTCATAGATGGCACTGAATTCAGTTTCCATGAGAGTCTTGGTTGTGATGAGAGGAGGATGTCTTGATCTTAGTCTTTTTCACTACGCAGGGAATACATCGTCCATTATTGGAAGGTTGGTGTTATTACCAACTTCTGGTATTCACACAGTAGCGTGCTCTTGCATCTGATATCAGTAGCTGGAATGTAGCTCAAGACAGGTAGCCAGTATGTGGGAGCAGATCTTTTCACATCCTTGACATACCATAAGCCACATGTACTCTGGGTGGTGCTAAAAGAACAGTCACTTCCAGGCAAATCTCTGAAGCCAAGAAGCAGAGGCAGCCACATAATCTCAAAGATCTCCTGGCTAAAATGAATTTGTCACAAGACATGCAAAGGCATTAAAATCATTAAATTGATGATATACAAACAACATACATTTTTTTGTGTAAAAATCTAATTGTATTTATTGTACTGTCTGTTATATATTTACCTAGTTTTTTCCTCTTCTATTGACGTGCTTGATGTAATAGGCCAAATATTTAAGAAAGAGGCCACATATTTATTTGTGACAAAGTATCAAACAGTTGCATGGTGTACCGCAAAAAGACTAGCATACAGAGAGTTACTGTGCATGTCAAAGACTGTTCAAATATGAATGTTGCGCGATGTTGGGTGTGACATAGTCTGCTCACACTGAGACAACAGTAATATGCCAAGATTCGTGGTGTGAGAATTTAAATTTGATTATTGTATGTAAATGCAAAAGAGAACTGGTATATGGGTGCCTTCGAAGAATGTTGTAAACAAACCTTAGAATTAAATAGTTTGACTGTAGTTTGACACTCAGCCTCACTATGTAGGGGACAGTATAATAGACCCTTTAAGGGAAAAGAAAAATTCTGTAAGGAATAAAAATGCTGAGTAATGGCAAAGAATTAGTTTATATACATGTGATAGGTGTAAGAGATAATATCTCAGATAATTTTATTTCTAAAAAAGAACAAAAACAACAATCATTATTCTTCTGTTCTGTCTGTTAGAGTTTTGAGGGGAATGTCGCAGCTTAATCTACCAGACACTACACAATTATTTAGTTGATAAAGTATGTCATTAAAAGTGTTGGTGTTTTATTTAAAATGACTGTATACAAAATCTGATTTATTCTGTTATAAACAATTTGTATTTGCATAGTGATATTTTGCAGCATGTCCTTTCAGACCAGCAACCTGCATCTTTTTAATATCAATATCAAAGTCTGACGTTTCCTTCTATTTCAGAGACTGCAATTCAAACCTGTAACAAGAATATTTATGTCATTTTATGAATAAGACAAGCTTTAAGCTCCATCTGCTGAAGTGCTGATACGAAACAAATAATTCCTTATCCAGTTGTTGTAACCAGAGAGGTTTAGCCATGCATACTGCAGCTCATAGATGCTACATTTGTTCTACTATCGATACAGAGGCAGCAACAGTGACATCATAACCCCTGAACTCTTAAATTTTGAATGTTGGATTCCTCATCATATGAAAAATCTATGGGCAGTAACTCAAAACAAAATCGAGACTTAACATTCAAGTTGCTGAAGAAAGATTAGTCAGTGATTAAGATGGAGTCCCACACATAACTAAATTTAATCAGTGGAGAGGCATATAATGTTAGCAAATACTTACAATTATGAAAATAACATGTAAGTAGATAACACATATAAATATAAAACTCGTCAGTGGAACACTAACATAGAGGGCCACAATTAAATAATCAAGACAGTAAGCACTTGTAAAGACAGTAATTAGTGAACAAAGGCAACTTCCATATAAACACAATTAACTAGCATGAAAGCATTGTCTAAACTCTAAGAATTTAAAAGTTCCTATAGGTTGAGTGACTTACTGATCATATGCAAGGTTTTGTCAGAATCAGAGCAGTCATGTGACATAAAAATTGAGCTGTGTATATTTACCAAAAATGTTTTTATATAAGATTAATTATGTGAAATAAACAGATCAAGAAACCAATGAAACACTATAAGCAATATACAAATTGTCGCAGAACAAGATAAATTGAGATGTCATCAAACAAAATTATGAAATCATCAGATTGTATAGTAGTTATATAAAATTGCCCATCAGGAAAAAGTACTATAAAATTGGTAGCATTAAGTTCACAATATATTAGAATGTGATTTAGAAATACCTTCAACAGTCATAAATTCCCTTTGTATATCAATGCACTTCCATGATGCACTATGTAATTCACTATGCTCAACTTTTAAACCCTTCACTATGGATACTCATAGCTTGATAACATTATAGTAAAGTGGATGTGGTGTATTAGGGGTCACAGGATGTGTTATGAACAGCACGATGTGTTGTGGAGGGGACTCCATCGAAGGGTTGGACATAGCGTGTTGTTCAGATGAGGTGCTGTCTTACAGGCATTTGTACTGGCAGAGGATGAATGGGAAGCAAAACACCAGCGTACCAACTCAGACAGACACATTTTGGCAACATTAGTTGCATGGCAACAAAAACACTCACAAGCTGTGTGTATGCAAAGTTATTATTCTTAACACTTGTTGTGCACTCTGCATGTAAAAAGAAATGAAGGAAAGTCCAGTTGGATATTTCTCATGTTGAAACAGTATTTATATGGCACAACACTTTGTGTAGGAACTCATTGGAGTTAACCCAACTCAGTCTGTACTCTCACTGGAATTGCCTGAACCAGTCTGTTTATATGGATATAAAAATATAATGCACCACAGTCATATAAGAAGTTCTTGAATGTATGAAACAGAACTATTACTTATTGTCACACTATCATAATGATAAGGTTTAATGTTCTCTATATGAATCAGTTTCGAACACATTCTACACTCACAGATTTCAGTTGCACTGTTTCTCTCAACTGAAATGAACTGATGTAATAATGTTACATTTTCAGATTTCTCTCTTTTTTTCCCCTGACAACTTGGTATGTGGCTTGCCAGGATCAAATCATCAACTGCATACATAATAGGTCTCACTAATTGTGTGCTTCATTCAGTTGCCTTTTGTACCATACCATAACAGTTCTTTCTATCTATGGTCCAGGCTTCATCAAGCTGTGTTACTTGGCAGTATCACATCATGTGAAAACTACTTTCACCATTAAGTTTTGCACAATAGTGTAGATATATCTGGATACAACTTTTCGAATTTCTAAATGGATCTTACAACTGAAGTTAAATAAACCATGTATTTACATCAGTGTTAAAAATTACATCAGGATCTTTTATTGCTGAAGGTATTGACTTTTTGAAACACCCTTCAAAATAATATTTTTCTGTAGTTTTAGATATGTCATTATGCTAACAAAGACTTATCACTGTATAGCTGTAAGAAGAAGGAAAGAGTCTAGAAGTTAAGGCCTGAGTTGTGGTTAAAGTAAAAATCCCTGAATTGTTGTTAAGGTAAAAATAATGTACGGAAAGTTCTGGTTGAGGATAACAAATTTTTAGGAATAGAGAGACAACTCACCTAACGGCAGCAGTGCTGCGTCGTCAACAGAGACATATACAAAAGGCTTTGCTAGCTTTCAGAATGAAATTCCTTTCTGAGACTGTAGGAGAAACACACACACACACACACACACACACACACACACACACACACACACACAAAAAGCACACACACTCCTGTCTCCCTACATTGTTATAATTCGACTGCCAGCTCTTTCCTGATCCAAGGTGAGTTTAAGTTCAAATGGCTCTGAGCACTATGGGACTTAACTTCTGAGGTCATCAGTCCCCTAGAGCTTAGAAGTACTTAAACTTAACTAACCTAAGGACATCGCACACATCCATGCCCGAGGCAGAATTTGAACCTGCGAGCGCAAGGGTCGAGCAGTTCCAGACTGTAGTGCCACGGTGAGTGTAATGGGGTGAGGTGGGGGTGCAGGGTATGGTGGGGTGAGGGTTGAAGAGAGGCAGCAGGCAGGGAGGGGATTGGGGAAAGTGTCTAGCAGCTTTTGTGAGACTTGGGAGCCATCCTTGAGCTAGCTAGGGATGCAAGTAGAATGAGCAGGTGGCAGACGATTGAGCACGTGATTTAACAGACTACCCTAATCCCCTGCCACAGGGATCATACCCTCTTTGAAGACCCAGATGCAAGACCTGCCCTCTCCACCCACACAGCAGCTCCTACTCCAGTCCCGTCACAGGCTTACCCTATCCCATCTGAGGCTGGGCCACCTGAGAAAGCACCCATGATATATACCAGCTCTGCTGCAACCACTGCACAGCATTTTACATTGGTATGACAACCAACCAGCTGTCAACCAGAATGAATGGCCACCATCAAACTGTTAGCAAAAACAAGGTGGACAACCCAGTGGCACAACAGGCAGCGAAGCACAACATAAGAGATTTCAATGGCTGTTTCACAACCCATGCCATCTGGATCCTCTCCATAACCATCAGCTTTCTGAGTTGCTGCGCAAATGGGAGCTATCCTTATAGCACATCCTTTGTTCCCATAACTTCCCTGGCCTAAACGTAAGGTAACTCACAGTTCCCCCCTCTCCTCATCGAATATTGTGTGTGTGTGTGTGTGTGTGTGTGTGTGTGTGTGTGTTCTCATACAGCTTGAAAACAGAACTTCATTCTGAAAGCTAGCAAAGTAAAGCTCTGTACCTCTAGTTTGTGTATCTGTTGATGACGCAGCACTTCCACCTTTCAGTGAGTCGTCTCTATGTTCCTAAATAATAAGGTAAAAATATTGACTTTGGTTTCACCATATTAATCCATGGTGATCACAGTTTAATACTTTCTTCAGTTAATAGGGAGCACATTAATTTCTGTATGACAGGTATCCTAATAATTTGTGTAGAAATGAGCTATTGACAGTTATTGTTGGGAGTCATTACATGAGAAGTCATAAATAACTTCATAGAATTAGACCTGTTTAATTCTGGTAGCTTCTGTAAATTTTCATTTGAATATTTCTCTCTGTTTACAAAAGGCTTTCAAAAATCTTGTGCATTTATTTATTTATTTATTTATTTTCCTCCCCAGTGCCTGTGTATTTGTTGTACTGTTGCAGTCCTACAGAACCTTCACATCATTTATGTACTGTACTTCTACATTTAGATCTAAATCTACATGATTACTCCGCAGTTCACATTTAAGTGCTTGGCAGAGGGTTTGTCAAACCACAATCATACTATCTCTCTATCATTCCACTCCCGAACAGCGCGCGGGAAAAACGAACACCTAAACCTCTCTGTTCGAGCTCTGATTGCTCTTATTTTATTTTGATGATCGTTCCTACTTTTGTAGGTTGGGCTCAACAAAATAATTTCGCATTCGGAAGAGAAAGTTGGTGACTGTAATTTCATAAATTGAGCTCACCGTGACGAAAAACGTCTTCGCTTTAATGACTTCCATCCCAACTCGCGTATCATATCTGCCACACTCTCTCCCCTATTACCTGACAATACAAAATGAGCTGCCCTTTTTTGCACCCTTTTGATGACCTCTGTCAATCCCACCTGGTAAGGATCCCACACAGCGCAGCAATATTCTAACAGAGGATGAACTAGTGTAGTGTAAGCTGTCTCTTTAATGGACTTGTTGCATCTTCTAAGTGTCCTGCCAATGAAACGTAACCTTTGGCTTGCCTTCCATAGTACTATCTATGTGGTCTTTCCAACTGAAGTTGTTCGTAATTTTAACACCCAGGTACTTAGTTGAATTGACAGCCTTGAGAATTGTACTATTTATCAAGTAATCGAATTCCAACGGATTTCTTTCGGAACTCACGTGGATCACCTCACACTTTTTGTTATTTAGCGTCAACTGCCACCTGACACACCATACAGCAATCTTTTCTATATCGCTTTGCAACTGATACTGGTCTTCATATGACCTTACTGGATGGTAAATTACAGCATCATCTGCGAACAACCTAAGAGAACTGCTCAGATTGTCACCCAGGTCATTTATATAGATCAGGAACAGCAGAGGTCCCAGGGGAACACCTGATATCACTTCAGTTTTACTCGATGATTTGCCATCTATTACTACGAACTGCGACCTTTCTGACAGGAAATCACGAATCCAGTCGCACAACTGAGACGATACCCCATAGGCCCACAGCTTGATTAGAAGTCGCTTGTGAGGAATGGTGTCAAAAGCGTTCTGGAAATCTGGAAATATAGAATCAACTTGAGATCCTCTGTTGATAGCGGCCATTACTTCGTGCGAATAAAGAGCTAGCTGCTTTGCACAAGAACTATGTTTTCTGAAGCCATGCTGATTACATATCAATAGATCGTTCCCTTCGAGGTGATTCATAATTTTTGAATACAGTATATGCTCCAAAACCCTACTGCAAACCGACGTCAATGATATAGGTCTGTAGTTCGATGGATTACTCCTACTACCCTTCTTAAACACTGGTGCGAACTGCGCAATTTTCCAATCTGTAGGTACAGATCTATCGGTGAGCGAGCAGTTGTATATTATTGCTAAGTAGGGAGCTATTTTATCAGCGTAATCTGAAAGGAACTTAATCAGTATACAATGTGGACCTGAAGACTTACCCGTATCAAGCGATTTGAGTTGCTTCACAACCCCTAAGGTATCTACTTCTAAGAAACTCATGCAAGCAGCTGTTCGTGTTTCTAATTCTGGAATATTCCATTCGTCTTCCCTGGTGAAGGAATTTTAGAAAACTGCGATCAATAACTCTGCTTTAGCGGCACAGTCGTCGCTAACAGTGCCATCGGCACTGCGCAGCGAAGGTATTGACTGCGTCTTGCCGCTTGTGTACTTTACGTACGACCGACATACTTTTATGGGTGCCCTGGTAATACTTCAGCAATTTAACTCTGTGTATCTTCCTGATCAATAATATTCACTTTACCAAACTCTCTATTGTGAATGGAATGTCCTATGCATATGAGAACACTAGTGTTGGAAGACATGACAGGCACCAAACAGCACTATTCTCTAATGGAACTAGATTTTTCCTTGAAGTGAGTGTGTGTGTATGTGTGTGTGTGTGTGTGTGGTGTGTGTGTGTGTTCAGACCAATCTTCGGTGCTACTGTGAAGGACATTTTACCAGTCACAACTGTCAGACATTTTGCTCCTAATAAGGATAAGAATGAAGATGTATAAAACTCAAATATTTGATGTGGCTGGAAGCTGAGAGGGTTTTGTTTCAAGCATGTCAAATTTAAAATACTGAGAGAACACAATGTGATTATTATTTCCCCAACTCCTCATTCTTAAGTCATACTATTTTGTGGCTCAATGATGTACTACATTAACTCCAAATGAAAAGCCAAGTTTAAGGTAAGTTTTGTTTTACAAAAATTGTACTATGGCAGTACCATTTTTCCAAACTTGCCTTTGTTGTGAATCTCTCACGTGTTAGACACTCCTGTATGATTGGAGAAGAGTATAGGGTGCTCTCATTCTTGAACGGTGTTCAGTAGACCAGCAAAGGTAACAGACTACATGAAAAGTTACTACAGAGCCTGTCAGATCTGAGTGTAGTTCACAGCACATGCACAAGTTTAATGAAAGCCAAAACAAATTAGAGGGACTGTCTGCATGCACAAACTGAGTTGTCATGGTATTGGTTCATAGAAAGAGTGTAATGAGCACATTGAGAATAAACAGTGCTGCCTGGAGGTGCTTGATCTTCTGGTGAAAAGTAAAGCTGCCATCAGTCCTAAGATTGGTAAGAACACCACAATGTTCTACTGTACATGGCCGTGTAGGAGGAGATACACTACTGGTTCCCTCTGACATTGAACTGACTTACTTAAGACAGTAATAAGGGGTGTACACTTCAACATGGACTATCAACCATAGTGTAAATTGGCATTGTCATGCCAACAAATCATTACCAGACGTTTAAAACATGATAAGTTACAGAAAAAAATCCTAATACTAACTGAGTATTGCAGTAGTGAGACTTACCCACTGAGATACACTTTATAGGAAACATTCAGTGATAGGCTCTGCCAGTAAGATGCAATGGCAACATAATCTCTCCAGATGTATGCCCTCTGGAATCTACATGTACACTACATATATGCTTCACAAACCACTGTAAATTAGTGTTTGGAGGTACTCTATACGAATGTTTGCAATTTTCTGGCTTACTTTATTTGCATGTTATATATTGAAGATATACAAAGAATGGCAGCACATATGGTCACAAGTTTGTTTGACCTCATGAGAAAGTGTCACAAAAATGCTGAATAATCTTAACTAAATGATTAATGGAAAATCTCATATAAAGATGTGAAACAAATACTAACAAAGAGATAGAGGGGCTGGCCAGTACTTACCTCAGCTCAGTACAGCCGATAGATACACAAAAACAGAACCGAAAATTTACGTTCCTAGTTTTTGGAACAAATGTTCCTCATCAGCGAGGAGAGAGGGGAAAGAAATGGAAGAAGGGAAAGTAGATTGAGTTACTCACGACCCAGGTTATGAAGCAACAGGGAAAGGAAAACAGGGAGGGTAGCAAGGATGGAGGCATGGTTGTCAGAGGGAAGCCAAAGATATTCTACTGTAAGTACTGTGCCAGCTTCAAACCAAAGAGAATGCTTACAGAAGTAAAGAGGTATATAGTGTAAAGATAAACACAACTATGTAGGATGAAAAGATGCACGAATGGCTAAAGAGGAAAGGGAAAAGACTGAAGAGTAAATGGGAGTGAGGTTGTTTAACGTAGGTTCAGTCCAGGGGGATGGCGGGATGAAAGGATGTGTTGGAGTGCAAGTTCCCATCTCTGCAATTCAGAGGGACTGGTGTTGGGTGGGAGAAGCCAAATGGCACATACGGTGTAGCAGGTTCCTAGGTCCCTAGAATTATGCTGGAGGGCATGCTCTGCTACTGGGTATTGGACATATCCTAGGCGGACAGTTTGTCTGTGTCCGTTCATGCGCTCAGCCAGTTTAGTTGTTGTCATACCGATGAAAAAGGCTGTGCAGTGCAGGCATGTCAGTTCATAAATGACATGTGTAGTTTCACACGTGGCCTTGCCTTGAATTGTGTATGTTTTACCAGTAGCGGGGCTGGAGTAGGTGGTTGTGGGGGGATGCACGGGGCAGGTTTTACAGCGGGGTCGGTTACAGGGGTAGGAACTACTGGGTAGAGAAGGTAGTCTGGGAATAGTGTTGGGTTTAACAAGGATGTTCCGGAGGTTAGGGGGTCGACGAAAGGCAACTCTGGGTGTGTGGGGAGAATTTTGTCAAGGGATAATCTCATTTCAACCTCTCCCAACGCCCACCCGAAGATCTTGCAAAAACCTCGTTCCTTATCACACTTACCAACTTCATCCTCTCCCATAATTACTTCACTTTTGAAGGCCAGACCTACAAACAAATCAGGGGAACGGCCATGGGAACCAGGATGGCTCCGTCCTATGCCAACCTCTTCATGGGCCGCATGGAGGAGGCTTTCCTGAAGACCCAACAGCTGCTTCCCCTGGCCTGGGATAGGTTTATAGATGACATCTTTGTGGTCTGGACTCATGGTGAAGAAACACTCCTTAATTTTCTCAATAAACTCAACTCCTTTTCGAATCTGAATTTCACCTGGTCCTTCTCCAAAACCCAAGCCACCTTCCTGGATGTTGACCCACATGTTGTTGAAGGTAACATTCACACCCATATCAAACCCATAAACAAACAACAGTACCTTCACTTTGATAGCTGCCATCCATTCCACATTAAACGCTCCCTTCCCTACAGCCTAGGTATTCGTGGCAAACGTATCTGCTCCAGTGACGAATCCCTCAACAATTACACCAATAACCTGACCAGTGCTTTCCTCTCTCACCACTATCCTGCAGACCTTGTCCACAAACAGATCTCTCGAGCAATACATTCCTCCCCATCCAACAACAATGTTCCTACCCCCATACCACACAGAAGCATCCCCCTTGTCACCCAATATTATTCTGGCCTCGAAAACATCAACAAATTACTCCGCCAGGGATATGACTTTCTCAAGTCAACCCCTGAAATGAGATCATCCCTTGACAAAATTCTCCCCACACCACCCAGAGTTGCCTTTCGTCGCCCCCTAACCTCTGTAACATCGTTGTTAAACCCTACAATATTCCCAGACTACCTTCTCTACCCAGCAGTTCCTACCCCTGTAACTGACCCCGCTGCAAAACCTGCCCCATGCACCCCCTCACAACCACCTACTCCACCCTGCTACTGCTAAAACATACACAATTCAAGGCAGGGCCATGTGTGAAACTACACATGTCATTTATGAACTGACATGCCTGCACTGCACAGCCGTTTACATCGGTATGACAACAACTAAACTGGGTGAGCGCATGAACGGACACAGACGAACTGTCTGCCTAGGAGATGTCCAATACCCAGTAGCAGAGCATGCCCTCCAGCATAATTCTAGGGACCTAGGAACCTGCTGCACCGTATGTGCCATTTGGCTTCTCCCACCCAACACCAGTCCCTCTGAATTGCAGAGATGGGAACTTGCACTCTAACACATCCTTTCATCCCGCCATCCCCCTCGACTGAACCTACGTTAAACAACCTCACTCCCATTTACTCTTCAGTCTTCTCTTCTTTTCCTTTCCTCCTTAGTCATTCACGCATCTTTTTATCCTACATAGTTGTGTTTATCTTCATGCTATATACCTCTTTACTTCTGTAAGCATCCTCTTTGGTTTGAAGCTGGCACAGGTCTTACAGTAGAATATCTTTGGCTTCCCTCTGACAACCATGCCTCCATCCTTGCTACCCTCCCTGTTTTCCTTTCCCTGTTGCTTCATAACCTGGTTTGTGAGTAACTGCATTTACTTTCCCTTCTTCCCTTTCTTTTCCCTCTCTCCTCCCTGATGAGGAACATTTGTTCCAAAAACTAGGAACGTAAATTTTCGGTTCTGTTTTTTGTGTCTCTATCGGCTGTACTGAGCTGGGGTAAGTACTGGCCAGCCCCTCTATCTCTTTGTGAGAATAATCTTAACTGATAGACACCTGGAGATAAATGTCCATCTCATGAAGGCCGACTTAGGAAGTTTCAAGATCCAGTACCAACTTAATAATCTTGTAATTTACTGCATCTCAGGAAGTTTCAAGATCCAGTACCAACTTAATAATCTTGTAATTTACTGCATCTCCTATGTATCGCTCCCATAGCGACTGTGAAGGTAAGATTAAACTTATTGGAGCATGCAGAGAGGCATTTAAGTGGCGATTCTTCCTGCATTCCATATTCAAGATGAATTGGAAAAACCGTAATAAATTGGACAATGGGAAGTACACTCTGCCATGGCCTTCACTGTAAGTAGCAGAGTATGGACATAGTTGTTTATGTAGATGTCCAAGGTCAGCTCTTCAGTAACAGCATCACCCCAACAACATTATAAGCTGTGAAGCTCCCAGACATCCTTAGGAGAACCCATGTGCTCCTGCCCCATTCGTATCACAAACAGTGCCTTTGAAATGAAATGATTGTATGGCACTATTGGCCAGGGTTGTCTGGCCTTTGACACTGCTTTGGCAACTTGTGCATCAATGAAGATAATATGATTAGGATGACATAGACACCGAGTACATGAATGAAGAAACCCTCCGACATGAGAGGTAATCACACCCAGGGCGTCATGATCTACGGGTAGTGAAGCTAATCACTAGACCGCTAGCTACAAAATGTCATCAAAGGGTCACTATTAAATAGCAGTGTAATGTAGGATGCTGCTTAGAGGGCACATCCTACAGGGATTGAACAAAAATCTGCAAACACTTTGTGAATTGCATGCTTGAACATAAATGCACATGCTAGCCAAGTTGCAGGTTCCCCTGTCGTATTTGACCATGAACGACACCAATGCAATGTCCTCAATATGTTGCAAGTGTCAGTCATGGTCAGAACTGTGCTGGGTAATTGCAAGTGCATTGTTGTGGAGCTATGTGAATTCGAATGTGGACAGATTGTTGGTGCTCGTATGGTGGGTGCTTCCATAACCGAGACAGACAAAATATTTTGTTACTCAGAAGACACCATATTGAAGATTTATACCTTATGCAGGGAATGCAGAAAGACATTGTTTGCTATGTCACAATGCGGGCAAAAGTGTGTGCTGAGTGATTGTAACAGGAAGTCATTAAAGGAGATTGTGACAAAAAATAAGAGGACAACAGCTGCAAAAGTCACTGCAGAACTGAATGTAGCACTCACAAGCCGTGTCAGAACCAAAACAACATGAAGCGGGCTCTATAAGCAAGGAATTGTAGGGCAAACTGAAATTCCAAAACAACTCATCAGTTATGAAAACGTCCATAACTGGAAAACATGGTGCCAAAGCCATAAAACCAGAAGTAAGGTTTAATGGAAGAATGTCATTTTGCCTGATGAATCTTGTTTCACAGTTTCCAACTTCTGGCAGAGTTTACATACCAAGAATGAAACATGGGGAAGTCCAGTGATGATTTTGGTAGCCATATTGTGTTATTCTGTGGGTCCCTTGGCTACTCTGCATGGCTACATTGTCACCAAAGATTATGTGACCATTTTGGGTGATCCAATGCTACAGTGTTTTTTCCCAGTGGTGATGCTATGTTTCAGTTTGACTGGGCCCTTGTTCACACAGCTTGCATTCTCCACAGCTGGTTTGTGATCACAAGGATAAATTGTTGCATCTTGCTTGACCACTACAGTCACCAGATCTCAATATTATTTATCCTGGGTAGTCTATTTTGAAGATTGCTGTTCATCTCCATCATCATTACCTGAACTTTCCACTATTTTGGAGGAACACTGGTGTAAGAGCCCCTTGAAAACAGTACAAGACCTGTATTTATCAATTCCAAGACAACTGGAAGCTGTTTTGAATGCCAACAGGTTTCAGCCATTGTATTAGACATGATGTGTTTAGTATCACCTCAAGAAAATAGAAAACAAACGCAACTGTGTAAAACCTGCCATTGGGCATGTAAGGAAGACCTAAGAAATGTGAACATTATCCAAATAAAATTTCAAGAGATCAGTTAGTACTGAATGTTCTCTGCATAGAATGGATGAAGATCCTGTTACATCATTGAAAAATGTCAATGGTTTCCTCTACCGAATCTGAAGTCTCAGCATATCTCGCCCTTTAGAACCTCATTCCATCAAAAAGTCAAAGATTGTAGCAAAAGACTATTGAAAGCAAGAAAAACTAAACATAAAACCCCTTAATCAGGGTCATCCAAATTATGTTCATTGTTTTGTAGAATGTGATTGACTTCACAAATGAATGGGGTGGTGATTCAGTTGTTAATTTCTGCTTAGCAATTACTTGTCTGTGGCATTACATCAGCAAGGATGCAGAAAATTAAGTTCGCTGCAAGTTCAAATTGATTATGCAAAGAACTCACTAGTACTGTAAGAAGGAGATGAATTAAAAAACAAGAAGATACAAGTAATCAAAGATAGTGGACTGATTCCTAAAAGATCCAGGACTTACGGCCCTCAACTCTCCGATTTAAAGTTCTGTTACCAGCTTTAACAGTACATTCTTTGACCAAAGAATGACATTTAAATTAAATCTACAAAGTCTTATTTGTGCTTTATTGTTTGGTGAAATGTTCCTTAGAAACTGTTGACTATTTGTTTATTGTCAGCCTACTAAATACTTACAGATTTTTTTCAGTATTAATGCTATGTTATTTTTGTTGTACCCACAGCGATTGCGTGTGGTTGCTCTTCTGGCAGGTGCAACTCTACAAGGAGCATGTCGACAAGTACACAGGTCTGGAACAGAGAAAGTCATTATCACACCAAACACCAAATATTATTTAATACGCTGATCACAATGTCAAGTGGAATAAGGTACATTATCAAAGTATGTTGTGTCATATCATAACAGGCAGTGTGAACAATGTTAAAGAAATAATGATAGGTTATTATTAGGAGACTGTAATTCTTATTGTTGCTTCGGCCCAGTTGGAGAAAAAGAAAAAAAACAAATGATAAAGAAAAGCAATGTATTTTATAACTTGCCTATGTGACTGCAAATAATGGTATTGTGTATGTATAGCAATTACGACCAGGTGTAAACTGGAAGATTCTGGAAGTATCTTTTTGTCCCAGATAAATAGCATGCTACTGTGTAATTATAATGATGAAAAAGAGAGATTTTTTTGTTTATTATTATTTGTTTTGTGTGTGTGGGGGGGGGGGGGGCTCACTTGTGCATATTCGGTGGTAGACACTGTGGTCATTTTGTGTTTGCACAGAGATACTTTGATTCCAGTTCTGACAAAAATCTTCAAGTATGTAAAAAGAGTCAAAGATATATTCTGACCACATGCAGCTGTTGCAAAATGGTTTTAAATTTTGACACTCTGTCATTAAGAGTAGTCTGCTGCTGTGTATATCTAAGTTTGAAATACTTTTAAAATTGTTTTACATTATGAATTGAGACTAATGATACACAAAATTGTAGCCCTCAATTGTGGCAGTGTCTCCTAATAAATTTGACAGTAATTTTTTTCCAATGGATCAGTAATGAATTCAGAGCACATCTGTTCCTTGGCTGATTGTAACTAGTGCTTTGTAAATTATAAAGTGTATTAAAACAGAAAAGTAATGAATATAAACAAAGTGTTCATTTGTCCTAATTTTCCTGTGCCTTTCTGTTGCCAGATCTAAATAACTTTAGTTCACATTTGAGTAAAACAAAGGAACCATCTTAAACTGTGTGGTAGATTCATCATTACATATTGGAAATTTGCTCAATATCAAAACAGATAACACTGAAGCAGCACATAAATTGAACAACAATGCAATTTAAACAAAGGAGATAATGTTCCAGCAAACTGAAAATTTGATTCGGACTACAGCATGTGTCCAGATAGTAAGTCATTATAGGTACCTGAAAATGAAGCATCTATTTTTGATGAAATTAGCATTATTTTTTGGCAAAATTAGCATCTATTTAGTGTAAAATTAGCATCTATGTCTAGCCTAATAAGCATTTTTGATTAAAGAAGCATCTTTTTTTTGTAAATGTAACAATGAAAATAATCAGTTTTTGACAATTTAGTCTAATTGCATTGACAAAACATCTACTCACCAATCGGTAGCAGGAGAAAGCACAGATTAAAAAAGGTATTACATATGCAAGTCAGTGACTCCTCCTTACGGCAGAAGGGTCAAAGGGGAAGGAAGAGGGGTAAAGGTAAAGGACTGGAGAGGCAGAGAAAAAGGGGTAGAGTTCGGAAAAGTCACCCAGAACCCTGCGTCAGGTGAGACATACCAGACAGGATGAGAAAGAAATGTGATTTTTCCGGACTCCACCAGTTTTCCTAAACTTCTACAGTCCTATTCCTTCACTGCTCTTCCTTCCCCTTCAACCCTTCTGCTGGAAGAATGAGCCCCTGGTTCTGAAAGCTTGCCTAATTAATATCTTTCTTTATAAGTGTGTTTTCTAGCTGCCACTTGCTGAGTAGGTTTTTTATCTATGCAAATACATTTTTTGTAAATGTATAGACATATAAATTTAGAAGTTTGCCATGATATGTGCTTGAATATGAAATTGATCACATAAAAAGAAAAAATGTAGTTATCTTTTACATTTATACTAGTAACAAAACTTTAAAACCGTTGTGTCTGTCTGTCTTCGAACAGGGTAATCTCCAGAATTACTTGACAAATTTTAATAGGTTTTTTACAGGCAACTTGAGAGTAGCTTGGAGCAGTGTATAGGGCTCATTTCATTAAAATTTGAACATGAAAAAAAAGTATAATGATTTAAAATTGTGTCTAAAACTGTCATTTCTAGGTCTTTGTCTATCTGAATCCATTTGACAAACGTTTATGGGGTTTTCACGGGTAATTTTAGCATAGCTTGAGACAACATATAGGCTTCATTTCATCAATATTGGGTCATAGATAAAAGATATCATAGTTTTAAGTTTAATGAATGCCAAAGTGTGTTTGTTTCCTTTTCAGAGCTAAACCACGAAACCAATTTTAATGAAATTTGGTATGGGCATAGCTTAAAAACTAAGGATGAACATAGGCTGCTTTGAAAAGTAAAAATCACTGAGGATGAACATAAGCTGCTTTGGAAAGTAAAAGTAGGCCAGTTGATGCTTGAATGTGTGAAGTAGGGGCTGGAACACGCATTTTTTACATCAGTGAACACAAACAATGTTAGAAAATTATTAAATTTGTTGCACAATGTATACACTTATACTGTATAACTACTTCAATAGCACAGTGCATAAATGCGAGCCCACATGTACCACTTGACAGCAGTGCTGTATCCATCCCACACTGTCATGCGTTGGAGTAATTGGGAGGGGGCACGGGTATGTCTGTGGTCATGCTATGCTGACTTGAACAACGAACATGCAGACACGGTAGAGCACCTGACTTTATTCCATCTACAAGAACTTACTTTCTTAGACTTTCCTAGCAACTTTGTGACATCTCGTTGAATTGGGTGTACTGCTGGTGGTTTGCATTTTTCTAATACAGTATTTCAACATTGTACCTTAGTGTCTTCATCAGGTGTTTCCTGTGAAAGGACGGTGTCTGGCGTTCCCTACACTGTCCGTTCCCACTATGACCATGTCGGTTGGTCACTAGATGTTCCGTCTTCTGTCCATGCCCGCTTCCACTGTTTTCCCCATTGGCTGCCATTTCATGGCGTACCCTACTAGGTCCAAGCCCGTCAGGCGCATTCGTAGCATTGTTGACAGGTTGCGTTGGCTGTTGGTGACCATTCTGACTTTCTCCAGTGCGACCGTGTCTGGTGGTCGGCAGGTTTTCCGTCTTCGGTCTGTGCTCACTTCTGGTGCTTTCCCTGGTGGCAGACGTTTTGTGGCATTCCCTACTAGGTCTGCGCCTGCCAGGCGCGTTCCTCATACCGTCAACAGGCTGCATTTGCTGTTGGCGACCGTTCTTACTTTCTCCAGTACCCCTGTCATTCTCCTGGTCTTGTGTTTTCCTCCATTGTTTTTGTAATAGCTCCAGAGCCGTGTTCCATGCCGTGCTGAGTTGATATCCAGCTTCCCGGTTTATCAAGTTTTCTGTCATCTTGATTTCGATCAATTCAGTGATGACGCTTTCCCAAAATTAGGGGGTCTGGGATAAGATCCTGGTTTTATCATAATTCATGGTGTGCTCAAGTTCCAAGCAATGTTCTGCTATTGCCACATGGATCACAGTCCCTTCTGGTGTCATGAGAGTCATAAACACACCTCAAGAAGGACCAGGATTAGTTTCCTCACTCACTTCAAAATAAGAAAAGAAAATAACAAGCTATGCACAACACAGAGGAAAGTGGAGTGCACCAAGAATTTGGTAATGACTATTCTGCGATTGCTTTCTTACGCTGACAACGTAAAGAACACGCAGACATGCACATTTCTTTGTTCTGAGACGGTAAGTTCCCCTGCCGAGTTCTACATTGCCATTTGTGGTGAGTATCTATATAAAGATCATTCAACTGCTCATTGTTAACGTAAGACAAGAGTGCATTTTATGAGCACACTGATAGGTCGTTTCCCTTGTGTGTACACATTGTACACTTTAACTTGGCCCCTGAGCAGAGGATCCTCACAGTTGAAGCTCGCAATCAGTTCATAGTGTATTGGGAAAAGCCCCATTCTCTTGTCCCAGGGAAACCAGCTTACAGCTTGTAATGAAAGTGTAGTGGGTTAATGCATCAAAAGAGACATAAAACTTAGATTTTACTTACATGTTTGAGTAACTGAGTCATTAGAAGGACCAACTACATGTGCACAAATCAGCGGTATTCACAATGACTACTTATTGCTATGGTGCACAACACTTTTAACACAGATAAGGTTAGCAATGAGCATAAACATTCCAGAGCATTACAAAGTCAAGACTTTCACCATTTACAGAGGGCCAAGTTAAATTGTGTAACTTGTAGGTGTGCTCTGTATTCTGCAAATCTGTTCTCTCACACATTGTTTTTCCAAATTGGGCATCACCAGATGTTGGGCTATACCAGTAACCATAAATTAGCTACGTTTTCAATATTTCTATGCAGAAAATTAAAGATATCTGAAACAAAATCGTTCATCAGGATATAGTTTGCTAGAAATAACATTTATTACATAAATTCGCATTTTGAGGAAGAACTCAATTTACCACACCAGCACAACACATAGGTTTAATTTCTTAGTAGATATTATTACAGCCTACCTGTTGGCTGTGTGAGCACTTATCTATTCAACTTAGAGGGCAGGAACTGCTAAGCAGTGGCATGTGTGCTTGTTGACATTGCTTGACCAGCAGTGACTAGCCTTAATCATGACCAAGCTAGGTGGTGTAATGATTAGCATACTGGACTTGCATTCGGGAGGATGGTGGTTCAAACCCACTTTCGGCCATCCTGATTTAATTTTTCCGTGATTTCCGTAAATCGTTTCAGGTGAATGCCGGGATGGTTCTTTTGAAAGGTCACTGCTGACTCCCTTCCCCTTCCTTCCCTAATACAAAGAGACCAGTTACCGTGCTGTTTGGTCCCCTCCCCCAAATTAACCAACCAACCAACCTTAAGCATGCTATGTTTTAGTGTTAAGATGGAAACACTGCATGACTCAGTGCAAATATTTTTGTAGCTATCAAAATGATTCACAGTTCAAATAAGTAAAGCACATATGCATTTAACTGAGAATGATAACAACAAAGTAGAGTCAGATCATAACTAGCAATAAATATGAAGGTTTCTAAACAGTGTTCAGCTCCAACCAAAGGACACAGCAATGATCTTCATGTTATAATCCACCCCTTCCTCCTTTGTTGTCACAACTGTCTTTGTGGTTAACTCTTTTAATAAGTTTTGAGAGGAGTAGGACTTACAATAAACTTTTTACTTATCTTACTTTCTCGTAGTTGGCTCTAGGTCTTCATGTCTAGGGGTCTAATTCTTGGATCTGAAATTTTCAAATTTTAGGTTCCCATGTTCCAATTGATGTAAATAATTTTAATGAATGCCTGTGCAGGCTTTTTATGTTTATTTGTTTGGAATTTTACTATCACACTGTATTTTGAATTTTCACATTGTTGTTGTTGTCTTCAGTCCTGAGACTGTTTGATGCAGCTCTCCATGCTACTCTATCCTGTGCAAGCTTCTTCATCTCCCAGTACCTACTGCAACCTACATCCTTCTGAATCTGCTTAGTGTATTCATCTCTTGGTCTCCCTCTACGATTTTTACCCTCCACACTGCCCTCCAAAACTAAATTGGTGATCCCTTGATGCCTCAACACATGTCCTACCAACCGATGCCTTCTTCTGGTCAAGTTGTGCCACAAACTTCTCTTCTCCCCAATCCTATTCAATACTTCGTCATTAGTTATGTGATCTACCCATCTAATCTTCAGCATTCTTCTGTTGCACCACATTTCGAAAGCTTCTATTCTCTTCTTGTCCAAACTATTTATCGTCCATATTTCACTTCCATACATGGCTACACTCCATACAAATACTTTCAGAAATGACTTCCTGACCCTTAAATCTATACTCGATGTTAACAAATTTCTCTTCTTCAGAAACGCTTTCCTTGCCATTGCCAGTCTACATTTTATATCCTCTCTACTTCGACCATCATCAGTTATTTTGCTCCCCAAATAGCAAGCCGGCCGTGGTGGCCGTGCGGTTCTAGGCACTTCAGTCCGGAACCGCGTGACTGCTACGGTAGCAGGTTCGAATCCTGCCTCGGGCATGGATGTGTGTGATGTCCTTAGGTTAGTTAGGTTTAAGTAGTTCTAAGTTCTAGGGGACTGATGACCTCAGATGTTGAGTCCCATAGTGCTCAGAGCCATTTTTGAACCAAATAGCAAAACTCCTTTATTACTTTAAGTGTCTCATTTCCTAATATAATTCCCTCAGCATCACTCGACTTAATTCGACTACATTCCATTATTCTCGTTTTGCTTTTGTTGATGTTCATCTTATATCCTCCTTTCAAGACACTCTCCATTCCGTTCAATTGCTCTTCCAAGTCCTTTGCTGTCTCTGACAGAATTACAATGTCATTGGCGAACCTCAAAGTTTTTATTTCTTCTCCATGGATTTTAATACCTACTCCGAATTTTTCTTTTGTTTCCTTTACTGCTTGCTCAATATACAGATTGAATAACATCGGGGAGAGGCTGCAACCCTGTCTTACTCCCTTCCCAACCACTGCTTCCCTTCCATGCCCCTCGACTCTTATAACTGCCATCTGGTTTCTGTACAAATTGAAAATAGCCTTTCGCTCCCTGTATTTTAGCCCTGCCACCCTTAGAATTTGAAAGAGAGTATTCCAGTCAACATCGTCAAAAGCTTTCTCTAAGTCTACAAATGCTAGAAACGTAGGTTTGTCTCTCCTTAATCTTTCTTCTAAGATAATTCGTAAGGTCAGTATTAGCCTCACGTGTTCCAGTATTTCTACGGAATCCAAACTGATCTTCCCCGAGGTCGGCTTCTACTAGTTTTTCCATTCGTCTGTAAAGAACTCGCGTTAGTATTTTGAAGCTGTGACTTATTAAACTGATAGTTCGGTAATTTTCACATCTGTCAACACCTGCTTACTTTGGGATTGGAATTATTATATTCTTCTTGAAGTCTGAGGGTATGTCGCCTGTCTCATACATCTTGCTCACCAGATGGTAGAGTTTTGTCAGGACTGGCTCTCCCAAGGCCGTCAGTAGTTCCAGTGGAATGTTGTCTACTCCGGGGGCCTTGTTTCGACTCAAGTCTTTCAGTGCTCTGTCAAACTCTTCATGCAGTATCGTATCTCCCATTTCACCTTCATCTACATCCTCTACCATTTCCATAATATTGTCCTGAAGTACATTGCCCTTGTATAGACCCTCTATATACTCCTTCCATCTTTCTGCTTTCCCTTCTTTGCTTAGAACTGAGTTTCCATCTGAGCTCTTGATATTCATACAAGTTGTTCTCTTTTCTCCAAAGGTCTCTTTAATTTTCCTGTAGGCAGTATCTGTCATACCCCTAGTGAGATAAGCCTCTACATCCTTACATTTGTCCTCTAGCCATCCCTGCTTAGCCATTTTGCACTTCCTGTCGATCTCATTTTTTAGACGTTTGTATTCCTTTTTGCCTACTTCATTTACTGCATTTCTATATTTTCTCCTTTCATCAAATAAATTCAATATTTCTTCTGTTACCCAAGGATTTCTACTAGAAAAACCGTGCACCACAGGTAAAGTCGTTTTATCAAAACGGCAGCAATAGCAGCGATGCATTGCGGGAATATTGCCAAGAGAAACAGCAAGAAGCAGGTAAATCAATTGGTCCTGCAAAGAGAGGGGGGCGGCTCATCCCCAGGGCGGTTGTTGATGAAGTTGCTGTAGCTGTAGTCGACTGCACATCACATGCCTCAAATTCTGCATCCAGTGCTCGAACTGTGTCATGAGAATTATCTCTCCTCTGGTCAACAGTTTAAGAGATTTTGCGACGCATTTTACGCTGGTATCCCTACCAGATTCAGATGTGCACCAAGTGAGCCCCCAAGAAAGGCTATAACATCATGACTTTGCCTTTCGCTATTTGCCGCACACGGAAATGGCGGACATGTGCCTGTAAAATATTCTTTGGATGGACAAGGCACATTTTGCTCCGTAGCATTGGCTTTGGTGAAGTATAGTGGTGGAGCGAGTTCCAGATGCAGGCAGCAGTTCCACCTCCGGCTGTAGGGCGGTCGGTGCGGTAGCAACATAATTCGCAACATTGGCTCTTAGTACCGGTTTTAAGCGAGTCTCCGACACTAAACAGATGTCAGCGTTCTTGTCTTGCAGGAATTGCGCGCATTTGAGCAGGCGTTGGCGTTCCAAGTTGCAAAAGTGACATTCTCAATGTTTCTATTTCTGAGCAGGTCTGATCTGGGTGGTTCCACTGGTGATCAACTACATGCTTCTGACCTCTTGTTGTACTGCCACAATGGTGATTAGTGGTACGGTGGCAAGGGTTTCCTTAATTTAAGTAACTGTCTGACGAGCTGCACGTACCAGTTTAGGAACTTTGGAATGCTCTGCCGTGGTCCGTGGCACGATGTGAGGTTGACGTCTTGACGGTTGCTCCAGGCTGATTGCCGGCCGCGGTGGTCTCGCGGTTCTAGGCGCGCAGTCCGGAACCGTGCGACTGCTACGGTCGCAGGTTCGAATCCTGCCTCGAGCATGGATGTGTGTGATGTCCTTAGGTTAGATAGGTTTAAGTAGTTCTAAGTTCTAGGGGACTAATGACCACAGCAGTTGAGTCCCATAGTGCTCAGAGCCATTTGAACCATTTGAATCCAGGCTGATTCTCAGTTCTGTTTAGTCGCAGTGAGTGCAGCTCGGATAACATCAGAGTCTTTAGCTGATCCAGTCTGATCTGTGCAGAGTGTCACCACATAAGTGGAGGCTGTGGCTGCTGGATGCTACTTTACTGTCTCGGTGGCGCGATGATGATTTAAAGCTACTGACTGTTATTGTTGGATGATGTCTTGTGCCGGACGATGTGGCCGTGCGGTTCTAGGCGCTTCAGTCTGGAACCGCGTGATCGCTACGGTCGCAGGTTCGAATCCTGCCTCGGGTATGGATGTGTGATGTCCTTAGGTTAGTTAGGTTTAAGTAGTTGTAAGCTCTAGGGGACTGATGACCACAGATGTTAAGTCCCTTAGTACTCAGAGCCATTTGAACCATTTTTTGTTGTCTTCTGGGCAATATCTTTGGGCTTGTGTGGCTCAAGACCCATCTGTCCCGTCTGGCGTTTTGTATTTTATGCAGATCCTGTAACTGGCTGGGTGGTTGCTTTTCCAGTTGCATCAGGCCGCTAGAGATTCCCGTTTTAGTGAACATTGTTCTCTGTTGTGTCCTTGGTCACATTTCACACGTCTTGGCGGTATTACAGAATGACGCGCCACATGATGAAGCTCTTGGGACTTGTAGTGGGACTATACTAGAACGTAATTTTTCACGTTGTAAAATCTTTCAACGTGGAAAAATTGTCTTTCCTTCTATTTATCCGGGAGGACAACAACTCTCATCAGCGAAGTCTTCTGCGAGCCTGGAATTTTGGCCAATTGATGACTGTGGCACCGTGTCCCACTTGCTCCAGGTCTGCTTTTACGTTGTCGTGAGGGACAAACGTGGAGACGCCTCTGAGGACAGCGTTCATTCATTTTGGCTTCATTGTCTGGAACTTTTAACACGGAATCCCTTAAGCTCCGAGAGTATCTATTATTTTGGCGTAATCAGCAGTGCTAGAAAGGGGAAGCTTCATTTCATTACCGCCAATCTGCTTGGCGGTGAAATGTCCTATGCAGTTCTGCTCTAGCCGAGTATTCAGCTTTCTGTAGTTGTCCGAGTATTTCTGCACTATAGCCAGTATCTTCTGCCGCTGGCGTTGCTGCTATTGTTGCTGGTATATCCAAAGCTGGATTCTTGTTGAAGTTGTTCTTCGTCTAGTAGGGCGCTGAATGAATTATTTGTTCTAGTGCAGGTGATGCCATCGCTTTCGTCAGTCTCATTTGCTTCTTCCTAGGTGGCTTCATATAGCGGTCATCGCTGGCGCCTGATGCTACCGGTGCGACACCCGTGGCGGCTACTTCGGAATGTTTCCTGTCGGAATCGCAAGTGAGTTGTCCCACCTGCATGTTGCCTTCGGTGACAGAGACAGTATCAGAAAACCTGTCACAGTATGCCGTTTCTTCGTAGCTGGAGTGACCGATGGGGCTGCCGATACAGTAAACCGCGCCATTCGGCATCGGCCGACTCCTGCGCAGTTGAGGCAGCTGCTTCGGCAGCGCACGTAAACAGCACATCCGTTTGTCTCGACATCGCGACGATTACTGCTCTGTTAAGCTCTGCTCCGCGTCTGTCACTGCAGTTGTGATATTCATATCGTTGCTCTTGCTGCTTACATCTAGATGGTCCTGACAGGCATTTCACGTGTTTGCTGACCTCCAGGGACTGTGTCAGATGGAACAAACTGATCGAAATCTTAAGGAAACATGGAGTTGACTGGAGGGATGGACGGCTAATTAGAAATTTATATTTGAAACTGAGTGCAAGAGTCAGAATAGGAGGTGTGATGAGTGAAGAAATAGAACTGGGAAGAGGTGTAAGACAAGGTTGTTGTTTATCACCAACACTGTTCAATATAAGTACGTGGTATCACGTAACATTCCGCCAGTGCGGACGGTATTTGCTTCGTGATACATTACCTGTGTTAAAATGGACCGTTTACTAATCGCGGAAAAGGTCGATATCGTGTTGATGTATGGCTATTGTAATCAAAATGCCCAACGGGTCTGTGCTATCTATGCTGCTCGGTATCCTGGACGACATCATCCAAATGTCAGGACCGTTTGCGGATAGTAACGTTATTTAAGGAAACAGGAAATGTTCAGCAACATGTGAAACTTCAACCACGACCTGCAACAAATGATGATGCCCAAGTAGGTGTTTTAGATGCTGTCGTGGCTAATCCGCACATCAGTAGCAGACAAATTGCGCGAGAATAGGAAATCTCAAAAACGTCGGTGTTGAGAATGCTATATCAACATCGATTGCACCCGTACCATATTTCTATGCACAAGGAATTGCATGACGACGACTTTGAACGTCGTGTACAGTTCTGCCACTGGGCACAAGAGAAATTATGGGACGATGAAGGATTTTTTGCACGCGTTCTTTTTAGCGATGAAGAGTCATTCACCAGCAGCGGTAACGTAAACCGGCATAATATGCACTATTGGGCAACGGAAAATCCACAATGGCTGCGACAAATGGAACATCAGTGACCTTGGAGGGTTAGTGTATGCTGTGGCATTATGGGAGGAAGGGTAATTGGCCCCCATTTTATCGATGGCACTCTAAATGATGCAATGTATGCTGATTTCCTACGTAATGTTCTACCGATGTTACTACAAGATGTTTCACTGCATGACAGAATGGCGATGTACTTCCAACATGATGGATGTCCAGCACATGGCTCGCGTGCGGTTGAAGTGGTATTGAATAGCATATTTCATGACAGGTGGATTGGTCGTCGAAGCACTATACCATGGCCCGCACGTTCGCCGGATCTGACGTCCCCGTATTTCTTTCTGTGGGGAGAGTTGAAGGATAATTGCTATCGTGATCCACCGACAAACCTGACAACATGCGTCAGTGCATTGTCAATGCATGTGCGAACATTAGGGAAAGAGAACTATTCGCTGTTGAGAGGAATGTCGTTACACGTATTGCCAAATGCATTGAGGTTGACGGACATCATTTTGAGCATTTATTGCATTAATGTGGTATTTACAGGTAATCACGCTGTAACAGCATGCGTTCTCAGAAATGATAAGTTCACAAATGTACATGTATCACATTGGAACAACCGAAATAAAATGTTCAAACTTACCTACGTTCTGTATTTTAATTTAAAAAACCTACCTGTTACCAACTGTTCGTTTAAAATTGTTTGTGACTATTACAGCGCCATCTACCACAAAGCGAAAAAAGTGGTCCAACTAAAACATTCACATTTCTTTACGTACTACACGAATATGTAATAAAAAATGGAGGTTCCTATTTAAAATTGTTCAAATGACTCTGAGCACTATGGGACTTAACTTCCGAGGTCATCAGTGTCCTAGAACTTAGAACTACTTCAACCTAACTAACCTAAGACATCACTGTCATCAGTGCCCTAGAACTTAGAACTACTTCAACCTAACTAACCTAAGACATCACTAACATTCATGTCCGAGGCAGGATTCGAACCTGCGACCGTAACGGTCGCGCGGTTCCAGACTGTAGCGCCTAGAACCGCTCTCCTATTTAAAAAAACGCAGTTGATATCCGTTTGACCTATGGCAGCGCCATCTAGCGGGCCAACCATAGCGCCATCTGGTTTCCCCCTTCAAGCTAGACAAGTTTCGTTCTTTGTAGTTTTTTCGTTTGACGCTTATTTCGTGAGATATTTGGCCCGGTCTCGATCAATAGACTACCCTGTATACTGTTCGACAGCAGTAACCAGTCACTGTAGCTTGCCTGCCTTAGTCCTGGCTGCTTCATATTTCTATGCTTTCTCACACTACCTCCCAATAAGTTGTTCAGTGACCTTCGTTTGCACTTTTTCTGCAACATTTGTGGTTCTCTACTCAGTTGTCTTTCCCGTTTTGTTACTTTACAGTCTGGATATTATAATCAAACACCTGTCTTAAAATTTTTAAGTTTGTTCTTCAGCCCTACCTCAACCACAGCTATAAGAACTTCTACTTTAGTCGGACCTTGTGTGATCTTGTATTCAAGTTAGCTTTGAACAGTTCCTATTTTTGTTCCTATTGTATCAAGCTTCTCCAATATACTTTGTCCCGCTTGCACTCCACGTATTTTTATTTTCTCTTCCGCTTTCAGTCTGTCAAACATTCTTGGATAAGCTTTCATCATGTTGAATAACTGAATTGGCATATCACTAGAGCTCACGTGTCCTGAAGAATCATCTTCTGCCACAGTGCCTATAGCTGTTGATTGTGTTTCCGATTCGGTTTTTCTGCCGTCCTGTCCTCTACTTGTGCAGTGCTTTTTGTCACAACCTGCTCAATTAATAGCGTGCCTCGCAGTTCCGCCGAGGTCTCGTTTCAGTCTGCTGCAGAATACAACTGACCCAGGCGTCTTCTTCAGGTGCTGCGAGTTTTGCTGATATGCGCGCTCGCAGCCTGGACACCAACTAGACTGTGACTTATTGGTGGTCTGATGCCGTTATTTACAGCCGTGTTATTCCCGACGTCCACTATTCTTTCAGTGTTATCCAACTTTGATGGATGTGGATTTTAATAAATCGGCTGCCGGACCTCAGGCATTATTTAAACTGAATGCTCCAGGTTGTTTATTATGTTTTCTAGCAGTTTTATTTCGATAGACTCCTTAATCATGCAGCGCCAGAAACTAGGCATTTGCACCGCTATACTGGTCTCAGCTCTAAGCGTAGAAAAATATAAGTTAGTGCAGATGAGTGGGAAAAACAATTCCGTAATGTTCGATGGCAGCATTATTAGTGAGCTGCTTGACACAGTCATGTCGATTAAGTATCTAGGCGTAACGTGATAAAGCGATATGCAATGGAACGAGCATGTAAAGATTGTTGCAGGGAAGGCGAATGGTCGACTTCAGTTTATTGGGACAATTTTAGGAAAGTGTACTTCATCTGTAAAGGAGACCGCATGTGGGACGCTAGTGTTCGAGTGTTTGGGATCCGCGCCAGGTCAAATTAAAGGAAGACGTCCAAGGAGTTAAGAGGCGGGCTGCTGGTTTTGTTACCGGTCTCTTGTCTTTAGGAATACTTTTGAGAATCAGCATTTGAAGGTGACTGCGGAATGATTCAACTGCCACTAACGTACATTTCGCGTAAGGAGCACAAAGATAGAAGAAATTATGAAGCGTATACGAGATCTGTTCAATATGCTGGAGCGAAAAGAGGTTGGAATCCCTGCACACGCCTCTATTTAATGTGTAACTGATGAAAGTTTCATTGTTGTATGTTAGTTATTGTTCAGTGCTGTACTGAGTAAACTGTTGTGAAGCACAGTTTGCGAATTTCGAGATGGCCGAGTTAGAGGAACAACGCGTGTGCATTACGTTTTGCGTGAAACTCAAGAAAACCTTAACAGAGGCACACCAAATGATGCAGGAAGCCTACGGTGATGAGTGCTTAGGACGTACTCGGTGTTACGAAGGAACAGGAAAAGAAATTACTAGTAGTGATACACGATACCCTCCTCCACGGTGGCTTGCGGAGTATCTACGTAGTGAGAATTGTAGAACCATATTGAATAAAATCGTCATAACTTCAGACCAGTTTGCGTTAGGACGTTGAAACTGCAGGGTTCGCCGTGGGGCGTGACGAGAATTAGTACGCGCGTGTATGGTTTGGTTTAGCGACGAAGCCCACTATCATTTGGACGGGTTCGTCAGTAAGTAAAATTGGCGCAATGGGGGGACTAAGAACCCGAATTTCGCGATCAATAAGTCTCTTTACCTCCAACGGGTAACTGTGTGGTGTGCAAAGTCCAGTCACAGAATAATCAGTGTGACATTCCTTGATGGCACGGTGACTACCGAACAGTATGCGGAGGTTTTAGAAGATGATTTCATCGCCATTATCCAAAGTGAACTTGATTTCGACAAGATTGGTTCATGCAAGACGGAGCTCTATCCCATCGAAGCACGAGAGTGTGTGATGTCCTGGAGCACTCTGGGGAACACATTCTAGCTCTGGGGTAATAGACGCAACTGGCATGGGCCTCGATTGGCCGCCATATTCCCCGGATGTGAACACATGCTACTCCTTCTAGTGGGGCTATAATCCCAAAACCATTTCTGAGCTGAAAACAGCCATTCAGGAGGTCATCGACAGCATCGATGTTCTGACACTGCAGCGCGTCATGCAAAATTTCGCTATTCGTCTGCGCCACATCATCGTCAATGATGACAGGCTTATCAAACGTGTTTTAATCTAAATCCGAATATCTCTAATGACGTTTACATGTTGAAGAAAGTGTGTGCACGCCGTAGTTTGTAACTAATTTATGTTCTTCTCATGTAGTTCAACAGTCACCCTGTATGTAGATGTTGATATAGACCGCATTCCATTCAAAGACCATATTCGAGGCAGTGCTCGGCGACAGCTGATTTGTTTTGTTGATTAAGTCAGATGTTCGCTCATATTTCTTGCATTTCTTCTCGACTGTTCTGATAGTCTGGCCCACGTAAGACATGGCACATCCGCAAGGAATGCGGTACACACCTGGCTGTCGGGGACCAAATTCGACTACAGCATTGCAAAGAATAATTTTTATTTTTATTGAAATATGTGGTATTCTACCGTCTTTTTCGAATATTGAGCCAGCATGAGGTAGATAAGCGTTGCTTGGCTTCAGTCTCAACCTCCTCCTCAGGCGTTCTTGATTTTGACTGCATAGTCCGTTCAATTTGATGGTCTGAGTACCCATTCGCTCGGAACACTATTCATAGTTGTTGTAATTCTTCGGTGAGGCTGACTTTGTCTGACAGTTTTGCGCAGCAGAAGTGCCAACACTGTGGGAGCAGGCAATTTCATGGTACACCAGTGTGCAGTGATGGCGGCAGCAGTACAGGCTGATAGGTGCGAAACGCCACCTACTGTAAGTGAGACTATAGTTTGTTGCATATTTGAACATTTGTAGAAACATCAGGCGATAAAGTTTCTGAACCCCCAAGGCCGCAATATAACTGGAATAAATTAATAATTGGTTCCTTTTACCGATCCCCTGACTCAGATGATAGTTGCTCAACAGTTCAAAGAAATTAGGAAATTTGTGGTAAGTTGCTATGGGACCAGGCTGCTGAGGTCATCGGTCCCTAGGCTTACAGAAAACTTAATCTATCTTAAACTAACTGACGCTAAGGACAACACACACACACACACACACACACACACACACACACACACACACACACACACACACATACCCAAGAGAGGACTCGAATCTCCGACGGGGGAAGCCGCGCAAACCGTTTCAAGGCGCCCAAGACCGCGCGGCTACCCCGTGCGTCAGTTTCACAGGACGTCTTACCACGCTCACCACTAACAAAACAGTAATTTTTCCTATTAATTGTTGGATGATTTAAGTGTCCACCGAGATTACTCTATGACTGAGGAACTTACGTACAAACGAACTGAGATTTTCTCTCAAGTTTTCGGTCACATCAGGAGATGAGTCTGGTGGGCGATAGAAGGATCCAATAATCATTTTATGCCTACTCCTGACACTCAGTCTTGCCCAGGCAATCTCACATGTAGCTTCAATTTCAACTTCAGTCAATTTTAGTTACTTGTCTACTGCGACAAATCCACCACCTACATTTCCCATTTGCCTATCCTTTCGATATACACTTAAATTTTCCCCGAAACTCTCACAGTCATCAATTTCAGGTTTCAACGAGCTTTTAGTACGTAGTATTATGTGAGCTTCACTTCTTTTCATGAGTACTTCAAACTCTGGCACTTTGTTGCGAATGCTTCGGTAGTTTACCATTAGAATTTTAATACTATCAATCATGAGAGGCATTTCTTTCGATCTTACATTGATACGTCTGTGTTTCCTACAGCTATCGTAATCTGGATTGGATAGAGAGTCGCCTATTCTAAAAAAAACCTTGTGTGCACCCAACACACAGTTAGCTACCTGGGTAGCAGCCTCTGATGTGTAGTGCACACCTGACCTATTCAGGGAAAACCTAACAGCCTTCGATGTGTAGTGCACACGTGACCTATTCAGGGAAAACCTAATGTTCTCACCCCTACGGCGCAAGTCCAGGAAGTCGCAGCCTAGCTTGTCACAGAACCTTCGAAGTCTCTGGTTCATTCGCTGCACTCGACTCAGAACCAAATGGGCACGATTAGTTCTGGGGAAAATTGTGCAAATTTTGAGCTTCGTTGAAACTCGACACCCAAGGCTGGTCTTCCCAACCTTCTTTGCCAGTCGCTGGAATGACCCAAGACTGACGTCGGAGCCCAGACGACAGTCACCATTTGTTCCAACGTTCGCCACAATCTGCAGTTAGTTGCACCCTGTTCCCTCAGTGGCTGCCGGTCTAGCCTCCTCAACACGTTGAATGAGGCCCCCCCGCATACTCACTGAGGGCACCTGGTGTCTTTTCCTGTCCCTTGCTGCCATTTCCCTAAGGGGGTTCCATTATTCGCCGTGCGTTTTGAACTGCCAACGATTGATAGAGCCCTACTATTTTGTGTTTGCTTCCGCCTGACACCGGACAAAAAAGGTTTCTCCAAAACAGATGGAGTGAGTCCCACTGGCTCAGTTTTAGTTTCAGTGAAAGATAGCACCTCAGACTTGTTGGTTAGGGGCTGATACAACACCCTGAGTCCTCCCCGGTCCCCGTCCACCCTGTACAGGAAGTCTAGATGTACCATTGACACACCACTCGCTGTCAAATTGACGAGTAATGACAGATGCCGTACTTTCTGCGGAGGAGACAGGAGCCACAGGAGAGGGTAGTACTTGAGGTACCTCTGGTATAGGTATCGTAGGTAAACGACTCTCGGGAGCTCTTCCAACATATACTGATTCGAAGCAGCTGCCAGTCATTTAACAGTAGTCAGGACGATTTCCAGCTGCTTACGAACGTCAACCAATTCCTCCTGTGTTTGAGAACAGCATTCACAGTGCGGCTGCATTTTGGCTGGTGCAATGTACGAGTGTTACAAGGCAGTGAACAACAGATACACGAAAACGACATTTCTATTACGGCAACACAAAAACCCGTAGTAAAAATTACTAGTTTTCTAAAACGTTTTGATGTAAAATATGGTCGTTAGCAAAATTTAAAACAGAGTTAATTTACGATAAATGCAGATAATATATAGGGCTACTCCTCTTTAAGGAAAAATTAGATGTCACAGAGTATGTTAGTTAATCTGCTACAATAACTAAATCACAAACGCCGATTTGCTATAAACTGCTCGTAGACTATGCAAAAGTGAATGGTAGCTTCCGAAAAATCTCAAAAACACTCGCTTATTTGCGTTGATATACAATGAAATTCACGGTGATGTATTCTACGGCTTAGTCTAAACCACAAACGCTGATTTGCTACGAAATAAATGACTTATCCAATACACTCCTACCGGTAACTTACGAAAATATAGTTTTGTAGGCGTCCGCAAATCCTCAAACTACCATATTTATCAGGGAAATGTACAATTAAATAAGAGAACGATTGTCTTGAACGAAGACAGGCCTACTACTCTGAAAATTTTTTAAAGAGCACATTTTAGTTTAGGTCCACAATTGACGTTAACAATACTAGTTTATCACGGCACTCGCGAATGTTAGAAATTTCACAATAACACTTCACGGTAACAAACGGGTATTGATACAAACAATGAGAGAGCCTCAGAAGCGACGTGAACAGTAGAATATGCGAATCTAGAATTTTAAATTGGCATACGATATTGTACACGCGGTCTCACAAGGGGGTAAATTCTTAAGTCGGCTGTTACAAATAAATAAACGTGAGTATTGCACGGATTCTTCACTTAGCTGATTCTTATATAGCGGAAATCAGCACTAAGATTTCCCAAGAATAATTTTGTTATGTTTTGGGTCGTATTTCATGACTGATAATCAACAATCTAGATATGAGATACGGACTCATTTGCAAAAGTTCCTCAATTCCTTAGTTTTGAACAAGTTTAAATGATGTTGCAAGGAGTAGGGAAAAGAATGTCCGCCCTTGCACGTGACCGCTTTAAATGACTGGAGCATAAACCCATGAACACTGTCAGTGTTCACAAAATTCCTTTCTATTCTTGCTTCAAAGCTGTAAATGCGTTTTACATCACTAAATAGGTAAACTATTTGCAAGAAAAGTACGTAAAAACCTAGTAACTTCGGCTAACAGTCCTGTAACACAAGTATAGCTTCGTCTTAACATCTAGTCTGTGACGTCATCAGAGCTTCAGCCAGTAACAGAGCGTTTTCGCTCACCTGACCAAATCTTGATATTTAAAGATTTTTAAGTTTTAATCAAATAAAAATAAGTGATATTTTGTGAGAAAATTGACCGTAAATGTGATCTGAGTCTTTTAGTCACTCCAAATAACAATAATCCGAACCATATTTTTCACACAGGAAAATAGAATTAATATCTGGTGTTCTCCAAGGTAGCGTTACAGTCCGTCTGCTGTTCCTGAACTACAAAAACCATTTAGGAGGCAATCTGCGCATCCCTCTTAGGTTACGCTGTAGGAAATACAGTAAGCAGCCACAGTCGCCACTTGTGGATGGTTGCCGTATTTCATACAGTGTAATTCTCGAAAACAGTTGCGGTGTTCTCCAATAAAAATGGATAACATAACCTCGTAGATTGTTTGCACGTGATGTTGTCATTTCTTGTCTTATAAAGTCATCATACGATCAAAACACATTGCATGACGATTTAGTCGAGATGTCTGTATGGTGCGAAAAGTGGCAACTGCAGTTGCCTCTAAATAATGGGAAGTGTGAAGCCATCCACTTGAGTATCAAAAGGAAATAGGGGGGAGACTGCCACGGGTATGCTACGTGAACTGGAGGACAGTCATTAAAACAAAGGCGTTTTTCGTTGTGGCAGGACCTTCTCATGAAATTTCAACCATCACTTTCTCTTCAGAATGTGAAAATATTTTGTTGGCGCCCACCTACATAGTGAGAAATGATCAGCATAATAAAAGGAGAGAAACCAGAGCTCTCACGGAAAGATTTAAGTGTCAGTTTTTCTCGCGCGCTGTTCGAGAGCGAAACGGTAGAGAAATACACTGAACAGCCAAACAAAAACTGGTACACATGCCCAACATTGTGCGAGCACGCCGAAGTGCCGCTACACGACGTGGCACGGACTCGACTAATGTCTGAAGTAGTGCTGGAGGGAAGTGACACCCTGAATCCTGCGAAGCTGTCTATGGAGTAAGAGTAATAGGGAATGGAGATCTCTTCTGAGCAGCACGTTGCAAGACATCCCAGATATGCTCAAGAATGTTCATGTCTGGGGAGTTTGGTGGCCAGTGGTAATGTTGAAACTCAGGAGAGTGTTCCTGGAGCCACTCTGTAGCAATTCTGGACATGTGGGATGTGGCATTGTCGTGCTGGAATTGGCCAATCCCGTCGGACATGAATAGATGCAGGTAATCATGCAGGATGCTTACGTACGTATCACCTGTCAGAGTGGTAGATGTATCAGAGGACCCATATAACTCCAACAGCACACGCCCCACGTCATTACAGAGCCCCCACCAGCTTCAACTGTCCCCTGCTAACATACAGGGTCCTTGGATACATGAGGTTGTCTCCATACCCGTACGCTTCCATCCGCTAGATGCAATTTGAAATGAGACTCGTCCGGCCAGGCAACACGTTTCCAGTTACCAACAGTCCAGTGTCAGCGTTGACGGGCCCAGGCGAGGCGTAAAACTGTGTCGTGCAATCATAAAGGATACACGAGTGGGCCTTCGGCTCCGAAAGCCCATATCGATGATGTTTCGTTGAATGGTTCGCCCGCTGACACTTGTTGATGGCCCAACATTGAATCCTGCAGCAATTTGCAGAAGGGTTGCACTTCTGTCACGTTGAACAGTCGTCGTTGGTCCCGTTCTTGCAGGATCTTTTTCCGGCCGGAGCTATTCCGGAGATTTGCTGTTTTACCGGATTCCTGATATTTACGGTACACTCGTCAAATGGTCGTACGGGAATATCCCCACTTCATCGCTACCTCGAAGATGCTAAGTCCCATCGCTCGTGCGCCGACGTTCAAACCTGCCATTGTGGCAGCAGTTAATTGATCTAACAACTGTGCCAGAGACTTGTCTTATATAGGCGTTGCCGACCGCAGCACCGTATTCTGCCTGTTTACGTGTCTCCATATTTGAATACTCATGCCTATACCAGTTTCTTTGGCGCTTCAGTGTAGCTTGAAGGTGGTTTGATGAACTCTTTGCCAGGCACTTAGCTCGAATCGCACAGTAGTCACGTAGATGTAGAAATGCGACGCTGCCTGCCGTACCTGCTCAACAGAGGCACCGCCCACCGTACGTCTATCGCTGGCGCTATCGTGTCGTATCGCGCCATCAGCTGCCTCCAACATGGGTCGCGATAAGGCTGAGAAGGTCCCTGGCGCAGTCGGGCGTGCAGGATAGAGCGGGCGCTGACCGTCGGCTGTGGCAGCGTTACGTACTGCTGATGGCGCGTGCGGCTCTGCTGTGTCTGCTGCTGGTTGCAGCTTCGCTGCCTTCCTCACAAGGTTCGTTGTTCTATGCTCTGTTCCGCGTGTCGCAGCGCTGCAGCTTCTCGAATCTGTGTGTGAGTAGCACTTATTTCAGTTTTGGGCCAGCAGCGTACTTACGTCGCCCGTGGCCCGATTATTTCTGTTTTGTTTGTCGTAATTGTTGGTCACCATGATTCTTGCGACGGCTTTACTCAAACAGATGCAAGATGATGTTATCTCCCAAGTTTTCTCGGCGTGATTGGTTATACTTCCGGAAGTTCAGCCAAGCTGGAATCCAGTCAACGAGCACACTACAACAGCACATGAACTACACGACAGGGTTAGTCGTGGAAATATTGTGGATGAAGTGGAAACATCAACTCGGTTGTACACCTGGAAGCCTCCGTAGATGCAACACGTACTTGGTCACTGTTAACTGTCTTAACCAGTGGGCGTTACGCGACTGGCAGAAATGGATAAAACAGTTTCTCATTAAAATAATGACTTGCATTCCGAGCACTTACTGAGTTGTGAGAAATGCATGAAAGCTTCGCATCTACACACGAGACCGTTCGTTACTTTGTGTGTGAGTTGCGTTTGGCTGTGTGTGTGTTTGCCGTATAATTCTGACTAAGTGCAAAATGGCTAAACAGGGATGGCTAGAGGACAAATGTAAGGATGTAGAAGCTTATCTCACTAGGGGTAAGATAGATACTGCCTACAAGAAAATTAAAGAGACCTTTGGAGAGAAGAGAACCACGTGTATGAATATCAAGAGCTCAGATGGCAGCCCAGTTCTAAGCAAAGAAGGGAAGGCAGAAAGGTGGAAGGAGTATATAGGTTTATACAAGGGCGATGTACTTGAGGACAATATTATGGAAATAGAAGAGGATGTAGATGAAGACGAAATGGGAGATACGATACTGCGTGGAGAGTTTGACAGAGCACTGAAAGACCTGAGTCGAAACAAGGCCCCCGGAGTAGACAACATTCAATTAGAACTACTGACGGCCTTGGGACAACCAGTCCTGACAAAACTCTACCAGCTGGTGAGCAAGATGTATGAGACAGGCGAAATACCCTCAGACTTCAAGAAGAATGTAATAATTCCAATCCCAAAGAAAACAAGTGCTGACAGATGTGAAAATTACCGAACTATCAGTTTAATAAGCCACGGCTGCAAAATACTAACGCGAATTCTTTACAGACGAATGGAAAAACTGGTAGATGCAGACCTCGGGGAGGATCAGTTTGGATTCCGTCGAAATGTTGGAACACGTGAGGCAATACTGACCTTACGACTTATCTTAGAAGAAAGATTAAGAAAAGGCAAACCTACGTTTCTAGCATTTGTAGACTTAGAGAAAGCTTTTGACAATGTTGACTGGAATACTCTTTTTCAAATTCTAAAGGTGGCAGGGGTAAAATACAGGGAGCGAAAGGTTATTTATAATTTGTACAGAAACCAGATGGCAGTCATAAGAGTCGAGGGGCATGAAAGGGAAGCAGTGGTTGGGAAAGGAGTGAGACAGGGTTGTAGCCTCTCCCCGATGTTATTCAATCTGTATATTGAGCAAGCAGTAAAGGAAACAAAAGAAAAATTTGGAGTAGGTATTAAAATTCATGGAGACGAAGTAAAAACTTTGAGGTTCGCCGATGACATTGTAATTCTGTCAGAGACAGCAAAGGACTTGGAAGAGCAGTTGAACGGAATGGACAGTGTCTTGAAAGGAGGATATAAGATGAACATTAACAAAAGCAAAACGAGGATAATGGAATGTAGTCAAATTAAATCGGGTGATGCTGAGGGAATTAGATTAGGAAATGAGACACTTAAAGTAGTAAAGGAGTTTTGCTATTTAGGAAGTAAAATAACTGATGATGGTCGAAGTAGAGAGGATATAAAATGTAGACTGGCAATGGCAAGGAAAGCGTTTCTGAAGAAGAGAAATTTGTTAACATCGAATATAGATTTATGTATCAGGAAGTCGTTTCTGAAAGTATTTGTTTGGAGTGTAGCCATGTATGGAAGTGAAACATGGACGATAACTAGTTTGGACAAGAAGAGAATAGAAGCTTTCGAAATGTGGTGCCACAGAAGAATACTGAAGATAAGGTGGATAGATCACGTAACTAATGAGGAGGTATTGAATAGGATTGGGGAGAAGAGAAGTTTGTGGCACAACTTGATTAGAAGAAGGGATCGGTTGGTAGGACATGTTTTGAGGCATCAAGGGATCACAAATTTAGCATTGGAGGGCAGCGTGGAGGGTAAAAATCGTAGAGGGAGACCGAGAGTTGAGTACACTAAGCATATTCAGAAGGATGTAGGTTGCAGTAGGTACTGGGAGATGAAGCAGCTTGCACAGGATAGAGTAGCATGGAGAGCTGCATCAAACCAGTCTCAGGACTGAAGACAACAACAACAACAACAACAACAACAACAACAACAAGGCCTTACTGGCCGAAAGATAATTTGTGACAGTTTTTGTTGTGCCTATCTGCGACTCATCATCTCCGCTTTATGGTGAGTAGCAACTTTCCTTTCCACAATATAGTTACATTTCATCCTGGAGTTTCCATTGTTTGATGTTTGTTATTAACTAGCCTTTTCGGAACCGCGGGACTGCTACGGTCGCAGGTTCGAATCCTGCCTCGGGCATGGATGTGTGTGATGTCCTTAGGTTAGTTAGGTTTAAGTAGTTCTAAGTTCTAGGCGACTAATGACCTCAGCAGTTAAGTCGCATAGTGCTCAGAGCCATTTGAACCATTTTAGAACTAGCGTTTTACCCGCGGCTTCCACCACGTACGCGTGTGTCATATTTATAGCTAACAAATACACTCCTGGAAATGGAAAAAAGAACACATTGACACCGGTGTGTCAGACCCACCATACTTGCTCCGAACACTGCGAGAGGGCTGTACAAGCAATGATCACACGCACGGCACAGCGGACACACCAGGAACCGCAGTGTTGGCCGTCGAATGTCGCTAGCTGCGCAGCATTTGTGCACCGCCGCCGTCAGTGTCAGCCAATTTGCCGTGGCATACGGAGCTCCATCGCAGTCTTTAACACTGGTAGCATGCCGCGACAGCATGGACCTGAACAGTATGTGCAGTTGACGGACTTTGAGCGAGCGCGTATAGTGGGCATGCGGGAGGCCGGGTGGACGTACCGCTGAATTGCTCAACACGTGGGGCGTGAGGTCTCCACAGTACATGGATGTTGTCGCCAGTGGTCGGCGGAAGGTGCACGTGCCCGTCGACCTGGGACCGGACCGCAGCGACGCACGGATGCACGCCAAGACCGTAGGATCCTACCCAGTGCCGTAGGGGACCGCACCGCCACTTCCCAGCAAATTAGGGACACTGTTGCTCCTGGGGTATCGGCGAGGACCATTCGCAACCGTCTCCATGAAGCTGGGCTACGGTCCCGCACACCGTTAGGCCGTCTTCCGCTCACGCCCCAACATCGTGCAGCCCGCCTCCAGTGGTGTCGCGACAGGCGTGAATGGAGGGACGAATGGAGACGTGTCGTCTTCAGCGATGAGAGTCGCTTCTGCCTTGGTGCCAATGATGGTCGTATGCGTGTTTGGCGCCGTGCAGGTGAGCGCCACAATCAGGACTGCATACGACCGAGGCACACAGGGCCAACACCCGGCATCATGGTGTGGGGAGCGATCTCCTACACTGGCCGTACACCTCTGGTGATCGTCGAGGGGACACTGAATAGTGCACGGTACATCCAAACCGTCATCGAACCCATCGTTCTACCATTCCTAGACCTGCAAGGGAACTTGCTGTTCCAACAGGACAATGCACGTCCGCATGTATCCCGTGCCACCCAACGTGCTCTAGAAGGTGTAAGTCAACTACCCTGGCCAGCAAGATCTCCGGATCTGTCCCCCATTGAGCATGTTTGGGACTGGATGAAGCGTCGTCTCACGCGGTCTGCTCTTCCAGCACGAACGCTGGTCCAACTGAGGCGCCAGGTGGAAATGGCATGGCAAGCCGTTCCACAGGACTACGTCCAGCATCTCTACGATCGTCTCCATGGGAGAATAGCAGCCTGCATTGCTGCGAAAGGTGGATATACACTGTACTATTGCCGACATTGTGCATGCTCTGTTGCCTGTGTCTATGTGCCTGTGGTTCTGTCAGTGTGATCATGTGATGTATCTGACCCCAGGAATGTGTCGATAAAGTTTCCCCTTCCTGGGACAATGAATTCACGGTGTTCTTATTTCAATTTCCAGGAGTGTATGTCTCATTCTCTGCTATTTTACACCATACGGCATCCAGAGAGGATGTTAAAATATATCTGTGATATTCAGCCGTGAAGCACGGTCCTAGTTTCCGAAACACGACGACAAAATTATTGGCTCGCTGTAGTGTTCATTCTCGCGATCTAGTTAACAAATTGATCAGCCTAAAATAAGAGACAAACTGCGCTCCCTGCCTTTAAAGTATTCCAAGTCAAATAAATACAGAAACGAAACAACCAACAGGTTGTTTTAGGACATTTCTTATCCCCATCCTCATCCCTTGAGGTAGTAGGAACATCAAACTCCCACAGCACTTTCATTTATTTAGTTTATTTATTTACGGCGTATTTAGACTGATCATATTAGGACCTTAAGGTCCTTTCTTACATTTAACGTGCAAAAACACATATAAAAAAGATTACATAAGTCACAATAATAATGATTTGCATTATTAATAAAAATAATAATTCGCAATGCTACTACTACTACTACTACTACTAATAATAATAATAATAATAATAATAATAGTTACCCTAGCAGCGATGACAAAATAATGGAGGAATTAAGAATATTAATTAGTTATTACATAAAACTCAATAATAGCAATAATAGTAAGTACAATAATAATAAAATAATGGGTGCATGAAGAATGATATTGATTAGTTTAGCACTTTTGAAGCCTTGTTTAGAATTTGAAGAAGTGAAGTGCATAATGAAAGAAGAGAGGATTGAAATGAAAGTGACAACGGTTACTAGGAAAGAAGAGAATTTCAATAGAGAACTCTGCAGCCAATGGGAAGGAAAAGTGGTGGGGGAGGGAGGTTTGGTAGAGTGAGCTGTACTGTGATGAAAGAAGAGCCATTAGCAGTCTTCTGAAGTTTCAAAGCGTTTTAATTTCTCTAATATTTTGAGGAAAATTGTTACAAAGTCGGATTCCTGATAATGAAAATGATTTAGAAAACATGTAAGTGTTGTGTGGTGATACAGAGAGTATTTTACTTTGTTGTGAACGAGTATTTCTGCTGTGTTGTTCAGATAGTAGTGTAAGGGTTTAAGATAATTAGGAAGGAGTTCAATGATTGAGAAGACAGTACAGTAAATACAGGGTATGATAATCTCTACGCTTACTGGCGCGTTAGGATCTTTATAATCAAGAATGGGGAGTATTAGTGGTTCTGTGAGTTTCTTTTTAAGCTGGAGAGGAAATACTTTTTTTATATTTCTGTAATGAATGAAGTAATGCTGACACCCTCTTGCAGACTGCAGTTGTGTGATCGGTCCAGTCTGGGTGACGGTCCACAATTATCCCCAAATTGTTTGTAGAAGAGGAAAATGTGATTTCTGTGCTTCTTAGGTTTAGGGGTGGGAAACATTCTGCAAACTGAAGAGTAATAAGTATTTTGTGAGCGTCTAAGATTGCTTGCGTTTTAGATGGGTTACATTTCAAACCTATGTTGTGCCACAATTCTAATAAAGCAAGTAAGTCAGCATTTACGTTCCGGGTGGCTATGCGCAGATTTGTTTGGCTTTCACTTACCTAAGTACAATCCCAACAAATCTGTGCATAGCCATCCAGAACGTAAATTCTGACATACTTGTTTTATTAGAATGGGAGCAGAACGACATATGTTTGATTGCGCATCAGCTTATGAATGATATTTGCAATGGGAGATAGCAGTCGACAGATCATTAACATGTGGACCCATTAGTGATACTTGTGGGACCCCCTGATACTACATTATTCCATTGTGACCTCTTTGTTCGGATCACTACACATTACTGATGGTATGTAAGGTGAGAGTGTAACCATTGTATATCACTTGAAGAAAAATTTTTACTTTTTAGCTTAGTAAGTAGAATACAGAAATCGACAGTGTCGAAAGCTTTGCTGAAAGCCAAGAAGTACGTAATATTCGCCTATTGTTTGTCGATAGCTGGTTTCAGTTCGTCAGTCACTTTTATAAAAGCAGTCATCATGCTGCAATTTTCCCGGAAGCCAGATTGATATTCATCCTGAATGCTATTTGAGGTTATTTAACTGATAAGTTGATTATGAACTATGTGTTCTAAAGCCTCGAGAATTTTATTCGAATTGACGGGGCTTTAAAACTGAGGATATTTTATTCAATATGGAATTGTTTGCTTGAAATAAAAGCAATCAAAAGTAAGCGCGGCTGTAACGCTGAAATATGAGCTATCAAGCAAGCTACAGAAAACGCTGCCAATATCATTTATTAAAATTGTTTTATTAGTACTTTAATTAAAACTGTAATTATTTATTATTATATTCATAGCTAAAATTTTCAGAGGCTGTAGTGTTATTATTTCAGGATATATTTCAGTCAAATAAAATTTATTTGCAACTGATGACTGAAATTTATACCGAAATAACCATAATTATTGTTTCTGCTTCTGATTGCTGTAAGATCAAATTGGCTAACTTACTGAGGCATCATTACAGAACAATTTAGACAATTTTTCAAGAAAACAAAACAGGCGTGATTTCTGAAACATATTTTATTTAACAGATTACTAAAATTCGGTTTTTCTTATATTTGGGAATGTACAGGATCCTAGTCTATGTAACAATGACTGAGGTTAATGACAAGATTATGAATTAGAATTTTACATAATTATTACTTAGTTTTCAATGAAATTCAGTAGATAATGGCTTACAAAGGGTCTATTCAAGGGCACTGTACTTGAGGGTAATATTATGGAGATAAAAGAGGACGTAGATGAAGATGAAATGGGAGATATGATACTGCGTGAAGAATTTGACGGAGCACTGAAAGATCTAAGACGAAATAAGGCCCCGGGAGTGGACAACATTCCTTTAGAGCTACTGATACTCTTGGGAGAGCCAGCCCTGACAAAACACTACGGTCTGGTGAGCAAGATGTATGAGAGAGGTGAAATACCCTCAGACTTCAAGAAGAATATAATAATTCCAATTACAAAGATAGCAGGTGTTGACAGGTGCGAAAATTACCGAACTATCAGTTTAATAAGTCACAGCTGCAAAATACTAACACGAATTCTTTACAGACGAATGGAAAAACTGGTAGAAGCCGACCTCGGGGAAGATCAGTTTGGATTCCGTAGAAATGTTGGAACACGCGAGGCAATACTTACCCTACGACTTACCTTAGAAGATACATTAAGAAAAGGCATACCTACGTTTCTAGCATTTGTAGACTTAAAAAAAGCTGAAGACAATGTTGACTAGAATACTCTCAAATTCTGAAAGTGGCAGGAGTAAAATACAGGGAGCCAAAGGCTATCTACAATTTGTACAGAAACGAGAAGGCAGTTATAAGAGTCGAGGGGCACGAAAGGCAAGATGTGGTTGAGAAGGGAGTGAGAAAGGGCTTTAGCCTATCCCCGATGTTCTTCAATCGTATATTGAGCAAGCAGTAAAGGAAACAAAAGAAACGTTCGGAGTAGATATTAAAATCCAGGGAGAAGAAATAAAAACTTTGAGGTTTGATGACGACATTGTAATTCTGTCAGAGACAGTAAGAGACCTGGAAGATCAGTTGAACGGAATGGACAGTGTCTCGGTAGGAGGATGTAAGATGAACATCAACAAAAGCAAAACGAGGATAATGCAATGTAGTCGAATTAAATCCGGTGATTCTAAGGGAATTACATTAGGAAATGAGACGCTTAAAGTATTAAATGAGTTTTGCTATTTGGAGAGCAAAATAACTGATGATGGTCGGAGAGGACCGGCAATGAAAAGGAAAGCGTTTCTGAAGAAGAGAAATTTATTAACATCTAGTATAGATTTAAGTGTCAGGAAGCCTTTTCTGAAATTATTTGTATGGAATGTAACCATGCATGGAAGTGAAATATGGGCGACAAATGATTTAGACAAAAAGAAATTAGAAGCTTTCGAAATGTGGCGCTACAGAAGAATGAGGAGGTACTGACTAGAATTGGTGAGAAGAAGAATTTCTAGCACAACTTGACTAGAAGAAAGGATCGGTTGGTAGGACACGTTCTGAGGCATCAAGGGATCGCAGATTTAGTATTGGAGGGACGTGTGGAGGGTAAAACTTGTAGAGGGAGACCAAGAGATGAATACACTAAGCAGATTCAAAAGGATGTAGGTTGCACTAGTTACTCGGAGATGAAGAGGGTAACACAGGGTAGAGTAGCATGGAGAGCTGCATCATAGCAGTCTCAGGACTGAAGACCACAACAACAACATGGTTTACAAAAGTTCAACCTAATTTGATGTGAACAGTCTTATAGATTGTCGATGTCGGTGAAACAATAGTATCGGCGTCTGCGAGAACGCTCCATTAGCTTCATGTATTACGAGAACACTGTATTTAATTTCAGATGATTTAGGTTCAGAAAGTTGGTGCAATTTGGAGTGTAATTCTTCTCCCCACATACGTCGCTTCTACTGTACTGCCAAAAATGTGACTTGGCCTTACATGGACATAATTCTCATCTTGCACAAGATCCACTCTGTAAGGAGTGCCCATGACGTGGACTCTGACGTAACAAGTTTACTTTCCGACAAACATGAAAACAACTAACTTCCCATAATATTTATCTGCTGAGAGTGGCCCATTACAAAGCATGTTAAAATTCAATTCACAAATTGCGTATCAGTTAGGAAACACATACATGCTGTTCATTTTTGGGATACAACCCTCGACCAGCTTATAGACAGAAGTGATGACACTTCCTGCAGGACCTGACCATCATTTCGCAGGACAAAGCTCAAGCACGTACAGTGCAAGCTGTTACTGTTTTGTTTGGCTGATGGGGCTGCTAAGTGCTATACCACCTGCTGTACTCTCCTGACTTAAGCCCTCGTAAGTTCAACTCGATTTCTAAACTGAAGGAAACACTTCACGGCATGCGCTTCAGAACTGCTACACATTCATTGGGCAATGGACCGCGCCACTCGAACTGTCAACCCAACTGGCACTGCTAAGAGTATCCTACGACTTCCACCACGCTGGCAACGGGTTGCACACAGTGTTGGCGACTACTCTGAAGGTCAGTAAAACTTTGAAACACGTATCTCTTTTGTACGAGCTGTAGATAAATAGTTGCCACTATTAAAGTTTCAATCCTCGTAGAACCGCTCGCATACCCAAAGTCACACCTACACTTAAGAAAGGAAATAGGATTCAGAAAAAAATCGTTTTTATGCAACATAACTAGCTGTTTTTAATAGTGAGTGCTATCGACAGGGGACGTCGAATTGATTCTATTTTTTAGATTTCCAGAGGGCTTTTGACATCGTTCCTCAGAAGCGGCTTCTATTTAAATTACGTACCTGTGGAGTATCGTCTCAGTTTCGTGACTGGGTCCGTAGTTTCCTGTCAGAAATCTCACAGTCCGTAATAACTGACGGAATGTCATCGAGTAAAACACAAGCGTTCCACAAGGAAGTGTTCTGTTGTTCCATCTACGTAAACCATTTAGGAGACAATGTGGGCAGTCCTTTTATACAGTTAGCAGATGATGTGTCATTTACCGCCATGTAAAGTCGTCAGGTCATCAAAACAAATTGCAAAATGATTTAGACAAGATATCTGTGTGGTGCAAAAAGTGGCAGTTGACTCTAAATCATGAGAAGTGTAAAGCCATCCACATGAACACCGAAAAGACTCCGCTAAATTTCTTTTACACGATAAGTCACACAAATCTAAAAGCTGTAAATTCGCCTAAATTCTTTAGGACTACAATTACGAATAATTTAAATTGGAACGATCACATAGATAATTATGTGGAGAAAGCAAACCAAAGACTGCGATTTACTGGCAGAACACTTAGAAAATGTAACATCTCTACTAAGGAGACTGCTTACACTGCTCTTGTCCGTCCTCTTTTAGAATACTGCTGCGTGGTGTGGGATCCTTACCAGATGTGATTGACGGGGTTCACCGAAAAAGTTCAAAGAAGGGCAACACGTTTTGTATTATTGCGAAATAGGGGAGAGAGTGTCACTGAAATGATGCAGGATTTGGGGTGGACATCATCAAAACAAAGGCGTTTTTCGCTGAGGTGGAATTTTCTCACGAAATTTCAGTTTTCTCCTGAGAGTGTGAAAATAATTTGTGGGCACCCACCTACATAGGGAGAGATGATCATTATAATAAAATAAGAGAAATCAGAGCTTGCAAGGGAAGATTTAAGTGTTCGTTTTTCCCACATCATCTTCTTGTTGAAGATATGCCAGTATCTCAGGGATAACAACCTGTGCAATGTAGTCGGCACTGGTTACCTTGTCTTGCAGAAACACAAATTGTGAGCCCGAATTGTAGCTGATGGACTCTCAGACCGTGAAGCCTGAGACGGGAGTTGTGTGTCGTGGCCAAATGCACTCGAAAAGAGGCCGTTCACCAGGGCTACGCTGTACACGTGTACGTCCATCAGTCATATACAGACTGAACTTACTCTCATCATTGAAGACAACAGGGTGAGATTCCACAGTAGCTGAGCTTGGTGGTATCTTGGAGACAGTGGTAGCCTGGCCAGAAGAGTACGTGATCTTAGTCCTACTGAAAGCAAACTGTTCCCAATCGTCGTTGGCAACAAAGCAGGTGCAACAGGTGCCTGCTCGCACGATTCGTCGATCTGGATGTGCGTCTGTAGTAAAAGTCTGCGCGGGGTGCAGTGGCCGATGCGTAATGACTAGTTTTCGTCCAAAGCGCTGGGAGAGTTCATTTGTCTGTTTGGGAGTCCGACAGTGTTCTCTACCTTTAGGCCAGTCGGCGATCATAGAATCGAAGCGCACGTCCTGCAATCTTTCTCAAACGATTTTACTGCAGCAATTAGGTTAAAAAAGAATCATTTTTGTTTTAATTGTAGCTTTATATGTCAGGTTCATTATGATGTGCCTATCATTTCATTATTGGTCACAGTTATTTTGATATTTACGTGGAGGTAAGACACTACGCGAAATTCGAAAAAGTTTCAATGAAAAATAGGGATAGCTATGATTTTGCGTTCGGTGCATATTACATGGTACGTTGCTGCATATGAATTTAGCTAAAATATTGAATTTTTCTTTAGACTTGGGTGGAGGTCTGTATCTGTCACCAGCCTCAAGAAAACTGATCCGACGTAGCACACTCACATGCGATCGCGCCGCGGCTGCGATAAAGCCAGAGTGAATGGTAGCACACAATGAGGAGAGTATTTTGCCATATGGGTATTATGCAAAGCTTCATTTTCTACAGTATTATTCCACTAACTACAGACTTTTTCGACGAAAGAATGTAATTTAAGTGCCATAGATAGCTGGTGAAACGATGAATGCTACGGGTTTTGGAACAACATAAGTGAACACATTACATATGTATTTTTTTACTGAGTACGTGCTTATTCATAAAATACTGACCTTACATTTCCTCAGCTCCTCACTTAATACACTCATAAACCACTGTTTCAGAATTCCCTTGCAGTTGCATCAGCACGACATGCTAGCGAGGTGAGTCTGTGTAACTTCCGATATGTTTTGGCAAAAGACACAAATTTTAGCATGGCAGCAACAGAAATGCGTATGTTTTACTCAAAAGTCGCCATTCATGACACTTCCTGAATGTTACAAATGGCTAACAAGCCAGGTGAAAGTAAGTCGCTGCATTTTTGGCTAAACTCTTCTTATATACTAACAAAAGCGGAGGTGACAGATCTCTTTGAATTGTCGCCGTGCACGTGCGGGCATAGCGGGGTGGGTGGGGGGGGGGGGCACTTAATATTTACAAAAAAATGTGAGCGTAGGGTTCAGTCTGGAATGGCACTTCCCCTCCAGCTCTTGAGCTCTTGGCATTTCTCTTAAAGCACCTGCCCATAGCCGCCACCACTACGACCTCCCCCCCCCCCCCCCCCTCCTCCCCCCATGCCCTGCCGTCCACGCATCTGTCGACCACGGCATTCTGTGCAGACTCTACACGGACGTCCAGACCCTGGACAATGGGTCCGAGAATGTTTCACAGACCACTGCTGAAAGCACCAACACACCACAGATACGTTGTGCCCAACATGTACATCAGTCCGTTGATATTTGCATCCAGCTTCTTGAATGCCCACAATGTGATTCCATTCAAATGGCTGAAGTTGTTCAGCAGGAGTACGTACTACTCGCTGGGGCATGGTAGTACCGTAGAATGAATGTTGCAACACTGTTGACCTCTAAACTCAGTAGAGTTACAGCATGCAGAGTCAAACAGAGCGTTCACGGTGATGTCTATTGAGCGCTATCCGATAGCCGATCACTGTCACAAATCACTAACACTACAACTCCACAGTATGCACATATTATATTCTGGTACCATTGAACATAGTCCATGTGGCTGCTGTATCTTATCTTACCGGCAGCATATAACTGAAAAATAAAAGATCAAAAAATGAGTTTCATTATGTTCAGTAATACTCTTTCACTACCACACACATTTTAAATTTAACTATTTTGAGACTCAGTGAAGAGTCACGTATGCTTCCCTGAACCTAAAAAGATCCTCCTTGTTTTCGCGTGAACTTGACATTTTCAAAGCTAAATTTCTGTTTGAGGAGTTGTTTTATCAGGATGGCAAATTTTGAGAAAAACGTAACAAATTGGTATTAGAAACATTTATTCTCCTGTAAACGAAAATCATGAAATATTGCATGCAAATTTTCAACATAAAATTTCAAGATAGCCTTGATATTCATAATCCAATGTTTTCTAAATGATGTGTACTTTGCTAGGGCATAAACGTTTCACTACAGAATTACTGAGTGTTGTAGTAATGTTTCAAAACAACGTATGTGATGCATAAGGAAACGCAAGTAGTTACTTCTGCTGCCCTTGGAACGGAGAAGAAGGTGATTTGGTCGGTAGCATTTCTCTCCGAGTTTCGGAAGCTTCTCGCTATTTGGTAACACCAAAGAAATATGGGATATAGACGTCCCAACGCTTAAGACTGCTAATGACGACTATTAGCAAGGATTTATAGAATAAAAATCCGCTTCAGTTGCCAGCAGTTTGCTTAATTTATTCCATGACGGGTTTAGAAGCTTAAAGACTGAGGTGAGTGTGATCCACCGTGACTGATTGGCCCGAGTGTGACATATTTATGTTCTCATAATTATTTGGTGGTACCTGTAGATGGAGCTTGAAGTTTCGAAACTGATTGCGCTCCAAATTAAGAAAATTACTGGCAACTGAAGCGTATTTGTATTTTATAAGTACTTTCCTCTTTTGCGGATGTTCACCTGATTAAATATTTTGTAGTAGCAAGGACAATATGTTACTATATTTAAACAGTTCTCGTAACTATTATTTTTCCTATTTCACGCCAGTCTTAAAGAAACGTAAATATGTTATATATACTACGAGTATTGCGCTGTTATGGATTGTGTTGTCACTGTGCACAAGTGAAGTTGCTTACTATTCAATGTTTTTATAATCGGTATAAACTTTTAGAGTGAATGATTATGAGTGTCATTTTTTATGTTTGTATAAGCGGGCATTTCTCGTATATGTTATCTGTCATACTCGGTAGCATTTTGATTCGATGTTTTGATTTTCATTATGTCAAAAAAAGTAACTCTCTTTCTTTAAAGCGATATTTGTAACAGTTTCAGTGCGTTATCGAGTCTAGGGAAGGGCCGTTGTTTACATTCTGGCGAGCGTAGGTCTACACCTTTCATGTGTTTAGTCATAAATTATGTGGTGGATACTGTTTTACGACAATCACAAGTTTACATTTAAAACCGAAATACATCCCTATCTAGTACCGATTACTTGGGCTACACAACAGATAATGGGTATGGAATTAAAGTTTTGGGTAGTTCTAGCCCTTTCATTTATGTTTTTGTATCCTTTGTATAGTTTTGTGACGTCGTAGGGAAAGACTCACATCAGTTGTCTCGGACAGTACTTAAAATGAGACGCAGTTCTTGACCATTCGTACCTCCTGATTCTTGAAACTGGATCTCCTGATTTTTTGTTTTTAAAGGTTGGCAGTCATGATAAAAATTACTTTTATTATGAAGAATCTTGTGCTCTAATTTTTCTGAGAAATTGCTGCTGACTTAGGACACTGAAAATATTCAAGTTCTAGCAGCAAATTATAAGGCAAAATTTCTGCTTTAGGTTAGGTAAAATGGCGCCAGAGACCTCACGTTTTTCAGAAAAGTCTCCTTTAGCTTTCAGACAATTGCTGTTTTCAGAAAGACCGAGCAGGGTACCCTGGTGTATTCAAATTATTGAACAACCATTTATTTTAAGTTGTTCAACGCTTGCGAAAATCATTTAAGAGGGATGTCGCAGTTTCTGCCATTTTCCAGAAGCTGAAAATGGAGAAATCGGTTAAGTTTCGAATAACTTCCCTGTAAAGTTTGCGGACGAAGCTATAATCAATGAACAGCGCGACTGATCCAGCCTCAGTAAGAACTACGTTCAGTTAAAGGAATTAATAGTAAAAGTAGATGACCTAAAACAGTAACTATAGCGGTTGGCCAGAAATATGGAAACACCGAGGGAAATCCGTGCCTGAACATAAATGCAGGTGCTGACCAAGCCTGCAGGTTGCACTGCTGTATTTGACTTCCAGCTTCACCCATGCAATGTCCTCAGCGCGTTGCAGATGTGCGTCTCGGTCAAAAAAGCGCTCTGTGTAGTTGCTAGTGCATTATGTCGGAGCTTGGTAAATTCGAACGTGGGCAAATTGTTGGCACTCGTGTGGTGGATGCCATAAAACCTGGAGTATCCAGCAATGGAAGCATGTCATTGTTCAACGAGCCTTGTTTCACGTTGTTTCCAATTTCTGGTCGAGTTTATGTCCCAAGAGTGAAACATGCTGGTTGGTCGGTGATGATATGAGCAGCCATATCGTGGTATTCCGTGGGAATCATTTTTACTCTACAAGGTCGCATTACTGCTGACGTTTATAAGCCCATTCTGGCTGATAAATTCAGTTCCTTGGTGCAGTCTTTGGTCCCCAATGGTGATGCTGTGTTCCAAGACGACAGTGCCCCGTTTTACACATTTCCCACTGTCAAGGACTGGTTTTATGAGCACTGGGATGAACTGTCGCATCTCCTCTGGCCAGCACATTCACCAGATCACTATATTATCGAGCCTTTGTGGTTTAGTTTGGAGATATGGGTGTGTGATTGCTATCCACCTCCATCATAGTTACCTGAGCTTGCCACTATTTTGCATTAAGAATGGTATAAGATTCACGTTTCTTTTTTTTTAAGTGCAGTTTTATAAGCTTTTTGCAATAAGTTATACCATCAGACAAAGTTATCACAGTATTTTTCTTTCAAACTTAAAGTGCATTTTCGAGAGTTGAAATTGCCCCACATGAATAGTGTTCGAAATTATACCTGCGTTCACATTTAGGGGATCCTAAATCTTGCCGACGCGCTAATATTTTCCCTCTCTCCGATGTTTCTAACTGCTCTTTCACGATGGACTTCATTGAAATCAGTCAAAAGTTCTGTGTACTTCCCTCTCTAGCCTACAGACTTCCCTATAAGAAGAACACCAACAAAAGCAAAACGAGGATAATGGAATGTAGTCAGGTTAACTCGGGTGATGCTGAGGGAATTAGATCAGGAAATGAGACACTTAAAGTAGTTTTGCTATTTGGGGAACAAAATAACTAATGATGGTCGAAGTTGAGAGGATATAAAATGTAGACTGGCAATGGCAAGGAAAGCGTTTCTGAAGAAGAGAAATTTGTTAACATCGAGTATAGATTTAAGTGTCAGGAAGTCGTTTCTGAAAGTATTTGTATGGAGTTTAGCCACGTATGGAAGCCAAACGTGGACGATAAATAGTTTAGACAAGAAGAGAATAGGAGCTTTCGAAATGTGGTGCTACAGAAGAATGCTGAAGATTAGATGAATAGATCACAGAACTAATGAGGAGGTATTGAATAGAATTGGAGAGAAGAGAAAGTTGTGGCGCAACTTGACTAGAAAAGGGGATCGATTGGTAGGGCATATTCTGAGGCATCAAGGGATCACCAATTTAGTATTGGAGGGCAGCGTGGAGGGTAAAAATCGTAGAGAGAGACCAAGTGATGAATACACTAAGCAGATTCAGAAGGATGTAGGTTGCAGTAAGTACTGGGAGATGAAGAAGCTTGCACAGGATAGCGTAGCATGGAGAGCTGAATCAAACCAGTCTCTGGACTGAAGACCACAACAACAACAACAACAACAACATATAACCATTTCTTATCTCATTGTATTTCCTGGTAAAACAGCATAAGTCTAGAAGGTATGCAACATTTATTTCTGAAACCAAGAATTACTTTAAAAAATATTTGTCGATACAGGGAATGCCGACTTAAATACACTATAGTACTCAAACATAATGTATAGGGTGTATCAAAAAGAATCATCCGATTTGGCACGTCTATATTTCCGAAACTAATAAACATATACGATGAATTTTGTTTTTTGATGAACGGGAAATTCCAAAAGTATTTTCTCATACCTTTTCATAGGTCTTCAATATGCTCCACTCGAGATGCACGGCATATGTCAATGCGGTATTCAAATTGTTCTCACACTGCAACAAGCTTGTCTTGAGTTACAGCTTCCACATCTGCTGTTATGCTATGTCTCAGTTCATGCATTGTTGTTGGTAACGGAGGTACATAAACAGAGTCTTTCATAAACCCGCACAAGAAATAATCACATACAGTCAGGTCCGGTCAGCTTGGTGGCCAGTAATGTATGGCTGAATCATATGGTCCAGTGCGACCGATCCATCGTTCAGTAATCCTTTGATTTAAAAATTACCGCACTTCCAGATGCCAGAATGGCGGTAACTCATCCTGTCGGCAAATGAAGTCGTTCGAATGACTGTCCAGATTTGGGAAAAGAAAGTTCTCAAGCATACAGAGATATGTGCTTTCGTTCCATCGGGCTGTGATTATGGTTTTTAAGGCGCTTTGCCATTACACAAACAACCTATCTCTCGGAATTGTTCTTGCCCTTGTCTAATGCTCTGTACTGTAGGAGGATCCACACCATACCTAGTACGGAAGTCACGCTGCACAGTTATTACTGACCCGCACTGCGCACGTGTCTCAAATAACATAATAGTTAACGATTTTTTAAAAATCGAATGATTCTTTTTGGTGCACCCTTTATTTTGGGATGTCTCTAAGAAAACAAATAGGAAGGTACCTGTGTTTCACGAAACCACATCGCGATGAAGGCTGTAAAAGGCTTTTTGCACACTGTCTCCAGTCGTCACTATCGTCGGAAGAGGCATTAATTTTTATATTTTTGAGAGTAAAGAAAGAGAGTGGCGGACTGAAGCTTAAGCATCATTTTGTGAGATTCATTCATTCTGTCACTTATAACTCTGTGGGCAAAAGGCAGAGATCAGGGATCGATTCCTGATTCGACATACATTTATTTCTTCAAAGAGAAGTTAAAATTCTTTTCTACCTCTTCCACACCCCCCTCGCCTCTTATTGTCTGTTTCTCCTCTCCCCATCTTACATCTTTCTGGGCGTACCGACGCCAGAAATAAGGGGAACGGGTTTTCCGAAGCTTTAGTCTCACTGCTCATTTCAAAGCAGCCGATATATCAAAATGAAACGGAACGCCCATTAGCCAGAAAGATATTTTCTTTGTAAGCGTACAAGACATTAAGCGTTCTGCGTCAATGCAAGACCGATGTAATTTCTTGTCACTCACGTTGTCAAATCTTATCTCGATAGGCTTCAGCTATCCACAGCCGTATCTTGATGCTGCAAGCCAGCAAACTGGGAGAAAATAAAACTGTTCGTAGTTCTTCCCTTTAACGGCTGCTCGTGCAAGAAAACAGATACATTTGAAGCACGTCGTTGAGAATGATGTAATATTTCCTCCAACTAAAAGGAGAGCAGTCATTAACCTGCGGTTGTATTTGAAACCATTATGTTTCAGTAGGTGATGTCCAAGTATAATCAATATAGTCTTGACCTGAGAACCGTTTGAATTAAGTAGTTACAGGGGGATATAAACTTCATTTTGAAGGGCGAACTTTATCGTTGGCTAGATTCTTCACTTAATGGATGATTAATGTTGTTGGCTGTATGGAAAACAAGGTGCTTGTCAAGAAATTACGTAACGCTGCATCAGTTTTGTGACTTGGTTTGTTAACAAACGTATCTGTTTTATTAAATGCTTTATGAACACATTGCGATAGGTCTTGACGTTGTTTCATTCTCTCGGTCTCAAGAAACTAGACCTAAAGCCTCCTTCGACGGGACGCGGCATTAAACGTGCTACACATTGATATGGTCTGCACCATACGGCACGCACAGCGCGATGTGATCATATTCTGCTATCGTAGCAATTCCAGCCGACGCGTGCGATTTACCCGAAATGGACAAGTGTAAGCTAGCTTTCCGCTTTGTCAAAGATACAACATTGAGCCTCTGCGCGACAGTGGTAATTTGTATTTTTGACGTTGTACGGGAACCGTTCTCCTTGAAACGCATCAATCAATACGCACAATTCTTCCCTTGTGCAAGCAGCCATGATGCTCTCTATGTCCCGAAACGAGAAGCATTTCGCGCTCTTCCATTTCAGTAGTTTACATTCGCATTCTCGTTCAGAATGTCTGACATGTTAGGTATTGCTCTGCATGTTCGTAGAGACTCTGTGACGTTAATTTTCCAAACCGTAACTCCTAAACTAGTTATTTAGTACGTTGACATTGCCGTGTGAAGACGGCAGTAGTATAGGTACTCGACGTCAATTCGTGAGGTCTTCCCTCGTGCACTTCGTTTACACATAATTACTCATCGCCTTGTCATTAACTGATTGTTTCTTGACTACTATTCTATGATAATAGATTGGGTGGGTTTGATTAAGCGCAACTGACTGGAATGTAACTATTAGTTTGTTATATCCCTTATGGAACCGATTATTGAACTGTAGTAACAAAATTATGCCATTAGATTCACATACAACTTTAAGTTCCATGAATGCTTCAATCTTCGACGACGTATGCTACTTGCGAATTACTGTTTTGTATCGTTATTGTATTTCACACGGGACGCGACTGTAAAATTCAGTGCATTTCTCTGCTACCATTCAATTGCTCGTCTGAGCGAAAGTTTGCTAGCCGCCGCATCTGATGACTCTGCTCTAACGACTTTCGAATTAACGCGCTGAAAACAAGCAACCGATTAACTTATTGTTGAGGCCAGAGATGCGTAACCACAAGTTGTGGCACCTCCCACAGGTAGTATCTGTTCTCTTATCGATCGACATGCACCGCTGGTGAACCCACAGTCATGTGGAACAAGTTGATGTGAGCTGTCACAGAAGCGTGCGCACATTCGCTAGGGAGGTATGCAGTGTGACCTTGCAGAAACGTTGCCTACGAGTGCGAGCTCTGTAACACTACGGGCTGTTGTTATTACGTCGTGCAGTAATGCGACATAAACGCAAGAGTAAACAAGTAACACAACGATTAACACGTGGAGCCACTTTGCTTTGAGTTTCAAGGGCACTTTGTCCGATCCCAGAAAGTGTGACGTAAACACCCTACACATATCGTACATTCTTAGTATCATCTGGTATTATATTGTGTCTATTATATTTTGATGTAAACATTACTCCATGTATTATTCCGCGTTTGCTGGAATCTCATTGGATTTCGTTTCACGTGGAGCGGAAGCAAACCTGTGTCCAGTACAGTCAAGGTCGATTATAAGGATACGTTTATTGCTGTGTTACATGCTCGTAGACCGAGCGATAATGCAGGGCAACAGCTTTACCGGCGTATGTAATTTGGACAGCACTGGCCAGCCAACTGGTCCACCTAGCCTGCAATGATGGAAGAGTTGCTGCTCAGACGTAAAAAGGAGACGAGCAAAGAAACAATATAACTTTGAATGGCATTTAATTTTTAAAGAGAATACAATAGTACTCATCAGAACTACAGCACTACGGCACGCTTCTTAGGTGACCAAACGGAAAGCATAAAATGCTTTGGTTCTCACCTCACATGGTATTCAAGTTACAAGCAAGAGTGATGAAAATTCCTACCCTAAACAAAGGGTAATTTTTCTGAGCGAGCTATGTGTGATGCAAAAGTATACTGCAAGGATTTCACCATATTGTTGACAACTGAAGCGACTGAAAGTATTAATTACAGTCAGTCGTCTGGTAATCTCTTAGCTCCTTCCTTATCCGAATCCGAGAAATGCGTTTCAGTTCTGGAACTGTCATCTGCTACGCTGATAACGAAGCAACCCAGACGCCGCATTTTTTTCTCTTCTTTTAACACGTGCAGTTGTATTTTCCGCCAGCATTCGGCAATGCCATGTGAAAAAAGCTGGGTGCGTTAGTTCCAGTACGTCTGGCAGCTTAATAATAGTGTTATTTCTCGTGAAAAATCCCACAGCTTGGCTCCAGGTCAGTGCTGTTGGGTTCATATTGTAACGGTATAGTGACAAATGTAAAAATGCAGCATTTTTGTGGTGTGCTCGATGCTGTGAAAATGATTGTTTTTCATATTTCTTCGACATTTATCACTCTGATTCGTATGAGAATACGTCTGTAGTATAAAACAATGGACATAGTCCAAATAAAGAGTATTTGGTTTTTCATTTTTGTCCTAAAAATTAAACTGTTATGTTTTCTCAATGAAACAAGCCTTATTAAAAAATCTTTCTTAAAATGTCGATAACTAAGAATTTCTATTTAAAATGAAAGCAGGAATTTCTCGTGCAGTATGTAATTAGAAACAAGAGACGTGCATTATTCATTAAAAAATCATCATTTTCTTGTGAATAATGCAATAATACAATTTCGAGATGGAGGTATTTCAAATTGAACGAAGAAAAGAATGACTTGGCCCAGCGATTCTTGAACTGCATCAGACTATCAACCTACTTCGTTACTGGTCCCACTAAACATTCAGCGTGTAGGTGTATCTCATTTGTATCAAATATAGTCCATCGGAAAACTTGAAATCCGATTTTTTTCTGTAAATTTGTGAAAAACAACAAGAACAAGCCATTTCTCGGCCCTTTTTCACCGTGTTCCACACGCATGTTTCACTACGTAGCGTGAAGTAGCCTTAGCCATTTTCATACTGCTTAGCAACAGCGCGCCAATAAGGGCACAACACTGTACAGGCTGTGACTGTACACGATTTTTGAAATACTACATAGCTCACGCGTGATTAAGAAAAATATTGATGCTGTTAATACGTTAGAGTATCTTAAAGTTTCATTTAACACATCTTACTAATGAGATATCTAATACGTAAGTAGGACCTACTTCCAAAAGCGTAACAACACCACTAAACGTATGCTACGGCTTCTGACCAATCATCGCGTTTGTGTTTGTTTACATCAGGTTTATGCTTATGATGAACCGGATAGAGGCATCTTACAGACTGCTGCAATCAATACGGTGTTCATATAAATGCAATCATGTTCAGTTTGCAGTCCTTGTCTAGGTCATTTCTTATCGCTTATAATCCAGCAAAGAACTTCCTTTGTCCATCTACGATCTAATCGGCTGGTTGCATGTCCTACCCATCTTCAGTTAGTTAGGATTGTGAATGCGTGATCGACTCCAGACTGTTATCTGACCCATTTCTTTGCTTTCCTGATGCTCCCAGTAACTCCCAATATACATATCTCTATTCCTATATGAGCAACCCTAAGATCTAAATGATCTTCGCATTAAAGTTCATGTCCCACTGCCATGAGTAAAAATTGATAATGCACGCTACTTGTTAACTTCCTTTTGTGAATATTATATGCTTAGTTTTGAAACTGATATTTGATTCACCAAGTTACTTTTACTCCTCTAATTATTTCTTTTTGGCGTCCATACATTCGTTGTTTTCAGTTTCCCTGAACACAAATCAGTATCCACTTGTTCTGTGACTACATTGTTAATAGTTATAAATTTCTTATTCACAATTTAATGTAATCTCTATGTACAGTATAAAAAATAATGTCCAGACTGATTGACTCAGTCACTGATTCATCATCTCGCAGCCGAAATCGCTAAGGATGAAAACTTGAAATTTGGAGTGGTACTGATCTTACACTATAGGGGGCTTCAAGAAGGGTTTTTTCGAAATTCCACGCCTAAGGGGGTGAAATAGGGGACGAGAAGTTTGTTGAAAATATGGTGCTATTAGGGCAATTTTGAAGGTAGCCTGTGAAAAATGGTATTCGGTTTCTCGGCCAGAAGTTAGGAAATACGTGTTCGGAATTTTTAGAAATTTAGCCCCTACGGGAGTGAAATAGTGGGTGACCGTTTTTTTGAATGTAAATAATTATTAAAGAACTGCTTATGCATTTTAAGGCTACAACTGGTACTTGACATCTCAATTACAAATAAAAAAAATACGTGTTCACTCTTTTTGGAACTTCAGTCTCTAAGGACGTGAAATAGGGGATGGAAATTATTTTATGAAATAGTTCATTACGAAAACATTTTTAAAGTTAAATCGATGAAAATTTGATTTTAGCTTCTCGGCTGGAAATAAAAAAAATTATGTTTCACTGTTTTTGGAAATAGGGGATGAAAAGTTGTATGAAATTATTTCATTATCAAAGCATTTTCAAAGCTACATCTATCAAATTTGTATTTGGCTTCTCTGTTAGAAATAAAATATACGTGTTTCACTGTTTATGGAAATTCAAACCATAAGGGGGTGAAATAGGGGACGAAAATTTAAAAAAGAAAATATTTCGTTATACTAAAAAAAATTGTATGGAGTGTAGCCATGTATGGAAGTGAAACATGGACGATAAATAGTTTAGACAAGAAGAGAATAGAAGCTTTCGAAATGTGGCGCTACAGAAGAATGCTGAAGATTAGGTGGGTAGATCACATAACTAATGAGGAAGTATTGAATAGGATTGGGGAGAAGAGAAGTTTGTGACACGACTTGACCAGAAGAAGGGATCGGTTGGTAGGACATGTTCTGAGGCATCAAGGGATCACCAATTTAGTATTGGAGGGCAGCATGGAGGGTAAAAATCATAGAGGGAGACCAAGAGATGAATACACTAAGCAGATTCAGAAGGATGTAGGTTGCAGTAGGTACTGGGAGATGAAGAAGCTTGTACAGGATAGAGTAGCGTGGAGAGCTGCATCAAACCAGTCTCTGGACTAAAGACCACAACAACAACAACAACAACAAAATTTTAAAGCTAAATCTATGAAAACTGGCGTTTCACTTCTCGGCTTGATACCAAGAAATATGTGTTAGAGAATGAAAGGTTCTAAGGAAATATCACCAAAATAACGCAAAAGGCATCATTAACAAGAACCTTGGACTCGGAGCTACCAGAATCGCTTTTTGATCAGAAGTACTTTCAGAAAAGACCGTACTCAATGGCCTTAATTAGCTTTAAAAATGGTTCAAATGGCTCTGAGCACTATGGGACTCAACTGCTGTGGTCATCAGTCCCCTAGAACTTAGAACTACTTAAACCTACCTAACCTAAGGACATCACACACATCCATGCCCGAGGCAGGATTCGAACCTGCGACAGTAGCAGTCGCACGGTTCCGGACTGCGCGCCTAGAACCGCGAGACCACCGGAATTAGCGTTAAAAGCTTAGAAGGTATTGCAATTAGTGAACAACGTAAAAATTCGATTAAAGAAAACAAAAGAAGGCCATACAGTCTACGCGAGTGAAGCAACGGGCGCTAAGCTAGTCTGTACATATCATTAAATTGAATTCCTTCGCATTTTTTAGCTGTATGTGTAGGCTTATCTAAGCGAGTACTGTAGAGATTTTGATCCTGTTTTCATTAATAGACTGATTCACAAGGAAGGTATGTGCATACGTAGTTTATTACCGCTACGTCAAGATAACTCGTCTCTGGACTGAGATGCTTACAACTATCTGTGCGAAGGCGGGCCACTGGGCACGTCGCTACCATAACTGGTTTCGGTTGACCAGCAACCATCCTCAGACCTACGGAAAAGAAACAGAAAAACTGCCTTCAGTTAATATCAAGCCCCCTAAGAATGTTTAAAAACATACGTTTTTTTAAAAAACGTATCAAATCATTAAAAATAAAAAAATATGCCATGCTTACACTGATTGGTATCTACACTGAAGCGCCAAAGAAACTGGTTGGTTGGTTGGTTTTGGGGAAGGAGACCAGACAGCGTGGTCATCGGTCTCATTGGATTAGGGAAGGATGGGGAAGGAAGTCGGCCGTGCCCTTTCAGAGGAACCATCCCGGCATTTGCCTGGAGTGATTTAGGGAAATCACGGAAAACCTAAATCAGGATGGCCGGACGCGGGATTGAACCGTCGTCCTTCCGAATGCGAGTCCAGTGTCTAACCACTGCGCCACCTCGCTCGGTAAAGAAACTGGTATAGGCATGCGTATTCAAATACAGAGATACGTAAATATGCAGAATACCGCGATACGGTCGCCAACGCTTATATAAGATAAGAGTCTGGCGCAGTTGTTAGATCGGTTGCTGCTGCTACAATGGCAGGTTATCAAGATTTAAGTGAGTTTGGCGCACGAGCGGGGAACACAGCATCTTCGAGGTAGCGATGACGTGTGGTTTTCCCGTACGACGATTTCACGAGTGTACCGTGGATATCAGGAATCCGCTGAAACATCAAATCTCCTACATCGCTGACGCCGGAGAAAGATCCTGCAAGAACGGGACCAACGACGATTGAATAGAATCGTTCAACGTGACAGAAGGGCAACACTTCCGCAAACTGCTGCGCTTTTGAGTCGTGGGTCATCAAAAAGTGTCAGCCTGCGAACCATTCAACGAAACATCATTGATATGCACTTCTGCGCCGAGGACCCACTCGTGTACCCTTGATGATTGCTTGACACGAATCTTTACGCCTCGCCTGGGCTCGCCGTCGCTGACATTGGACTGTTGATGACTGGAAACATATTGCCTGGTCGGACGGCTCTCGTTTCATATTGTATCGAGCGGATGGACGTGTACGGGTATGGAGACAACCTCATGAATCCATGGACCCTGCATGTCAGCAGGGGACTGTTCAAGCTAGTGGAGGCTCTCTAATGGTGTGGGGAGTGTGCAGTTGGAGTGAAATGGGACCCCTCATACGTGTAGATACGACTTTGATAGGTGACACATACTCAAGCATCCTGTTTGATCATCTGCGTCCATTTATGTCCATTGTACATTCCGACGGACTTGGGCAATTCCAGCAGGACTATGCGACTCCTCACGCATTCAGAATTGCTACAGAGTGGCTCCAGGAACACTCTTCTCAGTTTAAACAATTCTGCTCGCCACCAAACTCCCCAGACATGAACATTATTTACAACGTACTGTTTAGAAGAGATTTCCACCCCCTCGTACTCTTAGGGATTTATGGACAGCCCTACAGGATTCATGGTGTCAATTCCCTGCAGTACCACTTCAGTCGAGTCCATGCTACGTGCGTGCTAGCGGGGGGGGGGGGGGGGGGGGGGGGGGGGAGTTGCTACACGATATTAGGTAGATGTACCAGTTTCGTTGGCTCTTCAGTGTAAAAACAGTGTTAACACCCACAGCATCATTACTAAGCGAAGCGTAACTTGTCAATATCCAAAGGCCGGTCGGAGCATGATTGTTAGTGTCGAAAACTAACAGGAGACTAACTGCTGCGTATTTTTTTTGTTTTGTTTTTGCCGCGACCATCGTAGTCTGTCAAATATATCTAACAGGTTGCACATAAGGACACACAGGCACAAATTAAGATTCAAATAGATGAAGGGACCAACATTATGAAGACAGTTATTAAGTTATGGAGGCAAGTACGAAAACGTACATCTCCTCTGCTCCCTTTTCTTAAAGGGAATTGGTTTTGGCTTTTTTAGTACAGTATGAACACAACAAGCGAATTTTCGACGTGATTTCTTCTCGCAGTTTTGCTGGTTGCCCTTTGTATTTAGGGAAAGTCTTTTACATACTTGGCAGTGACGTAGTTGAGTCACGTACCAGATATGTGAGGTACATCTCCTCGCTGCCTCAATGGAATAGCCTTGATCTGTAAAAGGTAACTGCCAAGAGTAGATCAGGCCATAGAATCCCGCGCCGCCACTGCAGTCGCCGATCCTGTGTGCGTTTGTTGTCATTGGTGGTAGCGTCGTTCTGGGCCAAGAACGAGCGTCTAGCGCCCTTGAATCTTTCTCGTAACGGCCGCAATCCAGCGAGGACATGCTGCTGTTGGCTTGGGTGCACCGAAGGGAAATAGAGAGCCTATCGAACGGCCCTGTTTTTGATCCTCTGAAGTTTATTGGCGTGGTTTTCAGAATTTACTCCCTGAACAAGAGCTGCAGACACCACACGTTCAGCGGGCGCTGTATGCTGACAACACGGTACTCCAGACGTGCATAAAGTTGTTAATCCCAATATCAATATGAAATATACAACACATCTGTTAAGATTAGATAACAACAGAAATAATTGTAGGACGGTAGCTACTGGGTGGCTGTAACTAAACTTTCCATATTTAAACCGTAGTGACACGGAAAATAGTTACCGTACGGGTACCAAACTTGGAAGCATTAATCTCCAGAGTATAGGGTGCATCATTTACAGGCGTCATAGCGCCACAGTCCAGTTCCAACTATGGCCACCAGATGCCGTGATCAGTCAACGTGATTCATAGTCTCCCGCACCTGACCAGTCGCATTGCGCTTGTTGACGTGTCAACATGAGCTTGGACAATAGGGGCAGGGCATTGTTGGTGAAGCTCTGTTATCAAAACAACAGTAACACTGCAGCTGCACTTCGAGAATATCGTCGTGTGAAAGGATTACGGAAGGGCCCTCTTCCTCCAGCTGCTGTGCAGAGCATGATGAAGAAGTTCGAATCAACTGGAGAACTGAGCCTCGCTCCAGGAAGAGACCGACTACCGGTTGCACCATAGGTGGTTGATGAATTCACTGTTGCTATGGCAGACAATTCTCGATCGTCAGGCAGCGCGAGTGCTGTGTCACGACAGTTGAACACCCCGTGGTCCACTGTACGGAAGGTGCATCGAACCATTCTCGAATGGTCTCCGTACAAGATCCATATCGTACAGCAGCTTGCACCACAGGACGCACAACGTCGGGTTGACTTTGCTTTCCACTTTCTCGCACGGATTGAAGTTGACGAGGGCTGGCCCTGGACCATCCTATGGCCAGACGAAGCTCATTTTTCTCTGACAGGTGAGGTGAACACATAGAACTGCCGAGTGTGGGGATCTCCACCTCCAGTCACTGTGCATGAAGTTCCTCTGTATGGTGAACGTGTCACCGTATGGTGTGAATTCACGGCTACGTTCATCATTGGCCCATTCTTTTTTGAGCAGGTTGGCACTCAAGGACCAAAGACGTGCAGTGTCACTGGCCTGCGTTGCTGCGATCGAATTATCAGCTGATCGTTTCCAAATGCTTGGCCAGCACTATCACCAGATGTCATTCCCTGTGATTTCTGGTTGTGGGAATACCTGAAGGACAGGGTTTACCAGGGGAACATTCACACATAAGCTGATCTGAAGCACAGCATATCAAGAGAGGTAGCCAACATACCTGCTGTGCAGAATGCAATCCTGCGCTTTCAGACTCTTCTGGACACTATTGGGTGCCATACTGAGCCCCTTTTATAGCAGTAATGGTGCCAGTACGTAATGGTAGATGTTCCGTAGCAGCACATTAAAAGTATTTTTATCAAATTGATTCTGCATTATTTATCTTCCCCATATCCTTGGCATTAATGTTACCAAGTTTATAAATAAAAACTGTTAAGTGCTTGCAAACGACACTGAAATTGTTGTTAACTGCCAAAGGTCATCCATCGTGGCTGAGGTACCATCGTGGCTGCAGGCGTGTTTACCGAAGCCGACGACGCAGTACGAGCGCGCTGGGCCATGACGAAGACGGCGAGCATATGTTGACAGTATTCCGTGTACAGGGAGTGGACAAACACATAGACACACCAATAACACAACCCATTGGCATCCCTAATACGGGTAGGAAAACCGATAGCATTCAAAACAGCTTCTAGCCGTCCTGGAATGGATAAATAAAGGTCCTGTATGGTTTTCAAGGGGATGTAGTACCATTCTCCCTGCAATATAATGGCAACCTTCTCTCCAAAGTCGGACACAAAGACTTGTTAATACCGAGATCTGGTGACTGGTGGCCAGGGGAGATGAAATTCACCCTCATGCTCACAAAGTCAGTTCTGGACGACAGAGCTGTATGAACAGGGTCCCTCTCGTCTTGGAACACAGCATCACCATTGGGGAACAAACACTGTATCTTGGGATGGACTTCGTCAGCCAAAATGGTCTCGTAGCTCCCAGCAGTAATACGATCGAACAGAGTAACCATCGGGCCCATGAAATACCACGATAAGGTTGCCAAAAGCGCCACCGCACCCCCTCCATGTTTCACTCTCGGCAGCAAGGAGTGTGTACCATAGGATTGGGAAGGCGTACACTCGCCACAAACTCGGCCAGACGTTGGAACCGGTGTGCAAGAAGGCTTATCTGACAGTATAACTCTCTTCCATTGTTCCACGGTCCATGCAATAGCTCCGTACTTAACAATCATATACAACAGCTCGCTCAACGAGAGATCCTTACCCAAAGACTGGAAAGTTCCACACGTTACACTAATATTCAAGAAAGGCAGTAGGAGTAATTCACTAAATTACAGGCCCATATCTTTAACGTCGATTTGCAGCATGATTTTGGAACATACATTGTGTTCGAACATTATGAATTACCTTAAAGAGAACACAATCAACGCGGATTTAGAAAACATCGTTCTTGTGAAACACAACTAGCTCTTTACTCACACGAAGTGTTGAGTGCTGTCAACAAGGGATTTCAAATTGATTCTTTATTTCTAGATTTCCAGAAGGTGTTTGACAATGCGCCACACAAGCGCCTTGTAGTCAATTTGAGTGCTTATGGAATATAGTTTCAGTTATGTGACTGGATTCGTGATTTCCTGTCAGAAAAGTCACAGTTCGTAGTAACTGACGGAAGGCCAGGAGTGAAACAGAAGTGACTTCTGGCGTTCCCCAAAGTAGTGTTATAGGCCCTCTGCTGTTCCTTTATCTACATAAACGATTTAGGAGACAATCTGAGAAGCCGTTTCAGGTTGTTTGCAGATGATGCTGTCGTTTGCCTTCTAGTAAAGATACCTGTATGGTGCGAAAATTAGCAGTTGACCGTAAATAAAAAAAAGAGTGAGATCATCAACATGAGTGCTAAAAGAAATCCGTTAAACTTCGATTACACGACAAATGAGTCAAATCTAAAGGCTGCAAATTCAACAAAATACCTAGGAATTACAATTGTAAACAACTTAAATTGGAAAGAAGTCATCGAAAATGTTTTGGGGAAGGTAAACTAAAGACTGCGTCTTTTTGGCAGAACACTTGGAAAGGGAAAACAGCTCTACTAAAGAGACTCCCTACACTACGCTTGTCCTTACGCTTTTGGAGTACTGCTGGGCGGTGTAGTAGCCTTACCAGATAGGATTAACAGAGTTCATCGAGAAACTTCAAAGAAGAGCAGCATTTTTTGTATTATTGCAAAATAGGGGTGAGAGCGTCGCGGACATGGTACAGGATTTGGGATGGACGCCTTTAAAACAAAAGCGTTTTTCGTTGCGACGGAATCTTCTCACGAAATTTTAATCACCACCTTTCTTGTACGAATGCGAAAATATTTTGTTGACGCCGACCTACATAGGAAGAAACGATCATCAGGGAAATCAGAGCTTGCAAGGAAAGATATAGGTTTTCATTTTTTCCACATGTTGTTCGAGACTGGAATAATAGAGAATTATTTTGAAGGTGGTTCGACGACCCCTCTGCCAGGCACTTAAGCGTGATTTGCAGAGTATCCATGTAGATACCGATGAAAAACAAGTTTTTCTCTGGCTACCAGTTTTTAAGTGGAAATTCGGCAATGAAATAGAAGGTGTTGTCCAGGAGAAATGATTTTAAATTGGATTAAAAACTTGCTTTGCTACCTGACAGACATCTTATGTTATTGCGCAAATGATCAAAACTACTGTTGCTGCATATTGAACTTTTCTTTGAGTCACTGACTGCTTTAACAATGGGTAATATAGGTCATTTTTCTCTTTAATGTCGTAGGTACGGACACTGCTGTTCTTCTCAAATTGTGATGGATTATTTACAACGAATTTCATTAGCGACTGTATGTATTGTGAAGAAGTACCTACATGATGTCTACGGGTGAAGACGATATATGATTCTTGCCGTTCGCTTTTGTGCAATCAGTACTTCCTACGCGACGAGTTACTCCAGAAAATAATTCCGCAAGACAAGTGTCAGAAACTTTAGGGATTTATTCTTGATATCAAAACAGTACAAGACGGTCATATAAAGATGAGCTCAAAAACTCTTCGGTGAGGAAGTATGAAATATCTCAATTGTGCTTGTTTACTTACTTTATGGTTTACAACTGGTCATGGCCTTTGTCATGTTAAGTCTGATTTTAGTTTTTTTGGAGTAACTTGCGTCGCAACATCACAACAATGTATTGCGTGCCTGAAACGATGGATATACAGTACTTGCAGGTCCTACTAGATGGGAATGCGGACACAGCGCGTCAAATTTACGCTGAACGTTACCTTGGGAGGCAGTTATCCTGTGCAACAACGTTTGGTGGACTCCATCAACAGGCTCATTTGAGAAGAGGGTTACAGATGGGAGGCCACTCTATGTACGTAAACCTGAGTTAGTTGAACAGGTTTTCGTACTATGGATGAAACTGCATCAGTTAGTACAAAGAGTACTGTGTCTTGGAAAGGCGTTTATGATATGAAAATCTGGAACTTTCTGCATGAAAATCTTCTGTAACTGTATTACCTTCAACGTGTACCATGTGGCTGACTTTCAGGCTAGAAAAAGTTTATGTAAAAACATGCTATGGCAGTGCGCTGCGTTTCTGCAGTTGTTATCATGTACCTTATTCACTGATGAGGCTGGCTTTTCACGTGATGGGCTCTTCAATTATCATAACAATCACATCTGGGCTTATAAAACCCTCATAAAGTACGACAAGACAGACAACAGAGTTTCAGCCTCAACGTGTGCGGAGGAATGATTCGTGGTCGTCTCATTGGCCCCTTCTTCTTCCCGCAAAGTCTTACTGGACAAACGTCCGTCTGCTTAGCTGGGTGGTAACGTGCTTGCCTCCCATGCACTGGGCCCGGGATCAGTTCCTGGCCAGATTGGAGACTTTCTCCGCTCGTGGACTGAGTGTTGTGTTGTCCTCATCATCGGGTTCAAGTCTCCCAATGTGGCTCCTACTGAAATAAGACTAGTACTTGGCTGCCGAAACCTCGTGGGACCTACCGGCCAACAATGCTATCCGATCATTTCATTTTATAGGCCTACTGGACAAACGTGTGAACACTTTCTCAGACATGAGTTGCTTCATTTATTTAATGATGTATCTCTGTGCTTCATCCATCGATTTTTGGGTTAAGCACGATGACTCTCCATCTCACTTCACACAGATAGTTCAAATGGCTCAAATGGCTCTGAGCACTATGGGACTTAACATCTGAGGTCACCAGTCCCACTTAGAACTACTTAAACCTAACTAACCTAAGGACATCACACACATCCATGCCCGAGTCAGACTGAAGCGCCTAGAACCGCTCGGTCACACCGGCCGGCACAGATAGTTCTTCAGTATCTTCGTACCCACTTTGCGAACAGTTGGATTGACCGCGTGGAATCCATTACATGCCTGCTTGATCCCTCGGTCTGACCAGCGTCTTTTTTTTCCCCTTTAGGGACATTTAAAATCCTTTGTGTATTCAAGTCCCGTATCCAGTGAGCATATCCAAAGTGGATTTGACCGTATACGGAACATACCAGGCGTTTTCCACAACGTATGGAACGCAGGCTCAGGGGATACCAGACTGTGGATAGTAAACCCCGTCATATATGTAAATGTGTCATTATTGTGAAATATTTCCTAACGAAGGATTTTCGGACACATGCTCATATTAACTTTTTGTAGCGTTTTGATTTCAAGAATAAATCCCTAAAGTTTCCGACACAAGGTTTTATGCATCGTGTATATTTCGGTACCGAAAAGCTCGAAGTTTTAAGGAAACTGGAATGTGTGGTGCTATGCACACATAACTGATTAAGAATGCATTGAAATCTCTTCACGTTTGAAAGTGATACGTTGCGCTCTATGTGATTGTCCAGATTTAGTTTATTATTTCGGTAAACGTTTATTGCGTTTTCATTCTCAAACGGAAATAAATTTCTTTACAGTTCTGGCTGGTTATGGTTACGTGATGCAGTAATAAAATCATAGCCCTGCGTACATCTACATCAACATGACTACTCTGCAATTCACATTTAAGTGCTTGGCAGAGGGTTCATCGAACCACAATCATACTATCTCTCTACTATTCCACTCCCGAACAGCGAGCGGGAAAAACGAACACCTAAACCTTTCTGTTCGAGCTCTGATTTCTCTTATTTTATTTTGATGATCATTCCTACCTATGTAGGTTGGGCTCAACAAAATATTTTCGCATTCGGAAGAGAAAGTTGGTGACTGAAATTTCGTAAAAAGCTCTCGCCGCGACGAAAAACGTCTATGCTGTAATGACTTCCATCCCAACTCGTGTATCATATCTGCCACACTCTCTCCTCTATAACGCGATAATACAAAACGAGCTGCCCTTCTTTGCACCCTCTCGATGTCCTCCGTCAATCCCACCTGGTAAGGATCCCACACCGCGCAGCAATATTCTAACAGAGGACGAACGAGTGTAGTGTAAGCTGTCTCTTTAGTGGACTTGTTGCATCTTCTAAGTGTCCTGCCAATGAAACGCAACCTTTGGCTCGCCTTCCCGACAATATTATCTATGTGGTCCTTCCAACTGAAGTTGTTCGTAATTTTAACACCCAGGTACTTAGTTGAATTGACAGCCTTGAGAATTGTACTATTTATCGAGTAATCGAATTCCAACGGATTTCTTTTGGAACTCATGTGGATCATCTCACACTTTTCGTTATTTAGCGTCAACTGCCACCTGACACACCATACAGCAATCTTTTCTAAATCGCTTTGCAGCTGATACTGGTCTTCGGATGACCTTACTAGACGGTAAATTACAGCATCATCTGCGAACAACCTAAGAGAACTGCTCAGATTGTCACCCAGGTCATTTATATAGATCAGGAACAGTAGAGGTCCCAGGACGCTTCCCTGGGGAACACCTGATATCACTTCAGTTTTACTCGATGATTTGCCGTCTATTACTACGAACTGCGACCTTCCTGACAGGAAATCACGAATCCAGTCGCACAACTGAGACGATACCCCCTAGCTCCGCAGCTTGATTAGAAGTCGCTTGTGAGGAACGGTGTCAAAAGCTTTCCGGAAATCTAGAAATACGGAATCAACTTGAGATCCCCTGTCGATAGCGGCCATTACTTCGTGCGAATAAAGAGCTATCTGCGTTGCACAAGAGCGATGTTTTCTGAAGCCATGCTGATTATGTGTCAATAGATCGTTCTCTTCGAGGTGATTCATAATGTTTGAATACAATATATGCTCCAAAACCCTACTGCAAACCGACGTCAATGATATAGGTCTGTAGTTAAATGGATTACTCCTACTACCCTTCTTGAACACTGGTGCGACCTGCGCAATTTTCCAATCTGTAGGTACAGATCTATCGGTGAGCGAGCGGTTGTATATGAGTGCTAAGTAGGGAGCTATAGTATCAGCGTAATCTGAAAGGAACCTAATCGGTATACCATCTGGACCTGAAGACTTGCCCGTATCAAGCGATTTGAGTTGCTTCGCAACCCCTAAGGTATCTACTTCTAAGAAACTCATGCTAGCAGATGTTCGTGTTTCAAATTCTGGAATATTCCATTCGTCTTCCCTTGTGAAGGAATTTCGGAAAACTGCGTTCAATAACTCCGCTTTAGCGGCACAGTCGTCGATAACAGTACCATCGGCACTGCGCAGCGAAGGTATTGACTGCGTCTTGCCGCTTGTGTACTTTACATACGACCAGAATTTCTTTGGATTTTCTACCAAATTTCGAGACAATGTTTCGTTGTGGAACCTATTAAAGGCATCTCGCATCGAAGTACGTGCCAAATTTCGCGCGTCTGTAAATTTTAGCCCATCTTCGGGATTTCGCATTCTTCTGAACTTCGCATGCTTTTTCCGTTGCCTCTGCAACAGCGTTCGGACCTTTTTTGTGTACCACGGGGGATCCGTTCCATCTCTTACCAATTTATGAGGTATGAATATCTCAATTGCTGTTGTTACTATATCTTTGAATTTGAGCCACATCTCGTCTACATTCGCATAGTCAGTTCGGAAGGAATGGAAATTGTCTTTTAGGAAGGCTTCTAGTGGCACTTTATCCGCTTTTTTAAATAAAATTATTTTGCGTTTGTTTCTGATGGATTTGGAAGAAATGGTATTGAGTCTAGCTACAATGACCTTGTGATCACTAATCCCTGTATCAGTCATGATGCTCTCTATCAGCTCTGGATTGTTTGTGGCCAAGAGGTCAAGTGTGTTTTCGCAACCATTTACAATTCGCGTGGGTTCGTGGACTAACTGCTCTAAATAATTTTCGGAGAATGCATTTAGGACAATCTCGGAAGACGTTTTCTGCCTACCACCGGTTTTGAACAAGTATTTTTGCCAACATACCGAGGGTAGGTTGAAGTCCCCACCAACTATAACCGTATGAGTGGGGTATTTATTTGTTACGAGGGGTGATAGCAAGACTGGGCGCTAGCGCTTTAACTCCCCTCCCTCCACCACCGTCCCTTCCTCCGGAAACTGCAGAATTCTCAGCCATTTCTAGAGATAATTTACTAGGCACCAAAGTAACTGAAGTCTTAGAACTGACAAAGTTTTCCACATTCACATAGCTGAATACTGACTCCGGGTTACTCTTTACCCAAACAACCCAAAAAATGCAGCTTAGAAAACACATTTTGTTGAACTTTAATAATGACAGTCAATATAAGAAAACAGAACGCATGAGAGTAACTCAAGACATGCACTGACATTGTCAGATGTGAGGTTTTGTGGGTGAAGTGTTACAGATAAATATGTTCAAATGCGTGTGATATCTTATGGGACATAACTGCTAGGGTCATCATTCCCTAAGCTTACACACTACTTAACCTAAATTATCCTCAAGACAAACACACACACCCATGCCCGAGGGAGACTCGAAGCTCCACCGGGACCTGTTACAGATAACATTCAAGTTGTGTAAGTATGTATTTAAAATTTCATTTCTTAACTCTTCACCCTGTAAAGTTTTAATCAAATGCATTCTTTGGGGATCACTTTTGTTGATAACCAACAGAATTTCCTCTCGTGAAGAATTGTTTAACAGTATACAGTGACATACAGTATGTAGAAACGAAAGAAGGGCTGTTATTAATTCTTCGTTTTCCTTCTATTGCAGATTTTTAATTTTACTACTATCTTTTTTAACTTTACTTTCCAACTCGTTCGATACGGTTGGTTGAATCGGACGTGGATGTTATTTCAGATAATTTATTCAGAAAACGTTGATGCTACATATATGTAATATGCTTCCTTTTAGATATCAAAGACATATATCTTCAAAAATTTGTTGAGTGGATAACTATGAAGTTACTGGATACAGTAATTTTTGTGTGCATCGCGCCAAATTAAGTTCTTCACGCATGATACATCTTCAGATTCACCGAATAATTTATAAAACAAATGACAATTTTAGAATTTCACCTCCTCTTCGATAATTTTTTTATTGAACCTATACTGTACAGAACTTTACCTTCATACAGCGGAAGTAGACACAATACGATGCGCTTATTTCAGTTTCACGTGTGGTACACTGCTTTAAAGTTGCAAAGGACCATTCATTTATTCTGTTGCTTTTTTTATTAAAGTGGATAGAATGACGTAACGATGCGAATTAATACTATATAAGGGAAAAGATATTTGAATTCTCCTTACACCTACGTAATCAAAACGTCCAAATAACTTCGATCTTTTGTAGTAAAGTTTTTTTGTTTTCTCTTGCTGAATGGTCCAATAGGTTACCTGAAACGTCGTGCTTACTAATGAGATATGCTTTACTAATTCGTATAAAACCCACATAATGAGGGAGAAATAATTCTCCTAAACGAGTAATGGAATGTATTATATACTAAACGTGTTTGCTCACTGCAGTTTGTGTTTGCATTTTATAATACAAGTTTGTCACGGACCTACAAAGAACATATCTCATAGTGTCCCTACTGGAGTTTGCTGAGCCCTTGGTAGATCCCTATTGGATAGTGGCAACAAAGGATCGGTGTATGAAAATGAATATTCCACATAGATGAAAAACATTTCAAAGACAATGCCAATTAACCGTTTGTGTACGCCATTAGGTGCAGGTAAACATGCTGTCTTGTATGACAGTTGTGTAGTAAGTGATCCACAAAAGCAGGCACTTCATTTGCTGTTCAACTGACTCGCACTATGGGCAGTTTAAAGCGAGTGAATGGAAAGTGGTTCAAAAGCAGTTCGTTGAGTAATCCAGAGATTGAAACACACCGTTTATCGGTTTTATAATGTTACATGGTTCAAATGGCTCTGAGCACTATGGGACTTAACTTCTGAGGTCACCAGTCCTCTAGAACTTAGAACTACTTAAACCTAACTAACCTAAGGACATCACACACATCCATGCCCGAGACAGGATACGAACCTGCGACCATAGCGGTCACGCGGTTACAGTCTGTAGCGCCTAGAACCGCTCGGCCACCCTAGCCGGCTATAATATTACATTTCCGGTGTCTAAAGCTGCATGAGTCTTTGTTATTTTTTAATTGCACCGTAACAGTTCACGCTATTCGTAGACGTATATTTGGCATAACGAACATGATGAACAGCAGTGTTGTGTTTCTTCTTCAACAGCCTCAGCTGCTGTTCTTATGACCCTGGATGCTCTCTTTACAATCTCCTACGCAAGAGAAATCCATAGTATACCAGGGATCGAACTGAGCAGCTACGTACGCTGACCACTCGGCTACGAAAAGGAATAAGTGCAAAACATTTTTGCAAGAAATATGTCTCTACTATTTCGTAAGACATGTTGAACTGCAAGCTATATAAAATAATTAAGGAAACATGGAATTGATTGTAACGGCATTATCGAACAGTAAAATTAGGAGGGGAGAACTAGGATGAATGGATCGCCCTACCTATTCGGCTGTTGTATAGTCATGAAGCTAGCATGTGGGCTAAATATCCTTCTGGTCGAAATCATTGTAGCGTTATTACCAAACAGCTTTTCTTTAGATCATTTACCGTCAAAATGCGTATTGAACAAAACTTCGCTAAAGAAATATCTGCCACACATGAATTACTGTTTACCTGATATAAGAAAAATTTTATACACGACCATAACATCGGTTTTTATCTGCGCAGTCGTTCGCTTTTTCCTGCTGCTTAATTCAACCAAAGTAACTGGACGACAGATTACGATATGTTGGCCGAGTTGTGGTTCACTCACACAGCGTTCGCAAGCGAGACAGTAGTTAGGGAGCAATTTCCCCACAGTAACAACGACCACCCCACGTCTCTTCCACCCTCCCCCTCCCCCCCCCCCTTCTCGCCCCGCACCGTCTTACTCAGTCTTCGCTCCGGCAGTCATATTTTTATCTGCTTGTGATACTTATCTACAAATTGTTTGTTATCTGTGTCGATTATCTGATAAGTTCAGCGACGAGAACAGGAACTGACGAAAGCGCTTTTGTTCATAAGATAAACCGTTTTGTATCCACTAAATAGGGAGTGAGAGTGCCTATCAGTGTAAAAATGTGCATTAGGTTCTGTAGGAGTTAATTTGAGTAGGTTTTAGTGTCTTGTTTATAAATCTGCCAAATATTCCGTGGTCTACGCTGCAAATCTCACTCAAGGGAAACAACGTATTAAATGCTTGTTAAACGACCAGTAATCTTGCGAAAATTACCCTACTTAATAAGAGTTCTGTTGAATCCCCATGTGATGTTATTGTAATTGCCTTTGTAGAAGATCGTAATTTATGGGGAAATTGTCGTTAAGTATCGCTAGGATCCTGCAAGTGACGAATATTGACACTTGCTTTAAGCTTTATTGTGTAGTTAATGAAACTGCTAATCGATAGTGGATTATTAAAATAAAATTTACGAAAAGTTACAAAAACAACGTTAGGACAAAACAAATAAGTTACTTTGTTTAGGGCAAGGGTCTCCAAACTTTTTAGTCCGCGGGCAACATTGACTCCTCCACGAAGTCATAAGGGCCAAGATCTACCTAGTGGTATTAAAGCACCCTAGAACTCCATGATCACCGTAACATCTACATCAAATAAGGCAGTGGGCTAGATGTAAAATTAACATTCTTTTTAATGTAAGGCTAAAGGAAAGATGAAATCACAAAAATCTAAGGTTGTGGGAATAGCTAGCACTGAAAAGAACTACGATTTTTATTTAATTACATAATTTTGATTGGTGGACGTACCTGACCGAAATTCTGGCGTATTTTATTCTGGCGAATTTCACCGACAAAAAAGTATGTCACTGCACATTCCTCATGAAAGCGTCCTGCAAAGTTAACTAAATCTCAAAATCATTGTTAGCAACACTATTACTGCAAGACGTAACAGAGGTAGAGTATGTCAACGCATTGTTATTTCAAGCGGCGCAACAATAAGTTTAATTATGTAGTGTTGTAGCGAGTAGCAGAGCCAGAGCATATATTTGATAGAATCGCCCTCTCGCTGAGTTACGGAACGGTGAGTGGTTATGGAAGCTAGCATTTTATACATACTTAACTAAATATATGAGTGACCTTAATTTAAAATTGCAAGGTGAAAACCATCTTCTGCCTGATTTATACACCCATGTTAAGTCCTTTCGACAAAAGATTGCTTTGTTTCACTCTCAGTTGAACGAAGTATGCTTTACGCATTTTAATACATGCGAAACATTCAGTCAGCAAACTGAGATTCCATTTCCTGTAACTTTCGCAATTGAATCTTTGGGCGCTTTAAAAATTAATTTTGAAACACGTTTTTCAGATATCGATGCAAATTCTAACGATATCAAGATATTTCAAAATCCCTTTGACGTGGGTGTAGAAGCGTTACCCGCAGAACTTCAGTTTGAAATTATTGATTTGCAATGTAGCCACTTTTTTAAAGATAAAACATTCGACGTCAACATACTGGAATTTTATAAGTGTCTTCCATCCACACAGTTTCCAAATTAACATAAATTTGGGCGTGGCCTTTTTTCCTCTTTTGGCACTACTTATTTGTGTGAAAAACTTTCTCCAAAATGAAACATGCAAAAAATATTTACCGATCAAAATTAAGTGATGATCTTTTGAAGTCGTTGATGATTATCTCTACCAGTAAACTTGATCCGCAACTGAAGGTAATTATGAAAGGAAAGTTACAGCTATATAAAAGTCACTAATTATCACTAAGATGTTAAATTTCTTTATGTGAATACTCTGACACTTTGAGCTTTCAAGATATAAATTAATTACAGTTACTTTTATACAACAGTTACAACTAAAATATCCAATATCATGTTCACCAGGTATTGTATTTTCTTTAAATTGCCTTTAAATAAAAATATTTTATACGATTTACTTGCTATGTGTATTTTACAACGTAATCAAAAGAAAGTGAAACCTCGCTTAAGAAGCATCTTCCATAATGATTGATTACTAAGGCTAGTCGCCGAAGTGGCGTCCATTTGAAGACTTCCACCAGAGTCGGGAGTAGAATAAAATGCAAAGAATTTTTTTACTTAAAATGTTTTCGCAAAACTAGTCTGTTAACCGTTCATTTTTTTTCACTATTGCACGGAGAATGGTCTGTCTGTTTATTGTGGTTAGCCACAAGTTTAACCATGACCTTCCGCTTTGTAAAGATAGACCTCCGACAATGTCGCGGTGTATTGGTCGCGATAGGCCTCGAAACTCAAATGTTGGCAGTATAGGTACCACTTCAAATATTTGGCGGGCCGGATACCGGAGATGTCCGGCCAGCTAACGCAGGCCGATTTGCCGACCGTCACGGGCCCGTTTCGGCCCGCGGGCCGTAGTATGGAGACCCCTGGTTTAGGGGACAGAGCTGCGCTTATTGTCACATATTTCTTGTTCTTAGCTGACAGTTAATAACAGCCTTATTTCGTTTAGGTATCACATCGCACGCGTGTCCATGAACTGTCTGCGTGATGTTAAGGTACTCTTGTGGCCATCAGGACGCCTAGATCTGTCCTCGATAGAACGTGTGGGCCCAGACAGGTCGTCAGCTCCACCCCAGTGCCAAGATATGAAGACCACTTACAGCATCTGTGAGTCAGCTTGCATCAGGAGAGAATCAGCAGCGTTAGGACACCCTTCCCAACCGGATCAATGTTTCTGTCAGCGCAAGAGGAGATGCCGCACCATACTGATAAGTGGCCTCGTACTGCCAAGTTCTTTGTAGATTTGACGCGATTTTGCAATCACTGCTATAACATGGATACTCTCGAACCGTCAAGTTTCATTTCGTTTTCCTTCTGCAATTGTTGGTTCAGATGGCTCTGAGCACTATGGGACTTAACTTCCGAGGTCATCAGTCCCCTAGCATTTAGAACTACTTAAACCTAATTAACCTAAGGACATCTCACATACTCATGCCCGAGGCAGGATTCGAACCTGCGACCGTAGCAGTCGCGCGGGTCCGGACTGCAGCGCCTAGAACCGCTTGGCCATTCTGCAATTGTGGCGCTTGACTTTTTTTGTCGGGTGGTGTGTATTACATTCTGAAGTTACCACTCGTACATTATTAAAATCAGTTACTTGGTCACAGTCCTCCGGTTCTTTCGCTACCGAGCACACTGGACTCGCAATCGGGAGGATGACGGTTCAAACCCGCGTCCGGCTATTCTGATTTAGGTTTTACGTAATTTCCCTAAATCGCTTCAGGGAAATCCCGGGATGGTTCCATTGAAACGGCCCGGCCGACTTCCTTCCCCAGTCCGATGGGACGGACGACATTACTGTTTGTTACTGTTCCCCAACCAACCAACACTATTTCGCTATTCCGGATTTTTCACTCTGTTTTAAACACGAGTGGTGCACTTGCTCTTAAGTGCATTCTTTTATTATCGTTCCACATTCGCCCATATATGCTACGCCACTGCCAAATGTTACTTCATAGGCTTCATCACCCAAGAGACGAATACACTAAGCTGATTCAGAAGGATGTAGGCTTCAGTACGTACTGGGAGATGAAGAAGCTTGCACAGGATAGAGTAGCATGGACAGCTGCATCAAACCAGTCTCAGGACTGAAGACCACAACAACAACAGGCTTCATCACTGTGAAGGAGGTCAAGCGCATTGGTTGAAGGCTGGGAAAATTCTTTTACTTTACCCTGAATGAATACGTATTTTATACAATAATTCCGAAGAATCTTACTTATGCGGCCCGTGAGTCTAGTGACACACTTACAGTTGGTGGCAGCTTTCGTTACTGCAGCAAAGCACTGAAGCACGTTTTTTTTTTTAATTTTTCTCATAAGAAGCGTCGTGGTTTGAATTTCCTCCCTGCTCTTTAGCTTAAACTTCTCAATTTCGTGCGCGTTTCTGTGTGTACCAGGCACAGTTCCGCGTTTTATTGACTTTAGTATGGATAGGAACTGTGATTGCTGTGTTCCAAGAAGTCCTGGCTTCGCTTACACAGTTTGAAGTGGGCCTCAGGGAGAAGGGGAGGAGGGCGGTCATAGAAATGTTTAAGTATTCGTTTTTCCCGCGCTATGTTCGAGAGTGGAACGGTAGAGAGGTACACTTTTGGCCATTAAAGATAAACGGGTATATTATACTAGAACTGACATGTGATTACATTTTCACGCAATCTCGGTGCATAGATCCTGAGAAATCAGTACCCAGAACAACCACCTCTGGCCGTAATAACGGCCTTGTACGCCAGGGCATTGAGTCAAATAGAGCTTCGATGGGGTGTACAGGTACAGCTGCCCATGCAGCTTCAACACAATACCACACTTCATAAAGAGTAGTGACTGGCGTATTGTGACGAGCCAGTTGCTCGGCCACCATTGACCAGATGTTTTCAATTGGTGAGAGATCTGGAGAATGTGCTGGCCAGGGCAGCAGTCGAACATTTTCTGTATCCAGATAGGCCCGTACAGGACCTGCAACATGCTGTCGTGCATTATCATGCTGAAATGTAGGGTTTCGCAGGGATCGAATGAACGGTAGAGCCACGGGTCGTAACACATCTGAAATGTAACGTCCACTGTTCAGACTGCCGCCAATGCGAACAAGAGGTGAGCTACACGTGTAACCAATGGCACTCCATACCATCACGCCGGGAGATACGCCAGTATGGCGATGACGAATACACGCTTCCAATGTGCGTTCACCGCGATGTCGCCAAACACGGATGCGACCATCATGATGCTGTAAACAGAACCTGGATTAATCCGAAAAAAATGACGTTTTGCCATTCGTGCACCCAGGTTCGTCGTCGAGTACGCCATCGCAGGCGCTCCTGTCTGTGATGCAGCGTCAAGGGTAACCGCAGCCATGGTCTCCGAGCTGATAGTCCATGCTGCTGCAAACGTCGTCGAACTGTTCGTGCAGGTGGTTGTTGTCTAACAAACATCCCCATCTGTTGACTCAGAGATCGAGACGTGGCTGCACGATCCGTTACAGCCATGCGGATAAGATGCATGTCATCTCGACTGCTAGTGATACGAGGCCGTTGGTATCCAGCACGGCGTTCCATATTGCCCTCCTGAACCCACCGATTCCATATTCTGCTAACAGTCATTGGACCTCGACCAACGCGAGCAGCAATGTCGCGATACGATAAACCGCAATCGCTATAGGCAACAATCCGACCTTTATCAAAGTCGGAAACGTGATGGTACGCTTTTCTCCTCCTTACACGAGGGATCACAACAACGTTTTATCTGGCAACGCCGGTCAACTGCTGTTTGTGTATGCGAAATCGGTTGGAAACTTTTCTCATGTCAGCACGTTGTAGGTGTCGCCAGCGGCGCCAACCTTGTGTGAATGCTCTGAAAAGCTAATCATTTGCACATCACAGCTAATTCTTCCTGTTGGTTAAATTTCGCGACTGTGGCACGTCATCTTCGTGGTGTAGGAATTTTAATGGCCAGTAGTGTAGCTTGAAGGTGGTTCGATGAACCCCTTGCCAGGCACTTAGCTGTGAACTGCAGGGTAATCATATAGATGTAGATGCAGATGTACTGAATGAGAAGGAGGTTGATCGTTCTTCTTCTTTGCATTATTGATGTTATATATACAACTTTTTATGAAGGCCCTATGTATGGGACCGGCCATAATAGCCGTTGACTATCATTGTTTTCCGGAAGAAATCCAGCTCTAAGCTGCTGCTATCATTGATGCGGAAGGTACAAAAGACGGTGTTTAGTACTGTTTGGTCCTGGGCTAGGAGAGGATGTGAAGGCTCTAAATACCTGTTTCTGTTGGTAGGTAGCTGGCCGGTGTGGCCAAGCGGTTCTAGGCGCTTTAGTCTGGAATCGCGCGACCGCTACGATCGCAGGTTCGGATCCTGCCTCGGGCATGGATGTGTGTGGCGTCCTTTAAGTAGTTCTAAGTTCTAGGGGACTGATGATCTCAGATGTTAAGCCCCATAGCGCTCAGAGCCATTTGAACCATTTTGTTGGTAGGCCTCCTACACGCTCTGTGCGTGAAACATTTCGCAAAAGAGCTATTAAGTAAGGCGCAACTAAAGCCATCTTGCTGGTTCCCGCCATATGGATGACATATTTATGACCACGCGTAAAGAAGAGCTACGTAGATTGCACGATTTCTGAAATGACATTAGTCCGAAAATCTACTTCACCTTGGAAATAGAGATGAGAGTAATCTAGCGTTCATAGATGTGTTGATATTTGGAACCCCTGAGCCGGCCGAGGTGGCCGAGCGGTTCTAGGCACTTCAGTCTGGAGCTGCACGACCGCTACGGTGGCAGGTTCGAATCCTGTCTCGGCCATGGGTTTGTGCTGTCCTTAGATTAGTTAGGTTTAAGTAGTTCTAAGTTGTAGGGGACTCCTGACCTCAGCTGTTAAGTCCCATAGTGCTCAGAGCCATTTGAACCATTTGGAATCCCTGAAAACTCTCGAGAATAGCGGTGGTAACCAGAATAGTTGCACCGAATAGCTCCACTTCTTTGGGAAAAACGCAGGAAAATATTATTTTGTAAATAGATGCGTCACCGGTTCACGCAACCAGGGTTACCAGACCACTCCCAAGATTCCAGCAGTAGGATCAAAACGTTGAGCTGTGCAAAAGTTTGAAGGAGAAGCACCCAGAAGATTTTACCTTCACTGACGAGGGCCCTGAAAATCTGAGACATACACTGAAGCGCCAAAGAAACTAGCATATGCTTGCATATTCAAATATAGACATATGTAAACAGACAGAATACGGCGCTGCGTTCGGCAAAGCCTATATAAGACAAGTGTCTGGCGCACTTGTTAGATCGGTTACTGCTGCTACAATGGCAGCTTATCAAGATTTAAATGAGTCTGAACATGGTGTTATAGTCGGCGCACGAGCGATAGGACACAGCATCTCCAGGTAGCGATGAAGTGGGGATTTTCCTGTACGACTATTTCACGAGTGTGCTGTGAATATCACGAATCCGCTAAAATATCAAGTCTCCGACATCGCTGCGGCCGCAAAAGATCCTGCAAGAACGGGACCAATGACGACTGAAGAGAATCGTTCAACGTGACAGAAGTGCAAACCTTCCGCAAATTGCAGCAGATTTCTTTGCTGGGCCATCAACAAGTGTCAGCGCGCTAAACATTCAAAAAAACATCATCGTTATGGGCTTTCGGATATTTGATGACTGCACGACACAAACCTTCTCGCCTCGCCTGGGTCCGTCAACACCGACATTGGACTGTTGATGACGAGAAACATGCTGCCTGGTCGGCCGAGTCTCTTTTGAAATTGTATCGAGCGGATGGACGTGTACCGATATGGAAACAACCTCATGAATCCTAGGACCCTGCATGTCAGCAGAGGACTGTTCAAGGTGGTGGATGCTCTGTGATGGTATGGGGCGTGTGCAGTTTGAGTTATATGGGTCCTCTGATACATCTGGATACTACTCTGACAGGTGACATGTACGAAGAACTCTGTCTCTGTCTAATCGCCTGCATCCATGTCCGTTGTGCATTCCGACGGAATGGGGCAATTCCAGCAGTACAATACGACATCCCACACGCCCAGAACTGCTACAGAGTGTCTCCAGGAACAGTCTTCAGACTTTAAACTCTTCCGCTGGCCACCAAACCCCCCAGACATAAACATTATTGAGCCTACTTGGAATGCCTTGCAATGTACTGTTGTGAAGAGATCTCCACCCCTCGTACTCTTACGGATTTATGGACAGCACAGCAGGATGTAGGGCACTATTTCAGACATTAGTCGAAGTCCGTGCCACGTCGTGTTGCGGCACTACTGCATGTTCGGAGGGAGGGGTACACATATTAGGCAGGTGTACCAGTTTCTATTCTGTCCTTCAATTATTGCTTTCTCGTCTTACATTTCAGCTGAGCGTGAGGTGCCCACGTTGTGTGGAGACTAGGTCGTAGGTTTGTGAGACCTAAATATCTCCCGACGTATACAATGTTTAAATAACTTACGGGAATGCAGCTGGGTGGCATGGTCGGCAAACGTCGATTTTTCGACAGATAGCCACCCTCTCATTTTCAAGGTAAAACTGCATCAAGTCATTTGACTTGCACAGCGGTGACTTGCTACAGTTGTGCCTTGAAAATGACAGTAGCGATCTGTCGAAATATCGGCGGTTCTCGACAACATCACCCAGCTGCGTTCCCTTGAGTTATTTGAATATAATTGATTTCTTTGAATGCATGCCAAGAAAAGTAACAACGTACGTAGTGATGATGATAATCGCAAGACGTAAACGTGATTAATCAAAAACTACCACAACTAATTTTTGCAAAACGAGATGGTCAATGTGTAGGTACATGTTGAAAGACTCCCCGGATATGGTACAGTTAAAATTTATTAAAAATGAAAATGAAACAGCGACCGACCAAGAGCGTCGGCAAAGACATTAATAATGAATGCGCGAAAGGTGAAGACAAACGACCAAAAACATCATTCTCTTTTCTTTGTAGATGGTTTTGTTTCACTCTCTCGTATGTAGAGAGATGGTTAAGACGTATTGCTCGAAGTATGACGTGCTACGAGTGTTATTTATTATTTGTGATTCTGAATAAGAGAAGACTTAACAACAGTATTAAGTATTTTCATTGAAGTGAACTGGAGCCAAGTTGGGAGGATGTTCTTTATTTTTTGAGACGCACTGGTGTCCTTGGAGTCGGCTGCCTGCATCTACAATTGAAATATAAGAGAGGAAGTCCGAATAGCACAATTTAGTACATGCAGAACTTTTACTAATTATGAAATTCTACTGTACTGGTAGAAGTTTGCACAGAGCATAACTTACACATAGCTAACACTTGCTTCAAGAATCATAAAAGAAGATTGTATACATGGAAGAATCCTGGAGATACTAAAAGATATCAGACAGATTATATAATGGTAAGACAGAGATTTAGGAACCAGGTTTTAAATTGTGAGATATTTCCAGGGGCAGATGTGGAGTCTGACCACAATCTATTGGTTATGAACTGTAGACTAAAACTGAAGAAATTGCAAAAAGGTGGGAATATAAAACCAGAGGTTGTACAGAGTTTCAGGGAGAGCATAAGGGAACAATTGACAGGAATGGGGAAAAGAAATACAGCAGAAGAAAAATGGGTAGATCTGAAGGATGAAGTAGTGAAGGCAGCAGAGGATCAAGTAGGTAAAAAGACGAGGGCTAGTAGAAATCCTTGTGTAACAGAAGAAATATTGAATTTAATTGATGAAAGGAGAAAATATAAAAATGCAGTAAATGAAGCAGGCAAAAAGGAATACAAACGTCTCAAAAATGAGATCGACAGGAAGTGCAAAATGGCTAAGCAGGGATGGCTAGAGGACAAATGTAAGGAAGTAGAGGCTTATCTCGCTAGGGGTAAGACAGATACTGCCTACAGGAAAATTAAAAAGACCTTTGGAGAAAAGAGAACAACTTGTATGAATATCAAGAGCTCAGATGGAAACCCAGTTCTAAGCAAAGAAGGGAAAGCAGAAAGGTGGAAGGAGTATATAGAGGGTCTATACAAGGGCGAAGTACTTGAGGACAATATAATAGAAATGGAAGAGGATGTAGATGAAGATGAAATGGGAGATACGATACTACGTGAAGAGTTTGACAGAGCACTGAAAGACCTGAGTCGAATTAAGGCCTCGACAGTAGACGACATTCAATTAGAACTGCTGACGGCCTTGGGAGAGCCAGTCCTGACAAAACTCTACCATCTGGTGAGCAAGATGTACGAGACAGGTGAAATACCCTCAGACTTCAAGATGAATACAATAATTCCAATCCCAAAGAAAGCAGGTGTTGACAGATGTGAAAATTACCGAACTATCAGTTTAATAAGTCACAGCTGCAACATAATAACGCGAATTCTTTACAGACGAATGGAAAAACTGGTAGAAGCCGACCTCGGGGAAGATCAGTTTGGATTCCGTACAAATGTTGGAACACGTGATGCAATACTGACCTTACGACTTATCTTAGAAGAAAGATTAAGGAAAGGCAAACCTACGTTCCTAGCATTTATAGACTTAGAGAGAAAGCTTTTGACAATGTTGACTGGAATACTCTCTTTCAAATTTTGAAGGTGGCGGGGGTAAAATACAGGGAGCGAAAGGCTATTTACAATTTGTACAGAAACCAGATGGCAGTCATAAGAGTCGATGGGCATGAAAGGGAAGCAGTGGTTGGGAAAGGAGTGAGACAGGGTTGTAGCCTCTCCCCGATGTTATTCAATCTGTATATTGAGCAATCAGTAAAGGAAACAAAAGAAAAATTCGGAGTAGGTATTACAATCCACGGAGAAGAAATAAAAACTTTGAGGTTCGCCGATGACATTGTAATTCTGTCAGAGACAGCAAAGGACTTGGAAGAGCAGTTGAACGGAATGGACAGTGTCTTGAAAGGATGATAATAGATGAACATCAACAAAAGCAAAACAAGGATAATGGAATGAAATCGAATTAAATCGGTTGATGCTGAGGGAATTAGATTACGAAATGAGACACTTAAAGTAGTAAAGGAGTTTTGCTATTTGGGGAGCAAAATAACTGATGATGGTCGAAGTAGAGAGGATATAAAATGTAGACCGGCAATGGCAAGGAAAGCGTTTCTGAAGTAGAGACATTTGTTAACATCGAGTATAGATTTAAGTGTTAGGAAGTCGTTTCTGAAAATATTTGTATGGAGTGTAGCCATGTATGGAAGTGAAACATGGACGATAAATAGTTTGGACAAGAAGAGAATAGAAGCTTTCGAAATGTGGTGCTACAGAAGAATGCTGAAGATTAGATGGGTAGATCACGTAACTAATGAGGAGGTATTGAATAGGATTGGGGAGAAGAGAAGTTTGTGGCACAACTTGACCAGAAGAAGGGATCGATTGGTAGGACATGTGTTGAGGCATCAAGGGATCACAAATTTAGCATTGGAAGGCAGCGTGGAGGGAAAAATCGTAGAGGGAGACCAAGAGATGAATACACTAAGCAGTTTCAGAAGGATGTAGGTTGCAATAGGTACTGGGAGATGAAGAAGCTTGCACAGGATAGAGTAGCATGGAGAGCTGCATCAAACCAGTCTCAGGACTGAAGACCACAACAACAACAACAACAACAACAATCCAACACAATTTGAGAAGAACAGCAATGTCCATACCTACAACATTAAAGAGAAAACTGACCTATATTACCCATTCCCGAATGAGATCTTCACTCTGCAGCGGACCTGATGGTCCCCAGATGGTGGAGCACTTGCCCGCGAAAGGCATCGGTCCAGAGTTCGAGTCTCGGTACGGCACACAGTTTTAGTCTGCCAGGAAGTTTCATATCAGCGTACACTCCGCTGCAGAGTGAAAATCTCATTCTGGAAACATCCCCCAGGCTGTGGCTAAGCCATGTCTCCGCAATATCCTTTCTTTCAGGAGTGCTAGTTCTGCATGGTTCGCAGGAGAGCTTCTGTAAAGTTTGGAAGGTAGGAGACGAGGTACTGGCAGAAGTAAAGCTGTGAGTACCGGGCGTGAGTCGTGCTTCGGTAGCTCAGTTGGTAGAGCACTTGCCCGAGAAAGGCAAAGGTCCCGACTTGGAATCTCGGTCGGGCACACAGTTTTAATCTGCCAGGAAGTTTTATATTACCCATTGTTAAAGCAGTAAGTGACTCAAAGAGGAGTTCAATATTCAGCAACAGCAGATTTGATCATTTGCGCAAAATCATAAGATGTCTGACAGGTAGCAAAGCAAGTTTTTAATCCAAATTAAAATCATTTCTCCTGGACAACTCCGAGTGGCCTACCGGGACCATCCGACCGCCGTGTCATCCTCAGAGGAGGATGCAGATAGGAAGGGCGTGGGGTCAGCACACTGCTCCTGGTCGTAATGGTGGCATTCTTGACCGAAGCCGCTACTATTCGGTCGTGTAGCTCCTCAATTGGCATCACGAGGGTGAGGGCACCCCGAAAAATGGCAGCCGCGCATGGCGGCCTGGATGGTCACCCATCCAAGTACCGACCACGCCCGACAGCGCTTAACTTCGGTGATCTCACGGGAACTTAAAAACTGGTAGCCAGAAAAAAACCTGTTTTTCATCTATATCTACATGGATACTCTGCAAATCACGCTTATTTGCCTGGCAGAGGGCTCATCGCACCAAATTCAAAATAATTCGCTATTATTCCAGTCTTGAACAACGTTTGGAAAATATGAAAACCTATTTCTTCCTTTGCAAGCTCTGATTTCCCTGATTTTATTAAGATGATCGTTTCTTCCTATGTAGGTCGGGGAGAAGAGGAGTTTGTGGCACAACTTGACCAGAAGTCGTTTCTGAAAGTATTTGTATGGAGTTTAGCCACGTATGGAAGTCAAACGTGGACGATAAATAGTTTAGACAAGAAGAGAATAGGAGCTTTCGAAATGTGGTGCTACAGAAGAATGCTGAAGATTAGATGGGTAGATCACAGAACTAATGAGGAAGTATTGAATAGGATTGGGGAGAAGAGAAGTTTGTGACACAACTTGACCAGCGATGAATACACTAAGCAGATTCAGAAGGATGAACGTTGCAGTAGGTACTGGGAGATGAAGGAGCTTGCACAGAACAGATTAGCATGGAGAGCTGCATCAAACCAGTCTCAGGACTGAAGACCACAACAACAATAACAACAACTGTGCTTTAAATTTTTCCCTTTATAATTTTATTTTATTTTATTGTAATTCATCTACTGACTACAATTGTCATTTTGTGTGGGAAGTAGATACTGAAAATAAGGTTAATTACACAGTGATTTCAACAATTACGAAAGGGTTTTTGATAGTACCATGTATGCATTTTTAAACAGAACAATGTCTATGTTTAGTATTAAACTGACAATAGAGGTACTCGCAATAAATAGAGTTTAATAAATTGTAGTACCGCACACACTTTATGAAATATCGCCAGAACGTTACACGAACCATTCCAACCATAATTAGAATGACTTATATGTGTCTTATTTTTGTAGCAGAGTGTGTCTAAAACTGTGTTCGTTAGCTGCAATACACGCATCCTGTCTTTCAAGCTATGGCCGCTGCACATTACCTAATATTTGAGACAAAATTTTAGCGCATGCTCTTTCGGTACGGCTTTTCATTTATTCAGTGAACTAAAAGCGCTGCATCCCCCTTTGGCTCAATACAGTACGAGGTCCAAAGTCCACAGGATTTAAGGTTTGTACTTTTACACGTAAAATTCTAAACAGTCGTTTCCATTAAGGAATATTACTTAAAAAGCCAATTAAAAGTGCCTGTTGAGCAATCCATTGAAGGATTCCTTAGAACCGGCCGTTGTGGCCGGGCGGTTCTAGGGGCTTCAGTCCTGAACCGCACTGTTGCTACGGTCGCTGGTTCGAATCTTGGCTCGAGCATGAATGTGTGTAATGTCTTTAGGTTAGTTAGGTTTAAGTAGTTCTAAGTTATAGGGGACTGATGACCTAAGATGTTAAGTCCCATAGTGCTCAGAGTTATTTGAACCATTTGGAACCCCTGAAAACCCTCGAGAATAGCGGCGATTACACGAATAGCTAAGAAACAGCTCAGTACACATCAAATAACTGGTTTTCCACAACACTAACACAACCCCAAGTATATATTGCTGGCATATGAAGTTCACTAACAGCCGCTCACATGTTAGTAGATGGTCTGACGTTCGACGTGTAGGGTCCCCGCCAGCACTCAGAATGCCGCATCAAGACGTGACGTGGACTAGCGTAATGTCTGAAGTAGTACTGGAGAGAACTGACACCTTGAATCCTGCAGGGCTGTCCATAAACCCGTAAGAGTACGAGGGGATGGAGATCTCTTCTGAATAGTACGTTGCAAAGCATCCAAGATATGCTCAATAATGTTCATGTCTGGGGCGTTTGGTGGCTAGCGGAAGTGCTTAATGTCATAAGAGTGTTCATGGAGCCATTCTGTAGCAATTCTGGGCATGTAGGGTGTCGCATTATCCTCCTGGAATTGCCCAAGTCTGTCGAAATGCGCAAAGGACAAGAATGGATGCAGGTGATCATACAGGGTGCTTACGTACATGTCACCTATCAGAGTCCTATCTACACATATCAGGGTTCCCATATCACTCCCACAGCACGCGCTCCACACCATTACAGAGCCTCCACCAACTTGAACATTCCCCTGCTAACATGCAGGAACCATGAGGTTGTCTCCAAACCCGTGCACGTCCATCTGCTGGATATAATTTAAAACCAGACTCGTCCTACCAAGCAACATGTTTCCAGTCATCAACAGGCCAATGTCGGTATTGATGGGCCCAGGCGAGGCGTAAAGCTTTGTGTCGTGCAGTCATCAAGGGTATACAAGTGGGCCTTCGCTTCCGAAAGCCCATGTCGATGATGTTTCGTTGAGTGGTTCACACGCTGACACTTGTTGATGGCCGAGCATTGAAATCTGCTGCAACTTGCGAAAGGGTTGCACTTCTGTCACGTTGCACGATTCTCTTCAATCGTCTGTGGTCTCGTTCTTGCAGGATCTTTTTCCGGAAGCAGTGATGTCGGAGATATGATGGTTTACCGGTTTCCCGATATTCACGGTACACTAGTGAAATGGTCATACGTTAAAATCCCACTTCATCGCTACCTCGGAGACGCTGTGTCCCATTGCTCGTGCACCGACTGTAACACCACGTTCAAACTCACTTAAATCATGATAACCTGCCATTGTAGCAGCAGCAACCGATCTAATAAATGCGCCAGACGCTTCTTGTCTTATATGGGCGACGCCGACCGCAGCGCCGTGTTCTGCTTTTGAATTTGAATACGCATGCCTATACCAGTTTCTTTGGCGCTTCAGTGTATTTGCCCTAGGTCTTGATGACAAAATAAGCTTGTCAGGTGTCATGGTTGTGGACGGTTGTTGATTTGTTTTTGAACTTAAAAGTTTCTTTTTGCCGTTTGAGACTGACCAGAGATCTCCATTGCAGGACTCATCTGTTACTCGTGCGTGTACTCCGCGGGAGACAAAAGCAAGGCGTGTGTGGACAACCCAGACATGGTCACGTCGGGCAGTCCCAAGGTCACCTGCAAGACCGAGCAGAAGTACTGCACCATCCAGCGGCAGGAGATCCGCTCCACCGGTGAGTACAGCTATCACTGTGCTGTTTTCATTCATTTATTTATCGTTCGGTGCACATCGTATATATATGTTAAAGCCGTAATGCCAACATAGTTCTTATGTACATACAATGAGGTGACTAAAATCATAGGATACCTCCTAATACCGTATCGGATCTCATTTTGCCTAATGTAGTATAGCAACTCGATGTGACATTGACTCAACAAGTCGTTGGACGTCCCCTGCAGAAATATTGAACCATGCTGCCTCTATAGCCGTCCATACGAAAATGGAAAATGTTGCCAGTGCATGATTTTGTCCACGAACTAATCTCTCGATTATGTCCTGTAAATGTTATGTGGGACTCATTTCGGGTGATCTGGGTGACAAAAGCCTTTGCTCGAATTGCCTAGAGCCTTCTTCAAACCAACTGCGAACAATTGTACCCTGTTGACATGGCGCATTTTCACCTATAAAAATTCCATAGTTATTTGAGGACATGACGTCAATGAATGGCTGCAAATGGTTTCCAAGCAGCTAAACATGACCATTCCCACTCACTGATCGGTTGAGTTGGTCCAGAGGACCCAGTCCATTCCATTTAAACACAGCTCACACTATTATGGAGCCACCAACAGCTTGCACAGTGCCTTGAGGACAACTTTGGGTCCATGGCATCGTGGGGTCTGCGCCACACTCGAAACCCACCATCAGCTGCAACCAACTGAAATCAGGACCTATCTGATCAGGTCACGGTTCTGCAGTCCTGTAGGGTCCTAGTGGCATGGTCAGGAGCCTAGTAGAGGCGCTGCGGGCGCTCTTGTCCTGTTAGCAAAGGCACTCGCGTCGATGTCTGTTGCCATGGCCTCCTAACGCCAAATTTAGATGCATTGTCCTAGCGGATACCTTCGTCGTACTTTCCGCATTGATTTAGGCGGTTATTTCACGCAGTATTGTTTGTCTGTTATCACTGACAACTTTTCGCAAACGCCACTGTTCCCGGGCGTTAAGTGAAGGCCATCGGCCACTGCGTTGTCCGTGGTGAGAAGTAATGCCTGACACTCTTGACACTGTAGATCTCAGAGTATTGAATTCCTTAAGGATTTCCGAAATAGTATGTCCAACTGCCATTCCGCGTTCAAAGTCTGTTAATTCCCCTCCTATGGCCTTAATCACGTCGGAAATCTTTTCACATGAATCACGTGAGTACAAATGACAACTCCACCAAAGCACTGCCCTTTCATACGTCGTGTACGTGATACTACCGCCACCTCTATATGTGTGTATCGCTATCACATGATTTTTGTCACCTCAGTGTATTATGAATCAAACTTAGTTACAAATAAACATCTGAGCAGCGGATATATTTAAATGCCTCTTCTGTTACTGCAGGGAAATCGTTGAAGGGTCCCATGTACGCTCGGTTTGGACAGCCTTCCACTAAGTGTCGGATTGTCTCCTCCGTGGTCACATTTTGTAGACAGCTCATTTCAGAGTATGCTGATATAATACCTCCATACTTAACAAAATTATACAACCTCTCACTGGCTGAAAGATCTGTACCTAAATGCTGGAAAATTACACAGGTCAAACCAATACTTTAAAAAAATCTGTTGTTCTGTACATACATAAATGGTTTGGCGGACAGGTGGGCAACAACCTGCAATTGTTTGCTGATGATGCCATGGTGTACGCTAAGGTGTCCAAGTTGAGTGACTGTAGGAAGATACAATTTCCAGTTGGTGTGATGAATGGCAGCTAGCCCTAAATGTTGAAAAATGTAAGTTATTGCGGATGAGTAGGAAGAAGAAACCTGTAATGTTCGAATACACTATTACTAGTGTCCAGCTTGACACAGACAAGTCGTTTAAATATCTGGGCGTAACGTTGCGAAGCGATATGGGGTGTAACGAGCATGTGAGAACTATGGTAGGGACGGCAAATGGTCGACTTCGGTTTATTGGGATAATTTTAGGAAAGAGTGGTTCACCTGTAAAGGAGACCACGTATACGACGACCTACTCTTGAGTACTGCTCGAATGTTTGGGATCCGTTCCAGGTCGCATTGACGGAAGACATCGAAGCAATTCTGAGGAGAGCTGCTAGATTTGTTACTGGTAGGTTCGAACAAAACGTAAGTGTTACGGGGATGCTTTGGGAACTCAGATGAGAGTCCCTAGAGGGAAGGTGGTGTTCTTTTCGGGAAACACTATGAAGACGATTTAGAGACCCAACATTTGACGCTGATGGCCGAACGATTCTCCTCCCGCCAACATCCATCGCGCGTAAGAACCGAGAAGATAAGATACGAGAAATTAGGGCTCATACAGAGGCGTAGAGACAGTCGTTTTTCCCTCGCTCTTTTTGCGAGTGGAACAGAAATGGAAATGACAAACAGAGGGTACAAGGTAAACCCCGCCACGCATCTTACGGTGACTTGCGGAATATCTGTGTAGGTATAGATGTAGATGTAGAACTACTGTATTTGTTGTTAGCAGTTTAGCTGTGCTTCACAAGAAAAGAGATAGACAATACATTAAAACGGTTTGGCCTCTTTGCCATAAAATACAAGACAAAATAGTAGACAAAAAAGTGAAGCTCCAGAAACGGAAGAGGAAAGGAAACGAAACTGCAGGAAGTTTGAATGAAAACGCCTTCTGCCACAATTTTTTCGTCTTTTAATCAATTACATGATGCATTTTGGACCCTGTGGTCCATCTCAGTGCACGTCGCATGACGTGATGTGCGACAACAGTATGAACGAACCAACGTATGCTGACCTCAAAATGTTAAAAATGTTCTTCCTTGTTTGTTTGCAGAATGTATTTCACCCCACTCAAGAGCTAAAGTAAATTATTTATTAGACGATTTGCGCCTGAAGATGGATTCGCAGCATCCGAAAAGCGTTGTGTAATTTAATAAAACACGAAAACGTCGTGACTGAAGGCGTTTTTATTCGATGTTCCCGTGTGCTGAATACAGTCAGGTTTTCAGCTGCAAAATATGGATAACATTAAATTGAAACTACAGGGTTTGAGAAGGTGTGTGATGTAATTTCGGTGAGTACAAAATCGAGTCAAAATTGCAAAGAACTTGCCAGTAAGAGGCCACTTGTCAGTATGACGTTGCACCCCCTCTGGCCTGGATGCACGCACTGATTCGGTCTGGAAGGGTGTCGTAGAGCCATAGCATCCCCTCCTGATGCAAACTGGCCCACAATTGTTGTAGACTGTTTCCTGGTATTCTTGATACTTGCGCTGGGACAGAGTTGATGTTCGCGATGGTTCCCACATATTCTACTGGGGCAGATCTTCTTATCTTACTGGCGATGGAGTACCTCAGCATCACACAGACAGTTCGTAGATGTGTGGACTAGCATTATCCTGTTGAAAATTGGCACCACAGTGCTGTCGTTTGTGAGGGGACACATGAGGACCCAAGATGTCTGTGACATACCGTTTTGCCGTCTGAGTTCCTTCATTCACTACGAGCCGCGAGCTGAAGCCATACCTGACGGCCCCTCACAACATGATGCCAGGAGTAACTGTGCTGTAACTCTCCAAAACATTGGAAGAATGGGACACATACACTGGTCGCAGCCATACCCGCCAATGTTGCTCATACAACGTAGTGAAGAACTTCAAATCATTGCTGAAAACAGTGCGGTGTCATTCGTTGGCTGTCAATGCTTCCTGGTCAAACCACCACCCTGAGCGCAGCCATTTACATTGTGGTGGTAACTGCAGCCTAGATATAGGGCGGTAACTGCCATTTCATTTGCTGCAACTTTCAAAACTGAATGTAGGTAGCAAAGTAAAATTAGAGAAATTTAAAAGAACTTAGAATTAATACATAAAGTGTTCTGTAGTAAACGAATTTTCGGTGATTCCGAAACTGCTCTTAGATTATTCGAGTCCGTAATACTTCTGAAGCTTTGGAGGATTTAGTATTCTGATCTACCTTTTAGTAACATTAATTCAGCTGATGCATTTGGGTTACAGTTGTATGCATAAAAACATGGTATTCAGTTCTCTAACATCCGCTTAATAAATGGTGCTTTTACAACAGTCTTTTAACTGAATCTGAATATTATACGACATGTTCTCTTGTTCACATGTGATTCAATTTTGGAAATAGCCAAATGAGTTGGTTCTCAAGAAACGTTTTATCTTCTATTGTCTTTAGTTGCTACTAATTCTCAATTCATTTTAGCAAAATATGGGATGATCAATTAAATTGGTACAGCATTCCAAATACTTGCAAGAAATTTTCACAGAAATCATAAAAAACAATTTCGGAGGGATTATATGGTATCAATGGTATCAGAAAGTAACCAACAATACTGTTCTGTTGTCATAAATACGTCTTAGTTTTAAAGAAATGGAATTCACTTGTTATACATTTCTGGTTAAGTTAAAAAAGTATGTTGTTAGGTGTTGCAATTGACACTGCTTCGATAATCGATTATGAAATTATACCACAAGCCTTAAAGTACTACCTACTAGAAAAGCAACAGTCAATATAAAGTTAAACTAAATAAGTCCTCGATCACAATTTTTAATCCTTTGACCGGGTTTCAACACTTCTATGAGTGCCTTCACCAGAAATTAAATATTCAAATTGGCATGTCACGTATAAGATAAATATCAAGCCAGAAAAGCTTTAGTCACAAAAATTGTAAAAAGAATACATGAAAGGCGAGCCACTATGGGCTGCTCATACCTATAAAGCCACAGGTAGCAACAAAGCTTTATAGGCATGAGCAGCACATAGTGGCTCGCCTTACATGTATTATTTTTTTAAAAAAATTGACCAAAGCCTTTCTGGCTTGATATTTATCTTATACGTGACATGGCAATTTGAATATTTAATTTCTGGTGAAGGCACTCATAGAAGTGTTGAAACCTGGTCAAAAGACTAAAAATTTTGACTGAGGGCTTATTTAGGTTAACTTAAATTTATACAATGGTCACTGAACTAAGCAGCCCATGTTTAAAACTCAATCAGTATAAGCATTCCTAGAAATATTGAATGCCATTATTTAAATCTAATCGGAAAATATTTGAAACTCTTCACAATAATAAAAATTATTTAATGAGCTGTTGTTGATGCTCATCAGCGCGAAGACTGGTTTGAAGCAATGCTTCATGCTACTCTATCATGTGCTACCCTCTTCTGCTATGAATAACTACTGAAAACTACATCCCTTTCAACTTCTTACTGTATTCAAGGTCGGTGGTCCCCCCCACCCCCGCCCCACCCCACCCCTCGTCCACACACAGTTGGTGCCATTACCAAACTGTCAATTCCTTCTCAGGATATGTCCTATCAATGAATTCCTTCTTTTTGTGAAGTTGAGCCATGAAGTTCTTCTTTCCACAATTCGATTCAGTAACTCCTCATTAATTATTCGACCTATCTATCTAATCTTCAGTATTCTTCTACAGCATCAAATTTCAAAATCTTTTACTCCCTTGTTGTCTGAACTGTTTATTATGCATGTTTCACTATGATACAAGGCTATGCTCCAGAGAAATACCTTCACAAAAGACGTCCTGAGACATAAATTTATATTACAATTTAACAAATGACTCTTTTTCAGAAATGCTTTTCTCTCATGGCCAGTCTGCACATTATAGCCTCTCTACTTCAGCCACGATCAGTTATTTTACTACTCAAACAGCAAAACTCGTCTATTGCTCCAATTCCTCGTTTTCTAACATAATTAGATTATAACCCATTACATGTTTTTGATTTTGTTGGTTTCCATGTTACAATCTATTTTCAAGACACAATCCATTATGTTCAACCGTTCTTTCAAGTCACTTGCCTCCTGCGACAGAGTCACTGGCAAACATGAAACTATTTACTTCTTCTCTCTGATAGTTAACTCCCCTTCCTAAATTCTCCTTGGTTGCTTTAACCTGCTTCACTCCCTTCTCAACCATGCTTTCCCTTTAATGTCCTTTCACTCTGGTAACGGCAATCCCATTTCTGTACAAGTTGTAAATAATCTTTCGCTCCCTAGTTTTATCCAAGATATCTCCAGAAATCCAAAGTGTGTAGTTTAATCAGTATTGTCAAAAGCTTTCTCCAAATTATTTCTTCAGCCTGTCTTCTAGGATAAGTCATATGTGCCTCAAGTGTTCGTACATTTCTGCAAGGCAAAATGATCTTCTCCGAGGCCTGCTTTTATGTTTTCATGTTCTTCTGTAAATAGTTTGAGTCAGTATTTTGCAACCACAACTTATTAAACGGTTGGTTAGTAACATTCTCACCTGTCAGCACCTGCCTTCTTTGGAAATGATATTGTTACATTCTTCTTTAAGTGTAGGGGTACTTTGCCTGTCTCACATATTTTGCACGCCAGATGCAGTAGTTTTGTCACAACTGTCAAGGATCTCAGAGGAATTTAATCTGTTTAGGGGCTTTGCTTGCATTAAGGTCGTTCAGTGCTGTATCGAATTTTTCTCACAGCATCATATCTCCCACTGCATTTTCACCAACTCCTTCTTCTTCTTTTTCCATAAAATTGTCCTCAAGTTTGTTTTTATTTTATAGACCTTCTATACCAGGTGATTTAGTGATGACGATACAAACTTTCAGGAATGATGGAAAATGGGTAAATGTGACAATGTGAGAATAAGTAACAATCGTTCTGGTACTGGTACTTCTCTTCCTGAGATTGTACTGTTCTTGGTATGGTGGCAGGTTGGACATCTTTCATCGATGGCAATATTGACCAAAATAAGGGAAAACATGTCTATTAAACAAGGGCTTCAAAATACACACCTAAAGGGGAATAAGCACTTGTTCACCTTCGATACTGTGGAACACATCCTTCTCCTGCAGCCTCTTTCGTTTCCATATTTTTGAAGGAGTTACTATGAATGAAAACAACCTGCCAGAGTAGCCAAGAGTGCTAACGCGCTGCTTCCCGGACTCGGGTAGATGCGCCGGCCCCCGGTACGAATCCCCCCGGCGGATTAACGACGAGGGCCGATGTGCTGCCCAGCCTGGATGTGGTTTTTAGGCAGTTTTACACATCCCGCTAGGTGAATACGGGGCTGGACCCCATGGTCCGCCTCTGTTACATGGCTCGCAGACATCTGAACATTTTCGCACTATTCTATGGATTACATTCGATGCAGACAGTTGGGGTACACTAATTCCATCCTGGGGGGTAGGGGTGGTGGCAGGAATGGCATCCGGCCACCCCTTCAACATTAACGTGCCAAATCCGATTAACGATGGCTGACCCTGCGTAACTGTGGGACAAGGCTCAAGCAATAGAATAGTATAAACGGAAACAAGAACTAAATCTCCAGTAAATATGGGCTCTAAAACGTCTATCTTCAGAACTATGAGCACTTATTCATCTTTGTCACTGTGAAACACATCTCTTGTACCAAACATAGCTCAGTAGGTATGCACTTTAGACACCTTGCTTACTAGACTTTTGTTTCTTGTTTTGGTCCATACTATCAATTCTGAAAGTTGCCTGCCCTACAATCTTAGCAGCAATTGTACCATATTAGCAGTAATAGTGCCGGTACACGTATTACACTGTCAGAGGTATCAGAACGATTTTCGCTTAAAACCAGTGTCCCTAACCTGACTGACTCATTGACTCTTCTCCATCTTCCCAAAAAGTTTGTAACATCGTCACGGAATCACTCTGTGTATTCCTTTAACTGTGAATTTCGTCTGCACTACACTAGTAAAGAGCAGTCCTTTGGAATTCGACGATGTGTAATAAAAACAAAGTGGAGGACGAGCCCTTATAGACGGCGACGTGTTGCAGGTGAAGTGAACTCGTTCTTCCGCGGCTGCGCGGAGGAGCCCAGCTTGAAGGACACGGTAGTAGAGGACGACTCGTTCAAGACGTACTTCCGCTCCTGCCAAACCAACCTGTGCAACGACGGGGACGGCGTCAGCTCACTCGGCGGCGGCGGCGCTATTCGCGACCCGGGTGCGCAGGGCTCGCTCATCGTGCTCGGCATAGGCAGCGGCGCATGCGCAGTTGCGCCGGCCTACGGTCGCTGGGTGGCGTTGGCGGCGGCGGTAATGGCGGCGGTCGCCGGCCGGGCACTCGCCGCCTAGCCAGATGGGCCGCAAGTAGGTCTTGCCGCCTAACGCGTGCAGCTGCAGCAGCGCCACGAAGCGAGCACTGGCGGCGGCTGCGGCTGGAAACCACCTCGCCGACTAGCGAGAGTAGGGACATGCCGAGTTGCCAGATCATGGACGCTGAGTTCGATTTCATCGTCGATATTGAAACATCGATAGCTAATAATAACCTCTGTGTTTTTAATATGAATGTAAAATGACGAACATACAGAACAGCGTAAAGAGCAACATGACAATACGTGTAATATTATATTCATTAATCTACAAATACAGCAAAAATTAACGTTAAATATCCCACAAGTTATTGTCTACAGACAGTACTGCTTTTTTGTTACCTGTTTGTTATACCAGTGATGATCGAGGTGCAAACTGATTCTCATTGCTGATTCTACATTTAACTTACCACAGAATTCCCCCCCTTTATTGTAGTGAACTTCGCAAAAAAGAAAGTGCTATGAAATTGAAAGATAATAAAGTATTAAGAACCGCTGACATTGTTCAGCTGCAAATACGACTTTTGTACACTAGTGTATCACTTTGTAATCATCTTTAATGTTGACATAAACTGTGTAAAAATAAAAGAGTTTCAAAGTAACAAATAGAAAAAGTAAAGTTATTCGAGAACTAATAAAAAGAAACATCTGCAGAGCCTTAATTGTGACTATGTTGGTTTCCTTAATATAAGTACTTATATTTGCATAGTTCTAATGTAATCCTACATTATTGATAAAAAATTCAGTTGCATAATTCGATATATTATTTTTAGCAATTTAAAAAATCTAAAAACATGTTGGGCACTCTAATTGACACCACAGAAGGATGAACTGGATGAACAATGAAAGACATTAGCCCACACTTACTTACATTAGTAGTTGATACTCCTGCCTCTGTTCCTTCAAAAATATTGAACTACAGCTCCCCAATGACACACCCCATGTTCGGAAAGGTTTTGCACTGGAGTTGTTATTGGACATGTTCAGAAAAAGATTCGTTTAAATATTGAAAAAGTTAGTCATAGTGAAAACATTGAAGGTCGATGATTTCCTGTTTGACATCGATGTTATATTCTTTCAAAGATTTCATTATTATTGCTGATACTGATTTGCAAACACCCAACACCTATATATATGATCATGTAACATCCCTAACCCAGAGTGATGTGCACACGGTGATGAAGCACTGAGCACTAGCGAGAGAAATGGCGGTGGTGCAGAAGGGTGAACCATTCTTCAGCAGCTGTTGTCTGTTACTGTCTTGAATTTTTTTCTCTAGTTCCGCACATATATCATTTCCTCCCTGGCACTGTCCATTAGTTGCTATCTTGTTCTTCCTCTCCTTATCGTTCTTCAACTTGAAAGTACCTGTGCCATTCCACGCATTATTGGTCAATTTTATCATTACTCTTTTTGCATTGCACTCATAATTTTTCTATCAGTTTCTTCTTGCATCTATACTCTAATTTATAAAGCACTATTAGGCATCCAGAAGCATATATTTCATTTATTTTGTATGTTTTGATTTGCTACTTACTTAAATAGTATACCAAATATGGCACAAGTCAAATTTGAGAAAGAAGAAAGCAGGAGAGGGAGAGAGAGAGAGATAGAGAATAAAACAAAATTCAGTTTACAAATAACAAAAGAAACACTATTTCAACTGAACCATATTACATGTTCAGTTTACTAGCCTGTTTTTTACAATTCAAAAATTCTTTTACTGCATATAGGTACTGTTCCATGAGCAATGACTTAAGGTTATATTTAGATGTATATTTATGAGGCTGAAATTTTAACTCACTAATCAGGCTGTTGAATACTTTTTTTATCTGTGAAACGCTTGCCTGATACAGTAGTGTTCTAAACTCAGACATGTGATATTACTGATGATTCTTGACTGAGTGAGGTGGCGCAGTGGTTAGCACATTGGACTCATATTCAGCAGGACAATGGTTCAATCCTGTGTCTGGCCACCCTGATTTAGGTTTTCTATGATTTCCCCAAATCGCCTCAGGCAAATTCCAGGATGGTTCCTTTGCCAGGGAATGGCTCATTTCCTTCCCCATACTTCCCTAATCTGATAAGACCGATGACCTCACTGTTTGGTCTCTTCCCCCAACTCAAATCCCCCCCCCCCCTCCCCAACCTTCTGATGTTTCTTGTGCTGTGGCTATGGACATGTTTATTTTGTTGTAGATGTCTAGTACTGCCTAAAAGATACTCTTTTGCAAATGGGATGCATTCATATATGTAAAGGCTAGACCAGCTCATTATTTTCAGGTGTATGAAGTATGGTCTGTATGATTCCAGTTTCTTTAGGTTGCAGATAGCCCTGCCTGCTCTTTTTTGCATCCTGAAGATTTTTATGCTTGCGGGTGAGTTCCCCAGAACATTAGCCCATACTGGGGTAATAAATTGAAATATGTGTTATATGCCAAAATGACTTGGTTTGCTTGCACTTTTGCTTAAGACACAATAAGCATACCATGCTTTAGAAATCTTTCTTCCAAGTTCTTTCACATTACAATTCAACTTTAAACTGTACCCTTATAGCTAGAACTTTTGTTTCAGCAAATTATTTCAGTAATCTGTTGTCAAGATATGGTGTTGTATCAAATTCTTGTCCAAGTGGAGACGAGTGGAAATGCATAAATACAGATTTTTCTTAATTTTTTTGAAACCAACTAGTAACAAGGGACATTGAGGTATTTGTTGCTACTTTCATAGAGATTTTGTCAGCAACTGTTATTAAAATGCTGGTGTCATTAGCAAAAAGTCATTTAAGTGATCGATGTAACGGAGGAACAATAGAGGCTCTAAGACAGAGCCTAATGGCACTCCATACATGATTGATGATTCATTGGATAGGTGTGTTGTTACTGTAATAACATCATCTTTAATGTCATTATGTCTTAAATTCACCAGCTACTGTCTGTCTTCTAGGTACGATATTATCCACTTATTTAGGATCCCTCTGACACCTTTTAAGCTAATTTGTGGATAAGAGACATTGTGGTTTACTCACTATAGAGTACAGTCTTTCTTTGATATTTCTAGAGATACATTTCTCACTTTTGTATTTCAGTGTAGCTGATGGAAAAAAATTGTACTGGATACGCCATTACTAATTTCAATTTAATGGTCACCTGTTTTCAATGTGTTTGCACTGGCTAATATATGCTAAATCTTCAGTCACTTTGTGCTGATTTCTGTAATTTCAAAGTAAATATGTAACACAATTGATATTACACTAGTTTTCAGTTGAAACTGTCGACTGATGTAGTTTGCCTGAATTAAATAAAAATAACTTTTAAATTCAATAAATCGCAACTTCATTCCAATGTACCGTGCCTGGAAGAATATACCTACTCTCTACCACAAATGCTAGTAAAGGAGGGAGATGTGAGTGGAGGAAGTAGGCTCACTCCAACCATACAGACTGCAGCAAGTGGAGGAGGTGTGTGGAGGAACTACCTTCAACAAGCTCTCACAGTGATGGCATTACACATATGTCTTTTTTTCGTACCAAGCGTCAATAAATAAGCAGAACTGACACAAGCAACTTTACAAACGCTCAATCGTTTTGTATAAATGTTTTATTGGTATGTTAGTTTTCTATAGCAGTTTTTACTCACAGAAATTCCTTTCAGTTCTTAAAACAGTGTTCAACAACATTTTAAATTATTTTCCTAACCAGTCTGTATTGCAAAAAGCTTCTCAGATGAGTTTGAATGCTTCTTCACATATTCTGAAACAAAGAAGTCCGACACCATGATATGACAGTCACTATCTGCAATATTGATTAGTGTGGTGTTTCGCATAATACTTTCAATCTCAACACTGGGAGTGGGCACAAAGAACCCTCTAGTGTAGTATGATGATGTCCATAATTTTGGAGTTCTATTATGATTTCATGGCAAAGCGTTTTTGGCTTAATTATTCTGCAGATCTGTTTGTTATATGATTGTAGCATTGTACTGAGATTACATTACTTTTTAAACTAATACATTACAAGTCTACTTCATTTTTCCACTGTTGCTGTGCTTTGTAAACTACCATATGGAAAACAACTTTTATGTTTTCCTGATAGGCTGTATCTACACCACTCAAAAAATCTCCTTAGAACATCTCAAGGATCACAGAAAGTTAGAAGAAAATTTAACAGGCACTTTCACCGAGAAAGCACCATACCCTTGATCAGGATATTGTTGAGACCATTACAATCACACTAATGGGGCTGCAAAGAATTTTTACAACACAGCTGATGTAGCAGAAATGAGTGTAGTCGATTGCTTATGTTTCTGAAGCATTACCAAAAGAAGTAGATGAAGCAGAAACACCTGGAAATGGAAGGTTGGTATAAACGTATATGGATGTAGCGAAATTGATACTTGCATGCATAGTTGCCCACAGAATGTTTATGCACTAGATTTTCATTGGATGAGATAAATATTCAAATACTTTTTTCCTTATTTCCTCATAGCTGTGTCGTTTCCATCATAAGTGGGTTCCCTTTATTTTTCATAATGGATTACACTTCTTGTGAATTCTAATCAGGGTCGTGACAAAATAGGAATCACAAAAACGACAGGTGGCAAACTATACTTAAGTATCAGCTATGCTACATATGACAGACAATGACATGAAAAAAGAAAAATATTGTTAACCACTGTTGGAGAAACATCTCCGAAACATGTCTGGATCAAAAATGAAGAAACTGTGTTTTCTCAAGTAAGTGTCTTTTCAGACTATATTTATTATTGAAGCAAAAACGAATACAAAAGTGAGCTTCCAGGTACAAAAATTATATGACGAGAATTTCATTAGAAGACGTAATTCTGTAATACCATCTTCTTCTGTGGTTGTTCCAGAGTTGGATATTGCAAGTGCAGAGCTTCAAAATACTCCACAGAGCCGTCAGTAAACTAATTGTATCCATACTGTGAAGCAGAATTAGCAGGTCACAGTGGACACATACATGTTAGAGAACATTAAGTGTGATTTCTTAGGCCTCAGAGTTGGTATGGCAATGCAGTAATTCACTCTGGTGTTTGTGATATAAACAAGAACTACAAAGCAGTATCATGTGTTAAAATATTATTCCATATCTGAAAGTACATCCTCATATGTGAATTGTTTGAACATCCTCATATGTTTGACTTCGGACTGAATTACTAGATTAGTTTTATATCTTTTATTACATGTCAGATTGTCCCCTATCTATTTCGACCGTTGCTGTAATACCATAGGTCCAGATACGCAGGGCCGATGCAGTTCTCCTTCATTAATGAAGAGTGAATCTTCATTCTGCTTCTCCTTCCATCAAATGTTAGGATCTATTAATATAGTCTTTACCTATTTTCTGTGTATGAGAAATAAAACTGTTCCTCAATAGCTACATCAGTATGTGATTTATTCACATTCTAGGTAGTTCTACTGTGTGCTATCTCTTCTATGTGTTTTGTATTTGAAATTCTGTACTCAATTCTACATTCATTTCCCTATATTTTCTTGTGTGACCTGCCGTCCTTATCAGGCTCATAAGATTTGATGTCAGTTATCTTTTTTCTGGCTTTTTCTCTCTTTTGTAGGGATTCCTACTATACTTCCATACAACAGAGTTTGGGGAAACAGCAGTTTCGTAAAAATGAATCATAGCATCTCTGCTTACTTTATTTTTTAAAATTTATGTAAAATCTTCCATAATGTAATTAAATATTCATCTTTTAATTTCATAATTCCCTGCATCTTGGAAAGATAGGGTTTACTGTAAGAAGCTAAATGAATTAATACTTACCATCTGTTTATTTGCATTCACTATTTTAGAGGTTCAGGTCATGTAAATATCAAAGCTTTAGTTTTGTTGGAAGAAGTACTTACACTCTATTCTGGTTCTTTTTTGGGGTATGTCATTGTCACCAGTAAACGTAACAGTCATTACATATTTAGTATAATGCAAATTGAATGTGGCTGTAATGTATCATTAAATTTCAATTGTGATTTTTCAGTTGTGGCTGGGTATAAAATAATCTAGAGATGTGCTGCTTTTTCCCATATGGTAATTATAATTTACATTTGTAAATGGCTCATCCTCTTGGTTACTTTGCCGACTTTTTTGTCAGAAACAAGATGGACAATAAATGCTTTTTGTTTTAATTCCTTGGAATATTACATTGACATAACGTTGTTGATCATATGGATAGATGACTATTTAGACAGTATGTACTAACTTACACTTACAGCTTCTAAGATAAAGTTTAAACTCTTTTACTACAGTAACAATTACTAATTTGTCACTTAAAGCAACCTACCGACTAATGGTATAAAATGAAAGTTATCATAAATCCTTTGCCACCTGTATTCTAAATACGTCAGCGATATAATCTAATCTGTTATCTTGTTCTCTCCTCGTGTCGTCAGTGTAGCGTGCGATTGTGGCTGGTGTGAAGAAAGAGCCTTGTGGTGGCGATATGACGCCGATAACGTACCCGATAGCGCCGGAATTCGCGAGTGTTCTCACGCCGAACAGAATCAGCCACTCCTGCGCTATCATTCTCTTGTGACGCATAAGAATTTTTTCGTCTCTCTGCAGTCGTGATATAAGCCATGGAATTTCGTAAAAGCGGAGAGCACCCTATAATATACTTGGAAGTATACGGAAATCGCCCAGTAAATGGTTGTAGTATATATCTTCTCACTTCCCTCTCTTGAGTTTTTGTTGTTGTAGTGGTATGTTCTTCCCTACCATCTTACCAATTACTTCTAAACAAAAAACAATAAGCATTTACCTAGATCTACATCTACATCTTCGTGAATACTCTGCTATTCAGAATAAAGTGCCTGGCAGAGAGTTCAATGAACCACCTCAAGCTGTCTCTCTACCGTTCCACTGTCGAAGGGAGCGAGGGAAAACCAGCACTTAAATTTTTTCTGTGGGAGCCCTCATTTCTCTTATTTTATCGTGATGATCATTTCTCCCTACGTAGGTGGGTGCCAGCAGAATGTTTTCGCAATCGGATGAGAAAACTGGTGATTGAAATTGGATGAGATAATACCGTCGCAACGAAAAACGCCTTTGTCTTAATGGTCGCCACCACAATTCACGTATCGTGTCTGTGATACTCTCTCCCTATTTCGCAATAATAAAAAACCAGCTGCCCTTCTTTGAGCTTTTTCGATGTCAGCCGTCAGTCCCACCGCACAGCAGTACTCCAGGTTAGGGCGGACAAGCGTGGTGTAAAAAGTCTCTTAGTAGACCTCTTGCACCTTCTAAGTGTTCTGCCAACGAATCGCAGTCTTCGGCTGGCTCTTCACACGACATTATCTATGTGATCGTACCAATTTAGATTATTTTTAATTGTAATCCCTATGCATTTATTTGAACTTACAGCTTTCAGATTTTTGTAACTGATTGAGTAATCGAAATTTAGCGTATTTCTTTAAGTACTCATGTGAATAACTTCACATTTTTCTGCATTCAGGGTCAATTGACACTTTTCGCACCATACAGATATGTTATCTAAATCATTTTGCAACTCGTTTTGGTCATCTGATGACTTTACAAGACAGTAAATGACAGCATCATCCGCAAAAATCTAAGAGACCTACTCATATTGTCTTCTATGTCGTTAATATAGATCAGGAACAATAGAGAGCCTATAATACTTCCTAGGGGAACGCCGGATATTACTTTTGTTTTACTCGATGACTTTCCGTTTATTACTACGACTATCCCTATTACTCTTACTTTCTGACTGGAAATCACGAATCCAGCCACCCAAATGTGGCGATATTCCATAAGGATGCAGTTTGGTTGGAAGGCACTTGTGAGGAACGATGTCGAAAGCCTTCGGGAAATCTAAAAATATGGAATAAATTTGCCAATAGCTGTCATTACTTCATGAGTATAAAGAACTAGTTGTGTTTCATAAGAACGATATTTTCTGACTGTGTGTCAATTAATCGTTTTCTTCGAGGTAAATCATAATGTTCGAAGAAAGTATATGTTCCAAACCCTACTGCAACTCGACGTTAGTGATTTGGGCCTCTAATTTAGCGGATTACTCCTACTTCCCTTTTTGCGTAGTGGTGCAGTCTTTACGTACGGATCCTTCTGTAAGCACAACGTCTTAATTGCAGTTTTTACTGTCTTTAAATTTTATGACGGGATCTGTCCCACATAACAGAAGACAAGTCCAAATAAGACAGTTTCAGAAAATTCAACTGCTAACTACAGAATCACTTGACTGAAGCTGACTCGAAACTGAAACCTTCTCACTGTCTGACTGCTAAAATTCAACAAAATACAGTCTTCCCTCAGTTTCGATAGCGACGTAATTATGCAGGAGCCGTAAGAATGAATAGTTACGCTTAGAGTCACGTAGTACGGCGTCGCTGTTGCGCTTGCGCGAAATAAATAGGCGTGCGCTCCATTGAGAGAGGATCCCCATTTATAATTATGGCTTTGTGGACTTAAGAGCATCGAGCATTCGCCGTCGAGGCGTTGTTGTTGTTGTTGTTGTTGTTGTCTTCAGTCCTGAGACTGGTTTGATGCAGCTCTCCATGCTACTCTATCCTGTGCAAGCTTCTTCATCTCCCAGTACTTACTGCAACCTACATCCTTCTGAATCTGCTTAGTGTATTCATCTCTTGGTCTCCCTCTACGATTTTTACCCTCCACGCTGCCCTCCAATGCTAAATTTGTGATCCCTTGATGCCTCAGAACATGTCCTACCAACCGGTCCCTTCTTCTTGCCAAGTTGTGCCACAAACTCCTCTCCAATTCTTTTCAATACCTCCTCATTAGTTACTGGTCTACCAATCTAATCTTCAGCATTTTTCAGTAGCACCACATTTCGAAAGCTTCTATTCTTTTCTTGTCTAAACTATTTATCGTACATGTTTCATTTCCATACATGGCTACACACCATACAATTACTTTCAGAAACGATTTCCTGACACTTAAATCTATACTCGATGTTAACAAATTTCTCTTCTTCAGAAACGCTTTCCTTGCCATTGCCAGTCTACATTTTATATCCTCTCTACTTCGACCATCATCAGTTATTTTGCTCCCCAAATAGCAAAACTCCTTTACTACTTTAAGTGTCTCATTTCCTAATATAATTCCCTCAGCATCACCCGACTTAATTCGACTACATTCCATTATCCTCGTTTTGATTTTGTTGATATTCATCTTATATCCTCCTTTCAAGACACTGTCCATTCCATTCAACTGCTCTTCCAAGTCCTTTGCTGTCTCTGACAGAACTACAATGTCATCGGCGAACCTCAACGTTTTTATTTCTTTTCCATGGACTTTAATACCTACACCGAATTTTTCTTTTGCTTCCTTTACTGCTAGCTCAATATACAGATTAAATAACATCTGGGACAGGCTACAACCCTGTCTCACTCCCTTCCCAACCGCTGCTTCCCTTTCATGCCCCTCGACTCTTATAACTGCCATGTTGTTTCTGTACAAATTGTAAATAGCCTTTCGCCCCCGGTATTTTACCCCTGCCACCTTTAGAATTTGAAAGGGAGTACTCCAGTCAACATTGTCAAAAGCTTTCTATAAGTTTACAAATGCTAGAAACGTAGGTTTGCCTTTCCTTAATCTATTTTCTAAGATAAGTCGTAGGGTCAGTATTGCCTCACGTGTTCCAAAATTTCTGCGGAATCCAAACTGATCTTCGCCGAGGTCGGCTTCTACCAGTTTTTCCATCATTCGTCTGTAAAGAATACGCGTTAGTATTTTGCAGTCGTGACTTATTAAACTGATAGTTCGGTAATTTTCACATCTGTCAACACCTGCTTTCTTTGGGATTGGAATTATTATATTCTTCTTGAAGTCTGAGGATATTTCGCCTGCCTCATACATCTTGCTCACCATATGGTAGAGTTTTGTCAGGAATGGCTCTCCCAAGGGTATCAGTAGTTCCAATGGGATGTTGTCTACTCCCGCCCCCTCCCCCCCCCCCCCCCCCCTTCGTTGAGGCGTATTTAAAAAATAAGGAGTCTCCCATCAACTGCATCTACATGCAAAGAAGGACATAGCGAACTGCGTAGCAAGTGGAGAAGGCGCGTCAAGCAGTCATTCCAAGCCCTCGTCGTTCTCCTGCCAGAGATTCCTCGGCGCTGACAGTGTCTGGTAGACCCCCTGCACCTCCATCCATACAAACTGCATGTCGCACAGCAAATAATCGGACAAGATAAAGCTGCCCGACGAATTTTCCCCTAACGCTTGCTGGAACTTTAGCAGCCGATTCGCAGATGCGAAATAATATTCTGATGTCGGATGGGCCTTTTCCATCTGGACGACGGTGTAAATAAACAGAACTGCATGCACCGGGTGCCACATAATCCTAGTCGGTTGCACGAGAAACCACTGCACTGTGTGGCGTGGATTCTTATGGTATCACCGGTACATGTATAGTGTTACATACAAAATCCAGTAAGGGATGTATATGATAAGTAATGGAACATATTTTCCTTTATTTTCAATATGTCCTTCGACAATTTTGTCACTTTGTTTCGAAGTTCTGTCCTCCTTAAATCCAAGTATTCATTCTTCCAGAGCCTGTACGTAACAGGCCAAATATAGTTTGTTACAGTTTATCCCGAACTTGCAAATTTCTTAAGTTCAGACAAGCTCAAAATGAAACTAAAAACATGGAACTAAACATAGGAACGCAACGGACCAAGAATAAATAATGAAATGAAATAACAAAATGTGAGAGCTTGCAGAAATTACACATGAAAATGTTTCATTATTATTTTCGAAATTCGTTATTGCGTTTTGAGTTAAATTTATTACAACTTTAGGTATTGGCAGTCATAGTTCAAACTTTACTCCTAGCCTGGTATCTTTGTTGAGGGTACTACTTGTTTTGAAGGCTTCGAACCTACTGATTGTATTAAGACCAAAAGGAATGACGTTCAGTTAATTCAATAACTATGTGTACAACATTCTACATTATTTGTTCCCGATGCTGTACAATAATCTTGACATTTTGAACTGGCAGTGTTTCATTCCGTAACTATGAACCGTCAACCTACACAGGTACCCACTAAAATTGAATCAGCAGGAAGAATAGCGAACAACGAAATTTTACTTGTACAGTATAGTAGGAAGAAATCAACAAATTTGTGCTTGATTTAGGGTTGTACAGGGGGCAAGATTTAGTCCACACAGCTCCCATATCGGGCAGCAACAACAGCTCTGACTCGGGTGGACACAGAATAGAACCGAGTGTTAATGACATAATCCAAGCTGTTCAAACTGTGTGCCAGAGTTCATCAACCCATGACGAAATGTTTCCAGTCGGGGTGTGATGTGGAGAACGTACTGGTCATGGCAACGGAACGTTCTACACTGAGGTAGGGCAAGAAAGCACTGGCAACGAGCGACGTGTTGCTACTCGCGCGTCCCGTGTTGTCTTTGGGAAGACCATCGTCAATGCACCTCTCTGCTGCCACGTCAACAGAAACCGCCAACAGAGGCTGATGTCCTACAGTCTGCGGTGTTCCAGATGCTGCCTCACTCTGCGGTTGGATAAACTAAAGATAAAATAAACGGAGAAACAATAAGGTGTCAAAATCTATCCTAATACATCTCGATCAAAAATTATCTTTCGACCCAGATATCGAGCAAGCTTGTAATAAGAGCTTCGCATTGTGCAATAAACTCGTAAGTATTGGGGTTATATTAGATGAGGTTTGGGCTAATGAGGTTTCACTTCCCTGCAGATGTCATGAAACTGAATAATAACAGTCTACTTGCCTCGGCAGTTGGGGTATGGAGCGAACGTTTTGGCCCACAGGCTCCGACTTGTAAAGCCTTCCACAGGTTTGCGATGTGTCCAAGGAAATGTTATAATCAGATCCAGAGATGCTTTTGGCACAGCCCCAATCGACTGTTTATTGGTAATGATAGGGCTCAGACACGCTGATTTAATAATCAAAGGGCAACAATATATTGACTTAAACGTCATGATTTCATAAAAGTAGAAAAGATATGTGTTCTAATTGTCAAAATGTAAAAGAGATTAAGAATCAAACTCTAAACCTATGGCAGGAAGATTGGGACACATCGCAAACCACACTTAGAGTTCTTCGTATAGCCATAATTGAAACGGACGACTTGGGACGTCAGCTGCTATAATATATACAGGAACACGCCTATCTCACCACTGACTACTAGTGATAGACACATACGGTTGCTGTCAACAAGTACGGGCCTGAAGATGATGTTGTAAAACATGGAAACTAGTTGCCAATAAAACCAACACCTTAATACAACTGGAGGAATTTCGTCATTTTTTAACATACACTTAGATTTTTCCTCTGAGAGGGAAAGAGCGAAAATGAGGTACTTGACACCTACAAAAGGACTTGTACTCTTTCTGTTGGGCAACGGATCATAACCGGTGTACCCCAGCTTTTCAGTGTCCATTATATGCAGAAGTTGACTCCGTTGAAAGAGATCTTAATAACAAATCTCATAAACGAACTAATAGAAAACCTCAACAGCTTGTGACAATGGATGCCATTACAAAAAATTTCAAACCATGTACAGTTGGAATTTCAGTGGAACCAATTGCGCGAATGGTAGGAGAAAAATCCGTATGTGCTGAGTAAAGGCACATAATGGCAACAGACTACTATGTATCACAAATTATACATTGATCACGGTTTCATGTATTTGCCAACTTAGTTTGGCCACTGTGTGCAGTTTGTAATCCCATATCAAGGCTACACTGGGAAAGTAAGTGAACATATGTGTTGAAAAATAGATTTGGACGTTACAACTTTGGAATGACATGAAAAATTATTGAGATATCTTACAGCATCGGTTGATACGTCATTTTGTAGTAAGCAACCTCAAGTTTGATTCATGTAGTGCGTCAATATCCCATTCCGCCACCAGGTGCTCCATCATAATACACAGTTACAATGGCTACTTTCACTGGTGTGAATCATGCTCGCTGTGTGTTTTAGCGTGCTCGCTGTGTGTTTTGGGTTCATGGGTGTTCACTCCGCAACAATGTCATGGTGAACACCCACCATGCAACCCTGGAACGAGTTCGTGACTGCCCCAAAGATAATGTGTTTTTTTTATCAGTAGAAATATGAGAGTGTACGCCCCTATCTTCTTCATGGAGAAAACTGCTACTGGTATTATCCATCTGGATATGCTTGAAAACTTTTTAATGCGACAGATCGATGAAGACGACCTAGATGGGATGGTTTCCTACCAGCAAGATGGTGCACTACCTCTTTTCCTCACGGAAGTACTAGGTTTCCTCCATAATCGCTTCCGAAGTCGATGGACTGCCCGTGAAGAATCTATCGCGTAGCCACCATTCTCCCCATACTTGACACCACTGCATTTCTGTCTCTGGGGATTCATTTAAGACCTTGTATATGTTCCTACCCTACCAAACAATTTAGCCGACCTGTCTACGATGCCATTGTACAAGTTACGCTGGATTTTCGGCAACGAGTGTGGGAAGAAATTGGTTACCGGTGGGATGTTTGCTGCATCACAATTGATAGTCACATAGAACCAAAACGACACTTGATACTTTTATGTGAAACTTGAGGTTCTTTGTTTCAGAATGACAAATCTACCGTTTCTGTGAGTTATCTCACAGTAGTGAATTCATTGGCGTTGATGTGGCCGGCCTTCTATTGTATTTTCTCTAATCTCGCTTCGATGCTGTTATAGGCCTGGCTACAACACAAACCTGCTAGCCCAGATCCGCGTTTCTCAATATTTTTTTCCGTTTGGAACACACCAAAGTACGCTTAAAACTATCGCGACACATACTCCATGTTCTAGCTGCGAAAAAAGAAAACATATCAAGGACATACAACACGTTTTTTTAGCGTAAATCGAATGTGAGATATACAATTAAGGAAAAAAATCACGAAACCAAAAAATATTTTGCGTAGAGCAATGAAATTTCGGAATGTATTTTTCTGGGCAACATACGAGGTGCATTCAAGCTCTAAGGCCTCCGATTTTTTTTCTAATTAACTACTCATCCAAAATCGATGAAACTGGCGTTAATTCTCGACGTAATCTCCCTGCAGACGTACACATTTTTCACAACGCTGACGCCATGATTCCATGGCAGCGGCGAAGGCTTCTTTAGGAGTCTGCTTTGACCACTGGAAAATCGCTGGGGCAATAGCAGCACGGTTGGTGAATGTGCGGCCACGGAGAGTGTCTTTCATTGTTGGAAAAAGCCAAAAGTCACTGGGAGCCAGGTCAGGTGAGTAGGGAGCATGAGGAATCACTTCAAAGTTGTTATCACGAAGAAACTGTTGAGTAACGTTAGCTCGATGTGCGGGTGCGTTGTCTTGGTGAAACAGCACACGCGCACCCCTTCCCGGACATTTTTGTTGCAGTGCAGGAAGGAATTTGTTCTTCAAAACATTTTCGTAGGATGCACCTGTTACCGTAGTGCCCTTTGGAACGCAATGGGTAAGGATTACGACCACGCTGTCCCAGAACATGGACACCATCATTTTTTCGGCACTGGCGGTTACCCGAAATTTTTTTGGTGGCGGTGAATCTGTGTGCTGCCATTGAGCTGACTGGCGCTTTGTTTCCGGATTGAAAAATGTCATCCACGTCTCATCCATTGTCACAACCGAAGAAAAGAAAGTCCCATTAATGCTGTCGTTGCGCGTCAACACTGCTTGGCAACATGCCACACGGGCAGCCATGTGGTCGTCCGTCAGCATTCGTGGCACCCACCTGGATGACACTTTTCGCATTTTCAGGTCGTCATGCAGGATTGTGTGCACAGAACCCACAGAAACGCCAACTCTGGAGGCGATCTGTTCAACAGTCAATCGGCGATCTCCCAAAAAAATTCTCTCCACTTTCTCGATCATGTCGTCAGACCGGCTTGTGCGAGCCCGAGGTTGTTTCGATTTGTTGTCACACGATGTTCTGCCTTCATTAAACTGTAGCACCCACGAACGCACTTTCGACACATCCATAACTCCATCACCAAATGTCTCATTCAACTGTCGATGAATTTCAATTAGTTTCACACCATACAAATTCAGAAAACGAATGATTGCACGCTGTTCAAGTAAGGAAAACGTCGCCATTTTAAGTATTTGAAATAGTTCTCATACTCGGCGCTGGCGGTAAAATTCCATCTGCTGTACGGTGCTGCCGTCTCTGGGACGTATTGGCAATGAACGCAGCCTCATTTTAAAACAATGCGCATGTTTCTATGTCTTCCCAGTCCGGAGAAAAAGAATCGGAGGCCTTAGAACTTGAATGCACCTCGTACTTAAGTGATTAACATTGCAAAATCACAGGTTAATGTAAGCTCGGGATAAAGCATTGCAAATGGGAAATGCTGGTACATTTATAACCGGTGTAACCGCCAGAATATTGAATGCAAGCACCCAAACGTGTCTGCATTGCGTTGTACAGGTGCCAGATGTCAGTTTGTGGGATGGAATTCCATGGCTGTTGCACTTTGTCGGTCTATACAGGGACGGTTAATGCTGTTTGTGAATGGCGCAGAAGATGTCGTCAGACAATGTCCCGTATTAGCTCGATTGGAGACGGATCTGGTGATCGACCAAGCCAAGGCAACACGTCGACAGTTCATGGAGCATGTTAGTTTACAACAGCGGTATGTGGGCGAACGTTGTCCTTCTGAGAAACACTATCTGGAATGCTATTCATGAATGGCAGCACAAGAGGTCGAATCACCAGACTGACATACAAATTTGCAGTCTACGTGCATGTCATAACCACGGAAGTGCTCCTGTTGTCATACGGAATCGCACCCCAAACCGTAACTCCAGGTGTAGGTCCAGTTTGTCTACAACTGAGGGAGGTCGGTTGCAGGCCCTCAGTTGGCCTCTTTCTAACCAGCACACCGCCATCGCTGGCACCGAGGCAGAAAACAGAACGGACTTCGACGCTGCCCTCCAGTGTGCTCTCAGTTGACGGCATTGAAGTCGAAAATGGCAGTGGTTGGGGGTCAGTAGAATACACCCTACAAAGCGTCTGGCTAGGATCTGTCCTTGAAGCAGATGATTTTTAAGAGTTCCTTGCGTCACTATGTTGTCAAGTGCTGCTCAAATAGTTGGTGCAGATGCTGTACGATAAGCCAGAGCCACATTCTAAACACGTCGGTCTTCCTTGTCACATGGCCGTCGGGAGCCCGTTCTTCTTCTGACAGCATATTTTCGTGACCAGCAATCATTTACAGCCGCTATCTTCCTGTCAAGTCTTCGCGCAGTGTCGCGAAAGGAACATTCAGCTTCTTGTAGCCCTGTTACACAACCTCAATCAATCTCAGTGAGGTGTTGATAATGGCGTCTTCGTCGTGTAAAATCCACTCACCATCTACATCTACATCTACACGACTACTCTGCAATTCACATTTAAGTGCTTGGCAGAAAGCTCATCGAACCACAATCATACTATCTCTCTACCATTCCACTCCCTAACAGCGCGCGGGAAAAACGAACACCTAAACCTTTCTGTTCGAGCTCTGATTTCTCTTATTTTATTTTGATGATCATTCCTACCTATGTAGGTTGGGCTAAACAAAATATTTTCGCATTCGGAAGAGAAAGTTGGTGACTGAAATTTTGTAAATAGATCTCGCCGCGACGAAAAACGTCTTTGCTGTAATGACTTCCATCCCAATTCTCGTATCATATCTGCCACACTCTCTCCCCGTTTACGTGATAATACAAAACGAGCTGCCCTTTTTTGCACCCTTTCTATGTCCTCCGTCAATCCCACCTGGTAAGGATCCCACACCGCGCAGCAATATTTTAACAGAGGACGAACGAGTATAGTGTAAGCTGTCTCTTTAGTGGACTTGTTGCATCTTCCAATGAAACGCAACCTTTGGCTCGCCTTTCCCACAATATTATCTATGTGGTCTTTCCAACTGAAGTTGTTCGTAATTTTAACACCCAAGTACTTAGTTGAATTGACAGCATTGAGAATTGTACTATTTATCGAGTAATCGAATTCCAACGGATTTCTTTTGGAACTCATGTGGATCACCTCACACTTTTCGTTATTTAGCGTCAACTGCCACCTGCCACACCATACAGCAATCTTTTCTAAATCGCTTTGCAACTGATACTGGTCTTTGGATGACCTTACTAGACGGTAAATTACAGCATCATCTGTGAACAACCTAAGAGAACTGCTCAGATTGTCACCCAGGTCATTTATATAGCTCAGGAACAGCAGAGGTCCCAGGACGCTTCCCCCGGGGAACACCTGATATTACTTCAGTTTCACTCGATGATTTTCCGTCTATTACTGCGAACTGCGACCTTCCTGACAGGAAATCACGAATCCAGTCGCACAACTGAGACGATACCCCATAGGCCCGCAGCTTGATTAGAAGTCGCTTGTGGGGAACGGTGTCAAAAGCTTTCCGGAAATCTAGAAATACGGAATCAACTTGAGATCCCCTGTTGATAGCGGCCATTACTTCGTGCGAATAAAGAGCTATCTGCGTTGCACAAGAGCGATGTCTTCTGAAGACATGCTGATTACATATCAATGGATCGTTCCCTTCGAGGTGATTCATAATGTTTGAATACAGTATATGCTCCAAAACCCTACTGCCATCCGACATCAATGATATAGGTCTGTAGTTAGATGGATTACTCCTCCTACCCTTCTTAAACACTGGTGCGACCTGCGCAATTTTCCAATCTGTAGGTACAGATCTATCGGTGAACGAGCGGTTGTATATGATTGCTAAGTAGGGAGGACCAAGTCCAGTCTCTGACGTAACTAACGCTTACGATCGTTACAGCGTGTATTCAAAGCAAAGCTGAGTTGAATCCTAGCGCCGCTCTCACGCGACGGGTGCGAAATCTAAAGAGACATCGTGTTTCAGATGTAGGAACACGTCTATCAACTTTCGTTTATGTTGCACAACTTCTTCGTGGTGCTGCGATTTTTTTCTTCATTGTAAATGTTACAAATTTATTAGTCCGACAAACGATTTGGCAATAAATTTTTAATGTTCTAAATATTTTACTTGCGGAAGACAAACGACTCTTTCGCATTTCCCTGTTAGCCTCTTAAAGTGTGCAGCCCAGGTATTTTATTATTTTTTTGATTGCTTTCTTGTACAGCCTCAACCCGATACGATTGTTGTGTGGGATTCTGTAGAGAAAGTATATAAATATTTCGTTTTGGACAGTGGTATTTCTAAGCCACTTTGATCCAGTCGTGCTTGCAGGTTTGGGACGGCCTGATGTAACACCATTGTACAAATATACTCGTATAAGGCCTGTCTCTCTGCATAAATGTATCAATCATTCAAATCCGGAAAGGCAACAATATTATCGAGCATCCCTTCCCGTGAGTCACTCGAATGCGTGTTGTACACAGGGGGTTATAAAATGGATCTGTGATACAAACTAGTGCTAGAAGTCTTCAGGCTAATAGATTTAGTACCGTCCTAAACCACTTAATATCGGTTAGATGGGTGGTGTTGTAGATCATGGGAAAATCGTCCAGGAATTCCCCGTGAACTTAATTTATGTGTTAGTATGGGTACAGGTAAATTACCATGGTGTAGTTATTACTGTTGAATCATCGTTTGTTATCGATTGTTAGACTAAAGCTCAATCTGTGCTTGTATCACATCTGAAATCAAACTGACAGCTCGACAGTCGATCATTGTTTGCAGTCCAACATCCAACCTAGTTGTTGTCATTCGTTCAAATATTTTGTGAAAGCAAGAGGATATAATGAGTGGTCTGCACTATTCCAGTCAATGATTCGCTTTGTTGGGTTTCTTGATAGGCGCTATGCTTGACATCTTATGTACTGGAATGTTTTCTAGTGACTCCACAGAGTTTTAATAATATTAAAGTCTTTTCTCTCCTGTTGCTGGCAGTTGCAGTATACTATAAGAGTAATGTACGTTATCTGGTCTAGGCGTTGATTCCCTTCCAAGATGTGAGGTGTTCTCCATCTCTGATGGAATCAGGGATTGCAATAGCTCATGGGCGTCGCTGTCCTATGAGGTAACTCAGGATCTACGGCCATTGGACCCAATCTCTGTAACATCATCTCCAGTGGGTCTTCGCCAAGTAACTCTATTCGTTGTTTATTTTTTTATTATTTTTACATTTCTAGTCGGTTAATATTGATTATTTGGCTCCACAAAATCCTATAATGATAAAATTAAAAATGTTATTAAAATGTGTAAAAGTGTAATATTAGCCTCGGATGTCCACTTTCTCACCAACATCAGATCTACATCTCCCAGACTCGATGGCCTACCTAAGCTCCATAAATATAATATTTCAATCCATCCTGTTGTGTCATCATTCCCAGCTCCATGTTACAAATTAGCCAGAGAGTTAAATGACCTCATCAAAATGAAAACCAAGTTTAAATCTGGTCATGGTATTCTTAATTCAGACGATTAGTGAATAAGTTAAAAGACATACAAATCCCCCCTAATGCCAAGCTAGTTACTTTCGATATTATAGCTTATTCACTAATATATCCGTTTAGGAATCCCTAAACATTCTCACATACTTACTAGATAAATTAGGAGTTAACCCAGTTGTCACAGATGACATAAGGGTAAGTACACAAACTTGTCTAACACAAAATTATAGCCATCTCAGTGGCAGGATATACAAACAGTTGGATGGTCTAGCCATGGGATCTCCTCTCCCTCCAGTCCTTGCTGAAATCATCATGGACAGTTCCGGAAAACTGTTTCTGCAAAATAATCCACTCTCTTCCAACGTTGGATACTGGTTTAGATGTGTTGATGATGTGCTATGCTTACGGACAGTTACTATCAGACAACTTAAAAAGTCCCTGAAGCAGTTAAATTCCAAACATCATCATCATCATTAGTGTTCTACCAAAAGGTGGTTTTTCACATGTTAGTTCTCCAGGCTGTCCAGTCTTCTGCCATCCCCTTAAGATCCGCATAATTTCCTCCTCCCTTTATGTCGTCTATCTCCTTCTTCCACAAACCAGTCCTTCCAAAGCATCTGCTGGCAAGCACTCCATTCTCAATGAATGTCCCAACCAGTTCTTTTTCCTTCCTCTTATAATCTTCAGCAGACATCTTCTCCCACCAACCCTTTCCACTTCCCTTTCATCACTCACTCTTTTCGTCCAGCTTATTCTCATCATTCTCCTCCACATCCACATCTCAAATGCTTCTAACCTTTATACATCCTCTCGTCTCAGCGTCCATGTTTCTGCCCCATACAGTGCCACACTCCAGACAAAACATTCACCATGCTTTTTTTTTAAACCTTTATCTAATTTGCCACATAACAGTCTCTTATTTCTCTTGAATGCCTCCTTCGCTACTGAAATTCGAGTTTTCATCTCCTGGTGACATCTCAAGTCTTCAGTTATTGTGCTTCCAAGATATCTAAATGCACTTACTTGGGTAATGGTAGCGTGTCCTACTTTAATATTGGACAGTCTGTGCCTTGTACTGATGACCATACTGTTTCTTTTTGCTATGTTTAATTGCAGCCCATATTTCACAGAAACTTCATTCAGATCTCTCAGCATGTTATTCACTGTCTGCTCACTTTCTACCACTAATACCATGTCATCAGCAAATCTTATACATTCTGTTCTCTTTCCACCACTACATACACTCCTGGAAATGGAAAAAAGAACACATTGATACCGGTGTGTCAGACCCACCATACTTGCTCCGGACACTGCGAGAGGGCTGTACAAGCAATGATCACACGCACGGCACAGCGGAGACACCAGGAACCGCAGTGTTGGCCGTCGAATGGCGCTAGCTGCGCAGCATTTGTGCACCGCCGCCGTCAGTGTCAGCCAGTTTGCTGTGGCATATGGAGCTCCATCGCAGTCTTTAACAGTGGTAGCATGTCGCGACAGCATGGACGTGAACCGTATGTGCAGTTGACGGACTTTGAGCGAGGGCGTATAGAGGGCATGCGGGAGGCCGGGTGGACGTACCGCCGAATTGCTCAATACGTGGGGCGTGAGGTCTCCACAGTACATCGATGTTGTCGCCAGTGGTCGGCGAAAGGTGCACGTGCCCGTCGACCTGGGACCGGACCGCAGCGACGCACGGATGCACGCCAAGACCGTAGGATCCTACACAGTGCCATAGGGGACTGCACCGCCACTTCCCAGCAAATTAGGGACACTGTTGCTCCTGGGGTATCGGCGAGGACCATTCGCAACCGTCTCCATGAAGCTGGGCTACGGTCCCGCACACCGTTAGGCCGTCTTCCGCAAACGCCCCAACATCGTACAGCCCGCCTCCAGTGGTGTCGCGACAGGCGTGAATGGAGGGACGAATGGAGACGTGTCGTCTTCAGCGATGAGAGTCGCTTCTGCCTTGGTGCCAATGATGGTCGTATGCGTGTTTGGCGCCGTGCAGGTGAGCGCCACAATCAGGACTGCATACGACCGAGGCACACAGGGCCAACACCCGGCATCATGGTGTGGGGAGCGATCTCCTACACTGGCCGTACACCTCTGGTGATCGTCGAGGGGACACTGAATAGTGCACGGTACATCCAAACCGTCATCGAACCCATCGTTCTACCATTCCTAGACCGGCAAGGGAACTTGCTGTTCCAACAGGACAATGCACGTCCGCATGTATCCCGTGCCACCCAACGTGCTCTAGAAGGTGTAAGTCAACTACCCTGGCCAGCAAGATCTCCGGAACTGTCCCCCATTGAGCATGTTTGGGACTGGATGAAGCGTCGTCTCACGCGGTCTGCACGTCCAGCACGAACGCTGGTCCAACTGAGGCGCCAGGTGGAAATGGCATGGCAAGCCGTTCCACAGGACTACATCCAGCATCTCTACGATCGTCTCCATGGGAGAACAGCAGCCTGCATTGCTGCGAAAGGTGGATATACACTGTACTAGCGCCGACATTGTGCATGCTCTGTTGCCTGTGTCTATGTGCCTGTGGTTCTGTCAGTGTGATCATGTGATGTATCTGACCCCAGGAATGTGTCAATAAAGTTTCCCCTTCCTGGGACAATGAATTCACGGTGTTCTTATTTCAATTTCCAGGAGTGTATTTCTCTTTACCCATCTAAGCCTTTCTCAATAATCTCTTCAAGGTATGTGTTAAACAATAGTGGGGAAAGGCAGTAACCTTTTCTAACACCTTGTCCAATGCTGCTTCCTTCTGAATTTTCATTTCCAATCCTTATCCTTACTTTCTGGTGTAAATATAGATTCTGCATCAGTCATCTCTCATTCCAATCCACTCTAAACACTACACTATTCAGTTCACAATGGGGTCTGGGGCAATATGCATAAATTATTTAGATCAAACAGTAGACATCAGTGACCATATTCATACTTCCAAGATTTATAGGGCATATTCCATAACAGATGTTGTAGTACCTGCCAATTCTCAACACCCAGTGACTCATAAACATGTTGCCTTTCATTCAATGATTCGTCGCATGACATCCATCACCATAAGTGAAGACAACTTGCAAATTAAGTGCAGTCAAACGAATAGCATCAAACAATGGCTATCCTCCACCTCAGTGGTCTCCATTATGCACAAAAAGCAGAAACAACAGGTGTACTCTCTTCTCTATCCTGTTCCTAACCCACCACCTCAATGTGGCAACAAATGGACACAATTGCAAATACTCTTCTCGAGCTTGCCGCCGGATTGTATTGTGTAACTCGCACAATATTTCGTCGATGCAACTGCTCGACTTCATCAGGTGGTGGTAGCTGCTGTTATCACTGCTGCAAGGTGCTACTGATGATAATCGCACGGCGGCGACGGAATTTATCATGCCGGGAGCAGGCAATACGCGTGCGCGTGAAGACGCTCGTAGTTGGAGGAAAGCAGCGCTCCTGGTGCCCCCTGCTGCGAGCCGCAGAAAGGCCATCCGCGAGTGAGCTGTGGGCAATGACTGTGCTGCCGGACGCTCCTGTGGTTAAAGTCCGAACTAAACCTCAGTTGCGCGTTTCGTCACTTGACGGATCGGAAGTTCTTGTTTCCCTTTTTTTTTCGATTTAATGGCAGCCAGTGCTGGATTCCAGGCGGCGCTTAGTTGAAACCCTGCATCCCTGTTGATAAGATTGTCCGCTGTACGGATATGTATGGCCTCCTCAACAACACAAAGATGACGCTGGGGATAAAATTTCCGTATGTTCGTACAGCATACGATGTCCCGTGTCCAGGCAATGCTCCGCTACCGCTGATTTATCAGGTTGCCCCAGGCGTGTGTGACGATGGTGTTCTGCGCAACGTTCTTGCACGGTTCGGCATGTCTGTCCAATGTAAGATTTTCCACATTGGCATGGGATTTTATACACACCACGTTTCCTAAGCCCAAGGTCGTCTTTGATCGAGCACAATAAATTTCTCAATTTTGCTGGTGACCGAAATACACACTTGATATCGTGCTTTTTGAGGATTCTTTCTATTCTCGATGACACGCCGTCAAAATAGGGCAAGAACGCTGTTGCAGTGGGTGCCTCCTCATCTTCATTTACATCCCTGCTTCGAATTTGCTTGGAACGGAATGCATGGCGTACCTGCCTATTGGAATAGCCATTCTGTTGGAATACCGTTCTCAGGTGTTCTAGCTCACCAGGTAGACTGTCGGCATCTGAGACTACATGTGCTCTATGCACCAAAGAGCGTAGGACACTACCGCGTTGCACAGGGTGATGGCAACTTGTCGCCTGCAAATATAGCTCCGTGTGAGTCTATTTGCGGTAGACGCTGTGTCCCAGTGTACCATCCGCTTTTCTCCTGACTAAGACATCGAGGAATGGTAAGGTGCCATCCTTTTCCACTTCCATGGTGAACTGAATGTTGGGATGGAGCGAGTTCAGGTGCCGGAGAAACACAGGTAATGTCTCCATTCCGTGGGGCCACACCACAAAGGTATCGTCTACATACCGCCAGAAACAAGAAGGTTTGAGACTTGCCGACTGCAGTGCTTTTTCCTCAAAGTCTTCCATAAAATAGTTGGCCACCATGGGAGACAGAGGACTTCCCATGGCAACACCGTCCACTTGTTCAAAATACTGGTCATTGAATAAGAAATAAGTTGAGGTAAGCACATGTTTAAATAATGCCACCATGTCTCTCTCAAACTGGTTGCTGATAAGCTCTAACGAATCCTGCAGAGGTACTTTCGTAAACAAAGATATATCGTCAAAACTAACTAAAATATCCGACGCTTGTAGCTTAAGTGTCTTCAGGCGTCCTATGAAGTCCTCTGAATTCCGGATGTGGTGATCACACTTGCCTACGAGAGGGCCCAACAGTGTAGCAAGATGTTTGGCCAGAAAATAAGTGGGAGCTCCAATGTTGCTCACAATTGGCCGAAGTGGTGTTCCATCCTTGTGTATCTTGGGTAGGCCGTAGAGTCTTAGGGGGACTGCAGCCTGTTGGCGTAGACTTTTGGTCACTTTAGAAGGAATGGAACTCTTCTTGAGAAGATCTAATGTTTTTCTCTGGATTTTGTGAGTGGGATCCTCTCTTAGCTTGCGATAGGCAGGATCGTCGAGCAGCGCCTCCATCTTGCTGTTGTATTCAACTCTTGAGAGAAGGACGGTGGCGTTGCCCTTGTCGGCAGGTAAAATGACGAGTTCTTTGTCCGATCTCAAGTCTCGCAGAGCCTTTCTTTCTGCTGAGCTGATGTTGAACTTGCTCGGTGGGGCACGTGTTAAAATTCGGCAGGTGTCTCTCCTAATCTCTTCTGCAACGTCACTGGGAAGCTTCAAAATTGCCTGTTCTATGCCAGCTATGACATCTCGGATTGGAGCTGTCCGTGGTGTTGGTGCATAGTTCAAACCTTTCTCGAGCACTGCAACAGCTGCGTCTTCCAGAGTTCTGCCCGTGAGATTAAACACGGTGCGTCGACGTGGCGCATTCCCTTCTTGCTGTTGGGCCTCGAGACGAGAATACTTCGACATTTGGCGGACCTTGGCCTGTTGTTTTGACCAGTCAGCTAGCGCCCAGGTAGCGCTGTCAATCCAATCCCAGGATAAGGCTGAGAGTTTCGAAGAGATCTTCAGATGCAGTGATAGCAATTTTGTGGACACTATGTGCAGTTCCCGTCTTGTATAACGCACCCTCTCTCTCACTAGGGCTGCACCCGCCCGTCGTTTAATTCTAGCAGCGGCCGCAGATTCAATATGATGTTTAAATTTAGCAAACGTAGGGACAGTTTGCTTGTCACGGCATCTCAATAAAAACGTCATAGTGCACAGCAATCTACCTCTCTTATTACGTAACTTGTCAAACTCACGTATGTCGTTGGCCATCTCCTCCCCGTAGAGGTACCAGATGTGACTTTTCATGCTTTCCCGACGGATCTGCTGCAAATACTCTTCTCGGGTTTGCCGCCGGATTGTATTGTGTAACTGGCACAATATTTCGTCGATGCAACTGCTCGACATCATTAGGTGGTGGTAGCTGCTGTTATCACTGCCTTTCTGCGGCTCCCAGCAGGGGGGCACCTCCAACTACGAGCGTCTTCTCGCGCACGCGTATTGCCTGCTCCCGGCATGATAAATTCCGTCGCCGCCTTGCGATTATCATCAGTAGCACCTTGCAGCAGTGATAACAGCAGCTACCACCACCTGATGATGTCGAGCAGTTGCATCGACGAAATATTGTGCGAGTTACACAATACAATCCGGCGGCAAACCCGAGAAGAGTATTTGCAGCAGATCCGTCGGGAAAGCATGAAAAGTCACAATGGACACAATTGATTACTTAGGGAAAGTCTCAGTGGATGTAAGTGGAAAGTTTAAATCCAGGAACATAAAAAGGTCGTTTTATGTGCTAAACACTGTTGTACAGTTTTTGCCCAATGGTAAAGACGGTACTCCAGCTATAGAAAACAGTCGAACATATAAAATTACTTGTAACTGAGGCAAATTCTACACTGACAGGGTAATATGGACTCTATTCGAGGAACAAAACTGAGAAAGGTACCCTCTACTTTTGCAGACCACCTGCTTAAAGAAGGCCATAGTTAAGTGGTCAAACATTAAGTATTACATCACATCCATAAAGGAAGAAAGATGAACTATCTTGAAATAAAGGGAAAATAATGTGCCCACTGCCCAAGCTTAGTGCTGAATGACCAGACAGTTCCCTTACTCTTCTAACTGCAGACACTATTCATAGTTCTTCCCAGGCCATGTTGTAAATTACTTCTCTTATTCACAGGCCCCTGTTCCTTTAATTCAATTACTATAATTTCGACTTATTGAGTTAAAAAATTTGATCTGTTTGTAATTTAGGACCTATCAAAAGCAAGATTATTTTGTGGAGTCACACATTTGAAACATGTTACCAAAGTTTATTGCTTTTTTCTATGAACAGCTTTTGTAATTTGTTTATAGTTCATTAGTTAATGTGTTTCATACATTGTCTTAAAATGTTTTGGAACATTTATCCAGTAAAACAGCGAATCATTGATATTTTGACTTATCTAGTAAACATAGTCGTGGTCGCTTATAAGTTTTTAATTTTTATTTTTAGATGACCGGTTTCGATCTTCTAAGGAGTTCATCTTCAGATCTGTTCTCTGTGAAGAGGAATTAAACATAATGCTTCAGTTACAATGAAAATGGGCATTAATACACAATAATGTAATTAAAAGGCACAGCACGATATACCCTTGACTGGAAATTAGAGTTTGGTCCTTGAGAAAACAATGAAGGAAATTTGATGTTATAAAGAACATACACGATAAAAGCTACGAAATAAGAAAACAGTCACTACTAATAACAGGGCTCATCCAAACGTGGGCTCTCCTCTGCAGGGCGGTAGGACGCCAGCTTGGTAACCATGAAGACTATATTACGTTCCACCATTAATTAAAGATGTTATGGATCCCACTGGCAAGAAGGTCGCCAGCTAGTAACAATGAAAACGATGTGTAATCGATAAGCACTGTCATTTGCTAACATATGTATGTACTGTCTGCAGTTGGTCTAATACGCTTATGTAATGCGTATTTTTAGCAAATTAGCTGCTTGTTATGTCGTTACATTTGCCCAGATACAATAGGTCTTTGTTTAAATGCCCGAGTTACTGCTTAAAAGTAAGAGATAGAAAGAAAGCATGGGGATACAAGACATACAATCACTTCGTACTATCGCAAAGTAAATGTAGAAGAACACCAAATATCGGATCAAAATAAGTTTTTGACCAAAATAACGATATCACTGACACTGTTGTATGGTAAGAGCTATCCTGTAGGTCCACATGGCCAATATTTACATAAGTACATAAAATTTGCAATTTGTTATAGCGTTACTTTTACACAGACGTAATATTCATTATTTAAATTCTCACATCACCGTTTAAAATTATAATAATACATTCTTACAGATTACAAGATATACGTGTAACTTTTATACAAATGAAAAATACATGCATACACAAGAATCTGAATGATTTTAGATAGTCGATAAGTTGTGTCTGCAGAAAACGATAAAATTAATAACAGTCATGAAGTGGTATAGTAAAAGCGATTCTGCATATAATCAAATACAGGCTGAAATATTGTAACAGGGTAATTATAAAATGTAGTAATATTTGCTAAATATTCGCTTTATATAATGTACCTGCTGGCATGATAGTAAAACATTTAAAATAGTAAAATAATCAACAGCACACGAGTCAGCAACTGATGGCCTATATACAAACTGAATTCTGAAATACACATATGGATGACACAGGGTAATATACACAATCCATGTATGTTTTTACGACAGGTAAAAAAACTTTATACAACGGACTGATTAAGTATGAATTGACATCAGGTCCAACATCACTTTAGTCGCCTAGGAGTAACAAAGTAATAATAGTGATGATGTAGTGAGATAAAAGATTAAAAGCAGCCATTAGGTACTACATTTGTGATAAAAAGTAAAAGAGAACATTTAAAACTGAAGTACAATAATCGGGACCTCGTTATATGTAGTACTATTTGCGAAATATTGAATGGATGTAGCGTACATATTGTCATGAAGGTAAAACTTTTATGATGATAAGTAGTAAAATAATCAGTGGCACTAGAAAGAAAATAAAACTGGGGCATAATGGACATCACAAACTTTATTATAGTAAGATAAGAAGCAACACACTCTAACCATATGAGAGTACAATCCACTTGGGAAATGGTGAAGTGAAGAGTTGGGAATTTTAAATTACTTCATCAAAAAAATCGAAGAAATAGTTTTCCATAGACTTCAATTGCTTGTTAAGTAGGGCAGACGATTGATTTTTATTATGGATATAAATTTCTAGTCCCTTTAAGGTATTAAGCAGCGTTCTTCTATGGGATCATATGGAGAACTTTGATGTTATTATCAGAATGTTTACTCTGGATGATTTGTTGCCCATAAATAGATTTACTGCTAGCTGTTCAGCAAGAACATTCTTGAAATATTATTCTAAAATTGCTGCCTATGCTGCCTATGTAATGGCTGTTGAAAGTGTTACAATTTATTTTATAAACTCTGGAATTTAAGCATTTACTGCCACAGTTTCCATAGTATGTCTTAAGTTATGTGGCAAAAGATTATGTTGTAGGAATTCTTGAGTCACTTCTATGTTCTTGAACATTTTATTGATTTTGTCAGATATACTGCCTAGGTAGGACATTTTAGTAAATTTACGATTGTATTTAATTTTGGTAAGAATATTTTATTTTATTAAATAAGGTGACAATGTATTCAGAGTTATAATAAGGAGTCTGTTTAAGGGTATTCAAGTCCTTCTGAATTGCGTCTGTTTCTTATGGCAGCTTTGTAATCCTAAAAATCATGGACTGAAAAAATTGGTGGGACTTCTGCTGTTTACCTACTGGCAGCCAAGCTGTATTCAGCAGTGTTCTGCATGCTAGCATGGAAAGAACCACTTCATAACAGTGTGTCCTACTGTAATCAAGTGTATATCATGCTGCACATTTTTAATACATTATTGTATATTAATGTCCATTTCCATTGTAACTGAAGCGTTATGTTTTATTCCTCTTCACAGAATGTAGATCTGATGATGATGTCTTAGTTTAGAAGATCTAAACTGGTCGCCTAAAAGTAAAAATTAATAACTTACATGAGGCCACAACTGTGTTTACTAAATTAATTAAAATATGTTATCTTAGTTAAATACTTTTCCATCTCATTTACCCTGAGATAATCCTTCGCTAAAACTAAAGTCAATATTTCTCATTCCTGGAAATGAAGACACCCCGTAGAGGCATTTGTTTAAAATCTTTGATGTAACAAAATTTCGCTGCACCACACACTTATCTTTGTTCCTGATGATGGTATAACAGCCAAAAACTGGCTTCTGAAATAAAAAATAAACATCGTAGAATATTATACTAGTAGTGTGTGGCTTCTCATTCATAACATATTAAAAATTCTACCAAGAACTGATGGAACAGTCAGTCGGTACAAGTAAAATATTCCAACTCACATTCTGAAATTTTAGATAATTGATGTACTTCTACATGAAACAATAAATGCAGACATTTTTTCAACAACTAGTACACACTCTGGAGGCATAAAATTCAGCAGTTGCTGATAAAATTGGATTCTATTGGCTATGGTGATCAAATGGAAATCTCATAGTTCATCAGAGATGTTCATCTGCATAAAAATTAAATTATGGAGAAGTTGTGTAATGCTTGTGAATCTGAAAGAAATGTTGCAAGATGAAATCATTGAGAACTCTATTTTGGAGATAGGTCTGATATTAACACCTACCATCCAATCTCACTACTGACAGCTTTATCCAAAATTCTTGAAGAAGTAATGTATTCAAGACTAGTTTCACTCACTTTCAATATGAAGTAGCAAGAAAATGTCAATTTGGCTTTCACAAAGGCTTTTCAACAGAAAATGCTGTACGTGTTTTCACTGATCTAATATTAAATGCTCTGAATAACTGAATATCACCCAATGGGATATTTTATGATCTCTCAAAGGCTTTTGACTGTGTGAATCATGAAATTCTTCTAGGCAAGCTTAAGTATTGTGGTATGAGTGTGACAGTGTACAAACAGTTTAATTCACATTTTACTGAAAGAGTGCAGAATGTTGAAATTAACAGTACAGATAGTCTGGAAAAATCAGCAGAGTCCTCTAACTGGGGAGGTGTCTTGAATGGTGTCCCGCAGGGTTCATTGTTGGGTCCCTTATTCTTGTTGTTGTTGTTGCGGTCTTCAGTCCTGAGACTGGATGGTTCAGCTCTACATGCTATTCTATCCGGTGCAAGCTTCTTCATCTCCCAGTACCTACTGCAACCTACATCCTTCTGAATCTGCTTAGTGTATTCATCTCTTGGTCTCCCTCTACGATTTTTACCCTCCACGCTGCCCTCCAAAACTAAATTGGTGATCCCTTGATGCCTCAGAATATGTCCTACCAACTGATTCCTTCTTCTAGTCAAGTTGTGCCACAAACTTCTCTTCTCTCCAATCCTATTCAATACTTCCTCATTAGTTATGTGATCTACCCATCTAATCTTCAGCATTCTTCTGTAGCTCCACATTTCGAAAGCTTCTATTCTCTTCTTGTCCAAACTAGTTATCGTCCATGTTTCATCTCCATACATGGCTACACTCCATACAAATACTTTCAGAAATGACTTCCTGACACTTAAACCTATACTCGATGTTAACCAATTTCTCTTCTTCAGAAACGCTTTCCTTGCCATTGCCAGTCTACATCTTATATCCTCTCTACTTCGACCATCATCAGTTATTTTGTGCCCCAAACAGCAAAACTCCTTACTACTTTAAGTGTCTCATTTCCTAATGTAATTCCCTCAGCATCACCCGATTTAATTCGATTTCATTCCATTATCCTCGTTTTGCTTTTGTTGATGTTCATCTATTATCATCCTTTCAAGACACTATCCATTCCGTTCAACTGCTCTTCCAAGTCCTTTGCTGTCTCTGACAGAATTACGTTGTCATCGGCGAACCTCAACATTTTTATTTCTTCTCCATGGATTTTAATACCTACTCCGAATTTTTCTTTTGTTTCCTTCAATGCTTGCTCAATATACAGATTGAATAACATTGGGGAGAGAGTACTACCCTGTCTCACTCCCTTCCCAACCACTGCTTCCCTTTCATGTCCCTCGACTCTTATAACTGCCATCTGGTTTCTGTACAAATTGTAAATAGCCTTTCGCTCCCGGTATTTTACCCCTGCTACCTTCAGAATTTCAAAGAGAGTATTCCAATCAACTTTGTCAAAAGCTTCCTCTAAGTCTACAAATGCTAGAAACGTAGGTTTGCTTTTCCATAATCTAACTTCTAAGATAAGTCGTAGAGTCAGTATTGCCTCACGTGTTCCAATACTTCTACGGAATCCAAACTGATCTTCCCCGAGGTCGCCTTCTACCAGTTTTTCCATTCGTCTGTAAGGAATTGGCGTTAGTATTTTGCAGCTGTGACTTATTTAACTGATAGTTCGGTAATTTTCACACCTGTCAGCACCTACTTTCTTTGGGATTGGAATTATTATATTCTTCTTGAAGTCTGAGGGTATTTCGCCTGTCTCATACATCTTCCTCACCAGATGGTAGAGTTTTGTCAGTAGTTCCAATGGAATGTTGCCTACTCCGGGGGCCTTGTTTCGACTCAGGTCTTTCAGTGCTCTGTCAAACTCTTCACGCAGTATCGTATCTCCCATTTCATCTTCATCTACATCCTCTTCCACTTCCATAATATTGTCCTCAAGTACATCGCCCTTGTATAGACCTTCTGTATACTCCTTCCACCTTTCTACTTTCCCTTCTTTGCTTAGAACTGGATTTCCATCTGAGCTCTTGATGTTCATACATGTGGTTCTCTTATCTCCAAAGGTCTCTTTAATTTTCCTGTAGGCAGTATCTACCTTACCCCTCGTGAGATAAGCCTCTACATCCTTACATTTCTCCTCTAGCCATCCCTCCTTAGCCATTTTGCACTTCCTGTCGATCTCATTTTTGAGACGTCTGTATTCCTTTTTGCCTGCTTCATTTACTGCATTTTTATATTTTCTCCTTTCCTCAATTAAATTCAATATTTCTTCTGTTACCCAAGCATTTCTACTAGCCTTCTCTTTTTACCTACTTGATCCTCTACTGCCTTCACTACTTCATCCCTCAAAGCTACAAATTCTTCTTCTACCATTTTTCTTTCCCCCATTCCTTTCCTTATTCTTAATATATATTAATGACTTACAATTTTATATTCATGAAGATACAAAACTAATTATTTTTGCTGATGGTACAGGTATAGTAATCACATCCAAGAAACAAGAATTAGATGAGGAAATTGTAAGTAATGTCTTTCAGACAATTATGAAGCGGTTCTCTGCAAATGGACTCTCACTAGATTTTGAGAAAACACGGTATATACAGTTCTGTACAGTAAATGGCATAGCACCATTGATAAATATAGACTTTGGACAGAAGTCTGTCACTAAGATCGAATACTCAACATTTCTGAGTGTGTGCATTGCTGAGAAATTGAATTTTAAGAATGACATTGATGATCTGCTTAAACTTTTAGGTTCAGGTAGATATGCTATCAGGGTTATCACAAATGTTGGTGGCGAATCTATCAGTTAATTAGCCTATTATGCTTATTTTCATTCACTGTTTTCATACTGTGTCATATTTTGGGGTAATTCATCACTATGATCAAAATTAATCATAGAACAAAAGTGTGTGATAAAAATAATAGCTGGAGCCGAACCAAGATCACCTTGGAGACACTTATTTAAGGAACTCAGCATATTCACAGTACATATGCAATACATACATTCACTTATGAAATTTGTTATGAATAACCCATCCCAGTTGAAAAATAATAGCAAAATGCATAGCTCCAACGCTAGAGGAAAGGATGATCTTCATTATTCTGGGTTAAATCTGACTTTGGCACAGAAGGGGGTGAATTACACTGCCACAAAAATTCTTTGCTTGTTTGCCAAATAGCATTAAAATTCTGATGAACAGCCAACCAGATTAAAAAAATAAATTAAAGGAGTTCTGAATGACAACTCCTTTAAATCAACATATCAATTTTTGGATATGAAGTAGTAGCTGTGAAAAAAAATTATATTATGTAGAGGAAACGTATATTATACTGGCACATTACACATCATTATGTAATGTATTCATGATCTATGGAACAAGTACTAATGTAATGTAACGGTAGACTGAAGCAGCTGAAGCCTAAACAAGCGTAACTTATGATTTCTGTTCTACAGTGTGGTCGGTATAGACCGTGATTGGAAATTGGATGCATCTAACCTCAAATGAAATGAAACTCTCATATGGCAAATTCATAACGATTCAGTCATGAGTGGCAAATCGCCTGTCGAGATATTCATTCTCAGGTGATCACTACCGTATCTGAGTAAAACAATAGTGCAACTCAGGTTATATGCCGTAACCAGTCACAATTTAATGAATACCTTAAGATAGGTAGGTATACGGCGATTACTTAAAGTTGCGGTTGACTGATGACGATGTAAAATCTATTTTCATGTTAATGATGACCATATCGCGATAAGGAACGGCAGAGAAGGACGTCCAGTTGAAAAGAAATGTGGATCTGTAAAAACGGCACCCACAGATGTTGGACAGAGAACCACAAGAGCAAGAAGGAAGGTGGAGTAGCATTGGGTAACAGATGAAATACTTCAGTTGATCGACAAAAGAAGAAATATACATAAGTATCCAGGGAAAGGCAGGAATATAGCAACATACAGCACTCATGTTTCAAATAAATAGGAAGGGTGCAATGCAGCCAAGGTTAAATGGTGCAGATGGTGCAGGAAAATGTGAAGAAATCTTAAAAGAAATAACCATCAAAAGGACTGACTCAGCATGTATAGAAAAGCCAAAACACACACACACACACACACACACACACACACACACACACACACACACTCACTCACTCACTCACTCACATACACACACACACACACACACACACATTAAGAGTGCAGTGGCGATTCCAATTTTAAGTGTAGAGAAGAGAGCAGATAGGTTGAAAGGGTACATTGAAGGCCTATACAAAGGGAAGGAATTACCAGATGACTTGACAGAAGAAGTGGGAGCCGATGTCGAAGACATAGAAGGCCCAATATTAGACACTACTTTGACAGAGCTCTGGAAGATTTGAGATCAAATAATTCAGAAGGGCTAGGTAATATTCCTTCCTTAGATGAAATGGCAACCAAACTACTATTCGAATTGGTTTTTAGGATCTATGACATTGAAGGCATCATCAGCGTTTTCAGAAAAATGTCATCTACACAGTTGCGAAGACAGCAACAACATGTAAGTACGAGAACTATAGCACAGTCAGCTTAACGTCTTTTGTGTCCAAGTCGACGACAAGAATAATACATGGAAGAGTGAAAAAAAGCGAGAAGCTATAAGATGACGCTCGTTTGGCTTTATGATAAGTACAGGCACCAAAGAGAGAAAGTTCTAACGTTTACCTTGATAATGGAAAAAAGACCGGCTCATAGGGTTTGTTGACTTAGAAAAAGGGTTTGATAGTGTAAAATGGTGCAGTATGTTCAAGAAATTGGTGTTATCTATGAGAAAAGACTGGTAATGTGCAAATGTGTACAAATCCAAGAAGAAACAATAAGAATCGAAGACCAAGAACGAAGTTCTCCCATGAAAGAGGATGCAAGATGGGGATGCAGTCTTTCGCCCCTACTTTCCAATGTACACATTGAAGTAGCAGTGACTGAAGTAAGAGAAACGTTCAAGAGTGAGACAAAAAGTCACGGTGAAAGGGTATTAAGAATATCAAGTTTAAAGAAATTTTTTGTACTCCAAATCGCGTTCACAACTGTTGCCTATTGACTGGTTTCGACAGGCAAGACTGTTATCTTCAGATCTTTAAAAACTTTTTTGGTTGTACATCATGTTCCATTGTGCATTCATGTTAACATTTTAGTGGAGAGTGCATTGCACATTCCACACAGATTTGTTGAAAGTAAAATTACAAAGAGGTTCAAAGTACATACAGATCGCTCCTTCTCATTTCTCACGGTGAGAAACTTCAAACATCTCAAGGATAAGATTCACTGATGCAGTTGCTATCTTCAGCGAGAGTGAAGAACAGAATGAACAGCCAAATGAGTGCAGAATATGGACTGAGAGTAAATCGAAGAAATACGAAAGTAATGAGGAGAAGTGGAAATGAGATAAGCAGTAAACTTATCATCAAAATTGGAAATCACGAATTAGATGTAATTACGAAAATCTGCTAGCTTGGAAGCAAAATATCTGTGATGGATGAAGTAAGGAAGACTGACACTGGCAAAGAGAGCATTTCTTGCAAAAGAAGTCTACTAGTATCAAACATAGGTCTTGATTTGACCAAGAAATTTATAAGAATGTTTGTTTGGAACGCAGTATTCTATGCCAGTGAATCATGTACAGTGGGAAAATCGGAAAAGAACAGATCGAGGCGTCTAAGAAGTGTTGCTATAGCATGATGTTGAAAATGAGGTAGACAGATAAGATAATAAATGAGGACATCCTCCCCAGAATCTAAGAATTAAAAAGCATATGGAAAGCATTGACTAGAAGGCAGGACAGGATGACACATCTACCTGTACATCTGTATGACTACTCTGCAATACCAACTTCGATTGGTCCTTTACTGTTACACTCTCCAACAGTGCATTGAAAAACTGAGCAAGTAAATCTTTCAATGGATTAGAAATAACAGCCAATTGAATCTTGAACATGGTTTCAACAGGTTTAAAACAGTCTTCTTCAGAAGGTGTTGTACTTAGAATCTCTCTTTTGTAGAGCTTTGTCTTGAAAGATTAACAGTAGGGAGCTACTGCTTTTAAATCATGTATATTAAATGGTGACTAAGTGGATGACACTCACATACAGTAGACAGACTTGTAAGGTGTCAAACAAATAACACACCTTACACTGAATTCCAATGAAGTCGATGTGTCACCCAACATAGTTATATGAAAATGTACGAATTATTGATAGACAGAGCGAATAAACAAGCCAGCATTTCATCAGTATAAAACAACTAACACTCACGCTAGTTATTGCACACAAGTAAATTCCCAGACCCAAGCTACGAGACAAAGTTCTGAGGAAGAACTTTAGGATGGCAACCCCCGTTCCAATGTTAGGCCGCAACAGCAGACATCTACCATACACAATAAGACTTTGGAGCCACTGCTCAGGCGATCGGCAAAAGCTACCCTTGTCCTTGCTTTTAACGATGCCCCATCTTAAAGCCTTTCTACAGGAATACGGCTGGAAAGGGCAGATAAAATGTCCCGTGAAATCCAACTCAGAACGTTGGTGACCGACTGTAGTCACGTATGTTAAAATTTGCAGGAAAAGAAAAGCTGTTTATCTCAGCATTATGTAGCAGAAGTTAAACTCTGCCCTACGAAAGAAACGACACATGTGATAGGCTACAAAAGCTCTAGTGGGTGGAGTTATAACAAGTATGAATGCTCTGATAGGCCAGAAAGAAAACACGTTGCCACCAGCTTTGATATACGCAACTGTAGACAGAGAAATTCGCTCATTCTCTTGCAGCAAATCGTCGAGTGTTTCAGCAAGGCGACGCGCGCCACACTGAGACGATTGCGTAAGTCATTATGTGAACACTTGTTCCGAGGCTCGTCTGGAGTTCAACTGCAAGGTCTCCTAGTACAGAAAATCGCACCGAGCAGTGGCAGTTAACGCTTGCGAGCGTTTTGAGGTCAATGACATATGCTCTATTCCAGCTAAACAGCGTGTACCATGCCAATTAACTTTGGTAGGGAACAACTAGGAGTTGCATCTTCGCTGACGGCGTAAGAAATGTATCAAACTGGGGTTTAACAGTCGAGAGAGATTTAGAATAGATTCTCTGGTTCACAGCTCGCACCGACAGCTGCCACTGCTACCCCAGCAATTGACACTCAGGACTGCCGTCGTCTCTGTCTGTCCTACTTTTTGTACATTCAACCATGACCTGTAGTTAAACATATTCACGATTGTCGGGCTTAATTGAAACAGAAACGCGAGGTATCCGATTCAACGAAAAGAATTCATCACCCTCTGTAGAATGTTTTATACCATGAAGTTATTAAATTGTTTTAATTGTGTACTTCTTTCGGATTGCTCTTTACCGAACCCCATCCATTATTTGGATATTTTAATTGTGCATTTTAGCTTAATTGATATCTCTGGGCCCAACTGCATTTAATTTGTTTGGATTTATCGACCATTAGACGTGGCCATCAACCATCTTACTATTAAAGAGGCTTGTAATAGTTAAGAATTTCACTTCACTGTTGGGAGCACCAAATACCAATATTTTGTCATCCTGTACATCTTATAATTATGACATATTATGAAGTCATACTTAGAGAAAAAATAAACCTTGATAACGAAAATCTAAGATTTTCGTTTTTGCTAAAATATAGTTACTCCTGAACCTGTACACTAATTTCTGTTAGCGGTAAAGTTTCCTATACAGAGAGTGTAGTGGAACCGACATTGAGATCATTGTCTGATTACATGATTGTCCGTACTGCTGCAATCTTCTGAATTCTGCATGCTGAGCTGGTGTCTTCCTATCTTGCAGGCTGTAGTTTCAACACAAATTCCTAAAACACTCACATTTACATCTACATCTATTCTCCGCAAGTCACTTGACGGTGTGTGGCGAAGCGTACCTTGAGTACCTCTATCGGTTCTCCATCTCGTATTGTTCGAGGAAAGAAAGATTGTCGGTATGCCTCTGTGTAGGCCCTAATCTCTCTGATTTTATCCTCATGGTCTCTTCGCGAGATATACGTAGGAGGGAGCAGTATACCGCTTGACTCCTCAGTGAAGGTATGTTCTCGAAACTTCAAGAAAAGCCCGTACCGAGCCATAGAGCGTCTCTCTTGCAGAGTCTTCCACTGGAGTCTATCTATCATCTCCGTAACGCTTTCGCGATTACTAAATGATCCTGTAACGAAGCGCGCTGCTCTCCGTTGGATCTTCTCTACCTCTTCTATCAACCCTATCTGGTACGGATCCCACACCGGTGAGCAGTATTCAAGCAGTGGGCGAACAACTGTACTGTAACCTACTTCCTTTGTTTTCGGATTGCATTTCCTTAGGATTCTTCCAATGAATCTCAATCTGGCATGTGCTTTACCGACGATTAATTTTATATGGTCATTCCATTTTAAATCGCTCCTAATGCCTACTCCGAGATAATTTATGGAATTAATGGCTTCCAGTTGCTGACCTGATATATTGTAGCTAAATGATAAGGGATCTTTCTTTCTATGTATTCGCAGCACATTACACTTGTCTACATTGAGATTCAATTGCCATTCCGTGCACCATGCGTCAATTCGCTGCACATCCTCCTGCATTTCAGTACTATTTTCCATTGTTACAACCTCTCGATATACTATAGCATCATCCGCAAAAATCCTCAGTGAACTTCTGATTTCATCTACAATGTCATTTATGTATATTGTGAATAGTAACGGTCCTACGATACTCCCCTGCGGCACACCTGAAATCACTCTTACCTCGGAAGACTTCTCTCCATTGAGAATGACATGCTGCGTTCTGTTATCTAGGAACTCTTCAATCCAATCACACAATTGATCTGATAGTCCATATGCTCTTACTTTGTTCATTAAACGACTGTGGGGAACTGTATCGAACGCCTTCCGGAAGTTAAGAAACACGGCATCTACCTGTGAACCCGTGTCTAAGGCCCTCTGAGTCTCGTGGACGAATAGCGCGAGCTGGGTTTCATACGATCGTCTTTTTCGAAACCCATGCTGATTCCTACAGAGTAGATTTCTAGTCTCCAGAAAAGTCATTATACTCGAACATAATACGTGTTCCAAAATTCTACAACTGATCGACGTTAGAGATATAGGTCTATAGTTCTGCACATCTGTTCGACGTCCCTTCTTGAAAACGGGGATGACCTGTGCCATTTTCCAGTCGTTTGGAACGATACACCTTCTGGAGACCTACGGTACACCGCTGCAAGAAGGGGGGCAAGTTCCTTCGCGTACTCTGTGTAAAATCGAACTGGTATCGCATCAGGCCCAGTGGCCTTTCCTCTTTTGAGCGATTTTAATTGTTTTTCTATCCCTGTGTCAACTACTTCGATACCTACCATTTTGTCATCTGTACGACAATCTACAGAAGGAACTATAGTGCAGTCTTCCTCTGTGAAACAGCTTTGGGAAAAGACATTTAGTATTTTGGTCTTTAGTCTGTCATCCTCTGTTTCAGTACCATTTTGGTCACAGAGTGTCTGGATATTTTGTTTGATTCTACTTGCAATAGCTTCTGAAGACGACAGTTTTGAAACTGTCGAAACCGTGGTTAAAGTTTAATAAATCTGTATTTAGCAAGTGGTTGGCTGTTATTTCCAATCCATTTAAGCTCTTGCGTGCACAGTTGCTGAAGCGCGGTCATGTTTAAAAACCTGAAACTTTCTGTACGAGCTGTGATGTCTCTAATTTTATTGAGATGGTCATTTCTTCGTGTGTGCGGAGATAAAATATTTTCGCATTCAGTGAAGAAAGTAAGTGATCGAAATTTCGTAAGACATTTCTTAAGATGGCAAGAAAGAACTTCTCTGGTACTAGAAAATTCTGTAGACTTGTAGAGCGTAGAAACTGCAGGAAAAGACAGATATTGGAATACATCCAATAAATAACTGAGGACGTTTGGGGTGCAAGCGCTACTCTGGGATGAAGAGGAGAGGAATCCGTGGTGTGCCGCGTCGAACCAGTAGGAGAAAAAAAAATAAAGTCGTCAGACCTAAAACATTAAATCACCGAATTTGTCTCTAAGATATGTGCTTTTCCGACGCCTAAAAATACAAGTTCCATTTGAAAAACATAGTTAATATCTCTGTCTTGGCGTTTAATCAAGTTGTGAAATGCACTGGTCTTTATTTCGTAAGCCATTGATAACTGTTCTTCCACATGAAAAGATTTTACCAATATCTTTTACTCAAGCCTCATTTGAAGTGACAAGTTTAGGCACCTCGTCCTGTGTGTATAATATCTTTGCTTCAGGTAAATGCTATCCACCACTATCTGGAATATTCACCTAGATTACTGTTAGCTGACCACAATTTTATTTGTGCAAACGATACAAAAAAAAAGCTATCAGAGATGCCAGAGAACAGAACAGCTTTCTCTCCAGTAGTTTCAGTGTGTTCCATTCTGTTTCTCTCTGATTTTTGGATGTGGCGACACGGTGTTACCCCACTGGAAAGCGAGGTAGTTAGTGAAGTCTTTTATATAATATGGTAGCTGCGGTAGTATCACGTAAAATACTCGCTCCCACAGGCCAGGAATCCGCCACGCCTGAAACAAATAAAACAAGGCAACAGTTATTGAACATTTCGAACAATACCTTATACAGTGACTATGTAACACTACCCATGTTCTTAAGGCGTTCGAAATTAAAGTTTCACATGGTTCTTATATAATCTTGAACGCCGATTTCTGCATAACGATAAATTCAGGGACTTTAGGCATTGTTCAAAACTTAAACTACCGATAAATAAAACCAGACAAGGGATCGTCACCAACCTAATGAATTATATGGCTTGTTTATTCGTTTATTCATTATAAAGACTGAAAAATGTGACACAGTATTTTGTAGTGCATAGAGCAAATAAAGGCTTTGAGGCATGACATGCAACCAAGACATGGAAACTTCTAGAACGCTCTTGCGGAGCAATAATCAGTTCATATCTAAACGCCGTTGGTGGTACCAACGTTAGTGACCAGACACTCACAGACGAAACACGATCTGGAATTAAAAGTAGCAAATCAAGCAGAAACACAGAACATCATTTTCAAGTAGTACCAGTGGTGTTCAGGAACAGCTGAAATCGCTAGAAGTGAACAATGATTATGGTGTCTGACTATGTAGAAGAAGTGAACAATGCTCTAGGACCTTGTCTGAGTCTATACATCTTTTAACCAAAATCTCTCGTTGATCCCCCGAGCAGAAAACCGTACCCAGACACTGGGAAAAACGTCAGGTTACACCTGTGTACATGATGGGCTCTAGAAGTGATCCACAACACTATCGTCCAATATAGTAACGTCCTTTGTTGTAGGATCTTATATTCTGATCTCAAACGTAATAAGCTACCTAGAATAGAATGATGTCTTCTTGTCAACCACCACCGATTCCGAAAACATCTGTCATGCGAAACTCATCTCGCTGACATGCTGAAAGCCACTGTTGAGAGCAGTCAGGGGGATGTAGTGTTTCTAGATTTCCTATGCTTATACTGAAAACTACGATCGTATGGGGTATCACGCGAAATTGGTGACTTAATTGAGGATTTCTTTACAGGCAGGACGCGGCATGTTATCTAGGATAGAGAGTCATCGACAGTTGTAGAAGTAATTTCGACTGTGCCCGAGGGAAGTGTTGGGACCCCTGATGTTCATGTTGTATATTAATGATCTTGTAGACAATATTAATAGTAACCTCAGATTTTTCACAATCAGTGCAGTTACCTATAATGAAGTACTGTCTGAAAAAAGCTGCACATATTTTCGGCCGGATCTTAAGGTTTCAGTGTGGTGCGAAAAATTGGCAACGCCCTTAAACGTTCGTGTTTGGAAAACTGTACACTTCGCAAAACAAAAAAATCTAGTATCCTATGGCTACAGAATCTACGAGACACAAATGGAATAGGCCAATTCATACAAATACCTGGGAGTAACACTATGTTAGGATGCGAAGTGGAACTATCACATCGGTTCAGTCGTAGATAAGGCCCGTGGCAGACCTCAGTTCATAGGTAGAATACAAGGATACTGAATTCTACAAAGGAGATTGCTTACAAATTACTCTTGCCACTTATCTTCGACTATTGCTCAAGTGTGTGGGTCTCATACCAAACAGGACTAACAGGAGATATTGAACGTAACAGAGAAGGGCAGGGCGAATGGCCACAGGTTTGTTCGATCCCTGGGAGGGTGTCAAGGAGAAGCCGAACAAACTGAACAGGTGGACATTTAAAGATACATGTAAATTATCCCGAGAAACCCTACTTAACAAAGGCTTAAAATTGTGAATCTAGGTATATACTACTGCTGTTACGTTTCACTCCATAGATATTTTGAGGCTCCCATAGAGCCTTTTAACGATCAGTCTATCCGCAATCCATCCGTGATACAGTATGGGAAAACAGTGTTAGCCCTAATAACTGGAGCAGTAGGAAATACAACCTGCCATGAACTTAACAGTGGTTAGAAGAGCATGGATGTAGACGTAGAAATACTTCCACCGAGATGAAGGCATTGTATAGAAACGGTGAAGAAATGTCCTTTTGAGACAATGCACTCTACCAAAAGAGATAATCCAGAGGAAGGTAAGAAAATGTAAGGAGGAATCAAATAAGAACGAGACAGATTGAAACGAATAAGTAAACCATTTATTATTTTCAATGTAATCGTCGCATCTGTTAGTAGTGTGCGCACAGAACTATGTTACCAGCAGATGCACAATCAGCAAGGCATGCGTGGGGAGGGGCGGGGTTACGAACAGGCGCTGTAGGGAAAATGGCAATGTTGGAGGGGAAGTGCTGTTCTTAAATGAAGCCTAGGCTCACATTTTTTGTAATATTAATTGGAGCCCCCTCCATGGCCACACTTATACGGCGACCATTCAAAAAGATATGTCACCTCTGCTTTGATTACTCCCTAAAAAGAATTCCGCCGAAAATGCAACGAAAGCAATGAGTTGGTTTCGTCTGGCTTGTTAACCATTTGTTGCTTTCAGAAAAGCGTCATCAATGGGGAATTTTTAGTAAATCCTGCACATTTCTCTTGTCGCTATGTTGAATTTGCTTTTTTGCGCGAGCCTGAGTGGCCGAGCGGTTTAGGCGCTACAGTCTGGAACCGCGCGACCGCTACGGTCGCAGGTTCGAATCCTGCCTCGGGCATGGATGTGTGTGATGTCCTTAGGTTAGTTAGGTTTAACTAGTTCTAAGTTCTAGGGGACTGATGACCTTAGAAGTTAAGTCTCATAGTTCTCAGAGCCATTTGTTTGCTTTTTTGCCAAAACACAGCGAAGTTTACAAAGTGTCACCTAACATGTTGTGCAGACGCAATTCCGAGAGGATCCTGAAACAGTGGTTTATTAAATTAATTAAGTGAGGGACTGAGGAAAAGAAAGGTCAATAGCTTATGAAGAAGCACATTATCAGTACGAAAGTAAACGTGCAATGTCTTCACTCATGTTGTTAGAAAACTCATAGTATTTCTCGTTTCACCAGCTATCGATGGCCCTTGGAAACTGCATTTTTTCACTGTTTTAGTGGAATAACATGCCAGACAGAGAAGTTTCGCACAATAACGTTATGGCAAAATTCTCACCTCTTTGCATGATATTATTTGCCATAATCTAGTTTTGATATCTCAAACCGTTTTTGAAATATTTTGAATGTTATGGATATTTTATTCCGGGTTTATCGCTGGCGCAAGCGATCGCAAATGCGTGTGTTTCATTAGATAAATTTTCTCGAGATTTTTGGCTGATAGATCTTCACCTAAGTCTAAATAAAAATTTCACATGTTAATTAAATTTCATATACAGCAACATATTACGTAACATGTACCAAACGCAAAAATAATAGCGACCCCTATTTTTAATAGCTAACGTTTTCGAATTTCGCGCAATGTCTTACACGCAAGTATCACAATAACTATGACCATTAACAACATGATGTGCCTGTCATCATGAAGCTGATGTATAAAGCTATAAGAGACGCAAAAACGATATTTTTTACGGAATAGTTTCCGTAAAATCGTTTGAGCAAGTTGGCAAGGCGTCCGCCACGATTCTGTCGTAGCCGACTTGTCGAAAGGACACTGCTGGCCTCCCCTTCCGAATAGACGAATGAACTCGCCCAGGGCTTTGGACGAAAATTGGTCACTGCGCATCGGCCACTGTATCCTGTGCAGACTATAATACATGTATCCCTCTGTGAGACAAGACTGTAGATGCCTTCATGAAAAAATATTTACAGCTGCCTATTGGACGATGATTGTGTCCAGGAGTGCACCTCTTCGTGTGATGCAAATTAATGGTCCCGAATTTCTTCGTTCAGGGCCCCAAAAATATCGAAATCACATGGGGGGACTTCGAGCGCATATGGAGGAATTGACTTCTGCAGAATAGTAGAAACAAGTTTGCAATGTGGGGTGGGCAACATACTGCAACAAAATGATGGCGTCTGTCAACTTTCCTGGGCGTTTGGACTTGGTGGCCACTTCAGTTTTTACAAAGTGTCAGTACGTACATGTCTCTGAATATTTTGCGAAAACGAAACGCACCATCAGTTCTAAAGGGCCAGCAATTTTGACACATTATGTCATACTATCTTAGTGGCCTAACAGACCCATCAGAAATTACGTGATTTTTAACTTCCCCATAATATGTGAAAAAGTTTAAATACACTCCTGGAAATTGAAATAAGAACACCGTGAATTCATTGTCCCAGGAAGGGGAAACTTTATTGACACATTCCTGGGGTCAGATACATCACATGATCACACTGACAGAACCACATGCACATACATCTACATCTACATGACTACTCTGCAATTCACATTTAAGTGCTTGGCAGAGGGTTCATCGAACCACAATCATACTATCTCTCTACTATTCCACTCCCGAACAGCGCGCGGGAAATACGAACACCTAAACCTTTCTGTTCGAGCTCTGATTTCTCTTATTTTATTTTGATGATCATTCCTACCTATGTAGGTTGGGCTCAACAAAATATTTTCGCATTCGGAAGAGAAAGTTGGTGACTGAAATTTCGTAATAAGGTCTCGCCGCGACGAAAAACGTCTATGCTGTAATGACTTCCATCCCAACTAGTGTATCATATCTGCCACACTCTCTCCCCTATAACGCGATAATACAAAACGAGCTGCCCTTCTTTGCACCCTCTCGATGTCCTCCGTCAATCCCACCTGGTAAGGATCCCACACCGCGCAGCAATATTCTAACAGAGGACGAACGAGTGTAGTGTAAGCTGTCTCTTTAGTGGACTTGTTGCATCTTCTAAGTGTCCTGCCAATGAAACGCAACCTTTGGCTCGCCTTCCCGACAATATTATCTATGTGGTCCTTCCAACTGAAGTTGTTTGTAATTTTAACACCCAGGTACTTAGTTGAATTGACAGCCTTGAGAATTGTACTATTTATCGAGTAATCGAATTCCAACGGATTTCTTTTGGAAATCATGTGGATCATCTCACACTTTTCGTTATTTAGCGTCAACTGCCACCTGACACACCATACAGCAATCTTTTCTAAATCGCTTTGCAGCTGATACTGGTCTTCGGATGACCTTACTAGACGGTAAATTACAGCATCATCTGCGAACAACCTAAGAGAACTCCTCAGATTGTCACCCAGGTCATTTATATAGATCAGGAACAGTAGAGGTCCCAGGACGCTTCCCTGGGGAACACCTGATATCACTTCAGTTTTACTCGATGATTTGCCGTCTATTACTACGAACTGCGACCTTCCTGACAGGAAATCACGAATCCAGTCGCACAACTGAGACGATACCCCATAGCTCCGCAGCTTGATTAGAAGTCGCTTGTGAGGAACGGTGTCAAAAGCTTTCCGGAAATCTAGAAATACGGAATAAACTTGAGATCCCCTGTCGATAGCGGCCATTACTTCGTGCGAGTAAAGAGCTAGCTGCGTTGCACAAGAGCGATGTTTTCTGAAGCCATGCTGATCGTTCCCTTCGAGGTGATTCATAATGTTTGAATACAGTATATGCTCCAAAACCCTACTGCAAACCGACGTCAATGATATAGGTCTGTAGTTAAATGGATTACTCCTACTACCCTTCTTGAACACTGGTGCGACCTGCGCAATTTTCCAATCTGTAGGTACAGATCTATCGGTGAGCGAGCGGTTGTATATGAGTGCTAAGTAGGGAGCTATAGTATCAGCGTAATCTGAAAGGAACCTAATCGGTATACAATCTGGACCTGAAGACTTGCCCGTATCAAGCGATTTGAGTTGCTTCGCAATCCCTAAGGTATCTACTTCTAAGAAACTCATGCTAGCAGATGTTCGTGTTTCAAATTCTGGAATATTCCATTCGTCTTCCCTGGTGAAGGAATTTCGGAAAACTGCGTTCAATAACTCCGCTTTAGCGGCGCAGTCGTCGATAACAGTACCATCGGCACTGCGCAGCGAAGGTATTGACTGCGTCTTGCCGCTTGTGTACTTTACATACGACCAGAATTTCTTCGGATTTTCTACCAAATTTCGAGACAATGTTTCGTTGTGGAACCTATTAAAGGCATCTCGCTTCGAAGTACGTGCCAAATTTTGCGCGTCTGTAAATTTTAGCCCATCTTCAGGATTTCGCGTTCTTGTGAACTTCGCATGCTTTTTCCGTTGCCTCTGCAACAGCGTTCGGACCTTTTTTGTGTACCACGGGGGATCCGTTCCATCTCTTACCAATTTATGAGGTATGAGTATCTCAATTGCTGTTGCTACTATATCTTTGAATTTGAGCCACATCTCGTCTACATTCGCATAGTCAGTTCGGAAGGAATGGAAATTGTCTTTTAGGAAGGCTTCTAGTGGCACTTTATCCGCTTTTTTAAATAAAATTATTTTGCGTTTGTTTCTGATGGATTTGGAAGAAATGGTATTGAGCCTAGCTACAATGACCTTGTGATCACTAATCCCTGTATCAGTCATGATGCTCTCTATCAGCTCTGGATTGTTTGTGGCCAAGAGGTCAAGTGTGTTTTCGCAACCATTTACAATTCGCGTGGGTTTGTGGACTAACTGCTCTAAATAATTTTCGGAGAATGCATTTAGGACAATCTCGGAAGACGTTTTGTGCCTACCACCGGTTTTGAACAAGTATTTTTGCCAACATACCGAGGGTAGGTTGAAGTCCCCACCAACTATAACCGTATGAGTGGGGTATTTATTTGTTACGAGACTCAAACTTTCTCTGAACTGTTCCGCAACTGTATCATCGGAGTCTGTGGGTCGGTAGAAGGAGCCAATTATTAACTTAATTCGGCTGTTAAGTATAACCTCCACCCACACCAATTTCCACAGAGTATCTACTTCGACTTCACTACAAGATAAACCACTACTGACAGACACCAACACTCCACCACCAATTCTGCCTAATCTATCTTTCCTGAACACCGTCTGAGACTTCGTAAAAATTTCTGCAGAACTTATTTCAGGCTTTAGCCAGCTTTCTGTACCTATAACGATATCAGCTTCTGTGCTTTCTATTAGCGCTTGAAGCTCAGGGACTTTTCCAGCGCAACTACAACAGTTTACAACTATAATTCCGACTGTTCCTTGATCCAAGCACGTCCTGTAATTGCCAAGCACCCTTTGACATTGCAGCCCATCCCGCACTTTCCCGAGGCCTTCTAACCTAAAAAACCGCCCAGTCCACGCCACACAGCCTCCGCTACCCGTGTAGCCGCCAGCTGAGTGTAGTGAACTCCTGACCTATTCAGCGGAACCCGAAACCCCACCACCCTATGGCGCAAGTCAAGGAATCTGCAGCCAATACGGTCGCAAAACCGTCTGAGCCTCTGATTCAGACCCTCCACCCGGCTCTGCACCAAAGGTCCGCAGTCGGTTCTGTCAACGATGCTGCAGATGGTGAGCTCTGCCTTCATCTCGTAAGCAAGACCGGCAGCCTTCACCAAATCAGATAGCCGCTGGAATCCAGAGAGAATTTCCTCAGATCCAAAGCGACACACGTCATTAGTGCCGACATCTGCCACCACCTGCAGCTGGCTGCACCCTGTGCTCTTCATGGCATCCGGAAGGACCCTTTCCACATCAGGAATGACTCCTCCCGGAATGCACACGGAGTGCACACTGGATTTCTTCCCCTCCTTAGCCGCCATATCCCTAAGGGGCCCCATTACGCGCCTAACATTGGAGCTCCCAACTACCAGTAAGCCCAACCTCTGCGATTGCCCGGACCTTGAAAGCTGAGAATGATCCTCTGAAACAGGGCAGGCAGCTGCATCTGGCTCAGCCAGAGACAGTGCCTGAAACCGGTTTGTCAGACGCACCGGGGAGGCTTTCTGATCAGCTTCCGGGGACGCCTTTCGCTGCCTGCCACGCCTTGGAACGACCTCCCAATCAACCACAGGCGAGGGCTCAGCCCACTGCGGGCAGCAACCGGGGCAACCACAGCGGCAGACCGATCTGGGGATAGACGGGATGAGGTTGACATCCCCGTGATACCCGAGTCCGGCTCCCCACAGTGGTGCCCATTGGCAACAGCCTCAAGCTGCGCGACCGAAGTCAGCGCCGATTGCAGCTGTGAGCGAAGGGATGCCAAGTCAGCCCTCATCCGAACACAGCAATCGCAGTCCCTGTCCATTCTAATCGATGTTTAACAACAGTTACTGAAACACGAGTCGGTGCCTAGATAACGCAAGCGGAACACGCAAAGAATGTATCAACTAACCTGTACAAATGCCTAACGACTGCGCTACAATCTGCTGAATTTACGATTACAGTAACTAAAACTCGAAATTGCACCTCCTATACGAAACTCAGACGCAATTTAAATAAGAATCTACGAAGTAAACACTAAAGCGCGATGCTACAACTGTCAAATACTATAATACGCCCGAAATATATGAATTAAACAATGCAAGTACCCAAAAACACGCAAAGAAATTAATTAAACTATGTAACAAAAAGTAAACTAGGGTTATACGACTTGCTGCTGCAGCTGCTTATCCAACGGCGGCAGGGAGCACACTGACTGGCCAACCGACTCTGGCCGTTCACAACAAAAACAGTAGACAGACGACTACGCGAATTTGCACTATTCAGGTACTAAGGCGCGATGCTACAACCCTCAAATACTACAATACGCCCGAAATATACGAATTAAACAATGCAAGTACCCAAAAACACGCAAAGAAATTAATTAAACTATGTAACAAATAAGTAAGCTAGGGTTATACGACTTGCTGCTGCAGCTGCTTATCCAACGGCGGCAGGGAGCACACTGACTGTGAGCAATCGACACTGGCTGTTCAAAACAAAAACAGAAGACAGACGACTACGCGAATTTGCACTATTCAGGTACTAAGGCGCGATGCTACAACCCTCAAATACTACAATACGCCCGAAATATACGAATTAAACAATGCAAGTACCCAAAAACACGCAAAGAAATTAATTAAACTATGTAACAAATAAGTAAGCTAGGGTTATACGACTTGCTGCTGCAGCTGCTTATCCAACGGCGGCAGGGAGCACACTGACACATAGACACAGGCAACAGAGCATGCACAATGTCGGCACTAGTACAGTGTATATCCACCTTTCGCAGCAATGCAGGCTGCTATTCTCCCATGGAGACGATCGTAGAGATGCTGGATGTAGTCCTGTGGAACGGCTTGCCATGCCATTTCCACCTGGCGCCTCAGTTGGACCAGCGTTCGTGCTGGACGTGCAGACCGCGTGAGACGAAGCTTCATCCAGTCCCAAACATGCTCAATGGGGGACAGATCCGGAGATCTTGCTGGCCAGGGTAGTTGACTTACACCTTCTAGAGCACGTTGGGTGGCACGGGATACATTCGGACGTGCATTGTCCTGTTGGAACAGCAAGTTCCCTTGCCGATCTAGGAATGTTAGAACGATGGGTTCGATGACGGTTTGGATGTACCGTGCAGTATTCAGTGTCCCCTCGACGATCACCAGAGGTGTACGGCCAGTGTAGGAGATCGCTCCCCACACCATGATGCCGGGTGTTGGCCCTGTGTGCCTCGGTCGTATGCAGTCCTGATTGTGGCGCTCACCTGCACGGCGCCAAACACGCATACGACCATCATTGGCACCAAGGCAGAAGCGACTCTCATCTCTGAAGACGACACGTCTCCATTCGTCCCTCCATTCACGCCTGTCGCGACACCACTGGAGGCGGGCTGCACGATGTTGCGGCGTGAGCGGAAGACGGCCTAACGGTGTGCGGGACCGTAGCCCAGCCTCATGGAGACGGTTGCGAATGGTCTTCGCCGATACCCCAGGAGCAACAGTGTCCCTAATTTGCTGGGAAGTGGCGGTGCGGTCCCCTACGGCACTGCGTAGGATCCTGCGGTCTTGGCGAGCATCCGTGCGTCGCTGCGGTCCGGTCCCAGGTCGACGGGCACGTGCACCTTCCGCCGACCACTGGCGACAACATCGATGTACTGTGGAGACCTCACGCCTCACGTGTTGAGCAATTCGGCGGTACGTCCACCCGGCCTCCCGCATGCCCACTATACGCCCTCGCTCAAAGTCCGTCAACTGCACATACGGTTCACGTCCACGCTGTCGCGGCATGCTACCAGTGTTAAATACTGCGATGGAGCTCCGTATGCCACGGCAAACTGGCTGACACTGACGGCGGCGGTGCACAAATGCTGCGCAGCTAGCGCCATTCGACGGCCAACACCGCGGTTCCTGGTGTATCCGCTGTGCCGTGCGTGTGATCATTGCTTGTACAGCCCTCTCGCAGTGTCCGGAGCAAGTATGGTGGGTCTGACACACCGGTGTCAATGTGTTCTTTTTTCCGTTTCCAGGAGTGTATATTCGCCCTAGACAGGATATTTACACAGGAAATCTGTACAAGTGTCTAAAACGTTCTATACGAAGTCACAACTGTGGAGTTGCAAGACAATCCAGCCATCATCTTGTCAAAGATGTGAGCTGAGAGGATACCCTGGTAATCTAATTGTGTTCTTCAATCCAAAACCCTCATGTATTCAGTGGTTTGCTGCAGTTTATCTTAGCATATAAAATGTATGTTTTACATGTGTTTTTTTTCTTTAAATATCTTAAAATACGTTGTGTGTCATACGCTAAATAAATAAAACCGCAAGTTTGTATCTTCATTTGTGTAGAAGTATTGGACTGGTGAAACTGAATGTGTCTTTTATAATCTCCCTGTAGTCCATCAAAAATTGGTTCAAATTGCTCTGAGCACTATGGGACCTAACATCTGAGGTCATCAGCCCACTAGAACTTAGACCTACGTAAACTTAACTACCCTAAAGACTACCCTAAAGACTGCCCGAGGCAGGATTCGAACCTGCGATCGTAGCGGTCGCGCAGTTCCAGACTGAAGCGCCTAGAACCGCACGGCCACATCGGCCGGCTGTACTCCATCGCTTTTGCCATCAGCATAGGTTGTGATTCTAGCACTATGAAGCTACGTATACACATTGATGTTTAATTCGTATGCTAATACTTGTCTGTAATGTAATTCATCACAATAAATGAAAAGTACTAGTTTGCTTTTGTTCTACAATATTACTTTTATTGTGTTAACCGGTTTTCAGCTTACAAGGGCCATCTTCAGACATTTACTGAGTACTGTCACCAAAGAAGTTACAATGTTTGCAAACAAAATTGGAAGAGAAGTAACACATCTAGACTGAAGCTGAAACATACAGTACGTAACATCTGGTGTGGTGGTAATGCAGAAATATATAATAATAATAAATATCCAAAATAACAGACACAATGCGCACGAGTAGAATCCAATTCTTGGGACATTTAGAAAGAATGCACTCAAACAGGTTGAAGCACAAAATCCATACATTTTTGAAGAACAAAACTACAAGACCGAAATGGTAGAAACAGACGGAAAAGACCTGGGAGCATTAGGGTCTCCAGATCTACATGACAGAAATGAAATCAGAAAAATCACAAACACACGGGGCTTTGAGGAAGAAGAGAGAAAAACTAACCGACATACATGGTCTGCGCAACGAAAGCTAGCCCATTCGTTGCTTAAGTTGCAATACTGGGTGAAAAGGAAGGCCGACAAATGTTGATTACGTGTGGTCCTAGGTGATCTATCCACGAAGAAGAAGAAGGTGAAGAAGAAAAATGGAGTAGACAGGAAAAAGTTTAACACAAAAGAGGAACAGCATGCCTACATAACAGTTTCTACCAATAAACAAAACCAATAAAATAAAATAAAATTAGTACTTGACAAGGTTACAACAAGAGGTATAAAACATAGAGAGTGATACACAAACCAATTAAAAGAAGAAACAATTATCAATGTAAGTACTTCTTCAATGCATTACCACCAACTGTTGTTTGCAAACATTGTAACCTCTTTGGTGACAGTACTCAGTAAATGCCTAAAGATGGCCTTGTAAGCCGAAAACTGGTTAACACAAAAAAAGTAATATTGTACAACGAAAGCAAACTGATGCTTTTCATTAATTATATCGTTGTTCTACCAAGAACCGACGGAAGATTCTGTTAACATAATTCATCACACCCTGTGTTTACTCTGTTACTGTCAGACACTGGATGTGTGATTAGAATTTTGAAATCATTTCTACACGTGCAAACGTTGACTGATGGAAGCGACTGTAATGGCATTTCCCATTTAGAGTCGCTCCCCTCAGCTACTGAGCTGTGTGTCAACTTAGTTTGCGCAAACATTATAAGTTTACACTGAAGTATTTAAATACGATTTGATTGTTATAACTACTCTGCGAGAGTGAGAGTCTGGATTCGTATTGACGTGAGTTTTAAGGTAACAGATGAATGATGGCAATTATGGACGGTTGGTTGTTGTGTGGCGGACAGGTGTGCACGCTGAATTTGTCGCCACGGACATATAAACTGTTTTTCAGTGTATCGTGAACTGTAAAAATAAAGCTTTTGACAATGTTGACTAGAATACTCTCTTTCAAATTCTAAAGGTGGCAGGGGTAAAATACAGGGAGCGAAAAGCTATTTACAATTTGTACAGGAACCAGATGGCACTTATAAGAGTCGAGGGACATCAAAGGGAGCAGTGGTTGGGAAGGGAGTGAGACATGGTTGTAGCCTCTCCCCGATGTTGTTCAATATGTATATTAAGCAAGCAGTAAAGGAAACAAAAGAAAAATTCGGAGTAGGTATTAAAATCCACGGAGAAGATATAAAAACCTTATGGTTCGCTGATGACATTGTAATTCTGTCAGAGACAGCGAAGGACTTGGAAGAGCAGTTGAACGGAATGGATAGTGTCTTGAAAGGAAGATATAAGATGAACATCAACAAAAGCAAAACAAGGATAATGGAATTTAGTCGAATTAAGTCGGGTGATGCTGAGGGAATTACATTAGGAAATGAGACACTTAAAGTAGTAAAGGAGTTTTTCTATTTGGGGAGCAAAATAACTGATGATGGTCGAAGTAGAGAGGATATAAAATGTAGACTGGCAATGGCAAGGAAAGCATTTCCGAAGAAGAGAAATTTGTTAACATCGAGTATAGGTTTAAGTGTCAGGAAGTCGTTTCTGAAAGTATTTGTATGGAGTGTAGCCATGTACGGAAGTGAAACATGGACGATAGATAGTTTGGACAAGAAGAGAATAGAAGCTTTCGAAATATGGAGCTACAGAGGAATGCTGAAGATTAGATGGGTAGATCACATAACTAGTGAGGAAGTATTGAATAGGATTGGCGAGAAGAGAAGTTTGTGGCACAACTTGACTAGAAGAAGGGATCGGTTGGTAGGACATGTTCTGAGGCATCAAGGGATCACCAGTTTAGTATTGGAGGGCAGCGTGGAGGGTAAAAATCATAGAGGGAGACCAAGAGATGAATACACTAAGCAGATTCAGAAGGATGTAGGCTGCAGTAGGTACTGGGAGATGAAGAAGCTTGCACAGGATAGAGTATCATGGAGAGCTGCATCAAACCAGTCTCAGGTCTGAAGACCACAACAACAACAACAAAAATAGTGGACAAAAGGTATTTAAATGCATCTGATCAATTTTCCACGCAATATTATGAAGGCTTCGACAGTGGAATAGTGCAGTCACACGTGTGTTTACGAGCCTCTTTTCGAGACGCAACGCGGACTGCTTAGTTGAAATTCTTGAGACGTGATGTGCCTTTTATCGCGAACTGTTATATTGTGGAGTAGTGGGAAAGCAGTGACTGTATAAAGGCAAGTTTCAGTGTTGAACGGCAGGCTGTTCTCCTTGGCAGTTGGCGCAGAACTAGATGCATACTCTATTTTGACCGTCTGCCAAACGCCTCCGCCTGTGTCAGCTGTAGCTGTAGGACGGTTGGGAGTGGAGGGGGTTGGGGAGGATAGGGCACTTGGAGGCCTCATTCGTCCATGTACGTACCGCCACGCTTACGTCAGCAACGGCTCTCTTTCTGCCACCGGTTGTGGGGACCGGTCCAGAGTTGTTCGCCTTCAGTAGGAGCACCTAGCCCTGAACTTGCAGTCCGCTAACGATCCGATGCGCCTGACAGCTCTTCCGGTTACGGTGCACCCGGTTCTAAGTCTGGCGTTCGTTCCCCAAGTCCGTAATCTCGGATCTTCTTCTTGTTGATTTCCGCTGCTGCAGTCCACAAAGGAACCACGCATTCGCGATTTACCGCATTTTGGCGCAACAAACCGCATGTAATCGAACCAAATGTTACTATTACTTAATGACGCGGGTAACCTTTCTTTAACTTGTTATTGTGCTTAAATGTCCCTCCTAACCGATTTTTGTCACGCATGGTGCACAGAGCTGTCTAGCTGTCCGTTGCACTCAAAAACTACCGCTATTGCGGCCGTTCTCGCGCCTGTGACCTTGGCTGCGTGATGTCACGTAAAATTCTGTCTTTACCACGAACCGTTTGCACAACTGTATCCCTTCTAATGCACTTAACTGAGTGTAAGCTATTGTTCTATGTCATACTACACTTTCTTTGACAAAGTTTAGACTGACTATTGACCGTAATTTTACTCAAACTGTATTTATTAATTTTTAGTCAATCGACTGTTTATTTCCAATGAATTGATAGGATGTTGTGCACGATCATGATTTCTAACACATACACAAATATTTCACTACGGCCGGCCGCGGTGGTCTCGCGGTTCTAGGCGCTCAGTCCGGAGCCGCGCGACTGCTACGGTCGCAGGTTCGAATCCTGCCTCGGGCATGGATGTGTCTGATATTCTTAGGTTAGTTAGGTTTAAGTAGTTCTAAGTTCTAGGGGACTGGTGACCTCAGATGTTAAGTCCCATAGTGCTCAGAGCCATTTCACTACACTTTCTTAACTTATTTATCCCTTGGATAATTTGGTGCCATCCAACAAACAACAGTACCGTTTTCAAAAGACTGCTTGTGAACTGGTGTTCAATTATCATACAATACCTCTGCAATAAATGTTATGGTACTAAAAACTGTCGCCGTTCCTGAACGAGAAAAATTTTGTTTCATGTTTCTTAACTGTACTCTGAAATTCTGAAGCCAAATATTTTACTTATTGAGTTTAGCCGGACGTTGTGGCCGAGCGATTCTAGGCGCTTTAGTCTGGAACCGAGCGACCGCTACGGTCGCAGGTTCGAATCCTGCCTCGGACGTGGATTTGTGTGATGTCCTTAGGTTAGCTAAGTTAAAGTAGTTTTAAATTCTAGGGGACTGGTGACCCCATAGTGCTCAGAGACATTTGAACCATTTTTGAACTTGAAAACAAGCTGGATGTAAGCTGTACAGTTAATACATAGGTTTGTGGCCACCATATTTGAAAATTTTAAGACTAAATAATTACTGAACTAATTATTAAGAAACTATACGTTAAAGTGAACTGAATTTGCCATTTATAAGTGGAAACGCAACCACAGTCATCTGCGTAAGAGAAAATAGCTTCTCTAGATAGTGAATACTTAATACTTATTTAGGACTGCGACACAATGATGTATTAATCAGATACGATATGTGAAATCGTATATACCACACAAAATATTATATATGTAATGATCAGGAACGCAGGATAAGTAAATGATTGTAATTTAATTAACGTAAGAATCAACAGAGAACGTAAAACATTATCTTCTGACGAAGATAATGGGTTCGAAACTCATCGAAACGTTGCGACAACACGAAGCCACCACTCTGCTGATAACCCGAGAAGAATTCATTATTGGAATACGCCAAGAAAGACTGCAATCGCATGCAAATGAAAAAGCTGTTGACTTTAACTTCGTCATATAGTATTAAGAAAATTGGTTACGATACAGTTCTTGCCTTGAAGTGTGCACCGTCGCAGAAAACTGTGGTGATACTAATTTACGAGCTCTTCATTTCTCTGACTATTTCGGTTAACAAAGGCTCACCACGATGTCTATAGCAGCCGTTGTTCGTAATACAGCTATGGTTCAAATACTCCCAACACATGTTATGACTGGAAAACCTTGCAGTTCGGCTTGGTGATGGCTCTGCATGTCTCCTGGCTAATTTCTTCTGCCACGTTTGGTGAAATGTGTTGACTGCTTGCTCCACTGCACTGATCAAACACGAAATATGCACGTTCCTAGGAGCAATTGTGAAATTTAGGTTCCTGCTGCGTGCCTTGAAGGCGGTGTCATCGAACTCTTGCATTTTAGGTTACTCAACGTGCGAGTGATCTCTAACTGGTGTGCATTCTTGCATATATAGTCAAACTTCGCAGACTGGCACAAAGTGGCATTCTTCCTGGCTCACTCTGGTATGAACCAAGAGGCACTGTCTATTCAGTTCCAATCCTTAGCTGTTACGAAGGTTGTGAAGTACAGGTGAAGATGTAAAAGCTCTCTGGCCACTGCACCCAACCTGTGGCGTATATCTCCAATCCCTTCCCTCACAGGCGCCATGCTCATCTGACGTTTTATCTCATTGATACGATGCTTGATCCCGGCGAAAATTGGCTGTAGGTGCTCAACAGTAAATCTCAGAAGGAAGGTGACAGACACAACATCCTCCCTTTCGTATGTCTAATTTTGTCCATATTTTTGATATTTCGGGACATCTCCTCCCCATAGATTCTCTTGATGCAATTCTTCAGGCTCTACTGGCGATCTGTTGACAGTTTGGCTTGCCGGGCTTTCTGATCAGTATCAGTGTAGTCCATGTACAACATTTCGACGACATGTTGTCTTCATTGCTTGATACCTGAGAGTGTTCAGCAGGTCCAATATTTATACTTAGTTCCTTCCTTCTACATGATCGGTTCTCGTCTTTCTGTCTGCAGTCCCTTACCTCTGGAAGCATCCTGAGACATTCCTTCCTGGGTCAAGAGCAACTGGCCTCGAACTGGCGTTCCGTTTTCGGTGAAATGCGCCCCCAAGGTCAGTTTTCGGCGCTCTGGTTGCAGTACGTTGCACTAGAAACGTCTTGCGACGTTCTGTCTTCGGTCCATTGTGCCACATCATGAGCTGGCCTTCTTTTTCCAGACCGGTGCGGCTGACAGAATTCTGGAGTTCTTTTCTGAGTACAGTGCACCTGGCGCTTTGTCTGGGGTTCGTTCCTCGTGTCCTAATTCTCGTTTCTTTCTTTCCTTGCTTTTTTTTTTTTTTTTTTTTTTTTTGGTACCCAGTGTCACGATTCATGAGGTTTTCAGTCACCTCTATCGCTGTTGCCTTTGAACAGCTTGTTTAGGTGCTGATCAACAGCATGTACGAATTTTACAAAATTCATTGCCCTGTACTGTCTATCTGTCAGTAGATACAGAGCAATGTGATGTATTTTGTAAAATTCTGTTGACTCTCTTATAACACTGTCCCAGTATCTAGGGGTCTGTGCGGAACACTCTTTTTTCATAGATCGTGATATACTTAAGATCCAGGCAGTGCTCTGCAATGACTAATTTAGTTGCGTGTCTCAGCTTGGTGTGCTTCCCTTGTTCTTGACATCTGGTGTCCACTGTCCTAGTTGTTTGGCCAATACCTGACATGCTACTTTGGCAAGGTATACTGTAAATTCCTGGTTTTCGTAAACCAAGCCTATATTTCACATTTACCGGTAGTTTTCTTATTTTGGTAGGTGGGTAGAATACACAATTGATGTTGTTCGTCTTGAGAATCCTACTGATCTGAACAGAAGTAGATCCCATATAGGACGAATAAGTCACAGTCTTTGCTTCATCTTGCTCTTCACTGAATCGCGTGTCAGAGCGGCTGGTTGAAAGACCCTATTGAACCCTCTGATTCCATATTTTGACATCATTCAAGGGATCCTGACCAATGTGGGCAGCAATATGTGGCACAACGATAAACCACAGCCTTGATAGGTCACGACGATGGCTCTGTCGATTTCCAAAACGTTTCTCCTTCTCACATGAAGTACAACTCGATCGTCTTACAAACAAACAACATAAAAGTAATTTCTGAATGTTACGACATGGCATACTATAAAGAGATCAGAAGTGATGGGCTTTGGTCGTGTGCGGTATTTGGTTCATGAATGCCACAGAACAGTGGCTGGTTGGCATGACACTGACAGTTCACAGAACAGCACTGAGACCACACTGACGTGTCAGATTCACATGGAACCGGACATGATATCATGTCCACCAGTGCAGCATCCACAAAGGATTACACAGTTTTATTTACATTTGCGTAAGTGCAATGCAAATCATAGTATTAACTGTGAAATATGATGTGCCATCCTTAAGAGGAGAGAGAGAGACGATTCAGCTAGTATATATGAAAGTAATATGTGTAATTAGTTATAAAGCTCAGAAGGTTTCTGTAACAGATTTTCACTGAATTTTTGATGTCAATGGTTTTTATGTATCTACAACAGAGATTGAAAAACTCATTGATAAACGTCGATTGAGCTATCTGCTTATTTAATTATTCTTAATCAACCAGTGAGGAGTAGTTTAATCAGAAATTTAATTAAAATCAGCTAATTAATAATTCAGAAAAGATACACTATCAGCATGTCACTATGGATTGACAAACGTGCACATGCTCTAAATGCAACATTAGGATTATATGTTTTGTATGTGTAACAGTCAATTTTAATTAACTGTTTAGAATTGTACGTAGTTTCACCCATAGTTTAAATCTCGTTTCAGATAAATGTGTTAAGATTGGAGTAGTGAAAACAGCAGTTCATTTCCTTAAGACACATGTGCTATATGTGTGTGTAGAATAAGTATTTGCGGGCACAGTGAGAAAAGGTTGAAAACTAATTACTGAAAATGAAATATGTAATTATTTAATTTATACTTGTGAGCAAACTACTTAACATGTCACTATGTTTAATATGTCCTTTCGATGAGGTTGGCAGCGCTTGTAATGGCACGTCTAGTTTTAAGATTGGTATTCTCCATAAAAAGGTACAGATATGACTGATAGTTTCTCTGGCGCGTTAAGTGACATGGATTCTTGAAATAAGAAGCGGTGGCCATCTTTCCCTTTCACGGTTAGCTGGACGCAGCTGCACGGACAGCTGTGGTCTAACCGCACTGTTTAAAGAATTTAGGAATTTTTGGGGACGACGGTTGCACACTTAGAAATACCTCGCGCCCAGTGGTTCAGCGCGGGCTCTGGTTATTTTAGTAACGGCCAGTTTAAATCTACCTAGTAATTTCTACAATTTTGATAACCTGTGCTTAGTAAAGATGTGAGAGCAGTAAGTATTAAAACAAAAGGCAAAGTGTCACTCTGTGGGGAATGTAGCAGTCAGCAGTTGGTATAGCAACAAAAGAGTTGCTGGCTTCCTGAGACTTACCACTTCACGTGACATCATTCCTGCCTGTCTTCTCATTTAGATGATCTCTTGGATCACTTCCTCTCCTCTGATCATGGTAATCTTGATGGCCCTTCCTGTGGTTCATATATTGATGACATCCACCTCGTCACCTTCGATATGACGGGTTACAAAATTGATTTTGGTGATAATTGTTTCTCTCCTGGGTTTGCTCACTTGTCTGACTGTTTTCCTTTGTTCTAGTTGTTCCAGCACTTCAGTTAATGTATCTCTGTCCCTAATAATGTGCTCAGATAGACTGTCCTGCATACTTAAACTCAATCGTCTCTTTATTGCAGATATCACTATGTCGTCATTTAATGGTTGTTGTAAGGTTTCATTCAGATGTCATAAAAGCTCAGCAAATTCTCCCAAGGTACACTTTCTAGTATTAAGCGATTTGCGATGTAGTAAGTCTTCAATTGGTGCACATTGTATTCCTTCAGAAATTCCCCTTCGAATTGACTGTAATTACTAAGTACATTTCTCTTCTTAACTCACCAGGTGTGAGCTTTTTTTTCATTCAGTCTATTGGAAATTGTATTTTGTCTGCTTCTTTAAAGTGTGCTGGGAACATTCCTTTTAATCACTTTGTAAATATCATTGTGTGCAATTCCTCTTTTGATTTTACTTCTGTTCTGTATTAGCCTGAGTCTACCGGTTACCAGAGTTCACTATTCTAACAACACTATCTTCCATTAAGGTTGAATTACTAATTTTCCTATCAATGTCTTCAGTTTTATTATCAAGTTGTTGTATTTCTTCTTGCAAATTATCAATCTCTTGCTTCATCACTAATCATCCTAATGCATGAGTACTACCGTTTCTTTTCTGAAATCCACAGCTAGTTCAGTTTGTTTAGTGCCCAGTTCTTTAATAGCTATCTTGCATTCATGTTCTATCTTGTCACAATTTTAATCTGTTGATCGTGATGTGTCAACTGCTTGAATTTTTTCTTGAAGGGCAGCTTCTGCATCCTTAATATTCTCTCAGCTTTTCCTGAAGTACCAACTCTAATTCTATTCATATCACGACGCAGTTGGGCCAGACTCTACTGCAATGTGGCATCTCTTACTTCAAGGATTCTCTTCATTCTTTCTTGACGTTCCTGCAGCTCTTTCTTCAACATTTCTTTAGTTGCTTGAGGTAATTTCTCTATGTGCCCCTTATTTACTTGTGATACCTTCTCTATGTTTTCTTTTGATATCATCTCTGTGCTCTCTTTGGTTCTACATTTCCTTTGGATACATGGACGATTAACTTCTTCACTTTTCACTGAACTGTACCACATCTATATTATTGTATCTGGCTTACATCTCACTGTCTTCTTTGCTGTCTTAATATAACCAGGTGAATGGACCAAAGGGTGGGCAACTGATAGTCCTGAATCAGCTCTTTCTTCCAGCATTTCCTCCATTTTTCCAGATATAACAACCTCAGTCTCTTGCTTTTATTCAGGAGATATTCTGGTTATTTCAAATGTGTTGACAAAAACCTCTTGATAACCCAAACAACTCTTCCTAATGAACAACTGATTAAGCCCTCACTGTTCTACCTCAGTTAATCCAAACTAACAGAATAGCTCGCACCACTGAATACAGTAATCCTTACAAGCCTATCAAAATTAGATGCTGAAATAAACATTCACAGATATACATCATATAAATAAATAACCAGACAGACCTGTAATTCCAAATAAACAATGTATTTGAATCGTTGCTACGTACTGTCGGCACTACGTAGCTGTGTAAACATGCTTCTATAAGCATACTGTACTTCAGAGGAAATTATGAGAAAAATCGAAAACGTCATTCATATTCCCTGTGTTAATGCCTTGTTAATGCCTTATCCATGTCACAATGTTTTTATATTTGATGGTTGGCAAACAACTGTGTGTTTTGGCTGGCCACACTGTGATGCAGTGCCTGCTCGCAGTTCCAATCTCACTTGCTTGGTGCACGGGAGATATTGTAGTTTAGTGAGTTGCCACACAGTGGCGACCGTGTCTCTGTAGGTGCTTGTAGTTCGCTGGTCAGCCACTTGGCGAAGCTGTCGTAGCATGGGGTTACCTGTTTGGCTGTTAGATGGCGTTACTGGTATGTAGTTTTAAGTTCCGCCCCTATATGGATTTGTCAGCACTTTGTGTTGTGAGAGTATATCCCTATAAGAATGACAGCTCACTGTAAAAAGCAATCACAGCTATAAGAGAACATCTTCTTGTAATGGAGAAATCGGCACAAGTGGGCTGGTGTGCATGTTTTGACAGCTAAAGCAGGTATGAAGGCTAGAACGGCGGTGAGTTCGAAGAGCTGCATGAGTGTTGTGGCGAATCAATAGACGACAGAACCTATGGTCCTCAGTGATTGGTGGACACCATGAGTATGAGAACTACCATATTTGGAGAGAAGAGAGGTCAGGTAAATTCATGCTCTAGTGTGTTGGCAAGAAACGTGGAGAAGGCAACCGCCATGAGTGAATTGAGCAACCAGCATAAATACTGATTAGGACTTCATTTAATATAAATTGAACGTGTCGAGTTATTGAGAAGCCCTTAACATAGTTACAAAGATAAAAATGAGTGTGTGGGTAAAAACGCACCCTCGATCGGAAAAGTACTTGTTAATTTATTTAATGTCAAAAGTTTTGTGCCTAAAATAAACTCTGAAAGTTAATATCTTGGCAATGCCTTGGGTGATTTTCACAGACTTAGTGCCTGCAGGTAGGTGTCATTGAGTGCTATCAAAATATCATAAAAGATTTCTTATAAATGTCACAGATTTTAAATTACATTTGGGAATGTGCATTCCTTGCCTAAATAATGTATAAAACATTTGAGAACTACTGACAAAATCTGGTGGTTGTACACCTGAAACTGATCTGAAGGATCTCTAAATTCATCTAAGAATGAACCATTAATTATTCAATAGCTGAGAATCTAAATTTAAACACAAAAGATTAGGCACAAACGTCTCTGAACTTGTTGTATTTGCTTTTAACAATGTTTGGGCACAACAGAAAATTGAAATTAGGCTTCTGGAAATAACTGCTTTGGCGCAATCTGTGAATGCAAAAACGTCTGCCACCCCACATGATTTTTGTTGTTACTGGCTCGCGACCCACTTCCTCACTACGAAAAACTACGGTTAGCTCCACCTGCCACTGTTTCTCACCACACTCGACAGGATATTGAGATAATACTCTGCATTTCAGAAACCTAATATTACTTGCTCAATAAATATCTTTTAAACAACTTTTGAATTAAATTTTTGACCTATGTATTCTAGCGGAATTTATATTTAAGACAAAATTAAACAAACTTCTGTCCAAAGGGCAATCATGATAGGAGGGTTCAATTTCTAATAGCTGTAGACATATAAATACACTTCACTTGTACGATGCACTACCTACCTTAGCTGTGGTCTTTGCACCTGGTACTGTCATTACTGTAGCAGTACATAGAGTCAAGGGGAATTGGTTTTAAACTCACCTTTTGGCAATCCGTCTGTAATAAAACTTTAAATTTGGAGATTTGGTCGCCAGATCTGAAGGAGAAAATGAATTTAATATTTCGCAAACGAATCTCAGTTTACTTTGAACTGAATAACAACTGCATTCAGTCTGAAGGACTTCCACTTACACGAAAGATGGATCAATGCTTCTAAATTGCTATGTAGCACATTGGTTCCTATCTCATTGTCGAAATTATGCAACAAGTAAAATCCTTAGTGAAAATTACTAATTCTAATTCTCAAATGAAATTTCGCAGTAGCAAAACTGTAAAACAGCAATTCGACCATCATATGCAAGTAAATCAAATTACCCCTGAAGGAGGAATTACTTTATGACTGAGTATTGAGCTTGCAACAAACGAGCATTGGTCGTAACAATTTTCACATATATGAAGTTCGGAAAGTCTTTCATCCCGCGACTTTTCCGTTCAAATGATGTATCACAACAAACGTTAGCATCGAAGAAACAAAATTTTACCTCAGCGTTTACTGACAGACAGGCCTTTGCAAGCCTGCCTGTAAGTACTTTGTTTTGGCTTGTCACCATGTGGTGCTGCGAGGTCATTCAGATAATGAGGACCTAATATATACATCATCTCCACAATGTCTGCATGACCTTGCAGCATTGCGTGGTGAGAAAGCCAAAACAAAGGACTCGCAGGCAGGCTTGCAATGGATGCATACAATGTACATTTATTAAATCTACACCGACTGTAACTACACACACCAAAAAAAGTTTTCCATCATCTTTGTTCCAAGAGTTCCGGGACCTGTACATAAAAGAGATCAACATGAACATCATTTCCGCCCTTTTTATTGCTCATGAAAACTACACACTGCATGTTGTACCCTCATACAGTGAGACCTTCAGAGGTGGTGGTCCAGACTGCTGTACACACCGGTACCACTAATACACAGTAGCACGTGCTCCTGCACTGATGCATGCCTATATTCGTCGTGGCATACTATCCACAAGTTCATCAAGCCACTGTTGGTCTGGATTGTCCCACTCCTCAACGGCGATTTGGCGTAGATCCCTCAGTATGGTTGGTTGGTGGCGTAGATCCCTCAGTATGGTTGGTGGGTCACGTCGTCCATAAACTGCTCTTTTGAATCTATACCAGGCATGTTCGATAGGGTTAATGTCTGGAGGACATGCTGGCCACTCAAGTCGAGCGATGTCGTTATCCTGAAGGAAGTCATTCATAAGATGTGCACGATGGGGGCGCGAATTGTCATCCATGAAGACGAATGCCTCGCCAATATGCTGCCGATATGGTTGCACTATCGGTCGGGGGATACAATTCACGTACAGTACAGCCGTTATGGTGCCTTCCATGACCACCAGCAACGTACGTCGGCCCCACGTAATGCCAGCCCAAAACAGCAGGGAATCTCCACCTTGCTGCGCTCGCTGGACTGTGTGTCTAAGGCTTTCAGCCTGACCAGGTTGCTTCCAAACACGTCGCCGACGATTGTCTGGTTGAAGGCATATGCGGCACTCATCGGTGAAAAGAACGTGATGCCAATCCTGAGCGGTCCATTCGGCATGTTGTTGGGCCCATCTGTACCGTGCTGTATGGTGTCGTGGTTGCAAAGATGGATCTCGACATGGACGTCGGGAGTGAAGTTGCGCACCATGCAGCCTACAGCGCAAAGTTTGAGTCGTAACACAACGTCCTGTGGCTGCCGAAAAGCGTTATTCAACGTGGTGGCGTTGCTGTAAGGATTCCTCCGAGCCATAATCGATCGTCATGCAGTAGTAGCCCTTGGGTGGCCTGAGCGAGGCATGTCATCGGCAGTTTCTGTCTCTCTGTATCTCCTCCATGCCCGAAGAATATCGCTTTGGTTCACTCCGAGACGCCTGGACATATCCCTTGTTGAGAGCCCTTCCTGGCACAAAGTAACAGTGCGGACGCGATCGAACAGCGGTATTGACAGGCTAGGAATGGTTAAACTACAGACAACACGAGCTGTGTACCTCCTTCCTGGTGAAATGACTAGAATTGATCGGCTGTCGGACCCCTTCCGTCTAATAGGTACTGCTCATGTATGGTTGTTTACAACTTCGGGCGGGTTTAGTGGCATATCTGAACAGTCAAAGCGACTGTGTCTGTGATACAATATCCACAGTTAACGCATATCTTCAGGAATTCTGGGAACCGGGGTGATGCAAAACCTTTTTGATGTGATCTCCCTAACATCGTGTAGGACTCCTGCGGGTACGCAGGAGTGCCACAACACGACGTGGCATAGACTCGACTAATGTATGAAGTAGTGCTGGAGGGAATTGACACCATGAATCCTGCAGGGCTGTCCAAAATCCGTAAGAACACGGCGGGGTGGAGATCTCTTCTGAATAGCAAGTTGCAAGGCATCCCAAATGTGCCCAATAATGTTCGTGTCTGGAGAGTTTGGTGGCCAGAGGAACTGTTTAAACTCAGAAGAGTGTTCTTGGAGCCACTCTGTAGCAATTCTGGTCGTGTGGGGTGTGGCGCAGTCCTGCTGGAATCGCCCAAGTACGACGGAATACACAATAATGATGAATGGATGCAGGTGGTCAGACAGGATGCTTACGTGTCACCTGTTAGAGTCGTATCTAGACGTATCAGGGGTCCCATATATCTCCAACTACACACGTCCGACACCATTACAGAGCTTCCACCAGTTTGAACTGTCCCCTGCTGAAATGCGGAAACCATGGATTCATTTTGTTGTCTCCATACCCGTACACGTCCATCCGCTGGATACAATTTGAAATGAGGCTCGTGCGACCAGGTAACATGGTTCAACAGTCCAACGTCGGTGTTGACGGGCTCGGGTGAGGCATAAACCTTTGTGTCGAGCAATCATCAAGAGTATGCGAGTGGGCGTTCGGCTCCGAAAGCCCTTATCGATGATATTTCGTCGAAGGGTTCCCAGGCTGACACATGTTGGAATCTGCAGCAGTTTGCGGAAGGGTTGCGCTTCTGTCACGTTGAACGAGTCTCCTCAAGCGTCGTCGGTCCAGTTCTTGCAGGATCTTTTTCCGGCCACTGTGATGTCAGAGATCTGATATTTTACCGTATTCCTGATGTTCACGGTAATCTCGTGAGATGGTCGTACGTTAAATTCCCACTTCATCGCTAACTCGGAGATTCTGTGTCCCATCGCGCCGACTATAATACCACGTTCAGACTCACTTAAATCTTGATAATCTGCCACTGTAGTAGCAGTAACCGATCTAACAACTGCGCCAGACACTTGTCTTATATAGGCGTTACACACCGCAGCGGCATATTCTGCCTGTTTACGTATGTCTGTATTTGAACACGTATGCCTATACCAGTTTCTTTGGCGCTTCCTTCTATGCACTAGCCTGAGATAGTTACAGTCAGTTTGTATTTAATAAATGTACGTTGTAATAACCGCAAAACTAATATCAAATGATTTATTCTTCCCTCTTCGTTTAGATGATATCATAGGGTGTTGAGTTGCTGACCAGTTGCCACATACGTTAAAACATGTAATATAAAAAGTATGCGAAATGGACATTCATTTATTTTCCGGAATTATTCCAGAGGTTTATACGTTGCTCCACATAAGATTTGGTTTGGCCACTCCAGCCATCATATTTTTACTCAGCAATAAACAATACTCTTCTAGAGGATTGATGTGCGATATGGGATCCGTACCAGATGTGGTTGATGGTGGATATCAAAGAAGTAGGAAGATGGGCAGCTCGTTTTGTACTATCACTATCACTATCACGAAATAGGATATGATACGCGATTTGGTATGGCAGTAATCAAAAACAAAGGCGTTGCGGCAATAACGTTTCAAGAGATTTCAATCACAAAATTTCTTCTTTGTGAGTGAAAATTTTCTGTTGGCGCCCACTTAAATCGGGAGAAATTATCATCGTAATGAAATAAGCGAAATCAGAGCTCAAGCGAAAGATTTCCGAGCAAGTATTCAGTTTACGCATGCATTGTTCAGGAGCGGAATGTTAGAGAAATGCAGCACGGTAAGAAAAATTACGTGATTCACTATAAAAAAAGTTAAAGCAGCGTCTGCAGAATATCTTATTCTATGCAAAATCACCAGATATCACCCTTCCATCACCACGCTCACAGGACAAAACCGTTTATCGATATTAATGCTGAGAAGTGCATGGCTGCAAAGTACGATTAAAAAAAAATCTTCAAATTCATGAGTAATATTGTTTGTGGCATAACCGAGCGAAATGTGCGAAAAATGGATTTTGTAGAGCTAGTAATACTTTGGGACGGTAGATATGAAGTTGCTGCTCTGATTGCAAGACCTCATTTCAAGCGAACTGTTGTATTTAATGCAAATTTGGTTCAAGCCGAACTAAGTAAACGTAACAATGAATTTGATAAACCTATAGTTTTAGGAATGACTTCTTTAGATATTTCCAACAGGCTCCTTCTAGATTTTCGTTATTACTTCGCGCTGAAGAAATGTGATCCAGAAATTGTTAAAAGGTGGTACACAGACACGGACAACAACCACAAATATGCGTCACGATGTTACTAAAAGCCAAGTGCATAAGTAGTTTGACACTTCGGCTTACTCCGATAATAGCCTTTTTAAAATTTCATATTTCAACAAAAAACCTAATAATAGCATTTTTAAAATACTACATTTCATTAAAAAAGTTTCTTTAATGAAAGACGACGTGCCAGGAGAGATAATCCTAGAAACCATCGGAGTGAGAGGAAAACGCACGCTCTCGAAACTGAGGCACACTGTGTAATGCATGGAGCAAAATATGTGAGACACTCATGAGCAAAAGCACTTAGCATTGATGATTACCGGGACTGAGTGTTAAATGATAGTGAAAAATCGAATAGTCATTACGTAATTCAGTCTAAGCCGCTCACAGTTTCCGCCATAAGACAATACAAATTTAAACTTTTGGCTGAAAATGATAGGCTTTTTATACTAAACGATAAACTGGGGTCATTGCTGTATGTAAAACAGCTGATTTACCTTGCTGAGTGCAAACCCTATTTTAGCCCTCCCTTTATCAGAAAAACGTGAGGTGACGATGGGAATCGGACCCAGGTCCTTCTGCACTAAAGGCAGTGACGCAAAACATTCAGTCGATTTTACTGCATATGTGTGAAAACGTAATGTTAACTATGATTTGGGCGTGTGTGTGAAAATTTAAAAACATTGTCAAACTTATTCTCTGAATATCACTCGTTCTGGCTAGAGTGTATGTAGAAAGACTCCACTGAAATGTAAATAAATAAATAAATGTGAGAAATATACAAAACATTGAATGTAAATACATTGTACAACTAAACTCTTGTGATTTATTATAAGAAAATCTAAAAAAATAATAACATTTATATCTACAATTTGTTTGTTTGGGTTTTACCCCCATTCCTTCTGTAATACCTGTACGCAAGTATGTTTGTGCTTCACACAAGTAAGCACTACAGAAATATAGAAAGAGATGGCACTTAGCATCAGATCAAGCAAAGCTGACATGGGTTACATCTCAGCAGCGAGCTAGGTGTATTAATCATACACTGTCACTGAATATATGAGGAGCCATCTCTCTTGCACCAGCTCAATGTTTCTCCCCCCACCTCTCTCGTTTCTCGGTCTCTGGCTCTCTCTCTCTGTCTCTCTCTCTCTCTCTCTCTCTGTCACTCATCCAGGCAATTCTTGCACTGAAGTCCACAACGCATTACCCTGATTTATAGTTACGACAAAGATTATGTTCTTATCCTATTTTGAAACTGGTTCAAAAAATTCATATAAATACGTTTTCAAACATAACAAAAAATTCTGTTGTGTGTGTGTGTGTGTGTGTGTGTGTGTGTGTGTGTGTGTGTGCTGGCGCCAATATACCTAATTCAGAGCCAACTATCTTTGAACATGGCGGCATTTTTCCACAATTCAAGTGAAGTTTACGTAGTCTTGCAACTACAGTTTAATTGGCTGCCTTATTTTGGTGCCCTCTAAAATACTAGGCTGGATGGAGAGGCAGGAAGGAAGGAGGATGTGGCTTTTCACATGACAGATAAGGGTGTGGAGGGGGGGGGGGGAGTATCTTGTGACCAAGTTTAGTGTATCTATGCGGCTTATAGCCCCCACCTGACAGGTTCCGAGCAATAGCCAGTGTGTATATTTGTTCTAGAGTCGCCACTGTTTTCCTATTTTTATCGTGTCTCTCTGGATATTGCATAAATAAATTGCAGACTGGACAGGGCTACAATTGAAGGGTTTGGTGCAGGAGGGGGGTAACTCCAAAATTCACGAAAAACTGTTCATCGCACCTATGTGTGCAGTAAAATTAGTTGCATCTTTGATGCAAGATTGAGGGGATCCACTGGTAACTGATGGTAATACAGGTGATTGAAACTTTGCCCTTTTGCATTACGGGCAGGAGAGCAGCACCTCCAGGATGTACCTCTCTCTTTCCCTGAGCGGTTGAGCTGTCGCTCGGTAGGGAGAAGCACATGCCAGCTCTTGTGCATGTGGCTTTGGTTTCTCCAGTTGTTAGCTGGAGAAATGGCAGACGATAGTGATGTGAGTGAATCTTGTGAAGATTCAGTCAGTGCATTTAACCCCAGTAATAATACAGGAAGTGAATCTTCAAGTACAAATATAAATGTGAATCGTAAAAGCGGTCGAAAGCGATATAGAAATCCAATGAGCTCGAAAAGGAATCTGGGGAAGTTGAAATGCGCTAGGGGTAAAGAATATACAGGTGTTGCTGGAAAAATTGTAACAAGCAGGAAGCCTGATAAAGACTGAAAATGCTAGGGAAACTGCTAGTCGATACTTACACATCACGAGAAAATAATATCTTGACACATTTCTGTGGAACGGAAAATCAAGAACAATGAGAGTCATACTTAAGTTACTTAATAACGTAATCCAGCGTCGTGAAACGCAGACCAACAACACGGACAAGGACTTGTCGAACTAGCGGTTTCGATTTTGAGGCACATGCAACACTTTCAGAAATGTATGTCTGTTTATATGTTGCTATGTGGGCTAGTGGAGTTTCATACTATAGTGCTTCTTTTTAGGTTAGTTTGGGACGAAAGGAATTTAAGCTATGCAAGATAGATTCAGTCTAGTATATGGAATCAGCAAAAGGCGTGTAGAGCGCATTGTAAGTTACGTAGCAGCAAACATTACACGTCCACAGGACAAGGGAGGAAAACATTAAACAAGGCCCAATGTCATTCCAGAAATGATTAACATTAAAAGTTTTTCCGAAATGTTCATCCCACTACTGCAGGAAGCAGAGTAATAAATGAAGGGCTTATTTCAATAGTGGTACAAGTCCATTTTTGTCCATTTTGAGATACAGAGTCCTAAAGTTAAATGAGCGCTGAAAAGTCTCCAGTTGAGATACCAGAAATATTCAAGCATATGGCTTCTTGCTAGAGATGAACCTTAATTTCTGTTTGTTTGGATCATCAATTTCAGAAGCATTATAGGCAGAGAAGTGGAGGTAACGGACTTGTACCACTATTGAAATAAGCCCTTCAAATGTTGTTTGTCTCCTGAGTTAAATTTGAGCAAGATGTACGACATGTATTTGGAGAAATGTGAGCGAGACCAGCATATTTTGAACGTAGAGGGTACGAGCTATGAACCTATTGTCTAGGATGATTTCTACTGCAGATACTTTCAACAGAGCTTTAATTATGGGTTTGGGAGCCGTCAAACGCACACCTGTAGAACCTGTGACACAATAGCAAATCAAGTGAGAAGTACTGCATCTGAAGAAGATAAGAAGCAACTTATAACTGCGGAAGAGTTGCGTCTTAGAAAAAGCTCATTTTTTTCTACAGCAACTGAGAGATAAATCTGCAGAGGCACGGGAGGAGCTTACTGTCGAAGCTCTGTGCATTGACAAACTGCAGAACATGTCACTGCCAAAGGTATCATCTGCTGATGCCCTTTACAGTCGGCAACTTCGAGTGTATATCTTCTGTTTTCATGAACCCAAGAATAAGACAATGCACTTTTGTATGTATGACGAATCCACTGGAAAGAAGAGGGCAAATGAGGTAGTCACCTTTCTGAATCTTTACTTTGAGAATAAACTAATGGGGATATTAGACATCTATTCATATCCTCAGACAATTGTTGCGCCCAAAATAAGAATACGGCATTAGTTCAGTTCCTATTTACTTGTGTTAATGTTGGCATATTGGAAACCATTACCCACTGGTTTGCAATCTTTTTCTGCATTAAAAGTAGAAAGTTTACAACGAAAGATATAAACATAACAAATACAGCATTTCCCGTTTCCTAAAGGATGGTTTACGCACAGTAAAATATCTTCTGTCAGACTGAGACGTAGTACCTTAGAATTTGACTTACACGGGGTATGAAAGAAGGAAATGTTATTTCGAAGCAAAAATGTTCTATTACGAAAGATTTCCGAGACAGAATGCATTTCATGCACACTGATGCTTGTCGTTAATACATGAAATGCATTCGGAATTGCGAATATGGACAACCGTCAGCTGTGTAATGGAATGACGACAGTGAAAGGTTGTACCGGGCCGGGACTCGAACCTGCATTTTCCCACTTATTGCGAGCAGTCGCCTTACCGTTTGGCACCGAGCGAGGTGGCGCAGTGGGTAGCATACTGGACTCGCATTCGGGAGGGCGACGGTTCAAATCCGCGTCCGGCCATCCTGATCTAGGTCTACCGTGATTTCCCCACATTGCTTCAGGCAAATGCCGGGATGGTTTCATCGACAGGGCACGGCAAACTTCCTTCTCCATACTTTCTTAATCCGATGGCACCGGTGACCTCACTGTTTGGTCCCCTCATGCAGATCAAGAAACCTTACCATTCGGCTATCCAAGCATGACTCACGGTCACATCAAAACTTCCAATGCCGCCAACCATGTGTCTACAACCTGCACACGTAATCCGTTATGTATATTCCCGTGCGGGGTGACATTCAAGTAAAATGTGTTCCCTGTATGGGAATATACATAGTGGATGTAGGAGTACAGGTTGTAGACACGTGGTTGACGGTATATAGAAGTTTTGATGTCACCGTGAGTCATGCTTAGATAGCCGAATGGTAAGGCGACTGCTAGTGGTAAGCGGAAAATGAGGGTTCGAGTCTCGGTCCGGCACAAATTTTCCTTGTCGTCATTCCTTTACACAGCTGTTGGTTATCCGTATTCGAATTTTTTCATGTATTTCATGATAGCTGTAGTCGCCGCAGCGCCTGTTCTTTTGGATATGCATGCATTTCCAAAGGAACCTTGCATCATAATTCAGAATAACACAGGCACTGCAATACCGTATTTTTCGTTAATGGTCATGTTATTTTCGAGGGAGGAATGACACTTCATAATTTATTACAATTATAGGAAAATACGCTTCATTAGTCATAATAAATGAAACGCACTTACAGATAATTCACAGTCTACCAGATGTATGAGGTAGCATCCAACCAACCCATTTTCTGTTTTGTTACTGTGCTTTGATGAAGTCAGAAAATTATAGAAAAAAGAGAACTTCTAGATCGAATCTTGAACGCTGCTACCTCCCCTACGCCTGCCCCATAAAGGTATCTAAGGACACTCTAAGAACAGGTAGGCAACATGTTATCCTGAGAGTAGAAAAGTGCATTTAGTTTAGTGGTGGTCTTTTGGAAAATCTATCACGCGCTGTATAAAATTGATTGTCAAATGCTGTATTTTAATTGTGACTATATAAGCTACCGAAAATCATATTTAAAAAAAAATACAACTGTCACTAAGACTTAGTTAAGTAAGTTTAGACGTGGTATCCTTTTTTGCTCCAGAAGTAGTTACAAATTCAGTGACAGTACTCTATTGGAGATAAAAAATTACGGAGTAACATCTGGCCGGTTCGCAATTCTAACCGCCGTAAAAGCACAGAAATCACCCTATCCAATGTCAGATTTAAAGAAAAATTACATTACCGAGTTTGCCGCGTATGATCTGCTCTTATGATGAAAAAATACCACAGTTCTATTTGAAAAACAAACTCAATGTCTGTACTTCGGTCATTAATCCTAGGTGTCTACCCCGATGATGTTTATTTCGTGAACACCTAGTCACAAATGGTGCAAGTGAAAAGAGGTTAAACATATTTTTAACTAATCATACGTTGTATGAAGTGAGAAACGTAGGTGCCTCGTCGTGTGTCTGTGTAAAATCTATGCTCCAAGTGGCCATTATCAACACTGTTCACGCTATACACACTTTCCTCCCGTCTAAACGTGTCACGAGGAGGTTACTGAGATCACAATCGTTTATATTGTAGTCTTCTACAGAGAATGGGGCGTTGGTCACGGACGAAATAAGAGAAAAAAGTGGCAAGAGATGGAGGAAAGGGAAGAGTATTTTCCTCAGTAATTTCAGTGCATTTCGCTATGGTTCTCCGAGCTTTTCGCTTGCGGCGATACGGTCATTCTCCACTGGAAAACCAGGAACATAATGATGTCCTTCATGTAATAAGGTAGCTGTGGCAGTATCATGTAAACTACTCTCTCCCACAGGCCAGGAATCCGCCGCACCTGAAACAACGAAAACCAGGCAACAGTTACAGAACATTCTAAACGAGAGCCTTGTAGAGTGGTTATTGAAGCACTTCTCGACGTTTCTAAAGGATTTCAGGTGATCAGGGTCCAGTATAATCTTAAATGCCGGCTACTATATGATAATATACTCAGAACTTCGATCAGTGTTCAGAAATTTATACATTATGAAAATCACTTAGCAAGATAAAGAAGTACCACCAAACTAGTGGATACAGCTTTTTTATCAGTTTGTTCACTACAACGACTGAATAAATGTGACGCAGTATTTTTTAGTGGGTGGTACTCTTTCCTGGCGCACACACGAAGTGATTTCTACATCTGTCGACAACTCTCTATCCAAGGTAACAACATATTGCGTCCTCTCTACCAACAAATTGCCCATCCAGTCGCCAATTTCGTTTGATATTCAGTACGATCGTACAATTGATAATAATTGTAGGTGTGGTACTCAGTGAAATTTTGGATCTACCTCACTGCGTTAATCCATTTCTTCCGGCTGTTACGCGATAAAAGTGCAAGTTCGATATTTTCGGAACCGCTGATATGGAAGGGTCACTCTGTTCGAGCTCAGAATACGTTTTAATATTCTACAACAAAGAGATGTCAAAGATGTTGGACGGTAGTTCTTTGGATCACTTCTGGTACGCATCTTGCAAATGGGCGTCACCTGGGTTTTCTTCCAACCACTGGGCATTGGTTTTTGTTCGAGGGATCTGCTGTAGATTACGTTTAAAAGAAGGGCTAACGCAGCCGTAAAATCGGTATTGAATCTGATGGGGACTCCATCGGTTTCTGGAGCTATCTTTAGTTTTAGCGGATTCAGCTGTTTTTCAACACCACAGACACTTTTTCAATACCACAGACACTAATATCTGTATCACTCATCTTTGCAGTGGTGAGAGATTTAAATTGATGAAATACTCTTGGATTTTCATTCGTAAATGAACGTTTCACAATGAGGTTCAAAGTTTTTCTTTTGCTCTGCTATCCTCAATTTCAGTCCACATGACCAGAATTTCATTGGATTTATTGTGAGATCATTCGATAACAATGTGCTACGGTAGTCGCCTTCTTGACAGCCAAATATGCTTCGTTTATGATCTCCCTATCTATAGCCTTTTACGTTTTTCATTCCTACATCGCAGCATCACCTGCTTCTGTAGAACTGCACAGTGGTTCAAATGGTCCAAATGGCTCTGAGCACTATGGGACTTAACATCTGAGGTCATTAGTCCCCTAGAACTTAGAACTATTTAAACCTAACTAACTTAAGGACATCACACATCCATGCCCGAGGCAGATTCGAGCCTGCGACCGTAGCAGTCGCGCGGTTCCGGACTGAAGCGCCTAGAACCGCTCGGCCACAACGGCTGGCAACTGTACAGTTGTACCATAGAGGGTACCTCCCATCATGAGCTGTTCTACTACGTACATATCTACCAAGCGCATGGTCAGCTAACATATTAAGCCTCATCCACAGTTCTTTTACATGCTCCTCTCTAGTGCTAAACGTTTCTCGTGCCTTATTGAGAAACGGCACTACTGCCTCTTTATCTAGTTTGTTGAACACATAAATCCTTACGATTTTTTCAGTTGCCTTTTGTACTTTGGTAATCACTGTTACTATCATGCCCCATGGTCACTGATATTAGTTTGTGTATATTCATCCTCAAAGAAGTCATATCTATTTGTTGCTATAAGACCCATTATATTTCCCTCATGAGTAGGATTGCGGACAATCTTTTCTGTGCAGTTCTCATAGAAAGCATTGAGTAATGTTTCGCAAGACGTCTTGTCACGTATACCAATTATTTCTTTCTTTCTTTATTTCTTTCGCTTACGCCATACACCCGCAGCGATCGCAGGGTCGGCGTGGTTACAACGGATTTGGCAAGGTTAGTTTTAAGGGTGGCCGGATGCCCTTTCTGCCGCCACCCTGTACCCCCCAGGGTGGAATCAGTGTACCCCAACTGTCTGCGTCTAGTGTAAATCGTGACATAGTGCGGACGTGTTGCAAATGTCTGCGACGCGTGTAACTGAGGCGGAACGTGGGAACCAGCCTGGTATTCACCTAGCGAGATGTGGAAAACCGCCTAAAAACCACATCCAGGCTGGCAAACACACCGGCCCTCGTCGTTAATCCGCGTCCAGGCGGCAGCGCGTTAGCGCTCTCAGCTGCCCTGGCGGGTTCTCACGTATACCAATTACATAGTTGCAATTTTCTCAATGGATTGTTGGATGATTAAAGTCTCCTCCAATGAGCACAGTATAATTGGAGAACTTACTTACTAGTGAACTAAGTTTGCGGTTACATGTGGAGGTTATTTTGTTGGTCGTTAGAAGGACCCGATAATAAGTTTTACATGATACTGAGTCTTGTCCATACAGTCTCGCATGCAGTTTCAATTTATGTCTTGAGAAATTTGTCTTCCTTATCTACTGAGACAGATACACCACCTCCATTTATCAGTAGCCTATCCTTTCAATATATACTTAAGTTTTCCTCACAAATCTCACTGCTAACAAATTTGGGCTTTAAGCAGCTTTCTGTATCTATTATTACGTGAGCTCCACTGTTTTTAGGAGCGCTTCATACTCTGTCATTTTGTTACGAATGCTTCGGCAGTTAATTCTAGGATTTCAATACTATTGCTTATTCGGGGCAACTCTTTCGATCTTATACTGACTTTCGCGTCCTCTGCAGTTATCGGGATCGGATGGTGATTCGCCTAATAGAAGAAAAAACTACAGTCCATTACCTAACAGCATCACATGTGTAGTGCGCACTTGAACCATTCTGGGAGGGGCCCTACAGTTGTCAACTCTATGGTGCAAGTACATGAAGTCGTAGACTGGGTGGTCACAGAACTTTCCAAGTCTCTGGTTCAATCCTTCGGCTCAACTCAGAACCAGTGATCCATGATGAGCTCTGGTGACAATACTGCAAGTTGTGAGCTTCATTGGAACACCATAAACAAGGCAGGTCTTTCCAACATTCTCAGCCGGTCGGTGGAATGAACCAAGTATGACCACAGCACACACGATTACGGTGAAGTATTGCCTGTGAGAGCATGCGCAATTTTATTTATTTATTTCTTTTTACGACCGTGACGTACCTTGGGATCACACTTGATCTCCAGTTAATATGGGAACACCACACTGACGATACCTGGAAGAAAACTTGTGCCTCCATAAGAGTCGTTTTTTTAACTTTTTATTTATCTATTTTATTTTCTGAGTCACCTGGCTACCAACTGGTTTGATGATGCCCGCCACGAATTCCATCCTGCGTTAAGCTTTTCATTACAGAGGTAACACTTGCAGCTTACTACCACAATTATTTGTTGGACGTATTCCAATCTCTATCTTCCCATACAGTATTTACCCTCTACAGCTCCCTATAGTAACATGGATTTTACTCCCTCATGATTTAACATAAGTCTTAATATCCTTTCTGTTCTTCTTGCCACTGTTTTCCATACGTTCCCTTCTTCACCGATTTTGCGGAGAACCTCATGCCTTACATTATCAGTCTATCTAATTTTCAACATTGTTCTGTAGCAAAACGTTTCAAACGCTTCAGTTCTCGTTTATTCCATTTTCACCCTGTCCGCGATTTACCCATTTCTTGGCGGGAAAGTTCAGTTCAAAAACACAATAATTTAACGATATTACACACTGCAGGATTCAAAATCATGAGCTTCAGGGCCTGAAGAGAGAAGTGAGGACATTTGATCTCTACCTGGCATCTTGAAGTAATTCAGAAGTGAAGCCGTAGAGAGGTGTGTAGGAGGTATGGAAGGGGTGAGGGGGGGGAGGTAGTGGGAATGGCAGTGGGTGGCAGAGGACGGAAGTGGGATCACCGCATCAAGGTCAGGACTCCTGTTCTTCCAGAAATCGTGTTTCCCTCGTACTGTTTTGTGTTCCTATGCGACTGTAGATGCTTTGAAACTCCAGTACTTTCGACAGTAATTAGCACTCGAACCATATTCCAATATATCAATCCGAGAATAGTTAATTTTTAATTACATCACATGAAAACTTTTTTTGTCATTTTCTGTTGGTCTTGTCTATCCGTCCGTCTCTTAAGTCCACATGTTCTCAGCAACATAAAGGGCTGTCAAGTTGAAATTTGTTAAATGTTGAGGTCTACGCCTCCTTGGGGGCGTAACAAGTGCAAGCTTCTATGAGGGTTTCCCAGAGAGTAATGCAGCGCATTTTTTTCTCAGCCGAAAACAGTAATACGAATGTAAAACGTTACGTACATATTATTTGAAGTCTCCTGAGGGGGCGCGCCAAGTTTCTGTCACTTCCGACCGATAGTGTAGCTGCAGGACAGTTTCAAAATGGCGTCTGTAGGTGATGTGCGTTACAAGCAAAATACCGTCATTGTATTTCTCGCTGCAGAGAAAGAAAACTGTGTAGCATATTCACAAACGCTTGTGCAGAGTCTATGAAGCATCTGCTGTCGACAGAAGTTCAGTTAGTCGCTGGGCACGGAGGGTGAGGTCATCAGAACGCGGTTCGGCGGAGCTGCACGATTTGCAGCGGTCGGCTGTCACACCTGACAGCCCTGATCTAGCCCCCTCGGACTTCCTCTTGTTTGGTTCAAATGGTTCAAGTGGCTCTGAGCACTATGGGACCTAACATCTGTGGTCATCAGTCCCCTATAACTTAGAACTACTTAAACCTAACTAACCTAAGGACTTCACACACATCCATGCCCGAGGCAGGATTCGAACCTGCGACCGCAGCGGTCACTCGGTTCCAGACTGAAGCGCCTAGAACAGCACGGCCACACCGGCCGGCTCTTGTTTGGACCATTAAAGGCTGCCATTAGTGGAAGAGGACGATGAGGAGGTGATTCACACAGTGAAAGTGACTCCGCCACCAGGACAAGGATTGGTTCCGACAGGGCATAAACGCCCTTGTTTCGCCCTGGAGGAAGGCCTTAGAAGGGGATGGAGATTACGTGGAAAAGTAGGGTGTATAGATAAACTCTATTATTTCGTGTGTGTAAATCAAATGTTCAAATATACGTGAATTCCTAAGGGACAAAACTGCTAAGGTCATCGGTCCTAGACTTACTCAACTTAAACTAACTTACACCAAGAACAACACGCACAGCCATGCCCGAGGGACGACTCGAACCTCCGGCGGGAGGGGCCGCACAATGAGTGACTTGGCGCCTCAAACCACGCTGCCACTCCACGCGGTGTGTGTGTAATTCTCATTATGTTGAATTGTGAGGGGTCCACTTGTACGTGGGGTCCGTTTTTTTTATATATTTCATAATTAAATGAACTGGTTATCACTTAGAGAAGAGATTAAATCTTTGACACCACTGAACCAAAGATGTTGCCTGAGTGGCAGAATCGATTGTAAGTAGGGGCAAGCGGAGCACAGTAGCAGTTACCGTTGCACTCTGTTAAAGGTTGGGTGTAAGACTTTAAGCTAGTGGGTAGCTGTGTGACTTGAGCTGTTGGCCTATGGGCGCAGCATACTACAGTTTTGTAACGTAATGAAACTTTGTATATTTAGTTTTAAGTATGCAGCAACGCAATGTGGATCTTGCTAAATTTACAGTCCTGACCCTTCAATGTAGGAACCAAGTGTCTGCCATCAGGTTTAATGTATAGGTTGATAAGGTATACCCGATTTGTAATATTTTGTGTGTTTTGTAATCCTGATACAGACAAGTTAAATTTTGGAATCTATTTTGTTAAAAGATGTTAGACTTTTGACATGTAACAGTCCAAATGTGGGTAATTATGTCAGCAAGTGGGAATTGTAGACCAGCTGAAAAGTTCACTGATTTTGAAGTTAATGTAAAATATTTCATATTAGATTTTGTGAAGGAGAAGCTTTACATTGAATACAATATTTGAACTGAAGCATTCGGTCTTAGCATATCCCGCTATCAGTACCTCATCCTCTTCCATGTCGTGTTTGTTTAAATACAAGGAAATTTTTTTAAAGCAAATCGTTTTTCAATCAGGGTCAAAAACATTTAATGTGCCAGAATCAGGAAAGTATTACTGTTTGTAACAGCTTTCATGCTGACAGCATTGAACAGTGTTGAGGCAACATCCAAAATTATCACTGAACGTTTGCAAGTGTATTCATTTATCAACTAATCTACTGACATTATTTGTATGAAGCTGTTTCACGGCCGGCATTGCACTTCGCTGAGCCAAGATTGAATGTTTTGTATGCCTACTGTGGAGATAACAGAATACCAAGATTACATCCGTTGCGACTCAAGAGCTAAGGAAAATGTATTTCATTGTTCATTTGCACAGGGAATTTTATCAGTTTACTGCACAGGGCCATAGAACTCGGTGCTCACGAAACTGAGTAAATTTCATAGGGACTGATTTCTTTATAGGAATTACATACTGGTTTTCCAGATTAATTTAATTTTTCTTTGCATTACAGTGAAACTGATTAAGCATATCATTTGCTCAACAACACATCACACAATAAATTTGCATAACACAAACTTCTATAAATAAAGGAACGTTACACAATAAAGAATTGTTGAAGAAAAAAATGCGGTGCATTACTTTCTGGGCAACCCTTGTAAGTGTAATCAAAGTTATGATCGTTCATATCACGTATTTTGACACTCACAAACTCACTCGTCGAAATGTAAGGCCGGCCGCTGTGGCCGAGAGGTTCTAGGCGCTTCAGTCTGGAACCGCGGGACCACTATGGTCGCAGGTTCGAATACTGCCTCGGGCATGGATGTGTGTGACGTCCTTAGGTTAGTTAGGTTTAAGTAGTTCTAAGTTGTAGGGGACTGATGACCTCAGATGTTAAGTCCCACAGTGATCAGAGCCATTTTTATTACGTAACGCCATGTGTTACACGTTTGGAAAAAAGGCGCCCGCATCTCGTGGTCGTGCGGTAGTGTTCTCGCTTCCCACGCCGGGTACCCGGGTTCGATTCCCGGCGGGGTCAGGTATTTTCTCTGCCTCGTGATGGCTGGGTGTTGTGTGATGTCATTAGGTTAGTTAGGTTTAGGTAGTTCTATGTTCTAGGGCACTGATGACCATAGATGTTAAGTCTCATAGTGCTCAGAGCCATTTGAACCATTTTTTGGAAAAAAGGCCATTTCTAAGTCCCACAGTGTTCAGGGCCATTTTGAAATACTAGATGAACTATCTATACACATATCTGACGTGGTGAACTAGTGGTAAAGCGCGTGCTTGGATACGAAATGGTCGCACGATCGAACCTCGGTTGGAGCACGGGCATTTCCAGTGGGCACTGCTACCTCTCTGGTGCCCACAGTAGAAAGACAAAAGCAAGGCACGACGTCTGTGGTGGGATGCCACCTTGAAGATGGCAGTAATCGCTAGCTACACGTTTACGGCCGGTTTCCGGCTCAGCCCCTCTCTTGACGCACCTGGGAGTATCTTCCGATGCAGGCGTCGACCAGCTCGTGGATCACTTCGTCGATAGAGGAATGCTGTTTTGCGAGGATCGTCAGTAAAGACAGTCTTTTCTGTAAAAAAACAAAAATCGCAAACGAGAATTATAAAAGCGATTCCTTGTTACATACATGTTTAGGCGTAACAAGCGCTGTAACACAGTAAGAAGTACAAGAGCCAGAGAGTGTGCCGGGGATTACTCCAGTCCACTACCACCAGCGCCACATCGTCATAACGCGCCTGCGCTTAGCATACAAAGGATTCTACCATAATCTAAGAGCGAAATTAAAAATTAAAACAATTTTTCCAAACTTTGTCAGTCTATGCTTCAGCATATTAATGCTAACATTATGAAGTTTCTGAATGATCATGTGAATACGTTTCACTAAATATATTACTTTGTTGTTGTTGTGGTCTTCAGTCCGGAGACTGGTTTGATGCAGCTCTCCATGCTACTCTATCCTGTGCAAGCTTCTTCATCTCCCAGAACCCACTGCAACCCACATCCTTCTGAATCTGCTTAGTGTAGTCAGCTCTTGGTCTCCCTCTACGATTTTTACCCTCCACGCTGCCCTCCAATACTAAATTGGTGATACCTTGATGCCTCAGAACATGTCCTACCAACCGATCCCTTCTTCTGGTCAAGTTGTGCCACAAACTTCTCTTCTCCCCAATCCTATTCAATACTTCGCCATTAGTTATGTGATCTACCCGTCTAATCTTCAGCATTCTTCTGTACCACCACATTTCGAAAGCTTCTATTCTCTTCTTGTCCAAACTATTTATCGTCCATGTTTCACTTCCATACATGGCTACACTCCATACAAATACTTTCAGAAACGACTTCCTGACACTTAGATTTATACTCGATGTTAACAAATTTCTCTTCTTCAGAAACGCTTTCCTTGACATTGCCAGGCTACATTTTATATCCTCTCTACTTCGACCATCATCAGTTATTTTTCTCCCCCAAATAGCAAAACTCCTTTACTACTTTAAGTGTCTCATTTCCTAATGTAATTCCCTCAGCATCACCCGACTTAATTAAACTACATTCCATTATCCTCGTTTTGCTTTTGTTGATGTTCATCTTATATCTTCCTTTCAAGACACTATCCATTCCGTTCAACTGCTCTTCCAAGTCCTTTGCTGTCTCTGACAGAATTACAATGTCATCGACGAACCTCAAAGTTTTTATTTCTTCTCCATGGATTTTAATACCTACTCCAAATTTTTCTTTTGTTTCCTTTACTGCTTGCTCAATATACAGATTGAATAACATCGGGGAGAGACTACAACCCAGTCTCACTCCCTTCCCAACCACTGCTTCCCTTTCGTGTCCCTCGACTCTTATAACTGCCATCTGGTTTCTGTACAAATTGTAAATAGCCTTTCGCTCCCTGTATTTCACTCCTGCTACCTTTAGAATTTTAAAGAGAGTATTCCAGTCAACATTGGCAAAAGCTTTATCTAAGTCTACAAATGCTAGAAACGTAGGTTTGCCCTTCCTTAATCTAGCTTCTAAGATAAGTCGTAGGGTCAGTATTGCCTCACGTGTTCCAACATGTCTACGGAATCCAAACTGATCTTCTCCGAGGTCGGCTTCTACTAGTTTTTCCATTCGTCTGTAAAGAATTCGCGTTAGTATTTTGCATTTGTGACTTATTAAACTGATAGTTCGGTAATTTTCACATCTGTCTACACCTGCTTTCTTTGGGATTGGAATTATTATATTCTTCTTGAAGTCTGAGGGTATTTCGCCTGTCTCATACACCTTGCTCATCAGATGGTAGAGTTTGGCAGGACTGGCTCTCCCAAGGCCGTCAGTAGTTCCAATGGAATGTTTTCTGTATATTACTTTAAGACTAAATAATTAAGCTAGAAAGCTAAAAGTTATTCAGAATGTGCAAAAAGTATATCACAGTCAAAAGTTACAAGTCTCAACTTGATCGGAGCCATATTTTGGTCAAAATGGGCGTTTTTACGAAAAATCTAAGGCCATAAATAATGGACTGAGATAGATGAAAATTCATACGTAGCCTCAGTTTCATCTAAAAACCTTTGTCTGTAACACCTATGAGCTACGTCTATTAGTTTTTAAGTTATCCACTAAATACCAAATTTGTGGCGCAAATGTCCTTATTCATAATAGATTAAGTATGATATGTATTTCTTAACAGAAAATTATAATTACAGTACTTTATTACATTCATTAAATAAAACAGCTGTACCAAGTTTCAAGACTTTATTGTAAGTAATCATTACAAGGAATCTTAAGGGCCAGTTCAGAGATCATGTTCTACTGTTGTTTCTGTTCTAAAACTTCCCGCCGACATAGTTTAAATGCATGAAATGAATTCGCAACCGCGAATAAGGACAACCATTAGCTGTAGAATAGAATGACGCAGTGAAAATTTGCAGGACTTGAACCTGGATTTCCCGCTTATCGCGAGCGGTCGCCTTGCCATGTGGTTAACCTTGCATTTCTCACGTCAGACCCAAACATCGATATTTCGTCAACTATGTGCAATATTGTGAGTTTAAATGCAGTCGAGCTAAGACTTTTTCATTAGCTAAGCCAACTTAACTCAGATTATATAAAAATTAAGAAGACTGTAAATTACTTAGCGACAGAGACATTAATTAATACGTGTCTGAGAAAGGGAGCATTTAGATGATGCTACCTGTATCTAGACCGGTTGATAGCAGATGTTCCATTCGGTGGTCCTTTGATCGTGACCGGGGCAAATATTTCACGAAATAAGCGTCAAACGAAAACACTACAAAGAATGAAACATGTTTAGCTTGAAGGGGGGGGGGGGGGGGGGAAGCAGATGGCACTATGGTTGGCCCGCTAGATTGCGGTGCCATAGGTAAAACAGTTATCAAGTGCGTTTTTAAAATAGGAACCCCCATATTTATTATATATTCGTGTAGTACGTAAAGAAATATGAATGTTTTAGTTGGACCACATTTTTCGCTTTATGATAGATGGCGCTATAATAGTCACAAACATATGGCTCACAAATTCAGATGAACAGTTGGTAACAGGTAGGTTTTTCAAATTCAAATACAGAATGTAGGTACGTTTGAACATTTTATTTTGGTTGTTCCAATGTGATACTTTGTGAACTTATTATTTCTGAGAACGCATGCTGTTACAGCATGAGTAACTGTTACATTAATGCAATAAATGCTCAAAATGATGTCCGTCAACCTCATTGCATTGTGCAATACGTGTAACGACATTCCTCTCAACAGCGAGTAGTTCGCCTTCCGTAATGTTCGCAAATTCACTGACAACGCGCTGACGCATGTTGTCAGGCGTTGTCGGTGAATAACAATAGCAGATATCCTTCAGATATCCCCACAGAAAGAAATCCAGGGACGTCAGATCCGGTGAACTTGCGGGCCATGGTATGGTGCTTCGACGACCAATCCACCTGTCTTTAAATATGCTATCTAATGCCGCTTCAACCGCGCGCGACCTATGTGACGGACATCCATCATGTTGGAAGTACATCGACATTCTGTCATGCAGTGAAATATCTTGTAGTAACATCGGTAGAACATTACGAAGGAAATCAGCATAAATTGCACCATTTAGATTGCCGTCGATAAAATGGGAGCCAATTATCCTTCCGCCCATATTGCCGCACCGTACATTAACCCGCGAAGGTAGTTGATCTTCCACTTGTCGCAGCCACTGTGGATTTTCCGTTGCCCAATAGTGGATATTATACCGGTTTACGTTGGTGATTGACGCTTCGTCGCTAAACAGAACGCGTGCAAAAAATCTGTCATCGCCCCGTAGTTTCTCTTGTGCGCAGTGGCAGAACTGTACACGACGTTAAAAGTCGTCGGCATGCAACTCCTGGTGCGTAGAAATATGGTACAGGTACAATCGATGTTGATATAGCATTCTCAACATCAACGTTTTTGAGATTCCCGATTCTCACGCAATTTCTCTACCACTAATGTGCGTATTAGCCGCTACAGCAGCTAAAGCACCTACTGGTGCACCATCATTTGTTGCAGGTCGTGGTTGACGTTTCACATCTGGCTGAACACTTCCTGTTTCCTTAAATAACGTAACTATCCGGCTCACGGTCCGGACACTTGGATGATGTCGTCCAGGATACCGAGCAACATACATAGCACACGCCCGTTGGGCATTTTGATCACAATAGCCATACATCAACACGATATCGACCTTTTCCGCAATTGGTAAATGTTCCATTTTAACACGGGTAATGTATCACGAATCAAATACCGTCCGAACTGGCGGAATGTTACCTAATACCACGTACTTATACGTTTGTGACTATTACAGCGCCATCTATCACAAAGCGAGAGAAGTGGCCCAACTAAAACATTCATATTTCTTTACGTACTACACGAATATATAATAAAAATGGGGGTTCCTATTTTAAAAAACGCAGTTGATATCCGCGTGACCCATGGTAGCGCCATCTAGGAGGGCAACCATAGGGCCATCTGGTTTCCCCCTTCAAGCTAGACGCATTTCGTTCTTTATAGTTTTTTCATTTGCTGTTTTTTTCGTGAGGTATTTGGCCCCGTCATGATCAATGCACCACCCTGTATAAATACGGCCAGACAGGCAGTGAGGGAGAAACTTCGCACAGAGCTATCAATCTGTGCGCGTCAGTCAAACGCCAGCATACGCTGAGCTCCGGATGGCGTCAGAGCTGGGCATTTTCTAATAATGATAATGTCGTGTGACGAGGGCCTCCCGTCGGGTAGACCACTCGCCTGGTGCCAGTCTTTCGATTTGACGCCACTTCGACGACTTGCGCGTCGATGGGGATGAAATGATGATGATTAGGACAACACAATATCCAGTCCCTGAGCAGAGAAAATCTGCGACTCAGCCGGGTATCGAACCCGGGCCCTTAGGATTGACAGTCTGTCGCGCTGACCACTCAGCTACCGAGGGCGGACTGGCATTTTCTGAAAACGTAGGAAGTGAACTCGCGAGAACTGTACACCGTCGTGGATCGCTTGGAACTTAGTTCTCCATTTCACCCAAAAGACAAGAGGAATATAAAAAGGTTTATGAGACAATAAATTGTGGAAAACAGCCACTAAAAATTTTGAAGGTCTGTGCAACACGTTGGCTTTCAATTGAACCGGCAATACGAAGAATTCTGGAGCAGTGGGACGAACTAAAGCTACATTTTTCTCTTGCCATAGTTCAAGAAAATTGTTTCACTGCCGATCTTTTGTACAAGATGTATTGTGACGACTCAAATCATAACATGTTTTACATTAAACATGCCTTAAAAGACGTACAAATAGCAATAAAAACTTTTGAAGGAGAAGACAATGACCTCACTACATTACTAGATACACTTGTATTTCTCATGCAGTCACTCAGACAAAGCATAGCTTTTCCAGCTGTTGATTTGTTGACAAGACCAGTTCCAAGCGAATGTATGTGCGCAAATCCCAACCTTGGCTTTATGTTTGAACAGAAATTGTCTGAGTCAAGTTGTCTGAAGAAAATAAAGTTTATTTGAAGAAGAGTTGCATTCAGTTTAGTCTGAAACTCATAAAAGAAATTAAACAAAGACTGCCAAGTAAAGTTACGATTCTGAAAAAAATTTCAATGCTGAATGTTGAAGAAACACTAAAAGTGAATACAAATAATGCTGTAGCGGATGTAGCCAATGAATTGGGTTTTAATGGCGATTTCATAGACGGTATGCTGCAAGAATGGCATAATACCAACTTCATTAGGTGGAATAACACTAGTAACACTGTTCGATTTTGGAGTGAGGTTTTGCAGTATAAAAATGCCGCAAGGGAGAATCCTTTTTCTTTAATTTCGCAGCTAGCAATGACTGTTCTATGCCTGCCGCATTCAAATGCAGAAGTGGAAAGAATATTCAGTTCTATGAACATTATAAAAACTAAACAACGTAACAGATTATCGTTAAAGATAATGCTTTGATCATATTGAGAGACCAGCTGAAGAAACAAAATAAAGATTGTGCATCTTTTGACATACCGTCAAACGTATTGGAGTTTATTGGAACGAACAAAAGTTACTCTTTTGCGACCAAACCAGTCGAACTGCAACATCAACTACAGATCTGTCAGAGCATGAAACAGAAGAGTTGCTGGATCTTCTGAGTGACGACGATGAGTAGCTCACATACCGGTATGTATATATTTTGTAACGTAATTTGCGTTCTTGCCTTCTTTTGTTACTAATATAGTTGTATATTTGACTACTGTGATTTAAACAATAATTTATGTGTTGCATCAATCATGATAACATATTTAATTAAATATTTGCGTATTTTATATGTATGTTGTTGAAAGCGATGAGCCATTTAATTAAGACAAAATAGCAATTACGTATGAGACAATTTTTATTAATATTTAATTCCCCCCACCGGCTTATTGTACCATTCACAGCACGAAATATTCAATACACCCCTAGTAAAATCAGTTTTAGTGACTTTCTAGCGACTTTTGATATTGAATCTAGCGACTCGGGTTTTTTGGATTTGGCAGCACTGGTTTGATGTGTACAGCGGGTAGTGTTTGGCAGTTGGAGGTGAGCCGTCAGCAGTAGTGTATGTGGAGAGAAAGATGCCAGAGTTTTGAGAGCGGACAATCTGGACGTGTGTTCGTCAGAAAAAGGAAATTTGTAAGACTTGATGTCATGAACTGATATATGTATTATGACTTTTGAAGACTATTAAGGTAAATAAATTGTTTGTACTCTATCAAAATCTTTCATTTGCTAACTATGCCTATCAGCAGTTAGTGCCTTCAGTAGTTAGAATCTTTTATTTAGCTGGCAGTATTGACGCTCGCTGTGTTGCAGTAGTTTGAGTAACGAAGATTTTTGTGAGGTAAGTGATTCATGAAAGGTATAGGTTATTGTTAGTCAGGGACATTCTTTTGTAGGGATTATTGAAAGTCAGATTGCGTTTGCGATAAAAAATATTGTGTTTCAGTTTAGTGATGATCAGAATAAATAAAGAGGGAACCCTCTAAGTACGTTCCGTTTTGCTCAGCTGTTTGAAAATAAAATAACGTAGAAGTTTACCAGCACAGTCATTCCTAATTTTCAAAGGGGAAGTTTCACGATCTACAAATCGGTTGTTTTCTTAAACGTATTAAAGGACTTGACAACTAACAAGATACTTCGTCACTTTGCTGTGTTTCCTTTTTTTTTTTTGTGGCCGTGCACAAGCTGTTTATGATGTCTCCAAGAGTGCTTCCATGGATTAAAAACAACAGCCAAACTGTTGCAAAATACAGGTTTATGAAACGTTAACCATGGTTTCGACAGTTTTAAAACTGCCTTCTTCAGAAGGTATTGTACTCATTAACAAATATTACGACATTGTGTGTGGAACAGAGGGGGTATCATTACAATAAGCAAAATTATAGGAAATGTTTACAAATATAGGAAAGCAAATCACATACACTCCTGGAAATGGAAAAAAGAACACATTGACACCGGTGTGTCAGACCCACCATACTTGCTCCGGACACTGCGAGAGGGCTGTACAAGCAATGATCACACGCACGGCACAGCGGACACACCAGGAACCGCGGTGTTGGCCGTCGAATGGCGCTAGCTGTGCAGCATTTGTGCACCACCGCCGTCAGTGTCAGCCAGTTTGCCGTGGCATACGGAGCTCCATCGCAGTCTTTAACACTGGTAGCACTCCGCGACAGCGTGGACGTGAACCGTATGTGCAGTTGACGGACTTTGAGCGAGGGCGTATAGTGGGGATGCGGGAGGCCGGGTGGACGTACCGCCGAATTGCTCAACACGTGGGGCGTGAGGTCTCCACAGTACATCGATGTTGTCGCCAGTGGTCGGCGGAAGGTGCACGTGCCCGTCGACCTGGGACCGGGCCGCAGCGACGCACGGATGCACGCCAAGACCGTAGGATCCTACGCAGTGCCGTAGGGGACCGCACCGCCACTTCCCAGCAAATTAGGGACACTGTTGCTCCTGGGGTATCAGCGAGGACCATTCGCAACCGTCTCCATGAAGCTGGGCTACGGTCCCGCACACCGTTAGGCCGTCTTCCGCTCACGCCCCAACATCGTGCAGCCCGCCTCCAGTGGTGTCGCGACAGGCGTGAATGGAGGGACGAATGGAGACGTGTCGTCTTCAGCGATGACAGTCGCTTCTGCCTTGGTGCCAATGATGGTCGTATGCGTGTTTGGCGCCGTGCAGGTGAGCGCCACAATCAGGACTGCATACGACCGAGGCACACAGGGCCAACACCCGGCATCATGGTGTGGGGAGCGATCTCTTACACTGGCCGTACACCTCTGGTGATCGTCGAGGGGACACTGAATAGTGCACGCTACATCCAAACCGTCTTCGAACCCATCGTTCTACCATTCCTAGACCGGCAAGGGAACTTGCTGTTCCAACAGGACAATGCACGTCCGCATGTATCCCGTGCCACCCAACGTGCTCTAGAAGGTGTAAGTCAACTAACCTGGCCAGCAAGATCTCCGGATCTGTCCCTCATTGAGCATGTTTGGGACTGGATGAAGCGTCGTCTCACGCGGTCTACACGTCCAGCACGAACGCTGGTCCAACTGAGGCGCCAGGTGGAAATGGCATGGCAAGCCGTTCCACAGGACTACATCCAGCATCTCTACGATCGTCTCCATGGGAGAATAGCAGCCTGCATTGCTGCGAAAGGTGGATATACACTGTACTAGTGCCGACATTGTGCATGCTCTGTTGCCTGTGTCTATGTGCCTGTGGTTCTGTCAGTGTGATCATGTGATGTATCTGACCTCAGGAATGTGTCAATAAAGTTTCCCCTTCCTGTGACAATGAATTCACGGTGTTCTTATTTCAATTTCCAGGAGTGTATTATCTGACAGATAGACCATCAGAGACAGAGCACCTCGTGTTGCTGCTGCTAATAAGGTGAGTAAACCGTTCTTTTGTTATATATTTTTACGAGCTTCCTACAGGAGCGACTGCAGTAATGGACAGGAACTGTGATGACTGTGTACAGATGCGAGCTGAGTTGGCGGTCCTTCGCTCACAGTTCTGGGCTGCGTTGGATTCCGTCATACAGCTTGAGGCTGCTGCCAAGGGGCGTCACTGTGGGGGGTCGGACGCAGGGAAGTGAGGGATGTCGAGCACGTCCCACGTGTCCCCTGATCGGTCTACTACTGTGGCCGCCCCAGGTACCGCCTTCACTGAGTCTGAACCTTCACCCGCCCCAGGTACCGCCTTCGCTGAGTCTGAACCTTCACCCATTGTCGAGTGGGAGATCATTCCAAAGTCTGACAGGCAGCGAAAAACTTTCCGAGGGGTCGATCGTAGGCCCTCCCCAGTTCGTTTGACCAACAGGTTTCGGGCTTTATCTGTGGCTGACGATGTCTCTAAGCAGTCGTCCACCCTGTTTCAGAGGAAGCTTCTCCGCCCGCAAGGTCTCGGCCTTCACAGAGGGCGGGACTGCTGGTGGTTGGGAGCTCCAACGTTAGGCGCGTAATGGGGCCCCTTAGGAACATGGCTTCCAAGGAAGAGAAGAAAGCCGTTGTGCAGCAGCCATATAATCCTTCAAGTCATCAATGACACTTCTTCCAGAAGGGGAGGAAAAGTCACCCACAAGAAACGCCCATAGTTCCGGACTGTTAGGCGACGTGGAAGGAAGACTGATTCCAAAATACGGGCGCCAATCATCCCGGCACACACATTCCAGCTGCATCGATGCTGATGATTCGGTATTACCATACCGTGGGGGTTCTGCATACTATTCTACAGATGACTGTTACGAAAGTTGAAAATACCATGTAAAGGTAGCCTCATCTGTGAAAAGCTGTGAAAAGGAAGGATGACACAGATCCCGGGATGGTGGTCGCCTGGTGAAGAAACCAGTGACAAGACTGTTCCCGATGTCGAAAGTCTGTCAGTAGTATCCCCTGCTCGCACTGTAAGCGATAAGGGTAGTAACAATTGTCATGGAGAATGTTCCACGCAGACGTCTGGCGTATCCTGCACTGACGGACCAGCTGCCTGGTACTGACACGGCGGTCGCCTCCCACAGTGTTAGTTACATTTTCTTTCAAGTCTGGCGTCAGAACGTTTCGGGTACGCCCTTCATAATTTCCTGCTTCCTGAAAAGACCCTGTCTCAGACAAACAGCGAAACATTGTCGCAAACATTGAATGCTGTGGTTATTGTTGATGGGGGTAGATCTGGCAGAACTTTGCTGCCCGCTGTCCGTTGCCATTTGCCTTTCCATAAGTTAACACCATGTCGGCAAGCTGTCGACAAGAATACGGAACCATTGTAGACAACGTTGTATCACGTCCACTGCGAGGTGAGTCAGCAAGAGATGTGAATCAGACAAAACATTATCAATTACTGTCGCAGGAGAGGGCTTTAGGCCATGACTTATGAGGAACAGTAGCACTCTCTAGGAGGAAACAATGAATACCATAACTATGGCTGTATATAACAGCTCGTATGAGGCCGCAGTCCCTGTAACAAAGTATGATTGAATAAATGGTCGCTAGCATGGAAACCATGCACTGCCAGATATAAGTTCGTGACACCTTTCTTTGTTCCGTATCCTTTCATCGATCAGTCAAATGGTTCAAATGGCTCTGAGCACCAAGGGACTTAACTGCTGAGGTCATCAGTCCCCTAGAACTTAGAACTACTTAAATCTAACTAACCTAAGGACATCACACACATCGATGCCCGAGGCAGGATTCGAACCTGCAACCATAGCGAAGGCGCGGTTGCAGACTGAAGCGCCTAGAACCGCTAGGTCACACCGGCCGGCATCGATCAATCCCTAGAGCTTATACACGGTGGAAAAAACCGGCCTGTGTATATGACATTTAAACATAAAATGTGACATCGGGTCCTACAGAGCGTGAGTATGCTACGTACAGAGCTGGTGACATGTGCCGTCTGGCTATAGAGTAGAGGCACCAGCCTTAGGCAGCCTCTGGCAGCTGGCGCCAATTTGGAAAAAGGGGAGAGGGGAGGGAGACAAAGAATGTGCTATTACAGTCATATCTCTCTATATACCAGGGCAGTTCAATAAAGAATGGTAATAATTTTTTATGGTCGTAATTTCTCGCTCTAAAAATTAATCTTATGAAATTCTCTTAGCTTAATGTGCAAAAAACACGCCATAGCAGTTTCATTGTTGGGACTCCTGATTCCCGCCTGTGAGAGGCAGCCAAGGCCAGACATGTTCAGTATGGCCTACCGCTGCAATGGAGGTAACACGCGAGGAACAATATGCGGCTTTGAAATTCTGATTTCGTCTCAACAAATCTTCAGTCGAGGCCTATACAATGTTGTAGGGGGCGTATGGAGAGTCTGTTATCCCCTACAGCCCAGCTCTAAGGTGGTTTGAAATGTTTAAAGAGGGTGACAATCAATTTCATAGGATGGTGGACCCGTTGCTCCAGTTACCGCTCTTACGGAAGAAAACATAAACACTGCTGCTGTCATTGTGAGAGAGGATCGACGAATTACCTTCAGGTTACTTTATGAAATACTACACATTTCACTGGGTGCCACCCACATGTTGGTGACAGAAAAATTACACATGACACGTGTTTGTGCGCGATCGGTTCCAACAATGTTGATTCCCGAACAAAACGACATTCACGTGCAGGTCTGGATGCAGTTGATGTTAGAGGAAGATCCGAAGTTTCTTTCAAATATAATCACTCTAGATGAAACTTGGCTACATCATTTTGATCTTAAGAGCGAACAGCAAAGCTCAGTGTGGAAATCTCCTTCATCCGCAACCCCCCCCCCCCCCAAAAAAAAAAAAAGCAAAAGTGGTGGCTTCGGCTGGGAAAGTTGTGATCCTGTCATTCTTTGATATTCATGGAATGGTTTATCAGGATGTTGTACCTGCACACGCATCAGTAACTGACAATACTAGGGATGTCTTGAAACCATTGCAAGTCCATATCAGGCGCAAAAGCTCACATTTCCGTGAAGCAGGCTGGATGCTGGACCACGGTAATGCGCGGCCGCTTATTGCCAATGTTATTGCTGAATATCTTGCAAAAATGAACGTGAAGTGCATCCCTCACCCTCCCTATAGTCCGGGTTTAGCCACATGTGACTTTGTTTCTACTCCCTAACACGAATAAAGGCAGTCGTGGGTGGCATTATCAATCATCAGAAGCAGAGGTGAAGGCCACGGAGACGATTTTGAAGGACCCCTCAAAAAATGGTGTCCAGCATGTATTTGAAGACTGGCAGAAACCCTGGGACAAGTGCATCGCATTCGAGAAGGACCATCGGAATTATGAGGATGAGTAACGGTATGTTGTAAAAAAATGTGATCATTCTTTATTGAACAGCCCTAATACAAAACGCAATGTCCTGGCTGATTGACTGGCTCAACATCGTCCAGCACAAACCGCTAATAACAGAAACTTGAAATTTGAAAGGGATTTGGATATTATATTGTAGGCACCGTTTAAGAAGTGATTGTCCGAAATTCCAAGCTTAAGGGGGTGGAATAGGGACGAAAGGTTTTTTTTTAATTCCGCTATTAAGGCAGTTTTGAAACTAGATCTACGAAAACTGGTATTTTGTTTCTCGATATCAGAAATAAAGAAATACGTGTTGCAGCATTTTTGAAAATTGAACCCTATGGGAGTGAAATACTGGGCGACAGCTTTTTTAGAAAATTTATGATTGTTAAAGAACTGCTAAAGTATTTTTAAAGCTACATCTACAAACATTGATATTTGACTTCACGGTTACACATAAAAAAGCATGTTTCAGTGCTCTTGGAAATTGAACCGCTAAGGGCGTGAAATAGGGGATGACAACGATTATGAATGTATTTTGTGACGAAAACATTTTTAAAGCTAAACCTATGAAAATTTAAATTTGGCATCTCAGTTAGAAATAAAAAAATAAGGGTTTCACTTTTTTTGGAAATTCAACCCCTATGGAGGTGAAACGGGGGGATGGGAGTTTCTATGGAAATATTTGACTGTGCAAGCATTTTTGAAACTAAACCTATGAAAATTTGTATTTGGCTACTCTGTTAGAAATAAAACATACACATGTCACTGTTTTAGGAAATACAACCCCTAAGGGGGTGAAATAGGGGATGAAGTGTTTTATGAAAATGTGTCATTGCGGAAGCATTTTTGAAGCCAAATCTTCTAAAACTGGTGTTTGGCTTCTCGGTTAGAGATGAAAAATAGTTGTTGCGCTGTTTTTTTTTTTTTTAAATTCAACCCCTAAGGGTCTGAAATAGGATCAGACTGATTTACTGACTCATTATTTCCCAGTCCAAACACCTAAGGAAATAAACCTGCAGTTTGGAGGGTGTGTGGATCTCATACTGTGGGCATCGTTTAAGAAATTTGACTGTTAAGGTAGTGAAACAGGGATAAAGGCTTTTTGAAAGAGTGTCACTACTAAGGGGGTTTTGAAGCTAGACCTACGACAACTGGCTTTACGTTTCTCAATCATAAAATAAGAGAATACATGTTGCATTATATTTGGAATTTCAAACACTAAAGGGGTAAAATAGTGTCTGAAAGTTTTTGTGAAAATAAATACACTCCTGGAAATGGAAAAAAGAACACATTGACACCGGTGTGTCAGACCCACCATACTTGCTCCGGACACTGCGAGAGGGCTGTACAAGCAATGATCACACGTAAGGCACAGCGGACACACCAGGAACCGCGGTGTTGGCCGTCGAATGGCGCTAGCTGCGCAGCATTTGTGCACCGCCGCCGTCAGTGTCAGCCAGTTTGCCGTGGCATACGGAGCTCCATCGCAGTCTTCAACACTGGTAGCATGCCACGACAGCGTGGATGTGAACCGTATGTGCAGTTGACGGACTTTGAGCGAGGGCGTATAGTGGGCATGTGGGAGGCCGGGTGGACGTACCGCCGAATTGCTCAACACGTGGGGCGTGAGGTCTCCACAGTACATCGATGTTGTCGCCAGTGGTCGGCGGAAGGTGCACGTGCCCGTCGACCTGGGACCGGACCGCAGCGACGCACGGATGCACGCCAAGACCGTAGGATCCTACGCAGTGCCGTAGGGGACCGCACCGCCACTTCCCAGCAAATTAGGGACACTGTTTCTCCTGGGGTATCGGCGAGGACCATTCGCAACCGTCTCCATGAAGCTGGGCTAAGGTCCCGCACACCGTTAGGCCGTCTTCCGCTCACGCCGCAACATCGTGCAGCCCGCCTCCAGTGATGTCGCGACAGGCGTGAATGGAGGGACGAATGGAGACGTGTCGTCTTCAGCGATGAGAGTCGCTTCTGCTTTGGTGCCAATGATGGTCGTATGCGTGTTTGGCGCCGTGCAGGTGAGCGCCACAATCAGGACTGCATACGACCGAGGCACACAGGGCCAACACCCAGCATCATGGTGTGGGGAGCGATCTCCTACACTGGCCGTACACCTCTGGTGATCGTCGAGGGGACACTGAATAGTGCACGCTACATCCAAACCGTCATCGAACCCATCGTTCTACCATTCCTAGACCGGCAAGGGAACTTGCTGTTCCAACAGGACAATGCACGTCCGCATGTATCCCGTGCCACCCAACGTGCTCTAGAAGGTGTAAGTCAACTACCCTGGCCAGCAAGATCTCCGGATCTGTCCCCCATTGAGCATGTTTGGGACTGGATGAAGCGTCGTCTCACGCGGTCTGCACGTCCAGCACGAACGCTGGTCCAACTGATACGCCAGGTGGAAATGGCATGGCAAGCCGTTCCACAGGACTACATCCAGCATCTCTACGATCGTCTCCATGGGAGAATAGCAGCCTGCATTGCTGCGAAAGGTGGATATACACCGTACTAGTGCCGACATTGTGCATGCTCTGATGCCTGTGTCTATGTGCCTGTGGTTCTGTCAGTGTGATCATGTGATGTATCTGACCCCAGGAATGTGTCAATAAAGTTTCCACTTCCGGGGACAATGAATTCATGGTGTTCTTATTTCAATTTCCAGGAGTGTAATTACTAGAGAACTACCAAAGGATTATTGAGGCTACATCTGTGATAACTGGTATTTGACTTGTCGGTTGTAAATAAAAAAAATACATATTCAGCGCTTCTGGAAGTTCAATCCCTAAGGGAGCGCAATAAGGGATGAGAATTTTTAAGAAAAATATTTCGTTACATTAAAAAAAGTTTTAAAGCTTAATTTATGAAAACTGGTATTTCACTTCTCTGTTAGGTATGAAGAAATAATTTTTAGGGGATGAAAATTGCTATGGAGATACAGTACCTCCACAAGAACGCAAAAGGCATGGTTGACAAGAACTTTGGACTCCGGCTACCAGAACCGCTTTTTGGTCAGAGGTACATTTGGGAAGACCATGCTTGTATGGCCTTGATTAGCATGAAAAGCTTAGAAGGTGTTACGGTTTGTGAACAACATAAAAATTCGTGCAGGTCGCAGAGTCTACGTGAGCGTAGCAGCGTGCGCTACGCTGTTGGCTTTTAAAGTGTCCGCAGGCTCAGGCGAACTTAGCAAACTCGAGAAGCACATGTGCGTGAATACGCAACTCTAACGAGCTAAACTGTCAAAGTAAAAACGCTCCAAGAGAAAATAATCAATGTACAGGGTGACAATTACAGAACTATATGAAAAAAAACTAGTTACAAACTACGGCATGCACACAGGTTATTCATAATGTAAACGTTACTACAGATATTCGGATGTGGGTTATGACGTGTTCGATATGCCTGCCATCGTTGCCGATGATGGGGAATAGCGAAATTCTGGATGACCCGCTGAAGTGTCGGAACATCAATGCTGCCAATGACCTGAATGGCTGTTTTCAGCTCAGCAATGGTTTTAGTCTTATTACTATACACCTTTAGTTAATACAGCCCCACAAAACGGAGCCGCATACCTTCAGATACGAATAATATGGCGGCCAATCGAGGCAGAGGCCAATTGAGGAACAAGCCAGTGGCCTCTGGGTAACCCAGAGCCAGAATGCGGTCCCCAAAGTGCTCTTCCAGGACATCAAACACCATCCTGCTTTGATGGGGTCGAGCTCCGTCTTGCATGAACCACATATTATCGAAATCAGGGCGACATTGGATAACAAGGATGAAATCCCAAAACGTTCACGTACTGTTCAGTAGTCACCGTACCATCAAGGAATATCGCACCGATTATTCCGTGACTGGGCATTGCATACCACATAGTCATCGTTGAGGGTGAAGAGACATCTTGAACTCGAAAAGCGGATTCTCGATCGTCCAAATGCGCAAGTTTTGCTTATTGAACCCATCCAAATCAAAGGGGGCTTTGTCGCTACACCAAACTATACCCGTGCATACTACTTCCGATGATACCCCGCGGTCAACCGTGCAGTTTGAACGTCATAACGCAAACTGTTCAGAAGTTTTTATTTCATATACACTCCTGGAAATTGAAATAAGAACACCGTGAATTCATTGTCCCAGGAAGGGGAAACTTTATTGACACATTCCTGGGGTCAGATACATCACATGATCACACTGACAGAACCACAGGCACATAGACACAGGCAACAGAGCATGCACAATGTCGCCACTAGTACAGTGTATATCCACATTTCGCAGCAATGCAGGCTGCTATTCTCCGATGGAGACGATCGTAGAGATGCTGGATGTAGTCCTGTGGAACGGCTTGCCATGCCATTTCCACCAGGCGCCTCAGTTGGACCAGCGTTCGTGCTGGACGTGCAGACCGCGTGAGACGACGCTTCATCCAGTCCCAAACACGCTCAATTGGGGACAGATCCGGAGATCTTGCTGGCCAGGGTAGTTGACTTACACCTTCTAGAGCACGTTGGGTGGCACGGGGTACATGCGGACGTGCATTGTCCTGTTGGAACAGCAAGTTCCCTTGCCGGTCTAGGAATGGTAGAACGATGGGTTCGATGACGGTTTGGATGTACCGTGCACTATTCAGTGTCCCCTCGACGATCACCAGAGGTGTACGGCCAGTGTAGGAGATCGCTCTCCACACCATGATGCCGGGTGTTGGCCTCGTGTGCCTCGGTCGTATGCAGTCCTGATTGTGGGGCTCACCTGCACGGCGCCAAACACGCATACGACCAACATTGGCACCAAGGCAGAAGCGACTCTCATCGCTTAAGACGACACGTCTCCATTCGTCCCTCCATTCACGCCTGTCGCGACACCACTGGAGGCGGGCTGCACGATGTTGGGGCGTGAGCGGAAGACGGCCTAACGGTGTGCGGGACCGTAGTCCAGCTTCATGGAGACGGTTGTGAATGGTCCTCGCCGATACCCCAAGAGGAACAGTGTCCCTAATTTGCTGGGAAGTGGCGGTGCGGTCCCCTACGGCACTGCGTAGGATCCTACGGTCCTGGCGTGCATCCGTGCGTCGCTGCGGCCCGGTCCCAGGTCGACGGGCACGTGCACCTTCCGCCGACCACTGGCGACAGCATCGATGTACTGTGGAGACCTCACGCCCCACGTGTTGAGCAATTCGGCGGTACGTCCACCCGGCCTCCCGCATGCCCACTATACGCCCTCGCTCAAAGTCCGTCAACTGCACATACGGTTCACGTCCACGCTGTCGCGGCATGCTACCAGTGTTAAAGACTGCGATGGAGTTCCGTATGCCACGGCAAACTGGCTGACACTCACGGCGGCGGTGCACAAATACTGCGCAGCTAGTGCCATTCGACGGCCAACACCGCGGTTCCTGGTGTGTCCGCTGTGCCGTGCGTGTGGTCATTGCTTGTACAGCCCTCTCGCAGTGTCCGGAGCAAGTATGGTGGGTCTGACACACCGGTGTCAATGTGTTCTTTTTTCCATTTCCAGGAGTGCAGTTCAATAATTGTCACCCTCTATGAGAGACCCAATATTTGATGTGTTAATTTGACCCCTGACACGAAGGAATACTGTGAAAGGACACACTGTGACGGAGAAACTGCAATACCAATAAATAAATAAATAAATTGCAATTGGGAGAAGAGGCGGGGAGGGAACGAGGACAGATCATCACTTGTCAAGAATCATGCTGAAGGAAGTGGCCGCACTGATAAAGCATGCTATATGAACAAATATACTAGGAGGGGGGGGGGGGGAGGTGTTACAAAATATCCAATAAAACAGTGAGTAAACGAAGCCTCACAAAGTATATATAAGAAATTACGATGTTATAGGAAGAATAAAACACACTAAAAATAAAATTAGGGGGAATGGATCTGAGATGGTGCATTATTAAAATGTTGAGCATCAACTTAATTGTGGATGAGGAAGTCTACATAATGTTCCTACAGAACATACAATTTTGAGAAAATAATTACTGTGTGGAGGCCAGCATCCAGCTGTTAACTTGGCTTCTCGGCCAGAAGTAGAGGCTTAAAGCCTTCCAGGAAATGTCTGCTTACAATTTGAAGCTGATCATTTAAAATTTAGCCACTGTTGTTCTTTAAGAGCCTGAAAATTTGGAATTCTTGGCATACATCTAATCTACGCCCTATTACTTCGTTGTCTAAGATTATGGTACTCTCTAAATCCTTCGGAGTATGACCTGCAATAAACGAATGTTCTGCAGAGGTGGAGTTGTGTACATTACTATCGCTCTTTCCCAATAGATGTTCTCTATATCTCACCTTTATTGCTCTATCTGTTTGTCCAATATAGTAGCTGGGGCAATTCCTACAGATCATTTTGTAATGTCTGAACTTGCGAACGGATATTAGCATTTTTACGTACAAAATGTTTCTGTAGGTTGTTATTAGTAGAAATAATTACCTCGCATTTATATTTATATGTAATCCTATTGGACGCATTACCTAAAAACGGTAAGGAAATGGATTTACTAATGTCCTCTTTATTGTAAGCGCATCTGTTTACCTTGTAGAGCTGAACATTGTTTGGCAGTTTTGTTACTGATGATACGATCTACTACATCTTGCTTCCATCCATTGTTAGAAACAATGTATTTTATTACATTAATTTCATTTTGTAGGTTACAAAGAGAAAGGGGCGTTGTTATGTCACCGTTGGTAGCTGAATGAAAGGAAGTGCTAATTTGTGTGCTCGTGGGTTAGAAGAATCATCTCGGATAATATTATCCGAATAAGATGGCTTACGGAAACATTAAAGCTGACTCTGTCATCTGCAATAGATATTTATCGACCGACGAAATTAAGCTACGTGTTTTCATTGTGGATTTCTTTCATAAAGCATATTTTCTCGTGAATACTATGGAATTTGCTGAACAACTGTACTGATTCTTGGTCATTGCTGTCAAAGGAAGTAATTATATCATCTACATAACGAGCATTAAAAGTATTTTTCTTTGTAATTCAGAGTTAGAATTGAAGAAAGCAATTTCCAGAGAATTAATGAAGATTTTAGCAAGACGGATACCCACCGCTAGGTCGTATGATTATACGTAAAATTTATCACTGAACGTGAAATAATTATACAGGGTGTACATAAAGTCCGGGAAAACTTTCAATTATTTATTGCACAAGAACTATACATTGTACAGATATCATGCATATTGCATTTTGAAGAGAAAGTGGCAGTCGCTTCCCGTATTCTCTCCCAGAGCTCTGCTACATCACGTGGTAGAGGCTGTACATAAATCAGGTCTTCAATGTGTCCCCCACAGAAAAAAATTACGCGAAGTGAGACCTGGTGATGGGGGAGGCCGTTTGATGAAACAGCCGTCCTCTTCTGTAGCACAGCTGATCCATCGATGCGGCAGCCCCATTCTGCTGAAAGATGAACGGAGAATCTGCATCTGAGGCATCAGCCTTTTGCTGCAACATGTCCAAGTAGGAAAATCCAGTGGCAGTGCCCTCGACGAAGAAGAACGACCCGTACAGTTTTCGACGATCCGCACCTCAACTCGCCATGTTTGCGACTAGCGCCGACTATAGGCAAATTACCAAACTACATTGTGGCGGTATACATAAAAAAAAACGACTTTCAGGGTTTCCCTTCAAAATGACACGTATGATACCTGTACAATGTTTGGTTCTTGTGCAGTAAATAATTGAAAGTGTTCCCGGACTTTATGTACACCCTGTATTTAAGTACCACCTGTAACAAATTAACAAGCTCGGAGATTTGTACCTCAGTTACCACTTTTTACTGTATAAATTCTTCTCGATAATGCCGAGAGTCCGATCTATAGACAAATTAGTATAAAGACTTACTATGTCAAATGAGACCAACCTAGTGAGCGTTGTACATTTTTTTGCTTTTATTTTGTTGATCTAGTCAGCACTATTTGTAACTGAAAAGTTGCGTTCGAAAACGAACGAGTCTTTGATCTTGTAATGAAGCCGCCTAGCTGCACTATGGCGTGATCTCCCTACGTTGTTGACTAAAGGACGGATCGGTGGTTCTGTTTACGCAACTTACACTGACTTCTAAGAATTGGACGCTTCGGGTTCATATTGACGAGCCATTTGTTTTGAAATTTTACGAACAAACTATCAGTGCTAGCTAAACATTGCCATACTTGTTTTTGCAGGTTAATGATAGGCTCTATGGTGACCTCAACGATGTCGTTTTCCTTAAAAGATTTTGCAGTTTTATCTGTATATTCTTTTGCGTAGGCGATAACACATGAAATATTAGTTTTGTGAGTACATTGTTTTACTATCTACTTTGTTTGGTAGGTTATGTTGACTACTAGTACTTTTACTAGTGTAGTTTTATTCTGTATGCAGTTATGACCTGAAGATATACCTCTAGGATATGAAACCGGCCGTCGTACAATGAAAACACAGCAAACAGCTATTGCAGATTTGGATTTTTCACTCATTTTTAATACACACTGTTTTACCATGTTCGATTTTAAATTGTTTGATTGTCCTTCTCATTATGTACAAGTTTTGTAGCTGTGGATGCCCGACTTCCTAATGTTATTTGTCGAATAACAATAGGGTTACTTTTGTCAGATTTAGTTATTAGAGCACCATTTTGGTTCAAATGGCTCTGAGCACTATGGAACTTAACTTCTGTGGTCATCGGTCCCCTAGAGCTTAGTACTACTTAAACCTAACTAACCTAAGGACATCACACTCATCCATGCTCGAGGCAGGATTCGAACCTGCGACCGTAGCGACCTCGCGGTTCCAGACTCAAGCGCCTAGAACCGCTCGGCCACTTCGGCCGGCAGAGCATCATTTTCTTTCGATCTGCGATTCATACTATATCAGTTTCCGCTCTTTTGTAGAAAAGTTAACATTTAACGCAATTTCTTTTTCAATAATATTATTACACTCGTGTGCAAACTTCGCCTGTTTGACCTTATCAAATTAGAAGGTGTTTACACTGATTTTTAAATCGATTACATAACTGTTAATAACAGACGAATGATTGAGCTTGGGGGCAACATCGTACTTGAAACCTTTACGTAAAACTACATTTTCCTCTTGAGTGAAAATAATTTTGGTCTTCTGCAATACTCTCTCAAAAAATGATGCTTTGTATTAGTATCTGTAGAAATTGTACTGCTGCTGTTAACCCTCGTACTGCTTTTAAATTTTGACAATTTCTTTTTATGTCTAGCAGTAATTTCGGGTTACCATTATAAAGCCATTCATTTAGACCATTCCAGATGTCATAGATTTCATAACTGAATAGTTCTTTAAATGCTGTGTTTAGAAAAATGTGCGAATAGTATGCTTCTACATTCAAACTGTCTCTTTTTTCTCATGGATTTCTACGGTCGTATCAGATATGATATTCTGGACCAAGTTCTTCTTAATGGATGGCACTTTATTGCACTGTTTTGTACTGATGCAAGATTTCACATATGAGAGACATTCAAAAAGAAACCATCCGGAGGCATAATTACAGAAACCACTACCTGTATGCTACAAGCCCTGTTGTTGTTAAAACACATGTCCCACTGTGACACAAAGCGGTGAATGACTGTCTCATAAAATTTCCGCACGTACAGCTGGATGTCGTCATCCGAGGTGAATCGTTTGCCCCTGAGAGCCTTTTTAAGGGGACCAAAAATCTCGTAATCACAGGGAGAAAGGTCTGGATTGTATAGAGGGTGGCCGAGAACATCCTACGAATTTCTGCAGGAGCGCCGCAACTGTGTTGGCTGTATGACGCTTTGCATTGTTGTGGAGCAGAATGATACGGGTTAGATAGCCTGGTTGTTTTGATTTGATTACTTGGCAAAGGGTGGTCAAGGTTTGCGAGTAACGCTGGGCATTCATTGTTGTCCCTTGCTACAGGAAGTGAATCAGAAGGGGGCCATCTTGGTCAAAGAAGTACGTTAGCATAACCTTTCCTGCACTCGTGTGGACCCTGGATGCTTCCACTGAAGACTTTATCGTTTTGATTCTGGTTCGAAGTGATGACACCATGACTCATCTCCAGCCACCACTCTTGCCAGGAACGCATGTCCTTCCCGAGTATAGCGCTGCAGATAAGCAAGACAGTGGGCCGTTCCACATGCATCGGTAATGCAGTGTGGTGCTCTAGACTGTGCATCATCGGCTAGCAACACCTATCCTTTCCTGAAGCGTTTGTGCCACGCCTTGACGCTTGCAAGGTACATGCAGTGTTCGCCGTACACTTGTGACATTCGTCGATGAGCTTCCGTTACTCCTACTCCTTCCGCTGTCAGAAAAGGAACAACACCTCTTTTCTCTTCTTTTGACGTCTCCATGTCACTGTTTGCAATGCGACTGGCAGCGTTGGACGATTGATGCATGCTGCCTCTCCGGTTTCTGAAACTTTCGCAACTGCGCGTGCTTTTCTCTGGTAGGCCCATTGTATTGTTATTTAGCGTCAACAATGCCTACGTGCTAACAATCATGAGCGTGTTTTGCCGCGTGCAACCGTTGTCGTGCATAGACTGCAGAAGAGTTCAAAGTATTACGTAGGTTCGTAGTGCAAAAGAAGCATTTCGGTTTCTTCGCGAAAGGCATGCAGAACTGTTTGTAAAAATTGTAAACTGGTTAGTAATTTCTGCTACTGGAACAGATACAATGTGGCTCCTATGAACAGTGATAAGTGAAAAATTAATGCACGAATGCAGTGCAGCAATGGTTACTTCAACATGAATGAAAAAAAATGAACTTGACTGTCAGTACAAGAGTGGGTGAGCCTAGGCCTTGTTAGAAAATGTGTGACGTACCAAAAGAATAATCGAATTAATATTGATCTGTACTATTATTATTTCAAAATGACATTCTTTCCATTTTTAACTGAGAGGCTTTAATATCTGCAATTATACGAGACATGTGTTTGTATCAGGCAGACGGTCAGGTTTATTTTGTAACGAAGCGTGGTCTCTCTGTAAAGCGCCCATACTGGTGCCCTATTGTCGTAAAACAGGACATTAGCCTGTTTTCTGGAAATCAGCTTAAATGACTAATAATGCCATTTCGAGCTCATAACGTGGTTTTTTCTTCAAGAATTTCAACATTTAAGAAAACCGGAAATGAATTTCAAATAATATGAAAACACACTAAAACGTTCCATATGAGCCACGTGATGTCTGTGACGTCACTGCCTAGCGCGCTGCTCTTATTGCCGTAAAGCTCATGCACTGTGGTATATTTTGTCTTGGAATTTACGTTTCGGAGAATGGGTTACACATGGTGTGTGTTACCACAGTGTAGAAATATATCTATAAAAAGGCATGAAAATCATTTTTGAATGTTCCAAAGACTGGTTTTTTCCACCTTGTACTACTGTTTCCTCGAGAAAAATTTGGAACCGCCTCAATCGTATCGGAAGTGCGTATGCAAGTTGCCGAGTATTTTTTTTATAAATGGGGTCCGCACACAGATCTGAATGCGATTCTGGCCCTATAGAGCAAAACGTAGAGCATATTATTCGTGACTGACCAATAATTTCAAGGAGATTGAAACGACTTGATACAGGGCTCTCCAAAGGCTTTGGTATGGTTAAGTTCTTTCTCCACAGAACTCTGATGGAAGTGTGATTTTGATATCAGCTCTGAGTGTTCACTTGCTGTAATTTTATACTAGCTTCTTAATATTTTTGGAAGTATGTTTCATATCTTATTTTTTCGTTTTACATGTATCATATTTTTGCGCAGTTTTGTCATACGTTGGATAAATAAATAATAATAATTGCCTGCTGACTATTTAGTCTATTAATGATGTCACATATCAAAAGAGAGTATTTAGTTTAATAATAGAAGTAGGCTAAGTGTGCAGTACTTCTGCACTAAATAAGCTACAAGTTTCTAAATAAATATTCGTCTAAGGAACAGAAATTGGGAGTCAAATTTTGCGTGTGACTCACCGTGCACTTATCTTCGTAATCAAGTCCGTAAGCCTCCCTCACACTTAGTGGACACGTCTGAAAATTCTTCGAAACTGTTGCCTTGAAATGGTCGGGATTGTTCAGATCAGACCTGAAAAAAGTACATTATATTGAAGGAGATCATCACCGTAGTTCACTGCCAAGGGATTATTTATGAATTCTTGAATATGTCGTAAAAGCATTCGTTAAAACAACAGAATTAGAAAACAATAATACATCAGATGAAAACAAAAAATCCACTGAGTATCATGGAGGGCAAAGCAGTTGAAAACCTAGCATTAGACATTTGAAGGTATTTTACACACGGGGGTTGTATCCTTTACACAATCTAATGACATCAAATGTATGAACTAAGCATCATACAGTGATATAACTTAACAGGTAGCCTAAATTCAGTGGTATGTGTCGATAATGTCTCCAAAATGTGTTGCGGATGATGTTATCATAAGGAAATAATAAATGAAAAGACATGGGTGATGCTGATGTTTTACTGCTTGAATAGGGAAATGTAGCAAGCAATAACCTTTTTCTCTTCCATTACTTTGTGGGGGCTGTCAGAGGGAAATAGTACGAAAAAGGTTTGAAATTATGTGTTAAGTTATATGGAAGTCACTAAGTGCTCTCAAATGCTGAATGAATATACTTCCGGTAATTTACGTGCCTTGAATATCCGCCACGTTAATCGAGAGCGATAATGGGCTGCTTCCTGGACTCTGGTAGGTGCGACAGCCCCGGATTGAACCCCCGTTCCCCTCCCCCGGCGGATTACTGACTAGGGCCAGTGCACCAGCCACCCTGAATGTGGTTTTTAGGCGCTTTTTCACATCCCCATAGGTGAACACCGGGCTGGTCCCCACATTCCGCCTCAGTTACACAACTCGCAGACATCTGAACACATTCGCACTATTCCATAGATTACACTAGATGCAGACAACTGGGGTACACTAATTTATCCCAGGGGATATGGGGTGGCGGCAGGAAGGGCATCCGGCCACCGCTTAACTTTAACCTTTCCAAATCCGTACCTAACCATGTTGACCCTGCGAACCGCGGGATGAAGGCACTAACAAAAGCAAAAGCAATTTATGTACCTTGAATCATGCTGCCACAAGAAATATACACTGTTTCTAACTTTAATACTTGACGTAGTGCGTTAAACCGTTAAGGTAAGATCACATATTTTAATGAATCGATTATGATAATATTTTAAATTTTTCGATTTGGTCTATAATTAGATGAAATAGCGTACTGGAAATCAAATTTTTGTTGCCCCTGGAAGACACTAATTAAGCTGCCTACAACTGGTTTGGGTGACAGCGTGACCATTTATTAATACCGTTTAATGTTGTCTGTATTCTGTAGCTGCCACGCTTCCAAACCTGTTATATAGAGATAAGCAGCATCCCAAGCTACGGCCATCAGACTAGCTTCTGTGTGTGGTGTTGCAACTCAGTAACAAAAATTCTAAACAAATTTACTGTCATTATGTAAATCCACCTGAAAAATATTAGGAATCAATCCTGGTAATTTAAATGTTGTAACGTATTACTCAAAAATATATTTAACTTATCCTTCGGGGTGGAGGGGGGGGGGGGGCGGCACGCCTCAGAGGCATCAGGTACGAACCACAGCTGGCCATCTCTTGATTTATAGGTTCTTTGTGTTTCTTTCTTACCGTGAAACCACTTAGTGTCACATTACGTATCTGAAAGCGGATCTCCAATATTAGATGGCCAAATCACTAGACACCTATAAAGGTTCTTCACGGATTCGCGGGCGTCCCGTCGGATAATGTTGTGGAAACAGCACAATATTTAAACGAGTGCTTACTGAGATGTTTATGCAATGGCTCGTCAATATATACGCTGAGTCGCTAGAAAAGCCAGGTGCCTACTGCTGGAGCTGTAACGTCATTGTAGACGAATCACAGAGCACGGTGATGTACATAGCCCCCTCCCGGAGAAACGGGCCCGGGCTTCGCATTCACGGGGAAAAAGAATGGCCCTGCGCGCGCATGCGCAGAGTGTTGGACGCCAGTTTAAGTGTGCGGACCCCGTCTCTCCGCCTGTGTTGACTTGGATTCATTCGACTGTGGCCGACGACGCCTGAGTGCCGCCAATTCTGATTCCCATGTCTTACTACGCTGAAATCCCGTGTCTCTACTGATCATGTCGTTAGTTATACTTATTTCGACTCTTTCTTTAATGATGGATTCCCACTACGTTGAAGCGGACGAAAGGATCTTTGTGATTATTGAGTTTCTCCCGGGGTATTTGATAATCAAAATATCCACGGGTGTACTGCCGGTCTATAGTGTCCAACGGGCACAATGTTTCGGCGATGATGATGGCGACATGTTTGATCGCCGAAATATTGTGCCAGTTGGACACTACAGACCGGCAGTACACCCGTGGATATTTTGAAAGGATCTTTGTCTCTCTGTAGTTCATGCTGTGTACCGCGCACGGCCACAACAGACTTTTCTGGCTGACTCAATCTGGAGTGACGTCTCTATTTAGCGTATCTATCCTTAACAGGGCGACTCTTCGGCCAATGTACGATTTCCCACACTGGCACAAGATTTTATATAATCCTCGCCTCCTTAGACCTAGGTTGTCTTTAACAAAACCCAAGATAGTTTGCACTCGCGCTGGTGGACGGAAGACACATTTTATTTGATGTTTCTTGAACAGTCTGATAATCTTAAAGGACACGCCACCAACAAAGGCTAGTAAAACCTTTCTCATGGAGTCCTCCGTTCCTTCTGCCTGTCCTTGAGCTTTAGTGGGTGCAGGTTGACACCTATTACGGATTTATTTATCAGAGTACCCATTTTGTACAAAACAGAGCGAAGATGGCTAAGCTCTGCTGATAAGCTACCTGCATCTGAGGTAACTGCATTGAGTTGGGTGATGATAGTTCGCAGCTCAATGATATACTGTAGGTCAGTGTAAATTTGTTTGCGAAGCACACTGTGATCCAACGAACCGTCTTCTTCTCTCCGGGCCAGCACCTAGGAACGGGAGGTCTGCATTTTTTCCAGTTTCATGGTGGAACAAATGCTCGGATGCAGAGAGTTACGGTGTTTCAGAAATGCACGAAACGCTGCTGCTCCATGCGGCCAGACTACAAAGGTGTCGTCCACATATCGCCAGTAACGCATTTCAACTTGCACACACTAAAGCTCAAGAACAGCCAGAAGAAACGGAGAACTCCACGAGGATGGTTTTTCTACCCTATGTTGTTGGTGTGTCCATGAAGACTGGCAGGCTGTTCAAGAAACATCAACTAAAATGTGTCGTCCGCCCTCCAGCGCAAGTGCAAACTATGCCGCGCTCTGTTGAAGACAACCTTGCTCTAAGGAGACGGGGGATGTATAAAATCCCGCGCCAGTGTGGGAAATCATACACTGGCCAGACGTGTCGCACTATGAAGGATAGGTTGACAGGATTTCAGCTCAGCAAGGCATGGGAACCAGTATTGGCGGTACTGAGGGATCGTCGGACGCAAACGAACGAATCTGAGTCAACACAGAGGCAGAATGGGGTCCGCACACTGAAACTGGACGCCAACACTCTGTGTAAGCGCTCGCAGGGCTGCGCTTTTCCCTCGTCGTTGATGATGATGATGTTTGGTTTGTGGGGCATTTAACTGCGCAGCGTCAGCGACTGTACAAAGTCCCATTTTTTTCACAGTCCAATTTTGCCACTGTCACGAATGATGATGATGATGATGATGATGATGATGATGATGATGATGATGAAATGATGAAGACAACACAAACACCCAGTCCTCGGACAGAGAAAATCCCCAATCCGGCCGGGAATCGAACCCGGAACCCCGTGATCCAGAGGCAGCAACGCCAGCCACTATAGTTCAATTCTTTTATCTTGGCGGTTTGCGCATGCCCGCTCAGACGCGGGAGATTGCTGTGTTGCCAGTTGTACGCGCCAAGAGAAACAGCGCCATAGTAGAGTTCGCAAATTTACGTTTAGGGGGGGGGGGGGGGACGCGCAGTTCATGAAGTAAAGCCACCACGGCCGCATTATCGATTTCGCTGCTACAGAGACGTGCTCCCCGCATTCCGCGCTGTGCGCGATTTTGTCATCACTGCATTGCACTGCACTGCACTGCACTGTGCAGACACATTATGTTTCGACTGCTTTGACACACTTTATCATTCGATTTAACAAAAACTATTTGGCCCAAACATTTGATTTTTACACGTCTTCTTGACTGATACCTTCCCCCCATAAATTACTTAATTTTGTTTCGATGTTCAACGCAGTTATTGTGCAGCAGTAGGTGTAGTAAACCATTGCACGAAATTTTGAAGAGTTTGCAGAGGTAAACGTCCATAGCGTATACTTTCCATATGGTCGATTTTAGTTGCCACTAGAAATTTCAAAAAATTACATTCAAACGAATAAAATTCACGAAGTAAGACACTTCGACATTGTTTTTAAATAAAGAAAATATTAAGCGCCGAACGAGGATTGAACTCAGAACCTTTCTGTTAGCAGCCATTCACTTTAACCATTACACTACTACTATTATTTTTTTAAAAATTTAATCTCATTCTGTTCGCCTTTGTTCATTGAATCTGCTCGAGGAGGACGTCGTAAGACATCCATTTATGTTCGTTGTTGATCGATTGACTAAGGTTTTTTATTACAGAGGGCATGCAACCCTCTGACCGAACACACTGACCTACCGTGCCGGCTATACTAAGAAAGCTCAGCATTCAATATATCTCTCTGAGGACTTTAAAATATCCCGCAAAATATCGACAAACATTGTTGGCATGACTATGAATTACTCACGTTTCGTCGAAGTACAATAGGGAGTAAACAATTACCGCTGTTCTTTATTGCGAAAAAGAGGTTAGTGAGAATGATACAAAGACCATTCCTTGCTATCGCCTTAATTACGAGGTTATTGCTTGTTTGGTTTAATTAATTAATAGAATATGAAGCAATTGGTATAAACAATACTTTTTTCAAACTTTCTATAAAAGAAAGTCTGCTATCAAGACATTGCTTTTGTTCAATTACTTTATTTTTGACTGAACGTTTCTAAAACTGAAGACACTCGTCCGTGCTCTGCACTGCAGTCGAGCTCTGGCAACGTCGTTCCCTGTTCATTGGCTGACTGTGTTTTGTGACGTCAGATGCGCAGAACGGACCTAAACTCGGCCGCCATCGTAAATGACGCGCACTTTAGACCACGAGCTGAGGGCTTCCTGCATCGTGAATGCGAAGAACGCGGCCCGGTTCTCTGGAAGGGGCCACTGGATGGCACCATGCTCTATGATTCGTCTACCTTGACGTTATAGCTCCACCCATAGGAGCCTGCGCTTTTCTAGCGAGTCACGGTATAAATTGGCGAACCATTGGAGCAGCACGTCAGCCCCACCAGAAGATGACGAGCAGGTCTCTTTGAAGTATTGAGCAGCCTCCACAACGTTATCTGAGGTGACACCTGTGAACCAGTCGGGAAAGTCTCTTTGATCAGTACGAAGTACGAATTTCGTCAGGAAAGAGTAAATATTGCTCCTGAACATGAATAATCTTATACACAGTCGCAGTGGTCTGGGCATGAATGTGCTTTCTATCGAAGGAGTGTTCAGTGGTTAATCGAAGATAATTTCCATTTAATATTGCCAACATGATCTACTGTAAGTTAAATGCTTGGATGAAAAAAAAATCGTGCTTTAACCGACTGCGAGCTGATATAGAGTTTGGTTGAAGGATAATATGGTGGCGCATCTCGCAATATTGTCTTGCGGGCGTAAATAAAAGTCTTCTTTGGGGAAAGCATGATATCTGAATTTATTTACACTGTATGAGAAATTTGCTACTAGTAAGACACGAACAGTTTAGTTCGCTGTTATTGTGGTATACCGTTACCCGCGTAATAAACTTCGCTGCTTGGTAGATTACATTAGACAAGGATGTCGAACAGAAATTAAAACTGAAGTTAATTTTTATTTATAGAATAATATTGTGTCTAATGTCTTTGAACATGCGTGAAATTGTACAGGGCTACTATAAATGATTCATTCGTTTTCACAGTTCTATATTTTCCGAAGTGTTGCAAGCATAAATATGACTGACGTATGATCAGAACCATAAACTCATCGAGTTTGCAGTGCGTTCATCAGCTGGTATCACTGCACTGACAAAATGGCGACAAAGCAAGAAGGAAGTTTTGTGTGCTGGAACATGCCAGACTTTTATCGGATACAACAGTGCGTGAGCAGTATGATCTCGTAAACGAGATGACAGGAACGCATATTACTGATAAAAGACACTTAGGAAGTTAGATGAATGGCAGTCTGACTGGGACACTAGGAGCACTGAAAGGCGTGTTTACTGCATATTCCCAAGCGTCAGGAACAGGCTCAAAAGCGCGACATTGCCCCTACTCGAGGTACAGTGCAACTATTGACAGGTCACGTTCCCTATCCCGGACATCTGCATCGACTGGGGTGTAGTAACACACCAGTCTGTAAATGTGGAGAGGAAGGTTCCGCAGATCATGTCATTCTCAAATGCCTCTTTTTTTTTTCAGGAAGAAAGAGACTGCAAACAATTAGACTGCGACCTGAAAACAGTTGCAAGTGACCAAAACTTATGGATTAAAGTCAATATGATAGCACATCGGATATCTGAAAGACAAACGCTTAACTTTCAGTCTATAAGATCAAGTGGACGGTCTAAATATCAATATAATGTCAACAGGTCACAACAAGCTTTTCCTCAATTACATACAATGATAAGCACATATAAATTCAATTGAGAGAAAGAGAAATGAAATAAAAAGAAAAGGAAGGATGCTACGGGCGGCCCATATGGGCATACTTGGACTCGAGGATTGCCGAAGCACACACATATCAATGTGGGTGATGTAGAATAATAGGTTTCGAAGTAGATGTAGATGTAGTTAGTCGGCAAACCTCGAGTTCTTCCAAGGTTGCCAGTAACATATCTATTAATGCTATTAATGTAGGATGGAAGTTATTTACTTGAAACTTGACTTCATTCCCTGTATTTTACGTAATTTTTTACATTGCTTCTTATTTTTCAAATGTTCTGTTTTATTTCTACATTAATATTACTAGTTGTTGTTAACGTGATTTACTACTACATACTTAATATAAAACATTGTGTGACACCAGGATTAACGAATATGTACGAACTATTTAGTTTCCAGATAACAGCTCTAAAATTCGTAACAATAAGTTGAATCGAACTGACAACAATGCAGAGCGCCTTCAGAAAAAGAAACCATGGAAGGGCAACGCTGGGTAAACAGAACATCGTATGCTGGCATCAACAATTTAGCGACACTGTCTTTGTAAACAGTAAAGCGCCGGTCGGCCTAATCCAAACGTGGAGCAGGTGAGAGAAAGTTACGTACCCAGCCCAAAAATATAAACGCTCTGCGCAAGCCATGAACTTGGAATACGGCACCAAACTGTTTGCAAAATTTTGCGACTCCGTTACATTTCAAACCGTACCGTCCACAGCTCGTGCAACCAGAAGATTGTGGCCGGTGCCTAGAGTGTCGCATCTCAGTACAGGAAACACTCGGGGATGGACATTTCGCCTCCAAGCTGATACTCAGCTACGAAGCAACCTTCACCTTATCTAGAAAGGTTAATCGCCACGCATGTGACAGTGTGCGTCACTGAACATGCTCATGAAATTGTGGCGCACGAACGAGATTCGCCAAAGGTTTCCTGTGCAGTGTCCCAGATGAAACTGTGTGGCCTGTGTGAGGAGACCATGTCTGATACTTCCTAGTTTCACGTGTTGCGCTTTTGCGCTTGTGATTGTTTCCACAACTGGCTACTGATTCCATGCATCTTCCAACAAGATTGGTGCACCCCTTCTTTGCAACATCGATGTTCTTCGCTACCTAACGACGAACTTTCGCATGGCTGGAGTGGACGTACTGGTGAAGATGACGTGGCTCTGTTTCCATTGACCACAGGTCGCCTGACCTAGCGTCTTGTAACTTTTTCATCTGGTGGTCCATGAAGGACCGTGTTTACGTAGCACCACTGCCAAGAAAAGTGCAACAGCTCAGAGAATGTATCAGTGCTATTGTGTTGACCAGTGACAGGATGTTGCTAGATAGGGTGTATTGGGTAGGGTGTATTGTGTGACTCATAGAACATTTCGAGAGAGCAAAATGCAAATTTTGCAGTACATTTATAGTAGTCCTACACTGTTATGTCACAAAGAGCTGTACATTCGCTGTGTCTCTCGACCGACCTTCTAATGAGTAAGTCCTCTTCGAAGAGACTCTTGCGTGAATGTCAAATGTGAACTCACATATATGGTGACGAATTACTGTCGATGTGATTATTGAGAAGTGAGATATTAATAAATACACGTAAATAAAAGTCGATATTATTCGAAGTGTAATTATTGAAGCCCAATTATTGTTAACAAGGAAGTATCTAGGGGCGTACATGAAGTTATTATTTAACTGAAGATCATACACCAGATGCTTGGTGTTCTTTTCCTGCTGATCCCTCAGCAGTCGAGCTTACATGTAGCTGGACGGCTCCACCGTGCAGACGGAGACGCCCCACTTCTTCATCTCGACACGCAGAGCATCGCAGTACGATATGACGGCACTCTTGGACATGCAGTACGGAGACAGTATCGGCATTGCTGTCCTGCCTGTGGAATGAACAAATTGACGACAAATGTACAGAAGCTATAAACCGACACAAAAAGACATAACACTTCAAAAAAATGGTTCAAATGGCTCTGAGCACTATGGGACTTAAAATCTAAGGTCATCAGCCCCCTAGAACAAAGAACTACTTAAACCTAACTAACCTAAAGACATCACACACATCCATGCCCGAGGCAGGATTTGAACCTGCGACCGCAGCGGTTGCACGGTTCTTGACTGTAGCGCCTAGAACCGCTCGGCCACTCCGGCCGGCAAGCATTGATTCACTCCCTGCAGAACACCAGTGCTGTGCAGAAAGCGGTTTGATAAACCCTCCTCTAGACGCAGCTGGGAACTGTAGTGCCATCTGCTGAATGTGATGACTGATGTAGACGACAACATGGTGGTGGCTGCAATTTCATTGTAAATAATATCACGTGTACTGGCATCAATGATGAATGGTGGTGCTCTCATTACAGTCTGTTCAAATGGCTCTGAGCTCTGTGGCACTTAACATCTGAGGTCATCAGTCCCCTTAAAGTTTAATTTGCTTTACCGATTACAACAGATTAATCTGTCATCTTCAGAAGCCGACAACATTTTGGATGCTATACACCGTTAGAACTTGATCACACATATATGTAAAGGGTAAGAATTGTATTACAAAAAACCTACTTAATATTGGTGTACCAGATGTCATTCTTCACAGAAGCATAAAATGAGGTGTCCGAAAGTCATGCGATAGCCATATGCTCATAGACTTATCAGCCAGAAGATTATGACTATCGGCCTACTATCGATATAAACCCGTTCCAGGCGAAAGCAGCATGACCTGACGAGAAGTGACTGCTAGTCAGAGATGCGCACGGCGCGTGTAATATCAGTGAGAGTGCTGTCTGTGTCTAAAATGGAGAAGGCGCACCATCCATCTGAGTTTAACTGAGGGCAGCTACATGAGCGTCGAGGGTCGACGGAACTCGTCTGGCAGTGTCCCATCCACCGCTCTGGAGTCTGAACATGACTTTGTGAAAGAGTCGAAACCGGTCACTCACTCCAAAAAATAATTGCGTTCAAGACTGTTTTCAATTTTAATTTCAACAAATTTTAAGATCGCTGACAAAGTTTTCAAAAATTTCAAAAATTTTAACTGACAGCAGATTGTGATGGCTTAGAGGCTCTACCCCAGCATTTTGGAAACGGCACCACTAGTCGGGTGTTCGAGGAGTGCTGTTGTGAGTGTCTTCATCACGTGGTGAAACAAAGGTGAAACCACTTTCAGACGTCGTGGCGTTGGGCGGTCACGTCTCGCAACAGACGTCGGACGCTGTAGGCTAGGCAGACTGGTAAAACAGGACAAGTGGCGGAACTAACGTCAGACTTTAATGCTGGGAAGAGTTAAAAAATGGTTCAAATGGGTCTGAACACTGTGGGACTTAACATCTGAGGTCATCAGTCCAGTAGAACTTTTGTTGTTGTGGTCTTCAGTCCTGAGACTGGTTTGATGCAGCTCTCCATGCTACTCTATCCTGTGCAAGCTTCTTCACCTCCCAGTACCTACTGCAACCTGCATCCTTCTGAAACTGCTTAGTGTATTCATCTCTTGGTCTCCCTCTACGATTTTTACCCTCCACGCTGCCCTCCAATACTAAATTGGTGATCCCTTGATGTCTCAGAACATGCCCTACCAACCGATCCCTTCTTCCAGTCAAGTTGTGCCACAAGCTCCTCTTCTCCCCAATCCTATTCAATACCTCCTCATTAGTTATGTGATCTACCCATCTAATCTTCAGCATTCTTCTGTAGCACCACATTTCGAAAGTTTCTATTCTCCTCTTGTCCAAACAATTTATCGTCCATGTTTCACTTCCATACATGGCTACACTCCAAACAAATACTTTCAGAAACGACTTCCTGACACTTAGATCTATACTCGATGTTAACAAATTTCTCTTCTTCCCAAACGCTTTCCTTGCCATTGCCAGTCTACATTTTATATCCTCTATACTTCGACCATCATCAATTATTTTGCTCCCCAAATAGCAGAACTCCTTTACTACTTTTAATGTCTCATTTCCTAATCTAATTCCCTCAGCATCACCCGACTTAATTCGACTACATTCCATTATCCTTGTTTTGCTTTTCTTGATGTTCATCTTATATCCTCCTTTCAAGACACTATCCATTCCGTTCAACTGCTCTTCCAAGTCCTTTGCTGTCTCTGAGAGAATTACAATGTCGTCAGCGAACCTTAAAGTTTTTATTTCTTCTCCCTGGATTTTAATACCTACTCCGAATTTTTCTTTTGTTTCCTTTACTGCTTGCTCAATATACAGATTTAATAACATCGGGGAGATGCTACAACCCTGTCTTACTCCCTTCCCAACCACTGCTTCCCTTTCATGTCCCTCTACTCTTATAACTGCCATGTGGTTTTTGTACAAATTGTAAATAGCTTTTCGCTCCCTGTATTTTACCCCTGCCACCTTTAGAATATGAAAGAGAGTATTCCAGTCAACATTATCAAAAGCTTTCTCTAAGTCTACAAATGCTAGGAACTTAGGTTTGCCTTTCCTTAATCTAGCTTCTAAGATAAGTCGTAAGGTCAGTATTGCCTCACGTGTACCAATATTCTTACGGAATCCAAACTGATCTTCTCCGAGGTTGGCTTCTACTAGTTTTTCATTCGTCTGTAAAGAACTCGTGTAAGTATTTTGCAGCCGTGCCTTATTAAACTGATTGTTCGGTAATTTTCACATCTGTCTACACCTGCTCTCCTTGGGATTGGAATTATTCTATTCTTCTTGAAGTCTAAGGGTATTTCGCCTGTTTCATACATCTTGCTCACCAGATGGTAGGGTTTTGTCAAGAGTGGCTCTCCCAAGGCTGTCAGTAGTTCTAATTCAATGTTGTCTACTCCCGGAGCCTTTTTTCGACTCAGGTCTTTCAGTGCTCTGTCAAACTCTTCACGCAGTATCGTATCTCCCATTTCATCTTCATCTACATCCTCTTCCACTTCCATAATATTGCCCTCAAGTACATCGCCCTTCTATAGACCCTCTATATACTCCTTCCACCTTTCTGCTTTCCCTTCTTTGCTTAGAACTGGGTTTCTTTCTGAGCTCTTGATATTCATACAAGTGGCTCTCTTTTCTCCAAAGGTCTCTTTAATTTTCCTGTAGGCAGTATCTATCTTACCCCTAGTGAGATAAGCCTCTGCATCCTTACATTTGTCCTCTAGCCATGCCTGCTCAGCCATTTTGCACTTCCTGTGAATCTCATTTTTGAGACGTTTGTATTACTTTTCTCCTTTCATCAATTAAAGTCAATATTTCTTCTGTTACCCAAGAATTTCTACCAGCCCTCGTCTTTTTACCTACTTGATGCTCTGCTGCCTTCACTACTTCATCCCTCAGAGCTACCCATTCTTCTTCTACTGTATTTCTTTCCCCCATTCCTGTCAATTGTTCCCTTATGCTCTCCCTGAAACTCTGTACTACCTCTGGTTCTTTCAGTTTATCCAGGTCCCATGTCCTTAAATTTCCACCTTTTTGCAGTTTCTTCAGTTTTAATCTACAGTTCATAACAAATAGATTGTTGTCAGAGTCCACATCTGCCCCTGGAAATGTCTTACAATTTAAAACCTGGTTCCTAACTCTCTGTCTTACCATTATATAATCTGATACCTTCTAGTATCTCCAGGATTCTTCCATGTACACAACCTTCTTTAATGATTCTTGAACCAAGTGTTAGCTATGATTAAGTTGTGCTGTATGCAAAATTCTACCAGGCGGCTTCCTCTTTCGTTTCTTATCCCCAATCCATATTCACCTACTACGTTTCCTTCTCTCCCTTTTCCTAGTGACGAATTCCAGTCACCCATGACTATTAAATTTTCATCTCCCTTCACTATCTGAATAGTTTCTTTTATTTCATCATACATTTCTTCAATTTCTTCGTCATCTGCAGAGCTAGTTGGCATATAAACTTGTACTACTGTGGTAGGCGTGGGCTTCGTATCTATCTTGGCCACAATAATGCGTTCACTATGCTGTTTGTAGTAGCTTACCAGCATTCCTATTTTCCTATTCATTATTAAACCTACTCCTGCATTACCCCATATGACTTTGTGTTTATAACCCTGTAGTCACCTGACCAGAAGTTTTGTTCCTTCTGCCACCGAATTTCACTAATTCCCACTATATCTAACTTTAACCTATCCATTTCACTTTTTAAATTTTCTAATCTACCTGCCCGATTAAGGGATCTTACATTCCTTGCTCCGATCCGTAGAACGCCAGTTTTCTTTCTCCTGATAAAGACATCCTCTCGAGTAGTCCCCGCCCGGAGATCCGAAGGGGGGACTATTTTACCTCCGGAATATTTTACCCAAGAGGACGCCATCATCATTTAACCATACAGTAAAGGTGCATGCCCTCGGGAAAAATTACGCCCTAGTTTCCCCTTGCTTTCAGCCTTTCGCAGTACCAGCACAGCAAGGCCGTTTTGGTTAGTGTTACAAGGCCAGATCAGTCAATCATCCAGACTGTTGCCCCTGAAACTGCTGAAAAGGCTGCTGCACCTCTTCAGGAACCACACGTTTGTCTGGCCTCTCAACAGATACCCCTCCGTTGTGGTCGCACCTACGGTATAGCTATCTGTATCGCTGAGGCACACAAGCCTCCCCACCAACGGGAAGGTTCATGTTTCAAGGGGGTACTTAGAACTACTTAAACCTAACTAACCTAAGGACATCACACATCCATTATTAACAAGTTGTGCACGATAAGGGCGCGAATTGTCGTCCATGAAGACGAGTGCCTCGCCAATATGCTGCCGATATGGTTGGACTATCGGTCGGAGGACGGCTTTCACGTATCGTACAGCCATTTCGGCGCCTTCCATGACTCAGCGGCGTACGTCGGCCCCACATAACGCCACCCCAAAACAGCAGGGAACATCCACCTTGCTGCTCTGGCTGGGCAGTGTGTCTAAGGCGTTCGGCCTGACCGGGTTGCCTCCAAACACGTCTCCGACGATTGTCTGGTTTTGGCATATACGACACTCATCGGTGAAGTGAACGTGATGCCAATCCTGGCACCGCGCTGCATAGTGTCGTGGTTGCAAAGATTGACCTCGCCATGGACGTAGGAAGTGAAATTGCGTATCATGCAGCCTATTGTGCACAGTTTGAGTCGCAACACGACGTCCTATGGCTGCACGAGAAGCATTTTCAACATGGGGGCGTTGCTGTTAGGGTTCCTCCGAGTCATAATCCATAAGCAGCGGTCATCCAGTGCAGTAGCAGCCCTTGGGCGGCTTGAGTGAGGCATGTCATCGACAGTTCCTGTCTCTCTGTATCTCTTCCATGCCCGAACAACATCGCTTTGGTTTACACCGAGACGCCTGGACCCTTCCCTTGTTGAGAGTCCTTCCTGGCACAAAGTATCAATGCGGACGCGATCCAGCCGCGGTTTTGACCGTCTAGGCATGGTTGAACTACAGACAACACGAGCTGTTTACTTCCATCGTGGTGGAATGACTGGAACAGATCGGCTGTTGAACCCCCTCCGTGTAATAGGCGCTGCTCATGCATGGTTGTTTACATCTTTGGGCGGGTTTAGCGACATCTCTGAACAGTCAAAGGGACTGTGTCTGTGTTACAATATTCCACAGTTAACGTCTATATTCAGGAATTCTGGAAATTGGGGTGATGCAAAACTGTTTTTGAAGTGCGTATATACTTTAATAAAAAGCATGATAACTAAAGGCAAAGGAAAATTTGAGATTGCAAATAAATTTCAAAGGAACGATTTTACTTACAGCATACACGTGGACTCTGCAAGTAACTTTCTCGGACGGGCTTGTAATTATAGTGTCCGACAAACACGTAAGTCGAGAATTCTCATTCGTCGAGGTCAATCGAAACTCTCTTTTTTATGTGATGTATGATAACATATTTACATTCGTATGTCCCCTTTCTTGGTTCCGTACCAACTGACTAATAACCGAACCCTAGACTATCGCGGGGCAAAAGGCCTTCCCGTGAAATGACAGCATATGAACAACGTAACCCTCCCATCTATGCTGCAATATGCTTTAACGCTTTCTGGATAATTATTTTCAACAATCTACGAGTGTCTACAAGGAAACACTGGCCCATATGGACCGAGGATTCACAATGTGATGGATGCGTACGCGTCAAAGTATAGAAATGTCCCTACTTCATCACAGAGTGGAAAACTTACAACAGCCCCAAACAAATGAAAACCTTTAATACTTTTTAAACAAAATATTATTTATTGTGCCGAAGTGGTACAAAGCTGTATCACTTTTCAACATAATCTCCCCCAAGCTTAATGTAAGTCCTCCAGCGCTTACAAAGTGCATAAATTCCTTTAGAAAAAAAATCTTTTAGTAGTCCGCGCAATCACTCATGCACCGCGTGGCGTACCTCTTCATCAGAACGGAACTTCTTTCCTCCAATTGCGTCTTTGAGTGGTCCAAACATATGGAAATCACTTGGGACTAGGTCTGGTGAGTATGGTGGATGAGGAAGACACTCAAAATGCAGGTCTGTCATTGTTACAACTGTTCTACGGGCAGTGTGGGGCCTTGTATTGTCATGTTGCAAAAGGACACCTGGTGACAGCAATCCACGCCGCTTTGCTTTGATTGCAGGCCGCAAATGATTTTTTAGGAGATCTGTGTGTGGTGCACTGGTGACAGTGGTCCCTCTAGGCATGTACTGCTCCAAAATGACGCCTTTTTCATCCCAAAAGAGGGTCAGCATAACCTTCCCTGCTGATGGTTCTGTTCGAAACATCTTTGGTTTTGGTGATGAGGAATGGCGCCATTCCTAGCTCGCTCTCTTCGTTTCCAGTTGGTGAAAGTGAAACCAGGTTTCGTCCCCAGTAACGATTCTTGCAAGGAAGCCATCACCCTCTCGTTCAAAGCGCCGAAGAAGTTCTTCACAAGCACCAACACGTCTTTCTCTCATTTCAGGAATCAGGTGCTGTGGCACCCCTCTTGTCGACACTTTGTGAAACTGGAGCACATCATGCACAATGTGATGTGCTGACCCATGACTAATCTGTAAACATGCTGCAATGTCATTCAGTGTCACTCGGCGGTTTTCCTTCACTATGGCTTCAACTGCCGCAATGTTCTGTGGAGTCACAACTCGTTGTACCTGACCTAGACGAGGAGCAACTTCCACTGAAGTCACACCATTTGCGAACTCCCTACTCCATTCGTAGAATTGCTGCTGTGACAAACATGCATCACCGTACTAAACTTTTGTTCGTCGATGAATTTCAGTAGGTTTCACACCTTCACTACGCAAAAACCGAATAACAGAACGCTGTTCTTCCCTGGTGCAAGTCGCAAGTGGGGCGGCCATCTTTATACTGATACTGCGACGGTATGTGTGCATCTGCACTATGCTGCCACCTACAGGCCATTCTACACGCTGTTTGTAGCACGCTTACCAACTTACAGGATAACTGCGCGAAATTTCAATTTGTTATTACAAATTTAAGGTTTTCATTTGACTCACCGTCGTATTTAGGCCCTACGTGATGGGGAGAAAATTTCTTCTGTTAATTGACTCGTGGTGAGGACAACCGTCGACTCAATTATTCGACAAGATTTTTCAGTATGAAGTTGGATTGTCATTCTGATATTATTATAGTCAGATAAACGATATGATGAAAACGCTTCAAAACTACTCTTCTCTCACTGAGAGAGAAAAGGTCATCACATACCGAGAAGACTGCATCCGAATATATGCCGTTGTACGTCACTAGTTATGCTTGCCAATATATGGCAAAATAATGCGCTATGCGTGCTTTGCTGCCTAATTATGCTATGACAGAGAACCTTTTGTGGACAAACCAAGTTTATTTTCTGCAGGAATTTAAAATAATAATGTATGCAAAACGGCGTTTATAACGTGTCCAAGACGCCGAGAAAATTACTGATCCACTGGTTTTACGATATCACCCGAGCACTTGTATATCATTAACTGTAAAATAATAAAACTGTCTAATTTTAGATACGAAGTTCACGTGTACAATCCCTTTCTGAAAATTTCTATGGAATCGCAAATTATCCTTTATCTTTCCTTTTCAATCATTTTATGTAAACATTAATAAATAAAATACACTGAATATTATTTAAGTTTACTTGCAGCGTACGTAACGCAAAATTTAAAGAAAAGTATGTTTCGACAAGGACTCGAGACCACGGAGCTCGGATCACTCCTTCCGCTGCGCCAAATGCAGCCTGGAAACTACGGTAACGTAAGCAGTTCACGCCTCCCCAATCCCGGGACAAATTTGGTGTTGTTAGTAGACGGTGGCCAGCTGGAACTTCTACCTCTGTCATTCACATATCTGTCCAAGCCCTGCGTATAGCATAAATTTGAAAGGAATCGGCCATGAAGAGTAGGTGCGGTTCCTTTGTTAGTGAAAAAAAAAGTTCAATTGTGTGTGTGTGTGGATTCCAATGGGACCAAACGGCTGAGGTCATCAGTTCCTAGACTCACACACTACTTAAACTAACTTACGCTAACACACACACACACATGGCTTAGGGAGGACTCGAACCTCCGGCGAGAGGGTCTTTTTACTAGCCACAACGTTTTTGGTAAGGAATCCAAGTCCAGAAACGGTCCTGTTTGGATATAAAATTAGTGTGAACTCCCCCGCTTCACAGTACACATAAACTGAGGAGAGGGCGCCTTCGTCAGTCCCTGTCGTAATTATGACGTCACACACCATTTTCGCCCGACCACAACGACTACGAGAAATTAGTACATTCACAACTAGGAGGGTCGACTTAGTTACATCCGCATACTGTGCAGTGGGAGTTATGAAAGTGATCCGGTTTTACATCCAAGCGTCAAACGGTACTAAGTTCGGTCTACAACACCTAGAAACCTGTAATAGGAATTGTGTAACAAGATTAATACACCTTTCTAGACAACCACAGCCACCAGATTTCTAAGCAACTCAATTTAACGTAATTACAAACTACTGGCTTGGCGACATGATGTTGCATTCGTCATGACATGTGCCACGATCCGCTGGTGCCGAGTGAAAGAAAAATCAAGAAAATACGTAACACAAAATATGCACAATCATTGTAGATCGAGTGGAAGCAAGACAGGCGACTGTCTGGCATAAAAAGATTAAATCCTTAGGATTCGTGCATGCGTGCGTGCGTGTGTGTATGTGTGTATGTGTGTGTGTTTGTGTGTGTGTGTGTGTGTGTGTGTGTGTGTGTGTGTCCAGCATCTCCTCCTAAAACACTGACTCGATTCCAACCAAATTTAGTGCATATGCTGCATGCTACACAAGAATCAAACTCAGCACTGTGGGTTTTAGAATCTAACTCCTAAAGGACCAGGGATATGGGCAAAATATAAGCCGCCCTCCATAACAGGCATTTTTTGTGAGTAGTACTGGCGTGCCTTGCATTAGCTGTACATACTGATGTGGGCAGGTGACCAGACAGAGGGGGAGGATAGGACATGGATAATGAGAGGGTGGGAGAGACTGAGGTAGACAGGTAGAGGGGGGAGGAGAAGATGGACAGAGAGAGTGTGGAGGAGGCTGAGGTAGAGGGGCACGCAGAGGGGATGGATAGAGAGAGTGGAGAGATGGACAAGAGAGGAGGTGTGTTGTGCACGTAATATCAGCATATCTAGCAGGAGCTACATGTGCACACACATAGCTGAGTGGAGAGATGGAGGGGGGGGGGGGGGAGGATGTGGATAGTGAGAGATGTGGGAGGATGAGGTGGATAGAAGAAGGGAAGGAGGAGACAGAGGAGATGAATAAAGAGAGTGGAGATGAGGAGATGGAGAGATGGACAAGGGGGGAGGTGTGTTGTGCAGGTAATATCAACTATCTTGCAGGGGCTGCATGTGTATTGAGATAGCTGAGCAGAGAGACAAGGGGGCAGGGGAGGAAAGATATGGATAGTGAGAAATGTGGGATGATGAGGTGGACAGAGAAAGGGGAGACGGAGGTGTGCAGATAGTGAGGTGGAAGGAGGACACGGATAGAGAGAGGTGCAAGGAGGATACATACAGCGTGGAGGACGATGTGACGGACAGAGAGAGTGCGGAGGAGGATGATATGGACAGAGAGACTGGAAAGGAAGGTTATGGTGGAAGAGGCTAGAGAAAGAGATAAAGAATTTTGGTGGTGTATACATCCAGCAGACATTCACAATGGACAGGATGGGTCAGACTGAAGCTACATACAGTAGGGAAGCAAACCATGTTTGGCCAGTTAATAGCGCCATGTTACGAGCTCGCCGCAGCTGCTGTGCTGTCGTTTTCCGCTGCAGTGGTTTACGTACCCAGAGGACTGGCGACGATGACGATGCGGCCCTTGGCCTGCCGTATGAGAGGCAGACAGGCCTGAGTGACGCGCACCACGCCCACCGAGTTGACGGCCAGCGAGCGCTCGAACGCCTCCGGGGGCGCCAGCTCCGCCTCCCCCGCCTCCAGCACCCCGGCGTTGTTCACCAGCGCCCACAGCTCTGCGGAACACACGGTCAGTCCTCGCTCATGGGTTCTGTCGATCTGCACGGCCGTTGTGAGCAACCGATAGTGAAGCGAGATCAATGTTTATCTCTTACTACACTGTAGAATCTCAGCGTTACCACCATATCAACATGCAAAACGTTACGCCGATTCGTCACCACGAAATGAGTACCACATAGTGGCGTTCCGCATCTATGAACGTTAAGGGAAATATGTAAGCAGAGTAAAGGACAGTATGTAAGCAGAGTAGAGGAAAATGGGGAAGCACTGTAGCGATGATACGGGTCAAAAATCGGCCATCAGAAACGACTTTCACAGAGGGCAGATTGGGAAACAGCATCTCGAAAACGGCTAAGCTGTTCGGCCGTTCCTGGGCTACTTTCGTGAATATGTATGGAAAGTGGCTGAAGGAAACCGACATGGCGTGACGACAGAGTACAGTGCTGTTGCAGTTATAGATGTCTCGAAGCACATCGTTGAGCACTCACTCTTTGGCAAGGTGCTCTGCACCAGACGACAGTGTTAATCCAACGACATCTCCTGAATCAAGACTGCAGTGGATGTGGCCAGGACCTATTTAAGGCCCAAGCTACACAAATCGACATTTTGGACGCCAAGTTCAGAGGAGCTTCACAACTGTATGAGTTCCGTACAGGATATAAAACAGGAGTACCGGCCTCTTGAGAGGGTCAAGCTGTCAGTGGTCGTCAGTGGCAACCAAGAGCAAGATTGGTATACGTTTGTATCAGGAGAAACGGGTGAAAGGTAGTGCCATATGACAAGATGCTTGTGTGGAAAAATGACCTCGGACTAGCGCTGGGTGTGGCATCATCGAAATTAGAGTATGTATCAATGGAAACGTGTTGCCTGTACCAAATTTATTGTTACACCAGATTGATAGTCCTCACTGGGTATGCGGTCATCCAGGTGAACGGCTGCTTGGAACGATCACTATGTAGTCATGAAACGTCCTCTTAGTAATTTTTTATAAATGACAGTGCTGGAAAACCTCTACGTTATTCGATTTTCAAACAGCTGAGCAGAACTGAACTTACTCAGACATTTCGATCTTTACTTATTCTGATCAACACTAAACTGACACACAATATTTTTAGAGCAACGCAGTCTGACTTTCAATAATCACCACAAAAGAATGGCCCTGACTAACAATAACCAATACCTTTCATGAATCACTTACCTCACAAAAATCGTCGTTACTCGAACTACTGCAACACAGCAAGCGCCAATACTGCCAGCTAAATAAAAGATTCTAACTACAGAAGGCACTAACTACTGATAGGCATACTTAGCAAATGAAAGATTTTGATAGAGAACAAACAATGAATTTACCTTAATAATATTCAAAAGTCATCATATAAATATATCAGCATGGGGGCTATGTAAGTAAGCTGTTTAGGTTGGTAACGCCACGTAGCGCTCTGTATGAAAATCGCTGACTGTGTTGTGTGCAGTCTGTGGCTGGTTTGCATTATTGGAATATTTGCTATTGTAGTGTTGGGCAGTTGGATGTGAACAGCGCATAGCGTTGCGCAGTTGGAGGTGAGCCGCCAGCAGTGGTGGGTGTGGGGAGAGAGATGGAGGAGTTTTGAGAGCGATGATCTGAACATGTGTCCATCAGAAAGAGTAAATTTGTAAAACTGGATGTCATGGACTGATACATACATCAAAATGTTTCATTTGCCAACTATGCCTATCAGTAGTTAGAGCCTTCAGTAGTTAGAATATTTTATTTGGCTGGCAGTATTGACGCTCGCTGCATTGCAGTAGTTCGAGTAACGAAAATTTTTGTGAGGTAAGTGATTCATGAAAGGTATAGGTTATTGTTAGTCAGTTGGTAACGCCACATAGCGCTCTGTATGGAAATCGCTGACTGTGCTGTGTGCAGTCTGTGATTTTCATACAGAGCGCTACATGGCGTTACCAACATATAAACCTAAAGAACCTACTTACACAAGAGCGCTACGTGGGGTTACCAACATAAAAACCTAAACAACCTACTTACAGTAAGCTCAAGTAGTTAACGGAAGTTGCGTGACTGTGCGTAGATTTATGGTAATCCATACCTGCCACGCATTATCGCTACTGTATTTCGGTCCAATAGTGGATTAACACGTTATTAAGCTGGAGCTTAATGTGTCAATTCATAATTGCTAGTATGAAAAGTAAACTCTTGTTCCACCGACAAAATTTTGAAGGTTGTTCAGGGAGGGCTGTTAAGGTCTATTTTCTGAGTACTTTCATTCCATGGTCTCCAGCTGCTCGTTTCAGAGAAATTTTCTTTCGCGATCCAGAGGTAATAATGTCATTAGCTACTAGAGGACACTGAAATACGTTGAAGAGCCAAAGAAACTGGTACACCTGCGCAATATCGTATACGGCCTCCGCGAGCACACCGAAATGCTACAACACGACGTGGCTGGACTCTACTAATGTCTGAAGTAGTGCTGGAGGGAACTGACACCATGAATCCTGCAGGGCTGGCCACAAACCCGGAAGAGTACGAGAGATGGAGATCTCTTCTGAACAGCACGTTGTAAGGCATCCCAGACATGCTCAATAATTTTCATGTCTGGGGAGTTTGGTGGCCAACGGAAATGTTCAAACTCAGAAGAATGCCCCTGGAGACACTCTACAGCAATTTTCGACGTGTGGGTTGTCGTGGTTTCTTATTGGAATTGCCCAAGTCCGTCAGAATGCACAAGATCAGACAGGATGCTGACGTACGTGTCACCTCTCACAGTCGTATCTAGACGTATCAGGGGTCCCATATACCCCAACACTCGTCCGACCAGGCAACGTGTTTCCAGTCATCAACAGTCCAATGTCGGTGCTGACGGGCCCAGGCGAGGCGTAAAACTTTGTGTGCTTCGAAAGCCCATATCGATGATGTTTCGTTGAATGGTTCCCACGCATACACTGACGTTGAACGATTCTCTGCAATCGTCGTTGGTCCCGTTTTTGCAGGACCTTTTTCCGGATGCAGCGATGTGGGAGATTTGATGTTTTACCAGATTCCTGGTATTCACGGTACAGTCGTGAAATGGTCGTACGGCAAAATCCCCTTTTCATCGCCACCTCGCACATGCTGTTTGCCACCGTTCGTGCGCCGACTATAACACCACGTTCGGACTCACTTAAATCCTGATAACCAACATTTGTAGCAGCAGTAACCGATCTAAGAACTTCGCCAGACAGTTGTCTTGTAGAGGCGTTGCCGACCGCAGCACCTTATTCTACCTGTTTACGTATCTCTGTATTTGAATATACTTGCCTGATGCAGTTTCTTTGGCGCTTCCTTGTATAATTTCATTTCATTTGGTTTCTTACCTCCAGTCTATCTACCTGTCTGTATTAGGCTAAAAATTTCTACATTTTGGTACAAACGCCGGCCGTATATGTCATGGTTTTTGTTTGCAAACAAGATTTTTCCATCCACTCGCGGTACTTGGTGTTGGCAGCAGTAATGCCTACTTTACTCTTCGCCCTCTGGCTTTCAGTCAGTATCGCTCGGTTCTGTCTCGGGTTTGTTTTTCCAGGAGTGTTCATTGAACATTGACACTGCCGCGCACCAGTATGTGTAGGTTTATTGATCAATAGTAGGCCAATACTTTCATTATGAATGGGTTCACTGGATGCAAAGGTAGAGTAGCATACTGGCGACGTGGTGAGATGTTCCCGCAATGATGACAAACACATTACTTCTCCATCTGCAGATTATGTTATTATCCAAGCTGTGCGAACGTTGTAAGTTGCCCCAGCTCAGTGCATTCAATTTTAAGGCAATCGGATCTGTCGACGGAAGACAACTTACAAACAGATCATGTCCAGCAAAAGAATGGCTTGTTGGTTGGTTGATTTGGGGGACAGGGGCCAGACAGCGAGATCATCGATCTCGTCAGATTAGGGAAGGATAGGGAAGTCGGCTGTGCCCTTTCAAAGGAACCATTTCCTTGAAGCGATTTAAGGAAATCACGAGGAACCTAAATAATGATGGCCGGACGCGGGTTTGAACCGTCGTCCTCCCGAACGCGAGTCGAGTGTGCTAACCGCTGCCCCACCTCGGTCTGTCAAAATAATGAACCGTGTGTCTGGACAAAATTAATAACTAGTAGTGACAAGAATCCTCTGGAACAAAAGAGATAGTCCAGTGGCTAAGTTTATTAATCTTTCAACAACAGAACACCCCTAATTATGTCCTTCTCATTCATACTGACATAAAATATATAAATTCGTTTATTCCAGAGAAGCCTCTATTGTTTCTTGTTGATTCAGAACGAATCTGATTATAAATATACACTGAAGCGCCAAACAGACTGGTATAGGCATGCGTATATGTAAACAGGCAGAATACAGCGCTGCGGTCGGCAACGCCTACATAAGACAACAAATTTGGTAGAAAATCCGAAGAAATTCTGATCGTATGTAAAGTACACAAGCGGCAAGACGCAGTCAATACCTTCGCTGCGCAGTGCCGATGGTACTGTTACCGACGACTGTGCCGCTAAAGCGGAGTTATTGAACGCAGTTTTCCGAAATTCCTTCACCAGGGAAGACGAATGGAATATTCCAGAATTTGAAACACGAACATCTGCTAGCATGAGTTTCTTAGAAGTAGATACCTTAGGGGTAGCGAAGCAACTCAAATCGCTTGATACGGGCAAGTCTTCAGGTCCAGATTGTATACCGATTAGGTTACTTTCAGATTACGCTGATACTATAGCTCCCTACTTAGCACTCATATACAACCGCTCGCTCACCGATAGATCTGTACCTACAGATTGGATAATTGCGCAGATCGCAACAGTGTTTAAGAAGGGTAGTAGGAGTAATCCATCTAATTACAGACCTATATCATTGACATCGGTTTGCAGTAGGGTTTTGGAGCATATACTGTATTCAAACATTATGAATCACCTCGAAGGGAACGATCTATTGATACGTAATCAGCGTGGCTTCAGAAAACATCGCTCTTGTGCAACGCAGCTAGCTCTTTATTCTCACGAAGTAATGGCCGCTATCGACAGAGGATCTCAAGTTGATTCCGTATTTCTAGATTTCCGGAAAGCTTTTGACACCGTTCCTCACAAGCGACTTCTAATCAAGCTGCGGGCCTATGGGGTATCGTCTCAGTTGTGCGACTGGATTAGTGATTTCCTGTCAGGAAGGTCGCAGTTCTTAGTAATAGACGGCAAATCATCGAGTAAAACTGAAGTGATATCAGGTGTTCCCCAGGGAAGTGTCCTGGGACCTCTGCTGTTCCTGATCTATACAAATGACCTGAGTGACAATCTGAGCAGTTCTCTTAGGTTGTTCGCAGATGATGCTGTAATTTATCGTCTAGTAAGGTCATCCGAAGACCAGTATCAGTTGCAAAGCGATTTAGAAAAGATTGCTGTATGGTGTGGCGGATGGCAGTTGACGCTAAATAACGAAAAGTGAGAGGTGATCCACATGAGTTCCAAAAGAAATCCGTTGGAATTCGATTACTCGATAAATTGTACAATTCTCAAGGGTGTCAATTCAACTAAGTACCTGGGTGTTAAAATTACGAACAACTTCAGTTGGAAAGGCCACATAGATAATATTGTGGGAAAGGCGAGGCAAAGGTTGTGTATCATTGGCAGGACACTTAGAAGATGCAACAAGTCCACTAAAGAGACAGCTTACACTACACTCGTTCGTCCTCTGTTGGAATATTGCTGCGCGGTGTGGGATCCTTACCAGGTGGGATTGACGGAGGACATCGAAAGGGTGCAAAAAACGGGCAGCTAGTTTTTTATCATCACGTAATAGGGGAGAGCAAGTGCAGGGAAGCTAAGACGAAATGGCTGCAGGAAAAATGTGAAGACATCGAAAAAGATATGTTTGTCGGAAGGACAGACTCAGCATACAGGAAAGTCAAAACAACCTTTGGTGATATTAAAAGCAACGGTGGTAACATGAAGAGTGCAACGGGAATTCCACTGTTAAATGCAGAGGAGAGAGCAGATAGGTGTAAAGAATACATTGAAAGCCTCTATGAGGGTGAAGATTTGTCTGATGTGATAGAAGAAGAAACAGGAGTCGGTTTAGAAGAGATAGGGGTTCCAGAATTAGAATCGGAATTTAAAAGAGCTTTGGAGGACTTGCGGTCAAATAAGGCAGAAGGGATAGATAACATTCCATCAGAATTTCTAAAATCATTAGGGGAAGTGGCAACAAAACGACTATTCACATTGGTGTGTAGAATATATGAGTCTGGCGACATACCATCTGACTTTCGAAAAAGCATCATCCACACAATTCCGAAGACGGCAAGAGCTGACAAGTGCGAGAATTATCGCACAATCAGCTTAACAGATCATGCATCGAAGCTGCTTACAAGAATAACATACAGAAGAATGGAAAAGAAAATTGAGAATGCGCTAGGTGACGATCAGTTTGGCTTTAGGAAAAGTAAAGGCACGAGAGAGGCAATTCTGACGTTACGGCTAATAATGGAAGCAAGGCTAAAGAAAAATCAAGACACGTTCATAGGATTTGTCGACCTGGAAAAAGCGTTCGACAATATAAAATGGTGCAAGCTCTTCAAGATTCTGAAAAAAGTTGGGGTAAGCTATAGTGAGAGACGAGTCTTATACAATATGTACAACAACCAAGAGGGAATAATAAGAGTGGACGATCAAGAACGAAGTGCTCGTATTAAGAAGGGAGTAAGACAAGGCTGTAGTCTTTCGCCCCTACTCTTCAATAGAAAGGTTAAGTAGAAAGGTTCAGGAGTGGAATTAAAATACAAGGTGAAAGGATGTCAGTGATACGATTCGCTGATGACATTGCTATCCTCAGTGAAAGTGAAGAAGAATTAAATGATCTAATGAACGGAATGAACAGTCTAATGAGTACACAGTATGGTTTGAGAGTAAATCGGACAAAGAAGAAGATAATGAGATGTAGTAGAAATGAGAACAGCGAGAAACTTAACATCAGGATTGATTGTCACGAAGTCAATGAAGTTAAGGAATTCTGCTACCTAGGCAGCAAAATAACCAATGACGGAGGGAGCAAGGAGGACATCAAAAGCAGACTCGCTATGGCAAAAAAGGCATTTCTGGCCAAGAGAAGTCTACTAATATCAAATACCGGCCTTAATTTGAGGAATAAATTTCTGAGGATGTACTTCTGGAGTACAGCATTGTATGGTAGTGAAACATGGACTGTGGGAAAACCGGAACAGAAGAGAATCGAAGCATTTGAGATGTGGTGCTATAGACGAATGTTGAAAATTAGGTGGACTGATAAGGTAAGGAATGAGGAGGTTCAACGCAGAATCGGAGAGGAAAGGAATATGTGGAAAACACTGATAAGGAGAAGGGACAGGATGATAGGACATCTGCTAAGACATGAGGGAATGACTTCCATGGTGCTAGAGGGAGCTGTAGAGGGCAAAAACTGTAGAGGAAGACAGAGATTGGAATACGTCAAGCAAATAATTGAGGACGTAGGTTGCAAGTGCTACTCTGAGATGAAGAGGTTAGCACAGGAAAGAAAATCGTGGCGGGCCGCGTCAAACCAGTCAGTAGACTTATGACCAAAAAAAAGGGGGGGAGAGTGTGGTAGATATGATACGCGAATTGGGGTGGAAGTCATTACAGAAAAGACGTTAATCGTCGCGGCGAGATCTTTTTACGAGATTTCAGTCACCAACTTTCTCTTCCGAATGCGAAAATATTTTGTTGAGCCCAACCTACATAGGTAGGAATGATCATCAGAATAAAATAAGAGAAATCAGAGCTCGAACAGAAAGGTTTAGGTGTTCGTTTTTCCTGCGCGCTGTTAGGGAGTGGAATAGTAGAGAGATAGTATGATTGTGGTTCGATGAACCCTCTGCCAAGCACTTAAATGTGAATTGCAGAGTAGTCATGTAGATGTAGATGTAGATGTAGTGTTTGGCGCAGATCGATTACTGAAGCTACAATGGCAGGTTATGAAGATTTAAGTGAGTTTGAACGTGGTGTTGTAGTCGGCGCACGAGCGATGGGACACAGGAACTCCGAGGCAACGATGAAGTGGGGATTTTCCCGTATGACAATTTCGTGAGTATTCCGCGAATATCAGGAATCCGGAAAAACATCAAATCTCCGACATCTCTAAGGCCAGAAAAAGATCCTGCAAGAACGGGACCAACGGCGACTGAAGAGAATCTCTCAACGTGGCGGAAGTGCAACCGTTGCTCAAATTGCTGTAGATTTGATCCATCAGCAAGTGTCACCGTACAAAGCACTCAGCGAAACATCATCGATATCGGTTTTCGGAGCCGAAGGCCCACTCGTGTACCCTGGATGACTGCACAACACAAGCTTTTACGCCTCGCCTGGGCCCGTCAACGCTGATATTTGAATATTTGATTGTTGATGAGTGGATACATGTTGGGTGGTCGGACGAATCTCGTTTCAAATGGTACCGAACGGATGGACTTGTACAGCTATGGTGGCAACCTCATGAATCCATGGACCCTGCATGTTAGCAGGGGACTGCTTAAGCTAGTGTGGGGCGTGTGCAGTTGGAGTGATATGCCACCCCTGATAGTCTAGATTCGACTCTGACTGGTGATACGTACATAAGCATCCTGTCCGAAGACCTGCATCCATTCATGTCCATTGTGCATTCCGGCGGACTTGTGCAATTCCAGCACCACAATGGGATATCCCACATGTCCAAAATTGCTACAAAGTAGCCCCAGGAACGTTCTTCTGAGTTTAAACGCTTTCGCTGACACCAAACTCACCAGACATGAACATTATTGAGGATATCTAGGATGCCTTGCAAAGTCATGTTCAGAATAGATCCCACTCCTCGTTCTCTTACTGATTTATGGACAGCCCTGCAGGAGTCATTGTGTCATTTCCCTTCAGGCATTACTCGAGTCCATGTCATGTCGGGTTGCGGCACTTCTGACGGCTCGCGGGACCGTACTCCATATTAGGGAGGTATACCAGTTTATCTGACTCTTCAGTGTAATTTGAAAACAGTCGGATGTTTCGAAGAAAGACAACTTAAAACAGATCACGTCTAGCTAAACAATGAAACCGTGTGGCTCCTACCCGCAACATACCGATGATTAATTTCCACACGAAATTAATAACTAGTGATGACAAGAATTCTCTGCAACAAATAGTTCAATGACTTAATTCATTGGTCTTCTAACAGCAGAACAACCCTAATTACGTCCTTCTCATTCATACTGTCGTGAATTATAAATCCATTTATTCCAGAGAAGCCACTATTGTTTCATGTTGATTCATTACGAATCCGTGTATAAATATAGAAAGCTTACCTGTAAATTATTCCACGTTCCAATGCCCGCGCAAGAAACAGATATAAACAAGAATCACATAAGTTGACAGCTGGTATGGGTAAATCAATTGTCCTCGACACGAAAGACTCTTGAATCACTCTCATTAATCTGTGTACGAGGTTTGGTGGTACAATAACGGGACTGATGCTGTCACAGGGTAAGTGCGCATGCGTAAAAGTTGAACGATCACTAGCTGTCAAGTATGCAACCTTCTCAGTCAAATCCGGCCCTCTGTAGACAAATCAGTGCGTCCGTGACCTTCGTTTGGGTAAGAGTTGTTATTTTATTTTGTCGGAGAAAATGGTAAGGGTAATAACGGAGCAAAGAACTGTTGTGAAGTTTCATATGAAAGTTGGAGAAACAGCTACCGAAACCTATCTTTCACTAAAAGAAGTGTGTGACAAAGACAGTCTTAAAACGCATGCGAGTTTTTGAGTTTTGCAAGTGTTTCCAAAATGGCCAGGAAGACGCTGAAGATGACTCACGCCAGGGACGGCCTTGAACATTAAAAACGGATGAAAATGTTGAAAAAGTAGGTAATCTTATTCGATCTGACCGTCGATTGCGTTTTCTTTCGATTGCTGAAATTGTAGGAATTGATAAAGAATGCTGAAGGCAAATTTTACACAAATAATTTAACATGAGAAACGTGTGTGCGAAACTGCGGCCGAAAATTCTAACCGTCGAGCAGAAAGAAGGTCACCAAAATGTTTGTACTGACACTTTGAATACCACTGAAAACGATAGCAGTTTCTTGGAAAGAGTGATAACACGTGAGGAATCTTCATTTTTCACTTATGATCCAGAAGCAAATACACCCAATGTAGGGGCCCCAACTGCACAGAAAGCGAAAAGCGCTCGAATGACCCAATCAAGATTCAAAGGTCCCCAGTTCGAGTCTCGGTCGGGCACACAGTTTTAATCTGTCAGGAAGTTTCATATCAGCGCACACTCCGCTGCAGAGTGAAAATCTCATTCTGGAAACATCTCCCAGGCTGTCGCTAAGCCATGTCTCCGCAATATCCTTTCTTTCAGGAGTGCTAGTTCTGCAAGGTTCGCAGGAGAGCTTCTGTAAAGTTTGGAAGGTAGGAGACGAGGTACTGGCAGAATTAAAGCTGTGAGTACCGGGCGTGAGTCGTGCTTCGGTGGCTCAGTTGGTAGAGCACTTGCCCGCGAAAGGCAAAGGTCCCGAGTTCGAGTCTCGGTCGGGCACACAGTTTTAATGTGCCAGGAAGTTTCATATCAGCGCACACTCCGCTGCAGAGTGAAAATCTCATTCTGCAAAGCTATGATGATTATCTTTCGATACTCATGGAATTGCGCACCTTGGTTCCTGAAGATCAAACTACGAGTATTAACCAACATTATTAACTTGAGGTTCCGATAGCTGAATGGTCAGCCCCTAAGGGGCCCGGATTCGATTCCCGGGTCCGGCCGCGGTGGTCTCGCGGTTCTAGGCGCTCAGTCCGGAACTGCGCGACTGCTACGGTCGCAGGTTCGAATGCTGCCTCGGGCTTGGATGTGTGTGATGTCCTTAGGTTAGTTAGGTTTAATTAGTTCTAAGTTCTAGGCGACTGATGACCACAGATTTTAAATCGCATAGTGCTCAGAGCCATTCCATTCGATTCCCGGCTGGGACGGGGATTTTCTCCGCTCAGGGACTGGGTGTTGTGTTGTCTTCGTCATTTCATACCTATCCGGCGCGCAGGTCACCCAATGTGGCGTCGAATGTAATAAGACCTGCACCAAGGCGGTCGGACCTGCCCCGTCAGGGGCCTCCCGGCCAATGACCCCAAAATCTCATTTCTACCCTGAGGTTCACGCTCAACTCCGTGAGATAATAAGAAAAAAAGACTCGAACTATGGAAGAACAATTCATGGGTTCTGAATAGAGAGAACGCAGCGCTAATGCCGCATTGTCTGTTGAGACGTTTCTAGAGAAATACAGCATCACAGTGTTAGACCATCTGCTTTATTCGCCTGACCTAGTACCATGTGACTTACCTTTTCCCTAAGGTAAAATGTGAATTAAAATGGACAGGATTTCAGTCCGTTAAAACACTGAAGAAAAAAGAAAAGAAAGTCACGCGTTTTCAAGGAGATACAGGGGAGCATTTCCAGCACTGTTTCCATCAATAAAGGAAGAAAAGGGGAGTGTATTAAAGGTAATAACTAAATATGTACGTTCTTGAAATAAAATGTTGTGAGATGCCTATTATTGATGATGTTATTGGATGTGTTAATATTGTAAATGAAAATGATATATTTAAAGAATTGTGGTCAGAGAAACAGTTACTAGGCGCGTCCGTGCCTGCGATGGCAGCACTGTGGAGTCGTAGAATCTTTGACAATCAGTAGTTGAAAGCTGCGGTGTGCAGCAGGCAAGGACTTGCGGAGTGTGCAGTGTAATGCATGGATGCACTTTTGGAACTATGAGAGTTGCAGATTTATTACGAGGAGGAATGATGACTCAGAAAGATGGTTGGATAGCATACGGACACAAAAATAGGTTTTGTAATGGAGAACAAAGTATTATTTGATGAGATAAAATGTTCATTTTTATTTTTGTATACTTGTGTTGTTGGTCCACTTCACCCTCATCACACTCCAGTTATTGATAATTACTCTATTCCAGAATGAGATTTCCATTCTGCACCGGAGTGTGAGCTGATATAAAACTTCCTGGCACATTAAAACTGTGTGCCGGACGGAGAGTCGACCTCGGAACATTTGCCATTCGCGTGCAACTGCTCTAGCATCTGAGCTACCCACGCACGATTCACGAGACGTCCTCAGCGCTTCAGTTCTGTCAGTGCCTCGTGTATTACCCTCCAAAGTTCACAGAAGCTCTTCTGTGAACTTTGTAGAACGAGCACTCTTGGAAGAAAGGACAGTGCAGAGATATGGCATAGCTGAGGGATGTTTCCAGAATGAGATTTTCACTCTGCAGCGGAGTGTGCACTGATATGAAACTTCCTGGCAGATTAAAACTGTGTGCCGGACCGAGCCTCAAACTCGGGACCTTTGCCTTCCGCGGGCAAGTGTTCTACCATCTTACCTAACGCCATGTTCACACCTCCAATTCCGCCAATATTTGTGAGGAGCGGTTGTGAATCGTGCGTGGGTGGCTCACGTGGTAGAGCACTTGCCCTCGAAAGGCAAAGGTTCCGAGTACAAGTCTCGGTCCGGCACACAGTTATAATCTGCCAGGAAGTTTTAATTGCTCTAATGATTGATTTTCTGAGTAAATTTACTGTACTATGGAGGTTACTAGATTAAGTGAATTTTCATATTAGTCTATAATGTTTTTTGATAAGTTCCTTCCTAACTGGAATTCATAATACGTGATTTCCATTAATTTCTACACAAATAAAGTTTTTTTTTTAAAATAAAGGTGTCCTCAATTCTTGCTTGAGGCAGTACTGGTAAAAACTAGAAAAAATAGTAGGAAAGGCTTGAAACAGACTACTGGCCATTAAAATAGCTACACCACGGAGATGACGTGCTACAAACGCGAAATTTAACCGACAGGATGAAGATTCTGAGATGTGCAAAATGATTAGCTTTTCAGGGCTTTCACACAAGGTTGGCGCCGGTGGCGCCACCTACAACGTACTGACACGAGTAAAGTTTCCAACCGATTTCTCATACACAAACAGCAGTTGACCGGCGTTGCCTGGTGAAAAGTTGTTGTGATGCCTCGTGTAAAGAGGAGTAATGCGTACCATCATGTTTCGGACTTTAATGAAGGTCGGATTGTAACCTATCACGATTGCGGTTTATCGTATCGCGACATTGCTGCTCGCGTTGGTCGAGATCCAATGACTGTTAGCAGAATATGGACTCGGTGGGTTCAAAAGGATAATACGGAACGCAGTGCTGGATACCAACGGCCTCGTATCACTAGCAGTGAGATGACAGGCATCTTATCCGCATGGCTGTAACGGATCGTGCAGCCACGTCTCGATCACTGAGTCAACAGATGGGGACGTTTGCAAGGCAACAACCATCTGCACGAACAGTTCGACGACGTTTGCAGCAACATGGACTATCAGCTCGGAGACCATGCTGTGGTTACCTTTGACGCTGCATCACAGACAGGAGCGCTTGTGATGTACTCAACGACGAACGTGGGTGCACGAATGGCAAAACTGCATTTTTTCGGATGAATCCAGGTTCTGTTTACAGCATCATGATGGTCGCACCCGTGTTTGGCGTCATCACAGTGAACACACATTGGAAGCGTGTATTCGTCATCGCCAAAATGGCTTATCACCCGATGTGATGGTATGGGGTGCCACCGGTTACACTTCTCGGTCACCTCTTGTGCGCATTGACGGCACTTTGAACACTGGACGTTACATTTCAGATGTGTTACGACCCGTGGCTCTGCCCTTCATTTGATCCCTACGAAACCCCACATTTCAACAGGATAATGGACGACCGCATGTTGCAGGTCCTGTACGGGCCTTTCTGGATACTGAAAATGTTCGACTGCTGCCCTGGCCAGCACATTCTCCAGATCTCTCACCAATTGAAAGCGTCTGGTCAATGGTGGCAAAGCAACTGGCTCGTCACAATACGCCAGTCACTAGTCTTGATGAACTGTGGTATCGTGTTGAAACTGCATGGGCAGCTGTACCTGTACACGCCATCCAAGCTGTGTTTGACTCAATGCCCAGTCGCATCAAGGCCTTTATTACGGCCAGAGGTGGTTGTTCTGGGTACTGATTTCTCAGGATCTATGCACCCAAACTGCGTGAAAATGTAATCACATGTCAGTTGTAGTATAATATATTTGTCCAATGAATACCCGTTTATCATTTGCATTTCTTCTTGGTGTAGCAATTTTAATGGCCAGTAGTGTAAATATACAGGTGGTGCAAAACTTAAGTACGAATTTAACTTATGCATGAATGTCACTACGAAGTAACGGAGATAGATGAAACTTGAAAAGTATGTAAAAAGAAGCACTACAGTGTAGTAAAGAAGATAACAAATAAATACACAATGAGAAGAACAGAAATAACACTTTCTTTGACTCGCTGAGACGTGACTTACTTCCCCTGGATATTACAAAAGACTGGACATGATTTTTAATAGTGCGTGTGTGTGATCGCCACAGAGACCAGTACACGCTCTGCAACATGTTCCAGCGCTGGCCGCAAGGTTGGTTTGGGGCTCATGTGGGGGGTAGGGGGGGGGGTTTCCAATCCAAAACCCTTGCGGTTGACAACTGCTGTACGGTTGCTGGTTTAAGTGAACGTGCCGGAATACGTCTCCGCAATTCACCCCACTCGTGCCCGATGGGGTTTTCGTCGTGATAACGGGCAGGCCATCCCATTCGCCAATTATCCTGAGAGTTCCGAGAGTTCCGGATCCACCTGCGGGTCGTCATCCATGAAAATGAAATCACGAGCGAATGCATCCATGAAAAGACTCACATAGGGAAGGAGTACAGTGTATCAACAACATTGAGGCTACCGTGTTGGAATGTTTTGGAAGTCAGCACACCCAAGATGTGATGAGTTCGGGAGAGGTATAGCAGCACGTACACATACACCAAAGACCATACAATAGTTTTCCCGCCGTTTTTAATGTCCAGGGAACCATCATAAATCGCCGTGACTTCAGTGTAATTGTTGTCTGTGATGGAAGTGCCATTTCTGTTCGCCTGATAGCTATGTCTTTGTTACCGTTTGTAGTATACTGCAGCACTTCTTTCTATGTCTGGTCCAAGTTTCGTCGAGATACGTTACCTGGCGGTGACACATCATGCGAAAGTTACTTTCGTCCTTAAGGTTTTCATACCGAAATACTTCTTGATTTCTGTACACAGTGATAGGTAATCAGTTGTTTGGGCTGTCTTCCAGTTGTTTACTTTCTGCTGGTTACTTTTGACTGCGATGCTGTTGAGCTTGTTCTACAGACTCAATGTAGCGCTGAAACTGACTGTTGATGTGGGATGAAAGAGTGCACTATACAGGTTGACTCTTACATAAAAGATGACAGCAACCAGCCAATTTTTACAGTGCTGTTTATTTACTTAAATAGCATCTTTACCGGTTTCGAACGTTACAGTTCATCTCCAGACGGCTATTCACGTTAAGATACATTAGCTATCACTTTCTGTTTTCTTGGGGTTGTGGTGCCCTACAACCAAAACAAAATGTGATACAATGTCTCTTTACCTGCAATTGTGCCCCACAACGATTCTAAACGATGTAAACAAACTATTAAAGTGAAAATATTTTGGTTACTGCGTAAGGAAGCAAAACAGCTTCACTTTAATACTTTGTTTAGATAATTTAAAATTATAAAAATTATATATTAAATATATAAATATATTAAAAATTATATATTTAAAATTATATAATATATATGTATCTTAACGTGAATTAGCCACCTGAAAATGAACTTTAATGTTCGAAACCGGTGATGGCACTATTTAAATAAATAAATACCATTGTAGAAAGTGGTTGGTTGCTGTCCTCTTTTATATAAGAGTAGACGTATCTTTTTTACACAGCCACGGGCTCAGAATGTCAGTTTTCAACAAAATAGCAAAGAGTGTACTGTTTTCCATCTTGTATGAATAACGAAGTAATTTCTGTTACTATGTTTTTCATAATATGCTTTGTTCAAAGTTGGTTACATAATTCTGTGTGTTGTAATTTAACTTATATTGAGGAATTCATAGACTTTATTGTATGATGTCATTGATTTTATATCGGCTAGTGTAGAGTTGTAAGTGCCGTTATGAAAATCATGATGGTTCTTGGGCCGAAACTGGTTGTTGAATGCAAGAATTTTATCGGCAACTCTTGTCGGTAAATCATGCACTTCTTCAAATATTTACGATCTGTGGCGTGCTACCTTTTGTAAATAATCTTTCTTTTGCTCAAAAATGGTTCAACTGGCTCTAAGCACGATGGGACACTTAGAACTACTTAAACCTAACTAAGCTAAAGTCATCACACACCTCCATGCCCGAGGCAGGATTCCAACCTGCGACCGTAGCAGCAGCGCGGTTCCGGACTGAAGCGCCTAGAACCCCTCAGCCACAGCGGCCGGCTCTGTCTTTTGTCAGAATCGCTTATGCTATTTGCGGTCCCTATCGTCACTAGATATAATTCCCCATTCGTTTCTCTCTCCGCTTATACAGAGTGTTCGGAAATTCTCAAATGGTTCAAATGGCTCTGAGCACTATGGAACTTAACATCCAGGGTCATCAGTCCCCTAGAACTTAGAACTACTTAAACCTAACTAACCTAAGCACATCACACAACACGCAGTCATCACGAGGCAGAGAAAATCCCTGACCCAGCCGGGAATCGAACCCGGGAACCAGGCCGCGGGACGGAAATTCTCGTTACAGCCTTGTAGGACTTGTAGATGGATGTGAGTACATAATATTTTGAATAGGAACTCAAGCCGGCCTCGGTGGCCGAGCGGTTCTAGGCGCTCCAGTCTGGAAACGCGCGACTGCTACGGTCGCAGGTTCGAATCCTGCCCCGGGCGTGGATGTGTGTGATGTCCTTAGGTTAGTTAGGTTTAAGTAGTTCTAAGTTCTAGGGGACTGATGACCTCAGATGTTAATTCCCATAGTGCTCAGAGCCATTTGAACCAATAGGAAGTTATGTCCAGCAACTTACCGTTTCCCTGCGAGAACCGTCTGAAAGCGTATGCCTAAGTAGGTATGGAATAGGGTAGTCAGGGTGGGGTAGTTACGTTGGATCGGCTGATGTCACTTGACGTCTGTCCTACCCCTTTGACGCAGTTCGAATCTCATTCACGTGGCTGTGAGCGTTAGAGTAAAATGGTTGAGTACATGTTTGCAGAATACACCTACATAATCCTTCTGAATGGCGAAGCTCACTGGAATGGAAAAGCTGCTAGTCGCTTTTATCAAGTTCTTTCTTCACAACGTCCGACTACATCGCACACCTTTTTCGCCAAAATTACGCAACGATTTCTGAAAAAGGGGTACCTTCACTGTCAACAGGCGTCACTGCGGTGCTCCAAGGAACGGACCGTGCTGCATTACGTTGAAGTACACGAGCAGTTTGTTTGGCAATTATAAGTATGCGGTTGATAATGGAAACAAGATTAAGGAAAAATCAAGGCCAATCCATGGGATTTGTCGACCCGGAAAAAGAGTTTGACGATGTAAAATAGTCCAAGATGTTCGAAATTCTGAGAAAATAAGGAGCAAGCTATAGGGAGAGACAGGTTATATACAATATATACTAGAACCAAGAGGAAACTATAAGAGCGGACGACCTGAACGAAGTGCTCTGATTGAAAAGGGTGTAAGGCAGGGATGTAGTCTTTCACCCCTACTGTTCAATCTGTACGTCGAAGAAGCAATGGTGGACATAAAAGAAAGGTTCAGGAGTGTGATTAAATTCAAGGAGGCAGGATATCAATGATGCGGTTCGCCGATGACATTGCTATCATGAGTGAAAGTGAAGAAGAATTATGTGATCTGCTGAAGGGAGTGAACAATCTAATGAGTACAGTATATGGACTGAGAGTAAATCGAAGAAAGACAAAGGTAATGTGAAGTAGTAGAAATGAGAACAGCGAGAAACTTAACATCAGGATTGATGGTCACGAAGTCAATGAAGTTAAGGAATTCTGTTACCTAGGCAGTAAAATAACCAATGACGGACGGAGCAAGGAGGACATCAAAAGCAGACTCGCTATGGCAAAAAAGACATTTCTGGCCAAGAGAAGTCTACTAATATCAAATACCGGCCTTAATTTGAGGAAGAAATTTCTGAGGATGTACGTCTGGAGTACAGCATTGTATGGTTGTGAAACATGGACTGTGGAAAAACCTGAACAGAAGAGAATCGAAGCATTTGAGATGTGGTGCTATAGATGAATGTTGAAAATTAGGTGGACTGATAAGGTAAGGAATGAGGAGGTTCTACGCAGAATCGGGGAGGAAAGGAATATGCGGAAAACACTGATAAGGAGAAGGGACAGGACGATAGACCATCTGCTAAGACATGAGGGAATGACTTCCATGGTACTAGAGGGAACTGTAGAGGGCAAAAACTGTAGAGGAAGACAGAGTTTGGAATACGTCAAGCAAATAATTGAGGACGTAGGTTGCAAGTGCTACTCTGAGATGAAGAGGTTAGCACAGGAAAGGAAATCGTGGCAGGCCGCATCAAACCAGTCAGTAGACGGATGACAAAAAAAAAAAAAAAAGAAAAACCACTAGTTGACTGGTGTTATAGCATGGAGTGCCATTGGTTACACGTCTCGGTCACCCCTTGATCGCATTGACGACACATTGGCTCTACCCTTCATTCGATCACTGCGAAACCCTACATTTCAGCAGGATAATGCACGACCGCATGTTGCAGTTCCTGTACAGGCCTTTCTGAATACAGAAATGTTCGACTGCCGCCCTGGACAGCACATTCTCCAGATCTCTCACCAATTGAAAACGTCTGGTCAATTGTGGCAAAGCAACTGGCTCGTCACAATACGCCAGTCACTACTCTTGATGAATTGTGGAATCGTGTTGAAACTGCCTGGGCAGCTGTATCTGTACACGGCTTACAAGCTCTGTTTGACTCAATGCCCAGGCGTATCAAGGCCGTTATTACGGCAAGAGGTGGTTGTTCTGGGTACTGATTTCTCAGGATCTATGCACCCAAACTGCGTGAAAATGTAATTACATGTTGAAACGTCCCGTTAGGAAAATTTTACGTGACTGTGCTTAAACTGACACACAAGATTATTTGCGCAACGCAATCTGACTTTCAATAATCCCTACAAAAGAATGGCCCTGACTAACATTAAGCTATATGTTTCACAAATCACTTACCTCACAAAAATCTTCGTTACTCAAGCTACTTCAATACAGCGAGCGCCACTACTGCCAGCTAAATAAAAGATTCAGACTACTGAAGGCACTAACTACTGATAGGCATAGTTAGCAAATGAAAGATTTTGATAGAGAACAAACAATGTATTTACCTTACTAGTGTTCAAAAGTCATAATATATATACCACTTCATGACATCCAGTCTTACAAATTTCAAAACGCCGCCATTTCTCTCCCCACATCCACCACTGCTGGCGGATCACCTCCAACTGAGCAACGCTACGCGCTGTTAACATCCAGTTGCCCGACACTACAATGGCAGACAACAATGCAAACCAGCCACAGACTGCACACAGCACAGCCAGTGATTTTCATACAGAGCGCTACGTGGCGTTACCTATAAGAAAACCTAAACAACCTACTTACAAGACATCAGAGAATGACTTCCATTTTACTAGAGGAAGCTGTAAAGGGCAGAAATTATAGAGGAAGACAGAGATTGGAATACATCCAGCAAGTAACTGAGGAGGTAGGTTGCAAGTACTACTCTGAGATGAAGAGATTGGCTCAGGAGAGGAATTCCTTGCGGGCGCTGTCAAACTAGTCTGACACAAAAAAACGTTACTGATAATATTTTCTCGGGCTTCCAGCCGGATCGAGTGGTTTAAAATCCACAAGCTTTCGACCGAGTTCTCATCGACCATTGTCAAGTGATGACTGTCGAATGATTGCTGCTGTCGTCCTTATAAATCCGTGCTGTCTCCAGTGACGTCACTGGTGGTCGCTCCAGAGCCATGTTTCAATAGTGGTACAAGTCCATTTTTGTTCATATTCAAGTATACATACTTTCTGGTATCTCAACTGCAGATTTTTCAGCGCTCATTTAACTTTAGGACTCTGTATCTTCGAATGAACAAAATGTACTTGTACCACTATTGAAATAAGCGCTTCATATATGGTAATGTTTTCATTGTGCATTTGCCGCACAAGCTTCAATTTTCCGATGGCCGGGTTCCAAGCTGAGCTGAGCTGCAGCCCCCAAAATATTATACCATATGACATTATGGAATGATGGTAGGCAAAGTCTGCAAGCTTTTCCATTTTTATGTCACCTATGTCAGCTAACATTCGAATTGCAAATACAGATTTGTTAAGGTGTTTCTGCAGTTCTGTGGTGTGCTCCTTCCAACTGAATTTATTATCAAGTTGTAATTCCAGGAATTTAAGATTATCAACCTCTTCTATCTGCTCTTCTGCATACTTTATGCATATGTTTGGTGGATACCTCTTACAGGTTCTGAATTGCATATAGTGAGTCTTTTCGTAGTTTAATGTCAGTGAGTTGGCTTTAAACCATTTATTAATATCATTAGCAGATCTTTTAGAACTACACTCGACATACTATTTATTGCAATACTTGTGTCATCTGCAAACTAAACAAACTCTGCTTCTCGCAGTGTAATTGATGAGAGATGATTAATGTGCACAAGAAGAAGCAATGACCCTGAGATGGATCCTTGTGGGACACCACATGTAATTTCTTCCCATTATGATGATGACTGATGACTTAATTCACTAGTCACTTGCACTGACAACTTTTGTTTCCTGTTAGCGAGGTATGACTTCAACCATTTTTCAGCACTCCCCTTGACACCATAGAATTCTAATTTACACTCCTGGAAATTGAAATAAGGACACCATGAATTCATTGTCCCAGGAAGGGGAAACTTTATTGACACATTCCTGGGATCAGATACATCACATGATCACACTGACAGAACCACAGGCACATAGACACAGGCAACAGAGCAAGCACAATGTCGGCACTAGTACAGTGTATATCCACCTTTCGTAGCAATGCAGGCTGCTATTCTCCCATGGAGACGATCGTAGAGATGCTGGATGTAGTCCTGTGGAACGGCTTGCCATGCCATTTCCACCTGGCGCCTCAGTTGGACCAGCGTTCGTGCTGGACGTGCACACCGCGTGAGACGACGCTTCATCCAGTCCCAAACATGCTCAATGGGGGACAGATCCGGAGATCTTGCTGGCCAGGGTAGTTGACTTACACCTTCTAGAGCACGTTGGGTGGCACGGGATACATGCGGACGTGCATTGTCCTGTTGGAACAGAAAGTTCCCTTGCCGGTCTAGGAATGGTAGAACGATGGGTTCGATGACGGTTTGGATGTAACGTGCACTATTCAGTGTCCCCTCGACGATCACCAGAGGTGTACGGCCAGTGTAGGAAATCGCTCCCCACACCATGATGCCAGGTGTTGGCCCTGTGTGCCTCGGTCGTATGCAGTCATGATAGTGGCGCTCACCTGCACGGCGTCAACACGCATACGACCATCATTGGCACCAAGGCAGAAGCGACTCTCATCGCTGAAGACGACACGTCTCCATTCGTCCCTCCATTCACGCCTGTCGCGTCACCACTGGAGGCGGGCTGCACGATGTTGGGGCGTGAGCGGAAGACGGCCTAACGGTGTGCGGGACCGTAGCCCAGCTTTATGGAGACGGTTGTGAGTGGTTCTCGCCGATACCCCAGGAGCAACAGTGTCCCTAATTTGCTGGGAAGTGGCGGTGCGGTCCCCTACGGCACTGCGTAGGATCCTACGGTCTTGGCGTGCATCCGTGCGTCGCTGCGGTCCGGTCCCAGGTTGACGGGCACTTGCACCTTCCGCCGACCACTGGCGACAACATCGATGTACTGTGGAGACCTCACGCCCCACGTGTTGAGCAATTCGGCGGTACGTCCACCCGGCCTCCCGCATGCCCACTATACGCCCTCGCTCAAAGTCCGTCAACTGCACATACGGTTCACGTCCACGCTGTCGCGGCATGCTACCAGTGTTAAAGACTGCGATGGAGCTCCGTATGCCACGGCAAACTGGCTGACACTGACGGCGGCGGTGCACAAATGCTGCACAGCTAGCGCCATTCGACGGCCAACACCGCGGTTCCTGGTGTGTCCGCTGTGCCTTACGTGTGATCATTGCTTGTACAGCCCTCTCGCAGTGTCCGGAGCAAGTATGGTGGGTCTGACACACCGGTGTCAATGTGTTCTTTTTTCCATTTCCAGGAGTGTATATAGCACTTCATGACATCCAGTCTTACAAATTTCAAAACTCCGCCATTTCTCTCCCCACATCCACCACTGCTGGCGGCTCACCTCCAACTGCGCAACGCTACGCGCTGTTAACATCCAGCTGCCCAACACTACACTGGCAGACAACAATGCAAACCAGCCACAGACTGCACACAGCACAGCCAGTGATTGTCATAGAGAGCGCTACGTGGCGTTACCAATACGAAAACCTAAACAGCCTACTTACAAGACATCAGAGAATAACTTCCAATTTACTAGAGGAAGCTGTAGAGGGCAAAAATTGTAGAGGAAGACAGAGATTGGAATACATCCAGATAGGTTGCAAGTACTACTCTGAGATGAAGAGATTGGCTCAGGAGAGGAATTCCTTGCGGGCGCTGTCAAAACAGTCTGACACAAAAAAACGTTACTGATAATATTTTCTCGGGCTTCCAGCCGGATCGAGTGGTTTAAAATCCACAAGCTTTCGGCCGAGTTCTCATCGAGCATTGTCAAGTGGTGACTGTCGAATGATTGCTGCTGCCGTCCTTATAAATCCGTGCTGTCTTCAGTGACGTCACTGGTGGTCGCTCCAGAGCCATATTTCAATAGTGGTACAAGTCCATGTTTGTTCATATTCAAGTATATATACTTTGTCGTATCACAATTGCAGATTTTTCAGCGCTCATTTAACTTTAGGACTCTGTATCTTCGAATGAACAAAAATGTACTTGTACTATTATTGAAATAAGCCCTTCATATATGGTAATGTTTTCATCGCGCATTTGCCGCGCAAGCTTCAATTTTCCGATGGCCGGGTTCCAAGCTGAGCTGAGCTGCAGGTCCCAAAATATTATACCATATGACATTATGGAATGAATGTAGGCAAAGTCTGCAAGCTTTTTCATTTTTATGTCACCTATGTCAGCTAACATTCGAATTGCAAATACAGATTTGTTAAGGCGTTTATGCAGTTCTGTGGCATGCTCCTTCCAACTGAATTTATTATCAAGTTGTAATCCCAGGAATTTGAGATTGTCAACCTCTTCTATCTGCTCTTCTGCATACTTTATGCATATGTTTGGTGGAAACCTTTTACAGGTTCTGAATTGCATATAGTGAGTCTTTTCGTAATTTAATCTCAGTGAGTTGGCTTTAAACCATTTATTAATATCATTAGCAGATATTTCTAGAACTACACCCGACATACTATTTATTGCAATACTTGTGTCACCTGCAAACCAAACGCACTCTGCTTCTCGCAGTGTAACTGGTGAGAGATGATTAATGTGCACAAGAAGAAGCAATGACCCTAAGATGGATCCTTGTGGGACACCACATGTAATTTCTTCCCATTCTGATGATGAGTGATGACTTAATTCACTAGTCACTTGTACTGACACCTTTTGTTTCCTGTTAGCGAGGTATAACTTCAACCATTTTTCAGCACTCCCCTTGACACCATAGAATTCTAATTTATTTACATTGTAGATGTGATCACATTACCAATATGTATTAAATGGTTATAGCACGTGGGTTCCAATTCAAAATATTTTGTACTCACTCCCTCTTCAAGTCCTAGAAGTCTGGAACGGAAATGTACATACTTCACACGGTGTAACGTGCCAGTAACGGCACCAAGCGGTATGCAATTTGGACTCGGGTGGTCAAAACGTTATGGCTCATCAGTGTAGATATCCGAGATAGGAACTATTAATCCATTTTCAAATTCTACTGTTTCTCGAATAATCTTAACTGCGCCTCGTGCGCAACACATAGAGAACATGGGGTTGAAGGCAGCGGCAGAGACGTACCCCGTCCGTCCAGGCTGTCGCGGATGCTGGAGACGGCGTCGCGCACCTGCTGCTCCGAGGTCACGTCCAGCGGTAGGACGCGCAGCCTGGAGGAGCACTCCTGGACCAGCTGCTTGGCTCCGGGGCCCTCCGGGAAGAGGCAGCCCGCCACCACGGGAACGCCCAGCGCGTCCAGCCGCCGAGCCAGGGCCGCACCGAACCCGGAGTCACAGCCTGGAAAAAGCGGCCATCGTGTCTCAACCAAATCCAGCCTTCTCCTACTTACCCAACTGACGTCCTTGGTCAGCGTCAGTGGTGCAACAATTAAATAACGAGATTTTGGCTAGAAACTACTGGCCATTAAAATTGCTACACCAAAAAGAAATGCAGATGATAAATGGCTATTCATTGGACAAACTAGAACTGACATTGTGAGTAGGCTGTTTAGGTTTTTGTATTGGTAACGCCACGTAGCGCTCTGTATGAAAATCACTGGCTGTGCTGTGTGCAGTCTGTGGCTGGTTTGCATTGTTGTTGGCTGTTGTAGTGTTGGGCAGTTGGCTGTTAACAGCGCGTAGCGTTGCGCAGTTGGAGGTGAGCCGCCAGCAGTGGTGGATGTAGGGAATGAGATGTCAGAGTTTTGAGAGCGGATAATCTGGACAGAGACAGTAAATTTGTAAGAATGGATATCATGAACTGATTACTTTTGAACACTATTAAGGTAAATACATTGTTTGTTCTCTATCAATATCTTTCATATGCTAAATATGCCTATCAGTAGTTAGTGCATTCAATAGTATGAATCTTTTATTTAGCTGGCAGTAGTGGCGCTCGCTGTATTGCAGTAGCTTGAGTAACGAAGATTTTTGTGAGGTAAGTGATTTGTGAAACATATAGGTTAATGTTAGTCAGGGCCATTCTTTTGTAGGGGTTATTGAAAGTCTGATTGCGTTGCGCAAAAAGTATTGTGTGTAAGTTTAAGCACAGTCATGTATAATTTTTCTAAGGGAACGTTTCATATGTCGACCCTGAGCCGAGGATATCTCACTGGAATCTTCTCATTTTTTCTTGTAGTTTGTGTAATTAGTGTAGCTTTTGTTTATTGCTAGCGCGTAATTGTGAGGAGAATCTCCTTTGTAGTTGCAGTCTTTCATTGTTGTACAGTAAAACAGTTGTGGCATGCATGTAGATTTGCACCAAGTATTTCTCAGCTGCACTAGCAATTAAAGAGATATTATTTTCAATGCTATATTAATGTGTTTTATTATTTTTCTCTTCAAATTGTGCTTTCCTGTGTTATGGTGTGAAATAGTGTGACAATAATGGCGTGTGAAAAACGTAATACTAGGTTCCAAAGTAAACTGAGAAATGACAGTGAAGACGAAAGCAGTGTGTTAGCGCCGCCGAGTAATGAATTGCTTATGTTCAAAGTAGTAATTTGGTAATTGTGCATAGGGAAATGGAGCGGGCTGCAAATAATGGTGTAGGCAGTGAAACAATTAGTGAACAGGGAAACATTATGGATGGGTCGGCAACAGCTCGCCTCAGGAATCCGAAATGACCGGACACAATCTTACAAATATTGTAGATTCAGGTTTTGCGTCCTCACCGTTTTCTCAAATAATTCAAGACACATTTTCTGCTTTTCAAAATGCGAATATTGCCCTTTCAAATGCACTGCCAAATAGCATTGAGGAACATGTTTCAGTCACCAGTGCATTGTTATTACAGTTAATGCAACAAATGGGACAAAGGCTACAAAAGTTAGACACAATGGAACAAAATCTTCAAAAGTTCGACACAATGGAACAAATTCTTCGAACGTTAGACACAATGGAACAACACCAGAGACAAACAGAGCAACAGTTAGACGCAATGGAACAAAATCTTCAAAAAATAAATATCACGCTTGAACAAACACGTGAAGGTTTAACTACTGAGTTACATAAAATCGAATCGAAATGTCAAAAAGTCTGTAATGACGTAAAAACACAAATTTGTGAGCATTTTCAACATATTTTTTCGCGGCATGAAAATGCATTACAGAATCACGAAGCAGCCATAAAAGAACTGCAAACTATTGTTCATGAAAATCATGAGACCTTGCAAGCTAAAATTGACTCAGTTGCATCTACCGATTCGGTTACGCAACTTGCAAAAACTCAGGAAAACTTAGAGGACAAGGTAGATACGAATTCAACACAAATGGACACTCTGAAACTTGGTTCAGAAAAACACACTGAGGAAATAAGTTCACTATTGGAGAACGTAGCCGAACTTTCGGATCAGTTCTCTAACTTATCTACAAAGGTGGATGATGATCTGAATGATACAAGACCTGTAGCCTTCACTGACACAGAAGAGTATGAACAAATTAAGAAATTCAAACAAAATCAGAATCAAATTAATACGCAACACAAAAGAGAAATCCGGGCAGTACAAGACCAGTTGGCACAAGTAATACAAGAATTACATATTTCAGAGGACACTCGCGCTCCAACACGGGAAGAGGGACTTAGAAATACGTAAAAGCCACAAAATAATAACACTGGGCATTTCAGAAATTATGAAAGAAATTGGCAAGGTGCACCGAATTTTGAGATGGAACCGCCGAAACGCAGTAACAATGACCGATATGCGACTCGCCGACACGATGATTTTGACTATAAGTTGTTCATTACTACACGTAAATTCTAAACATTTAAGAATTCTGGCAACGATATTCATTCACAAGCGTGGCTTCATCAATTCTCTCATTGTTTTCCTCCCAACTGGTCATTAGAGCACAGATTAGAATTTATGTGTGGCTACTTAGAGAATGAACCAGCTGTAAGAATGCAATCGGTCATTCACGATTGCCACAGTGAAGGAGAATTTTATCATGCCTTCCTCTCAACATATTGGTCTCAAGCCACACAAGACCGAGTAAAACATAGCACCATAATGATGAAACGTTTCGAACAATCTGAATTTTAAAGTCTTGTGAAATATTTTGAAGACATGTTGCACAAGAATCAGTTCCTGTCAAACCCATACAGCCCCTCAGAACTCATCCGCATTTGCTTAATCAAATTGACTGAACATTTACGACATATTATTTTGGCAGGACGTTGCAAAGACGACATTGAAGCATTTCAGGGACTCTTACAAGTATTGGAAATCGACACTGAGAATCGCGGGAGGTGAGAACAGAAACACAGCAATTGCAGGTCACGTCCGTCACAATTCCGCGATGACAGAAATAATAACTGGACACGACAAGGCTATTCTCACAACACAAATCGTGACCAACACAGACACCACCATTATTACAACCGTTGGCAGAATAATAGGTACAGAGAAAGATCGCACTTCCTTAGTAATGAATATGACGGAGATAACCATAGAAACAGATAATATGGGAACCAAGACAATTATTATCAAGGGAGACAGAATAGCTTCAGACGCAATGGTCCACCGTGCAGTTACGATTCCGGGAGAAATTCTCCACCACGTGACCGGCAAGAAAGAAATTATTGAATCTACCGACATGACGACAGACTTGAATTGCATCAGAATTGGCGGGATTCAAACACGGCAGTGCCCTCTCGGCAAGGTGAATTTGTAGAAGTTAGGTCTCCTAATCCCAATAACGACGCTCGCCAAGAAAGAGACAGACAAGGACTCGCACCGCAGGCAGCCACGTGCGCCCGCTGGCTCAGAGAAAAATAACATAGAGGCTAACCTTGAGAAAAATTCCAGTATTCTTTACCGACGTATACCGCATGATAATTGCATTCAAGTTCAAACTCTGAGTACTATGAAGAGTAAAGGATTGCGCCACACTTCACATGTAAAACAGCTTATTGAGAGATAATCTGCTTTTTAACTTTGGCTTTGCTATAAAATTTTTCACTTCACGTTACTAGTACTCTTCTTCACACTTACAAACTGTTAACATGCAACTATGTTTTAAAGTTAACTATCCAGTCAAGAACCTAGGGAACTTAGACAAGTAATTACGAATCCATTGTTATAGTGAACAGACGACACAGTGTTGTTATTTGTACATTCTTCCTTGTTAGTTGCACGATTACGTAACGAATATACGGCTTACATACTTAGAACATATACTGCTAATGAGATTTTAATGCAACATTTTGGTTTTGAATTACAATGATACAAAGGTTTTCCGTGATACATTTCATTCCATTGCTGTAATCTTTAACACCTGAGGGTATACTTACATTAATCCTCAGGGGGGTACACGCTTACTCTGTGTACCATGTGTTTGGCAAGCACAAGGAGCTCTAGCTAATATGGTATTTGCTTATACAACTTTACACATCGGTACTATATTCCTCTAACACAATTACACAACTATCTGATTATTTAACAGAGAAACAAACATTTTTTTTACTATATCAGTGACAGATGTTTACGCAATTACACAGTTGGATAACTTCACACTTATGGAATTGTATTTTGTCTGTACTTTGTGAACTGTTCATATATTTTTCGGAGCCATTGTGATACTATGAGAGCTTTGAATGATGTATTTGGTATGAGATCATAATTTTAAAGTACGTTTGAGGTAGATGACACTATTGAAATGAGCAGAGAATATTTTTTAGGGTTTGAAATTATTGCAGAAAGCTACGACGCTTTTGAGGTCTGGCTGAGGTTTTAAATTGCTATTATTACGATGACAATGTGTATTATGCTGTTGAGGTATGTTTATGATCAATAAGATGATGCTATCATATACAAGGAATATGATTACGTGTTTATGTGTATATGAATAATGAATAGAAGTTAGGGACCCTTGTTTGTGAAAAAGGATGTTGGAAACCAAGAATCGTACTTTAAGAGTTATGAAATGTGTGTAAATGAGTGAATGTATCACAATGCTGGCGAAAATATTTTGGACACTGTTACATTTATAAGATTTTGTTTCTACAGATTTGTAACGTAAATATTTCGAGCTGTGAAATTTTATTGGTATCAAACTGTCACTGTAGCGGAAACTTCTGTTGTAAATTTCGGTAAGAAAGCTAAGTGACCTCGACGTAATGCGTCGTTGACGCCCAGTTGTGCGTCGCCTGGAGAAAAAGCCATTAGGTGGAGAAAAAAGAGGCCATTAACCTCGATATTGACAGTTCTTTGTGGAAAGCATCGTAAATACGACACGCTCAAACTTGAAAACATGATTAAACTGTGGAGTTCTTAATTTATGATATTTACTGAAATGAAATGATGAGAAACATTTCACGTCTATTGTCTTGCTAGTTGAAAGATTGTTTACTGCATTGTGAAATGCCATATGGCTAGTGAATGACGTTTCACGCCTTGCTTTGCCTATTTTGTTTAATATCTAGTTTCTAGCTGCACAGCAGCATTGGTTAAAATAAAATTTTATAGATATACTAATATAAATATTTTATGCATACAGATTCAGGAAATAATAACTTTATGATCTACTTAAAAAAAACTGGAGGAGCACAAAAAGACATTTCCCTTCACAGGAATTGCATCCGGAATTTTCTTTTCAAGTACTTGGTAATTTCTTTTCTAGAATAAGTTGTGGTGCACCACCTTAATTACATAGACATTAAGATGTGAATATACATTTGCCTTATTTGCATCGTTGTCTTTAGTGTAATATTTTTTCTGCTTGAGTTTTGTCATGTTTAGGTATAAGTTATAGTATTTACTGCTGCTGTTTGCCAGGCATAGTGTTACTGAATTTGACTTTGTATTACTCTGTTAAGCCAGTTTTACTACGGATTTATTTTTCTTGTTTGCTGCACATTGCCTTATATTAGTTGTAATATTGCAATTGCTTTGATAATTTATATATACTGCTGCCAATTTCCATTTTTTTGTCATTGCTGTTTGTGTTAATTTGTTATGTGCTCCTGCATTGCCTCGTCCCTTGGTATATATATATATATATATCAGTAGATTTAATTTAGCCTAAGAGGGGGTAGACTATATAAGAAACTAACTATGATGAATTGGAAGAAATGCATTGAGAAGCTATAAGAAAATGGTTTGGTCAAAAAAGTAGTGTACAGTGGAAAAAAACTATTTTTGAAAGAGGATGTGAACAGAATACAGAAAGCATGATTGGATAGGATTTTTTTTTTTTTTTTTTTTTTGTGGAAACAAATGTTGAAATAAGAGGAAAGATCTACAGAATGAAGTTTTGGGTTGGACTGCCGTACCAAATGTCACACTGAAAACAAACCCTGTCCAGTACTTTCGTGTTACTACGCTATGTGAATTTGTGTTTTTCCTGTCTTTATGCGTTTAGCTAATAAGATTTACGTTGTAGAATTTTTCTGATAATATGTTATTTACTTTGTAAAGACGTTTATACATTATTTATTCTGTTTTGTTTTAATGCTCATGTATGAAGTTGATGTTTCGAAAGTTGTTCTGATCTTTTATGTATGTACTTATGTCATAATTCTTGTAACACTGATGTACATGTTTATTTCTATTCTTTTGTAAAGCCTGTTTTACTACAAATGTTATCTGTATTTTTATGTTCTTTAATGATGTATTTTGTACCTTTGTAATTGTATTCTTATGTTGTAAATTTCTAATTAGACACCAGTTCTTAAAATTAAGTTTCATTTCACTGCACACGTTTTTGTTGGTCATAGTACACGCAGAATATGCGAAAAAAGGGGACTGGTAGCATTTGCACGTGTGTTGACAATTCAGCAAGAAACTAGTTAACAGCATTTCTGTTTCTAAGGACAATTCCAAAAACTTTGTGAGTGCACAAATGGTGGTTTATGGACTTCATATATTCTCCGCAAGACTCTTCGATGGTGATTGTGCACCTGCACAGTCGCAACAGATGGATGGTGGCCGTCTCTACAAAGACTACAGTGGGTCTGCATCTTTGATGGCCCACCAATACCATTTTTTCTACAAGGACTACAATGGGTCTGCAACTCTGGTGGCCCACCAATACCGTAATCTCTAACTAGATTACAGTGGTCTGCTCTGTGATGACCTACCTACCAATATTCTTCAACTTCGACTGACTCTGCTGTGGGTTTGCTCTGTTGTGACCCATTATCTATCTGCATGTCAAGAGTCAGCACTGTCTTTCCTTTGGAAGGACAACACTAGTTCTTCAAGACTGTATTGAAATCCACTGCTTCCGTGTGCATTTTCTTTTATTGCTCAGACTTTGAGAAAAACACTGCAAGTTTACTATGATGAACGATCAGGACTGTCTTTATGGACTGTGAGAAAATTTTACCTTTTGACCAACATTGTATCGATAAGTGTGTGCATTTGATTTCTTTGTTATTGTATTATGAATTTTTTTTCAAATCTGTATTGGCCACTGCCCAAAACAATTTGTAAATTTTTTTGTGCGGAGCATGGGGGCTATGTAAGTAGGCTGTTTAGGTTTTAATATTGGTAACGCCACGTAGCGCTCTGTATGAAAATCACTGGCTGTGCTGTGTGTAGTCTGTGGCTGGTGTGCGTTGTTGTTGACTATTGTAGTGTTGGGCAGCTAGCTGTTAACAGCGCATAGCGTTGCGCAGTTGGAGGTGAGCCGCCAGCAGTGGTGGATGTGGGGAGTGAGATGGCGGAGTTTTGAGAGCAGTAGATCTGGAAAGAGACTATTGTAGTGTTGGGCAGTTGGCTGTTAACAGCACATAGCGTTGCGCAGTTGGAGGTGAGCCGCCAGCAGTGGTGGATGTGGGCAGTGAGATGGCGGAGTTTTGAGAGCAGTAGATCTGGAAACAGACAGTAACTTTGTAAGACTGGATATCATGAACTGATATATATTCAGTAGTCTGAATCTTTTGTATAGCTGTCAGTAGTGGCGCTCGCTGTATTGCAGTAGCTTGAGTAATGAAGATTTTGGTGAGGTAAGTGATATGTGAAACATATAGGTTAACGTTAGTCAGGGCCATTCTTTTGTAGGGATTATTGAAAGTCAGATTGCGTTGCGCAAAAAATATTGTGTGTCCGTTTAAGCACAGTCATGTAAAATTTTCCTAAGGGATGTTTCAACATGTAATTACATTTTCACACCGTTTGGGTGCATAGATCCTGAGAAATCAGTACCCAGAACAACCACCTCTTGCCGTAATAACGGCCTTGATACGCCTGGGCATTGAGTCAAACAGAGCTTGGATGCCGTGTACAGGTACCGCTGCCCATGCAGTTTCAACACGATGCCGCAATTCATCAAGAGTAGTGACTGGCGTATTGTGACGAGCCAGTTGCTTTGCCACCATTGACCAGACGTTTTCAATTAGTGAGAGATCTGCAGAAAGTGCTGGCCAGGGCAGCAGTCGAACATTTTCTGTACCCAGAAAGGCACGTACAGGACCTGCAACATGTGGTCGTGCATTATCCTGCTGAAATGTAGGGTTTCACAGGGATCGAATGAAGGGTAGAGCCACGGGTCGTAACACATCAGAAATGTAACGTCCACTGTTCAAAGTGCCGTCAATCCGAACAAGACGTATAACCAATGGCACCCCATACCATCACGCCGGGTGATGACGAATACACGCTTCGGATGTGCGTTCACTGCGATGTCGCCAAACACGGATGCAACCGACATGATGCTGTAAACAGAACGTGGATTCACCCGAAAAAATGACGTTTTGCCATTCGTGCACCTATGTCATCGCTGAGAACACCATCGCAGGCGCTCCTGTCTGTGATGCAGCGTCAAGGGTAACCGCAGCCATGGTCTCCGAGCTGATAGTCCATGCTGGTGCAAACGTAGTCGAACTCTTCGTGCAGATGATTGTTGTCTTGCAAACGTCACCATCTGTTGACTCAGTGATCGAGACGTGTCTGCACGATCCGTTACAGCCATGCGGATAAGATGCCTGTCATCTCGACTGCTAGTGATGCGAGGCCGTTGGGATCCAGCACGGCGTTCCGTATTACCCTCTTGAACCCATCGAGTCCATATTGTGCTAACAGTCATTGGATCACGACGAAAGCGAGCAGAAATGTCGCGATACGATAAACCTCAATCGTGATAGGTTACAATCCGACCTTTATCAAAGTCGGAAACAGGATGGTACGCATTTCTCCTCCTTACACGAGGCATCACAACAACGTTTCATCAGGTAACGGCGGTCAACTAGTGTTTGTGTATGAGAAATCTTTTGTTAACTTTCCTCATGTGAGCACGTTGTAGGTGTCGCCACCGGCGCCAACATTGTGTGAAAGCCCTGAAAAGCTAATTATTTGCATATCACAGCATCTTCTTCCTGTCGGTTAAATTTCGCGTATGTAGCACGTCATATTTGTGGTGTAGCAATTTTCATGGCCAGTAGTGTATTTTGCAAACAAAGTCACAACTAACAATCACTTTTTTGTGTAAAATCCAGAATATTTCTTCAAGATATCTGCTTCACGTTTGCTGCTCGGTGTCAACTTCTTTTATTTAATTTTACAGTGGTTTCATTCTCCCTGTTGTGTGCAGGTTGGCAGTGAACAGTTTTACATCTAGTTCTATACTCCGCAAACCACCACATTGTATTGTGGTATGTGGCTGAGAATATTGTCTGTATCACTGTCACTCCCTCCCCTTTCCTGTTCCACTCGGAAACGGCCCACGGGAACAACGATTGTTGGTAAGCTCCAGTGTGAGCCTGAGTCCCTTCTAATTTTAAATTATTGGTCCTTTCGCGAGGTATATGTATAAGGAAGCATTATACTGGTTGATCCTTCCAGAAACGTACTCTGTATGAATTGTAGTTCCCATTGAGGCGATACGATACGTGATGTGACTAACGATATGATGCAAAAGCGGCTGGGATTGGTGGACTGCATATAAAAACAGTTACTAGTTCACACTGGGACGACAACAATACGTCACCGACTCTTATCTGTGTCTTATCGCTCTGGCGCAACAGTGAATGCTGGTTGCTCCACAAATTAAAGTAACAAACCGCTATTTTCCCATCCTATGTCCAATTCACGATGTAGTCATACAAACTGTCAATAGATGTCCGTACGATCGTGTTCTGCACGCAACAAGGCATTACGGTCAACGGACAACCACGCTAACGATGACATCAGGGCACCTGTCAAGTGGGATAGTGTTTCCAGGGTAGTCCCACATCCACAGACGCTGTGTACACAGTCACAGACGATGAAGTATGGCACGGAGAAGACGCCTACAGACTCTCTGCTGTGGAGTGCCGTAGGATGAATGGAAACAGGAGAGTCGATAACTGATGTGGCCCAATGGCTTAATGTGAATAGTTATGTTGTTTCTCAGATGTGGCGACAGTTATTGAGACCGAAACTGTATACCTGAGACCAGGACAGGGCCGACCACGTGTGACGTCAGGAAGTTTGGATCGTTATTTGGCTGTAATTGTACGACAGTACCGCCTTGGTACTGCACTGCAACTGGCATATGACCTCACAGCCATCTCCTGGACGTGTTTTATCGAAACAAATGGTTTACAGAAGACCTCAGAAGACTTCAATAGAGAGGCCTTCATTGCTGGAAACCTGCTGTTTACCTCTCACGTGTCTTCACAGAAGGGAACCTCTAGAGTGCAGCCGTCAACATACTACCTGAAAGGTCGAACAGTGGGCCAATGTTCTTTTCACAGGTGAGTCCCGATTTGGTATGGAAAGTCACTCTTGACGGATTCGCATCTGGAGAGCACGTGGAACACGATTTCTGGGCTGAAACGTTGTGGAATGAGACCGATATCGAGGAGGATCCTGAGCCTTGCGTGGCTCGTGTTCCCGCCATCATATATTTTACACTTTGTTTTTAACGTACTTCCACCTCACTACTTTAATTTAAATTACTACTGTCACTGAGTTGCTGCTTTGCCTGACCGTGACCGGCGCTAGCAGCGCGTATCGATATATCCCCTCGTACGATCTTTGCTCGACTGCTATTACTTCCCAGTCGTTGTCTGTCGTAAGGGAGTTTGGGTCCCGAGTTCGGCCTGCCAGTCAATTGGAACGCGTCTGGAGCGCAGTCCGGACTTACCAGTCGGGGAGTTGCAATGCGGCACTAGTGCAGTCGGGTTGGAGCTGTGAGGTCTGCGTCGACATGGATCACCCAACCATTGCCGCCACACTTGACTTGTTCTAGGCCACGGTCTTGATGGATCGTCGGTCGGTTGTCCTACCGGACGACGCGTCTTTGCTCGCCGATCGTTAATGAGTCGGCTGTGTGTGTGTGCATCGACTCCCGATTTGTCTTCGTGCGTGCTTAGTTACTGTTGGGTATTGTTCAGGTCTTCGTGCAGTGTTTATCAGGTTGTGCGTGTAGCTGGCGTTATTTCCACTGACCACTAATTTAGAAGTTGTCGAAATTCTGATGAGAGTCAGTCGGTTGCTGTGGACCAGGGAAGTTATCACCGCGCGGTGCAGTTGGCTGGGTCCGCTGGCGGTCCCTGCTCAGTGTCAGAGCGTTTGTGGAGCTGTCCGATCGCTACGAGCTTCGTGGTTCACCGAACCAGGACGTCAAAGCTGAGCAGTGGTTTCAACTACTCAAGCCACGTCCATTCATGTTGTGGTAGTTCGTTTCGGTGGTACGCTGTTGCCACAAAACAGTATAAACAAGTGGTAGTAAAGTAAAAAAAATGTAAAGAATATAGAACGTAATCAACTGCAACGTGCTTAACGGTAGAACCTTTTCCTGTGAGCAACACCGAGTGTTTCTACTGCTGAAATTTAGCCGCCATGCGGTGCAATTAACTATATTGGTTGACTACAATTTGAGTACAAAAATGGTACAAATGGCTCTAAGCACTATGGGACTTAACGTCTGAAGTCATCAGTTCCCTAGACTTAGATCTATGTAAACCTAACTAACCTAAGGACATCACACACATCCATGCCTGAGGCAAGATTCGAACTTGCGACCATAGCAACCGCTTGGTTCCGAACTGAAGCGCCTAGAACTGCTCGGCCACCACGTCCGGCAATTTGAGTGCACCAGCGGAATTTTCTGCCTTGTGGCCGTTAGTGTTCTGGTCACCTGCCCTGGCCACTGACGCAAATTCAGGCACTGTTCCTTTTGGGTGAAGTTAACTATACCACTGTATTTCAAATTCAAGTGTACTAGCGGAATTTTATGTCTTGTGGCCATTAGTGCTCCGGTTACCTGCCCTGGGCACTAACGTAATTTCAGGTAGCGTCCTTTCCTCACCTGTTGTCGCTGTCCAACATGGTGTATAGTTTTGACAGCTAATACATACTTCATTGTGGCTTATCACGTTCGTAACCTTTTGTGTTTGAGTTCTCATGTACTGATTGGTGGCAAGCAAGTCGTTGTGTTGGTCGGCCCGTGGCTGTTCCCTGATTGGATTCCTACGGAGTGTAGCTGGGCTCACCATCTGTCTCACGTAACTGAACGAGGTCAGACCGACCTCCCTGGAGGCTTCTGAGTGCCATTTCCTTTATTGTCGTCCTCAGCGGTGTTTAATTGCCTGTTTATATTCTATCATAGCCAATGATTTAAAGATTCTTGTTTTTACTGGACTTTATGTATTTTTGAATTTTGGAAAATCAATTGTGGGCCTTAAGCCGCTTAAAACCTTATTCTTGAAATTATCCTTTAAGCAAATACATTGCGGCCTTCTGCCTTAAAATATTATGGTAATATATTCATTAAAATATTATGGTAATATATTTTAAAATTTTCAAATTTAATTGTGACCCTCAGCCGCTTGTATTGCACCTTGAATATGTTTGTTCCATATACGTTTGGCTTGAGGCTTTCCAGCCTAGATTTGATACCATATATATTTTAATGATTTTATTTGCTATTTTAACTGCATTTTTATTTGTTGACTCTTAAGATTTCTTGTTTGGAGGCCTTCAGCCGTTAAATAATTGCCTTTTTGAAACTCTTGGTTCTAAAGGTTCGGCTCTGTGCCGTTTTGGTTTAAAGGCGTTATTAAATTACAATAAATTACAATTTTGAGTGAATCTGACCAACACCTTATTTGGCTCTTTACACAATCCTAATCACCTGTTCTGCCCTGCAAGTTTAGCGGGCGTCTTAGAGCCATAATGCTGTAGGGAGGGATAATGTTGACCACTCGAACACCTCTTCATGGAATTGTGCCGGCGAATTATCAACATTTAACTGTTGTCAGGTTCTGCGAGGAGGTCTCGGGAGCTCATGCGCGGAAGCAGAGGATATTGCACATATGGCGTAGCCTGCTCGCTCTCTCGATTTGATACCCGTATAGCATATCTGGGATGCACTAGGGAGATGGTCTGCATCACGTCAAAATCCTCCAATTACTTTCCTAGGCGTGTGAGCAGCTCTGCAGCGAGAATGGACGTTATTGGTTCAACATGAGTTCGATGACATCATTTACAGCATGTCTCGTCGTTGTGAGGTACGTATTGGTCGCAGAGCTGGTCACGCACGATACGGAACACATTAACCAGTTGTCAGAATGTGCGTACAAATCCGTACAGCAACGAAAAAAGCGATGAACATTTTTGTTGACCGTTAAGCAGTTGCAGTTGATTGCGTTCTATATTCTTTACATTGTTTTTACTTTACTACCACCTGTTTATACTGTTTTGTGGCAAAATAAACGCAACTTTGCAAAACTTCCGTTTGTTGCTGTAATTTTGGACACCAGTGTATGTAGGACGGAGCGTTGTATTGGTTAACTCTTCCAGAAACGTACGCTCTAGGAATTATAAGATGCAGTTCCCTTTGAGGCGATACGATATGAGCTACGGTACGCGATGTGAATAACGATATGACGCAAAAGCGCACTTAGTTGGAGGAGTACATAGAAAAACAGGTGAAGCGACTTAACTAGCTCACACTGGGATGACAGCGATACGCCGCCGACATTTATCTGTGTTGTGTCGCCCGCTGCTACAGCGAATGCTGGGTGCTCCACGCAACTATGCCGTACAATATGAATTTCGAGTCGTCAGATGTGTCTTGAAAAAAAATGTGTTTTACGTAAACGAAGCAAAGCTAAATCCTTCTCTTTACTTTCTCCTCATTGAAGATGTTACTTTTTTCGTAAAAAATTAGAAACCACGGTTTTGAGATTCGCGATGCTCTCTGCTGTGCAATCGTTCCCGTTCGATTCTAACGGACCTGCTCAGTAAAAAAAAATGATTTTTTCATGTGTTACAGTCCCACATCACAGCCTGATAATGAACTGGTTTTCTTTTCGCTATTGTCCATAGTTGTTGTAGTACTTGACAAATTGTTAAACTACTTGGAATGTTTTGAAACATTTGCAGTGAAGAATGCACTCGCTGACCAATTTACATTTGGTGCAATTTAGGTCAGAGATTGCTGTCTACGAAATACAGCAAACTTGTTGAAATGTTTCTTAACGGTGGAAGGAGAACGATACCTCTTTCCACTCCTAAGAAAATTTGTGAGACAGATTTGAGGTTGTCCATGACAAGGGTGGCGGCTATGTGTGATTCGCGATGCAATTGCCGCTTGCAATGTCGACTGTGGAGGTGCCTCGTTTTTACTCTTATCGTACGGTGCCGATACAAGATGAAGCCGGAAATATAAACCTTACTGGAATGAATAGACACCGGGAACCATCAGCTGTCATGCTGACTCGATGTTTCTTTTCTTCAGTCTATGCTGCCTGATTTCAGGAAATTTTGTGACAAGCGAGATCTGAAGCCTAAATTCCTGCTACTTCTGAATGAGCAGGCGGACAAACCGAAGGAAGTCGGGATTTTTCTTATCATTATAGGCTTCTTCCGTTTCTTCAAAAACATTGCCCTCTCATATGCATTGCTCACCATGCACTACTGTTCTCACTTCAAATCAAACAATGTTTTTTTCCGAATAGTCCCCAAACTGATCTTTATGCTACGTTGAGAAATTGAACAACTGTAGAAATACTATCGCAGATTTCTTAACTTCTAAACATTATTCATACTTGTATAACATGGAATAAAGTACCATTCCAGGTGGTCTTACAAAATATAAACTTCTCATGGTGAAATTGTTGATGTCATTTATACACTTTCACCAGATTAGCTTATTGTAATGAGTAGCATTTAGCAGCAAGTTGGCCCATTTGATGGCCTGTCAAACACTGAACAAAGATCAAACATGAAAACAGGAAGAAAATGTAATGAACTGTGGAAAAAAAGCCGGCCGGAGTGGCCGTGCGGTTCTAGGAGCTATAGTCTGGAACCACGAGACCGCTAGGGTCGCAGGTTCGTATCCTGCCTCGGGCATGGATGTGTGTGATGTCCTTAGGTTAGTTGGGTTTAAGTAGGTCTAAGTTCTAGGGGACTGATGACCTCAGAAGTTGAGCCCCATAGTGCTCAGAGCCATTTGAACCAATTTCTGTGGGAAAAAAGAAGAAAAATAGAAACAATGAACGTTACGAATTTAATACGTGCAATGTCGAGGGGTGGTAGCGAGACTCAGGTCGCAGTCAAGTGGTCACCGTGTTAGGCTCCGACGGGGAAGATCTGGCTTCAACTCTCTCTCGTGCCTAACATTTTTTTCACAAACTTCAGAACTGTCCGTCCGGTCACTGACGTGTCTGTTCGCTGTATTCAAATTTGTGTCTGTATCGTGGCGTAATGTCCGTTTGCAGCAGCGACGTGTAACGATGGGACCTACAGACTTACATACCTCCAATTTTTTCTACACAGGTACCATATGTTATGGCTCTTGCCTTCCGTTTTGTAAGTTTTGACTCTTGAATTCCACCGTTGTAATTTAGTTTACACTTTGTTCTTTACATTCGTGGGAGCGGTCTATTCGGCATCTCGCATGTTCTCACCATTCATCATACGAGGGATGAGTCGAATGAAAACCTTAAACATTTTTTAAAATATTATTCAGTGTGCAGAAGGGGTACAAAGCTGTATCACTTTTCAACATGATCTCCCCCACGCTCAATGCAAGTCCTCCAACGGTTACAAAGTGCATAAAATCCTTTAGAAAAAAATTCTTTTCGTAGTCCGCGCAACCACTTATGCACCGCGTGGCGTACCTCTTCATCAGAGCATAACTTCTTTCCCCCCATTGCTTCTTTGAGCGGTCCAAACATACGGAAATAACTTGGGACAAGGTCTGGGTTGCTCGCTTTCTTCGTTTCCGGTTGGTGGAAGTGAACCCAGGTTTCGTTCCCAGTAACGATTCTTGCAATGAAGCCAACACCTTCTCGTTCAAAGCACCGACGAAGTTCTTCACAAGCATCAACACATCGTTCTCTCATTTCCGGAGTCAGTTGCCGAGGCACCCATCTTGCAGACACTTTGTGAAACTGGAGCACATCATGCACAATGTGGTGTGCTGGCCCATGACTATTCTGTAAACATGCTGCAATGTCCTTCACTATGGCTTTAACTGCTGCAATGTTCTGTGGAGTCAAAACTCGTTGTGCCTGACCTAGACGAGGAGCATCTTCCACTGACGTCACACCATTTGCGAACTTCCTACTCCAATCGTAGGATTGCTGCTGTGACAAACATGCATCACCTTACTGAACCTTCATTCGTCGATGAATTTTAATAGGTTTCACACCTGCAATAAGCAAAAACCGAATAACAGAACGCTGTTCTTCCCTGGTGCAAGTCGGCCATTTTTATACTGATACTGCGACGGTATGTGTGCATCTGCTGTATGGTGCCACGTACAGACCATTCTGCACGCTGTTTGTAGCACGCTTACCAACTTACAGGATAACTGCGCGAAATTTCGATTTGTTATTACAAATTTAAGGTTTTCATTTGACTCATCCTCGTAGAATATGAGCCATCTAGTAGGAATATGTTACCGTCGCAAGTAAATGCGATGAGTTGTGAGATCACGCGAGATGTCGCATAGGCCTCTCACAGAAATGAAAACAATAAACAAACGGGTGTGAACTATATTACAACGGTGGAATTCAAAACTACTAAAACCGAACCTAAGAGCGACAACATGTGGTAACAGTGTAGAAGAAATAGGAGGTATTTACGTCTGGAGGTCCCTTCTTTACTCACTGCTGTTGCAAACGGATATTACGCCACGACACAGACACTCAAATTTAAATACAGGGAACAGACACGTCAATGACTGGACGGACAGTTTATAATTTAGAGACAAAAATGTTAAGCACGAGGGAAATTTGAATCCCGATCTTCCTCTTCGCAGCCAAACACCCTGACCACAGGACCACGACCCGAGCATGGTTACTGTCGCTCGACATTGCACGTATTAAATTTCTAACGTTCAATGTTTCTATTTTTCTTCTTTTTTCCACAGTTCAGTACACCTTCATCCTGTTTTCATGTTTGATCTGAATTCAGTGTTTGACTGGCCACCAAATGGGCCAACTTACTGCTAGATCTGAGGGTGAGTTCCCCGCGTCAGCAACGAAAACAGAAAGTCGAAAATTTTTGTTCTGTTTTGTGATAGTAGCTGATACTAGGTCCTTCAAACGTGAAAACGGTCTGGACTCATTCTGTAAAATTTATGGAATTTATATTAGTGCTGAGAGGCCCCACATGAAATATAAAACAAACTATGTTTAGTATTTATAACATTGTACAGGTGCACCCAGTACTTCCTCAGGATTCTTATAATATATCTGTCTGGCACCTGCCTTACCTGTGATTAGTTTTATGTGGTTGTTCCACGTTAAATCGCTCTGTACTCATACATCAGACATTTAATGGATGTGATCTTTCTGGAAACTTTTACTCATATAATAATGGTTCTCCCTGCCTATTCATGCATAAAATCTTCCATTATTTATATTGGAGGTCAACTGCGAATACCTGCATCAAGCCTCAATGTTTTGCAGGTCTTCCTGCATTTCACCCGGCAGGTGTGGCCGAGCGGTTCTAGGCGCTTCAGTCGGGAACCGCGCGACCACTAAGGTCGCAGGATCGAATCCTGCCTCGGTCATGGATGTGTGTGTTGTCCTTAGGTTAGTTAAGTTTAAGTAGTCCTATGTTCTAGGGGACTGATGACCTCAGATGTTAAGACCCATAGTGCTACGGTCGCAGGTTCGAATCCTGCCTCGGGCGTGGATGTGTCTGATGTCCTTAGGTTAGTTAGGTTAAACTAGTTCTAAATTCTAGGGGGCTTATGACCTCAGCAGTTGAGTCCCATATGCTCAGAGCCATTTGAACCATTTGAACCTTCCCTAATCCGATGGGATCAATGAGTTCACTGTTTGTTCCCCTCCCCCGAAACAACCAACCGCTTTACAGAAACGTCATTTTAATATCCCCGCCAGTGGATATCGAGTAGGGTGCACGTGAGCTGGCGTGGATGTCACGAAGGAATAGGGCAGAACGCTGACATGGAGGGCACATGCGAAGTGTGGCATGGGCAGTGCCACTGATCCAGGGGTTTGTTTACCTGTCTACATCTACATGTATACTCCGCAAGCCACCCAACGGTGTGTGGCGGAGGGCAGTTTACGTTCCAGTGGCGTATGGCTCTGAGCACTATGGAACTCAACTGCTGTGGTCATTAGTCCCCTAGAACCTAGAACTACTTAAACCTAACTAACCTAAGGACATCACACACATCCATGCCCGAGGCAGGATTCGAACCTGCGACCGTAGCAGTCGCACGGTTCCGGACTGCGCGCCTAGAACCGCGGCCGGTCAGTGGCGTATGGTTCGCGGGAAGAACGACTGCAGGAAAGCCTCCGTGCGCTCTCGAATCTCTAATTTTACATTCGTGATCTCCTCGGGAGGTATAAGTAGGGGGAAACAATTTATTCGATACCTCATCCAGAAATGCACCCTCTCCGAACCTGGACAGCAAGCTACACCGCGACGCAGAGAGCCTCTCTTGCAGAGTCTGCCACTTGAGTTTGCTAAACATCTCCGTAACGCTATCTCGCTTACCAAATAACCCTGTGGCAAAACGCCCCGCTCTTCTTTGGATCTTATCTATCTCCTGTCAACCCGATCCTGTACGGATCCCACACTGATGAACAATACTCAAGTATAGGTCGAACAAGTGTTTTATAAGCCATCTCCTTTGTTGATGGACTACATTTTCTAAGGACTATCCCAATGAATCTCAACCTGGCACCCGCCTTACCAACAATTAATTTTATATGATCATTCCACTACAAATCGTTCAGTATGCATACTCCCAGATATTTTACAGAAGTAACTGTTACCAGTTTTTGTTCCGCTATCATATAATCATACAACAAAGAATCCTTCTTTCTATGTATTCGCAATACATTACATTTGTCTATGTTAAGGGTCAGTTGCCACTCCCTGCACCAAGTGCCTATCCGCTGCAGATCTTCCTGCATTTCGCTACAATTTTCTAATGCTGCAACTTCACTGTATACTACAGCATCATCCGCGAAAAACAGCATGGAACTTCCGACACTAGGTCTCTTATATATATTGTGAAAAGCAATGGTCCCATAACACTCCCCTGTGACACGCCAGAGGTTACTTTAACGTCTGTAGACGTCTCTCCATTGAGAACAACAAGCTGTGTTCTGTTTGCTAAAAATTCCTCAATCCAGCCACACATCTGGTCTGATATTCCGTAGGCTCTTACTTTGTTTATCAGGCAACAGTGCGGAACTGTATCGAACGCCTTCCGGAAGTCTAGGAAAATAGCATCTAGCTGGGAGTCTGTATCTAACATTTTCTGGGTCTCACGAACAAATAAAGCGAGTTAGGTCTCACCCGATCACTGTTTCCGGAATCCATGTTGATTCCGACAGAGGTGAGTCTGGGTTTCCAGAAATGACATGATATGCGAGCAAAAAAAATGTTCTAAAATTCTACAACAGATCGATGTCAGAGGGTCAGGCCTATAGTTTTGCGTATCTGCTCTACGACCCTTGCTGAAAACTGGAACTACCTGTGCTCTTTTCCAGTCATTTGGAACCTTCCGTTTCTCTATAGACTTGCGGTACACGGCTGTTAGAAGTGGCGATAGTGCTGATTCGCCAGTTCTTACTTTGACTTCAACTTCTTCGGACCTTGCTTTGGCCTCGCGCCGTGCTCTGTTATTACATGCTAGTGTGATTCGTTCGCACTGACTGCGTTTCTTTTTACCTCCGCACTGGTCTCTATGCAGAATTCGCACCATTTGTCCTCGGCGATTGCTTTACACTTCAGTTTAGTTCCCTCTTGCGGGTTTCAGCAGCCGGTCATTATTTTCAAGCCACGTCGGCTCAAATAGTTACCTTTTATGTGGATAGTGACGGTTCGCAGTGTTGTCACTCCTTATGTAGACATAAAAGTCGCGAGGTGGACGTTTTTACGCGTGTGACGCTTTTTTTTTATAGTGGACCCGGGATGTTTGCAATGGTGGCAGGAGCCGTTGCGCTTCCGGGAGCAGAAATAAAAGAAGCAGATGCAAGAACTATCCGAGCAGTTCCCACACTGCTCTGATAGGCAGGCAGCAGCGGACAAGCTTACTACTCTTCCGCCCCGATGCTTTTCACCGACTTCAATGAGTCTACGCAAACGCTAGAGAATACCTGCGCCAGTTTTTGCTGCACTGATGGGCAAGGCGTATCGTCAGTCCAGCTGATAAGGCTGCCCTGTTATTGTGCAGCAGTGTGGGTTTGTACGAAATCTCTACCAAAGGCGAGAAACTAAACTTCGTAAGCTGCTCAACTAGTATTTTAGCGATCAAAACCATTTGGTGGCGGCACGGTTACAGTTTAACCAGCACCACAGGTGTCGTGGGAAGTCGCATGCACCTGGATCACCGACCTCTGAGGTCTATAGTGCTAGTGTCGGTTTGAGTGCTCCCATTGTGCCACCTCGTATTCGTACTCGCCTATTAAAAGGACATGTTCGTCTGGCTAACACCCGACCCAAACGTTCGAACTAAGTCACTAAACATGCCCAACTCTTATTCAGCAGTATTGCTTGGGCCGTAGCGCCATATTTTACTTCGCTTGGATCTTGTCTGACGCCACTGGCTCGAGTTTGCTATCGATTTATTATTTTTTCAGTAAGCATCGTTGGTCGAAGTCGGCCTAGGAGGAATGGTTGGCTGTGTGGTGGCTCGGGGTGGGAAGACAGTAGGTCTGAGGCAGTGGAGTTGCACGGTTAGAGCCGAGTTGTTTGTGGCATCGGGTTCCTATGTGAGATCTGAGTTGGGTTGTTTGAGCCAAGTTGGTCTCCGAAAGCCACATCCGTCCAACACAGGAAATAGGCTGTTGGACGAGTGGTGAGTGGGCCGTTTCGGTCAGTTGGTGAGGTCTGCCTTCGTCGCTTCAGCCAGCTAGTGCGGGCCCCCAGCTGTGCAAAGGGGCAACTTTGTGGCCGTCCGATCGTTGGTTAGTGACACCGCAAATCATTGGGTTGTATGGACTGCCGCTTCACGTTGCTCGCAGCCTGGTTCATCTGTTTCACCCTGGACCGATCTACCAGATAGGCCATCCGACTGTTTGTTTAAAAACTACCATCTCAGGGCACCTCTTCCATCCATGCAGCGTCGGCAACTTACACAAGAGTATTAAGTGTGACTTCGTTTGACTACAGTAGTCTGAAAAGAGTAACTTTGTAGGCATATTTCTCCAAACTGTGGCCTTAAGACTTAAATTGCAAATTTCACCTGAACTTTTACGTGGTTGTCCCTCTTCTTTTTATTGTTCTTAAAAGCATGTTATATTTATTTTAAAATGCGGCCTTAGGATTCAAATTGTAGTATTAATTTCTTAGATTTTAAGTTAAATTTTAACTTATCAATACATTGTTATTTGCATGAAATAGTAACCAAATGATTTCTGGGCCGGTCCTTCCCGCCTTACTTATCTCCAGATTGTCCAGTTCAGCTAAGATTTTCGAATCACTTGGACGTAAGGCAGCAACAAGAGACGAACTTTCCGAGAATTGAAAGGTGGCGAAGTCGAATGTGCGTACTTCACCCGCCTCGGGATCGGTGGGCTCACATCAATCGAAGTGCCGTAATCCTCGCTCCAGATGTTTTTCAGGTTCTCTGTGCCTCTCCGCTTCTACGTCCGCAGCTCGTGGTCTTGTTGCTAGCGTTGCTGCCTCTGAATCACGGGGTCCCTGGTTCGATTCTCGCCCGGGTTGGGGATTTTCTGTGCCCAGGGACTGGGTATTTGTGTTGTCCTCGTCATTTCATCATCGTCATCATTCGTGACGTGGCTAGATTGGACTGTGAAAAAATTGGACTGTTTACGGGTGCTGATGACCGCGCATCACATGACATCTCCGCTTCTACACCTGTTTCTGCCCAGTGGGCAATCAGGCGGTCCTGCGCCAATTCTGATCTGGTGCATGTTCAACAACACTGCCAGCTTGTGGAGGCCTTGTGTTCGGTACGCCACAGAATAGGCCATTTGGAAACCGTTTGTGACAGTCAGCAAGCCACAGGATGGTTTTCGGAGGCCCCAGTATTTTGACGTCATCAGTGTTATCTAAATTTTTTTCCTATTTCATTGGCAGTGGATCACCTCTTTGGTGATAGTTCGGAAACCAGATTTTAAACAGACGGTCAACACACAATGTGTTATGAATTCCTACCAAGTTCTGGGGCCAGAGAAGTTATTTGGGGCTAGGATTTTTCAGGCATCGACTTGCGCGATGCATACCTGCAGACGCCAATGGACACAGATTCTCCGACTTTCTTGGTGCTCAGTGCCACCTTTCCTTTAATACTCTCATTTTGGATCTTCGTCTGTGTCAGAAATTTATCAATGATATTTGAAGCAGTTGATTCTTGAGATTTCCTGTTGCGGAAACTACCTTAGTGACATCTGGGTAATTGGCGCTCCATGAGACGAGCATTTACGACATCTGGAGGTGGCCTTCCAAAGGTGCATTTTTAGGGCATGTCCACAGCGATGATGATCTCGTCCCTACGAATGAGCACAACACAGACATTGTCAACCTACTTGCGCCCAAGAATCTGAATGAGCTTCTTTTTGGACGAGATTTCTTATTACGACACATTCGTTCCCTGGGGCACATTTGCAGCCCTCTTAACTTACTTCACCGAAAGGCCATCATGTTCGTCTGGTTTGATCACAGTCAATGGGCCTTACAGTCCATCAAGCAGTGTTTGTGGTTGACCCCCTGCTTGTCTTTAGAATCGTCTTTGGAAAAAGTAAACTAGAGTCCTTACTCAGTCAACATAAAGAAGTTGCTGCTTTAGCGACGGAAAAACGTACCGGCTACAGTTTACAGGAATCGGATGAGTTTCCAGGAAGAATTGTGGATTTTCTGAAACCATTGAAAGAGTGGACTAACGTTTTAAAACACTGAAAAGGACCTACGATCTTGTCAGTTCTTCATTGGTTTTACAAGTCTTCGGAGTCAATGAAAATCACAGTCACAAAGTAGTGAGAGGTGAGATGTATTACTGCAATTTTAAATACTCTTTCGTTGTGATACGAAGAAAGATTGGGTTTGTAATCAGCTAACGTAACCCCCCGCCCCCCCACCCCCTTTCTAACAGCCATGTACCGCAAGTCTCTAGAGGAACGGAAGGTTCCAAATGATTGGAAAAGAGCACAGGTAGTACCAGTCTCCAAGAAGGGTCGTCGAGCAGATGCGCAAAACTATAAACCTATATCTCTAACGTCGATCTGTTGCAGAATTGTAGAATATGTTTTTTGCTCCAGTATCATGTCGTTTTTGGAAACCCAGAATCTACTCTGTAGGAATCAACATGGATTCCGGAAACAGCGATCGTGTGAGACCCAACTCGCTTTATTTGTTCGTGAGACCCAGAAAATATTAGATACAGGCTCCCAGGTAGATACAATTTTTCTTGACTTCTGGGAGGCGTTCGCTACAGCTCCGCACAGTCGCCTGATAAAAAAAGTAAGAGCCTACGGAATATCAGACCAGCTGTGTGGCTGGATTGAAGAGTTATGGGAACATTGCTTTTTACAATATATATAAATGACCTAGTAGATAGTGTAGGAAGTTCCATGGTGCTTTTCGCGGATGATGCTGTAGTATACAGAGAAGTTGCAACATTAGAAAATTGTAGCGAAATGCAGGAAGATCTGCAGCGGATAGGCACTTGGTGCAGGGAGTGGCAACTGACCCTTAACATAGACAAATGTAATGTATTGCGAATACATAGAAAGAAGGATCCTTTATTGTATGATTATATGATAGCGGAACAAAAACTGGTAGCAGTTACTTCTGTAAAATATCTGGGAGTATGCGTGCGGAACGATTTGAAGTGGAATGATCATATAAAATTAATTGTTGGTAAGGCGAGTACCAGGTTGAGATTCATTGGGAGAGTCCTTAGAAAATGTAGTCCAGCAACAAAGGAGGTGGCTTACAAAACACTGAGTATTGTTCATCAGTGTGGGATCCGTACCAGATCGGATTGACGGAGGAGATAGAGAAGATCCAAAGAAGAGTGGCGCGTTTCGTCACAGGGTTATTTGGTAAGCGTGATAGCGTTACGGAGATGTTTAGCAGACTCAAGTGGCAGACTCTTCAAGAGAGGCTCTCTGCGTCGCGGTGTAGCTTGCTGTCCAGGTTCCGAGAGGGTGCATTTCTGGATGAGGTATCGAATATATTGCTTCCCTCTACTTATACCCCCGAGGAGATCACGAATGTAAAATTAGAGATATTGGAGCGCGCACGGATGCTTTCAGACAGTCGTTCTTCCCGCGAACCATACGCTACTGGAACAGGAAAGGGAGGTAATGACAGCGGCACGTAAAGTGCCCTCCGCCACACACCGTTGGGTGGCTTGCGGAGTATAAATGTAGATGTAGATGTATGCTAAAATATATGTATTTTTTAATACGAGACACAAGGGATTAAAAATCGAGCCATGACTTTTGTACACAAGAATGTGGTAATTAGTTCCAACCATAGAATTGCTACGTTCCTTTGGTTGTCTTTCAATGATGCTACCCTGTACCACTACTAATCGTTTCCACGCCTGTTCCACTTGCAGATAGAACGAGGGAAAAAAAACTGTCTACGTGCTTCCGTATGAGCCCTAATTTCTTGTATCTTAGCTTCGCGGTCCTTAAGCGAAATGTATGTTGGTGACAGTAGGGTCATTCTAGAGTCAGCTTCAAATGCCGATTCTCTAAATTTTTCGCAGTATTTTTTTTTTTCTAAAAGAACGTCTCCCTTCTTCCATGGATTTCCGTTTGAGTTCCCAAAGCTTGTGCGAAACGCTTGCGTGTTGTTCGAACCTACTGGTAACAAACCTAGCAGCCTGCCTCTAATTGCTTCGATGTCTTCCTTTTATCCGACCGGGTGCGGACCCCAAAGGCTCGAGTACGCCTGACAATGAAAAACAGGAAATACTCAGCAGCGCTAGTTTTAAAGATACCAGATGCAATCGCAAACGTAATCATTCTTGTGTAGTTAGTGCATATTGTCTTACAGCCAAACGGAAGTACTGTAACTCGTATAATAATGAATCAAAATAAAATACACTTTTCCGCGTGCAACTTAATGCAGTTCTATACTACTTCTCTCTCTGTTTTTTATTAAGACATAGCCATCAAGTATAGTGCCAGCGCCACTGAGAAAGAGAGATCGGTACAACAACTGGGACAATAACATATTCTCCCCTGCAGATGAAGTAGATCCCTATGTTTTAGTGCTGGTTAATTACATGTTAAAGTGATGTAACAGAGATAAAAGTGATCTACCAGGGATGGCTGCAATTAGAAGGTGATGCACCTAGAGGATGGTGCTTTAGTAAGGCTCGCACGTTATTAACAAACTGGCAGAGCAAAATGAATCCAGGCTACATTAGTGATCTGCCGTTAATTACAGACTTTATTCAAGTTCAAAAATGGTTCAAATGGCTCTGAGCACTATGGGACTTAAAATCTTAGGTCATCAGTCCCCTAGAACTTAGAACTACTTAAACCTAACTAACCTAAGGACATCACACACATCCATGCCCGAGGCAGGATTCGAACCTGCGACAGTAGCAGTCGCGCGGCTCCGGACTGAGCGTCTAGAACCGCGAGACCACCGCGGCCGGCTTTATTCAAGTGAAAAGTATGAATAGCTACAGCTGTGAATATACGTATTTATTCATAAATTATCCTTATGGAGACAGTCGTTTCCTAGGTCTAGGAGATGGAATTTATTTGATGTGTACATAGTTTCCTATTATTGCAAAGCAGACTAAATCTTCCGTTCGGAAATCAGTCTTTTTTTTTTGCTTGTACTGAGTATCAAATTATTTTCCACGTGCTGTGTTAACAGTATTAGCGTAAGCGTTCTTGGACACGTTAATTTTGTGTTAAAAAAGAGAGGGAGAGAGAGAGAGAGAACGAAGAAAGAAAGAAAGAGAGGAAGGAAAGAGAGAGGTGTCTGATTTGTGCCGTGCAGCGAGTCGAGTTGAAGTGAGTCGTCGGCTGTAACCGTTCATGCTCGGTTGTTCATATCTCTGGAGTCCGGACATCAGACCTGGAGCGAGTACATGGCCGAGCAGAGTCATGTGGGGCCTGACAGAAGCAGCCCAGTTTCCCCATTAGCTGCCGAGCCGTAACTTGTCGGACATCTAGCGCTACACTAGACCGCCATATGTGACCCGTGTGCTACCCCACTTTGAGGTGTAAGCTGTCGTTTGCGAGGCGACTCACCCGTGATGAGGACGACCCGCTGGTGCAGGCGGTCGACCAGCCGCAGGGGGTGGAGGAGGTCGAGGGCGATGGAGAGCAGCCAGGCGGCCAGCCCCAGCAGCGCGGCGGCGCCCACCAGCTGGCAAGACCACGACCACCACCACCACGCCGCCTCGCACGCACCGCTGCAACACACGACGGTATCAGCGAGTCTCCTGTTTGGCTCGCAGGCCTACATTCAGTATTCAGACGGCCTGAAATGGGGTTTGTTGATTGTGCCCTTCTCACCCACGCTACACCTCATACGAAACTCTTCCCAGTGTCTCTTCGCATGTCCTCATATACTGCTAACCACTGAAACTCAAACACCACGAAGGAGAGCAGGGAACGAAATTTTATTTACTGTGTCTGTACAATAAGATCTGCTTACTGTTTATTTTATTTGGCATTAACTTGAGCCCCCACTAGTATTATACGCTGCCAGAAAAAAAATACACCCCTCTCAAGGACAAGGTCATTTTATTCATAAGTGGTAGCGACAGGTAGTTCATAATTGTAGGAGAATATGATAACAAATTCGGACCAAATGAAACACATATGTCACAGCAAAGGTTGTCCGAACAGTCTCATCAACGCACAGTTTACCTTCCCTCCCAACCCCCCTCCCCCCTTCCTCCCTATTCCCTTGGGCGACAAAGTATGCGTGTATTCTCACAAGTGACCATTAAGATTCCAGTGGCCTCCCATGACAGCCCAACAATGGTTCTTCCAGGCTGTAGAGTACGATAAACCACCCGCTTCATCGTGCGCCATCGATTGATGAGACATGTGGTGCTCTTATGGGCCAGGCCAGTTGTTTTACCCCACGAAGAGCACACTGCATCGTATCAGCCATATGTGGGTGTGTGTTGTCGTGCTGTACAGGCACATTACTTTCCTTTCGAAAAAATGGCAGTGGCATGTGGATAATAGCCTGTTAAATGTTGCACGCACTTTTTCACACACCCTCAATAACACCAAATGAGACTATTGGTTGTAGGTGTTGATGGCTCCCATCCCATGAATCTCAGGGTGGGTGGGTGGGACCTTTGTGTCGTGGGCAAATGCACTTCGGACTGTGCCATTCACCACGTCTATGGTGTACATAGCAGCTGTATTTGGGCGTGTGTTGTCGTGCTGTACAGGCACGTTACTTTCCTGTCGAAGAAATGGCAGCAGCATGTGGATAACAACCTGTTCAATGTTGCACGCACTGTTTCACACACCCTCGAAAACACCAAATGAGACCACTGGTTGTAGGTGATGATGGCCCCCACCCCTCGAATTCTAGGCTGGGTGGTTGGGACCTTTGTATCGTGGGAAAATGCACTATGAACTGTGACGTTCACCATGTCTATACTGTACACTACATGTCTATCACCCACAAACAGATAGGACCTACGTCATCACTGAAGAAGAGGGAGCGCAATTCCACTTTCCAATCAACTCTATCACATCAGAGTAGCCTCGCTTAGTGGTGTCATGGTGTCAGTGGTAGCCTGGTTAGAGGTTAGTTAGTTAGTTAATTTCATGTTCTGTCGATCATTTGGCTTGATAAATAGTAATGATGTGGAACGACTCATTTTACATTCACATAGCAAATTTATTTGTATAAGTGAGTACATGCTGAATATTAATATGTTTATTTTACTTTATTATTTTAAATATACAGGCGTGAGTTTGTAATCCTTACCCACAACCTTCTACACATTACAATAACAGACATTATTCTACAGAATATAAGGACTTTTAAAGGAGAAACTTCTTCAGCTTTTTTTCTCAAATTTTGCTTCACTATCTGTCAGATACTTTGTATCATTGGGTAACTGACAAAAAAATTTTGTTGCAGCATTGTGAACCCTTTTTTGTGCGAAGGATAACCTTAACGTGGAGTACTGAACATCTGTTTCCTCCCAGTACCGTAATAATGCACATCATTGTTCCTTTTGGACTGTAATGGATTATTTACAACATACTCCATCGGAAATATACTGTGAAGCAGTAGCCAGAATGCCCATGTCTACAACATGATCGTGGGTGAATACCACGTATTATTCTTACAGCGCGGTTTTGAACAATGAAGACTTTCTTTCTTAAAGATGAGTAACCCCAGAACTTTATTCCATATGAGATCGTTGAATGAAATTATGCAAAATATGTCAACCTACTGATTTGTCTCACCTCAAGACTTGCAATGTTTCTAAGTATAAATGTTGCTGTACTTAGTTCTTTTAGAAATTCCAAAATGCACTTTATCCCGTTAAACCTCTCATCAGTATGTACACCTAAGAATTCTGAAGTTTCCACCCTATGTATTATTTCATCACTGTGTTAGACATATTATTGCTGTAGTACCCCTAGATGGGCGTGACTGAATATGTTGTATCTTTTTAAAATTAAGAGTCAGAACTTTTGCAGAACACCTTTTACTTTTAAGAACATTGTTTGCCATTTCTTCCGCTTCTGCATATAGGCTAGGATTGATTGTAATACTAGTATCACGTGCAAAAAGAACCAATACCGCTTGTTCTATATTACATGGAAGATAATTTACGTATATGAGGAACAATATTGAGCCTTGAGGAACCCCAGGTATGAGTTCTCCCCAGTCCCAGACAATACTGGTTGAATTACTAAGTACAGATATCTGTATTCTTTTGGTTAGGTATGACATTATCAATTGGTTGGTTATTCCCTAAATTCCATAAAATTTTAAATTTTTAAGAAAATCCTGTGATTTACACAGTTAACTGCAGGTAGCAGAAAATACAGCCGGTGCCATTTTATTATTTAATACTTCTAAAATCTGGTGAGTGAAAATATAAGTGGCATTCTCAGTGGAGCAACTCTTCTGAAATCCAAACTGTGATTTTACGAGGCGATTAGTGTTGCTAATGTGAGAAACTATTCTAGAGTAGACCATCTTCTCAAATATTTTGGAAAATTATGTGAGCAGTGCAGCAGGCCTGTAGTTATTGACATCTCTCTTATTACTTTTCTTCAAGAGATGTTTAACAACGGTATTTTTCAGTCTCTGTGGAAAAATGTCTTGAGATAGTGATGCATTACATATTTAAGATAAGACCTGGCTTGTCGTATGGGACTGAATTTATAGTGCTCTATTGGAACACAATGAAAACCAAATGAGCATTTACTTTTGTGAGAATGTGTAATTTTCTTAATTTCAAAAGAAGTTGGTGATACATTCTTATGATTGAATTTTATGAGAGTTATCTTTTCGTCAAACTGCTGTGATTCTTATCTTGAACTTTTCGTCCTTATGCTGTCTACTCTATATTTAAGAAATGATTTTTAAATATATTTGCCACCTGTGATTCATCATTTATAGTATTTCCATTCGCTTCAAGAACAACGTTATCTTGTTCTGAGGCTGGTTGTCCTGTGTTTCGTTTCATGTGTTCCATATAGCCTTAAGTCTGTTATCGAAACTACTGATTTCTTGCATTATGTGCATGTTTCTCGATTTTTTAATAACTTCTCTTAGTAATTTTGAGTAGTTTGTGTAGTAGTGCAGCATTTCTACTTGTTCTCGCCAGTGGATATATTTCCCTTTTCCAAGATACTTTAATTCCTCCAGTAGCCCACGTTTTTTTGTTACATGGCTATTTAATGTCCTTTTTCAAATAATGATCTGAATTCATCATTTCATCCCACGTCATCTCTTGTAAACTATCCTAAAAACTTTTGTCCTGTAGCCATTAATTATTCTAACTGATTTCCACCGAGTAATATCCATACTGTAAGACAATATGTCGTTTATCCTAACTAAATCTGCATCATGATCAGACAGAGCATGTGTTACTGGGTGAACAGTTACTGTACTGCCTTGAATTTCGCCAAGGAAAACATATCAATTAAAGTCCTACTGTCTTTAACCACCAGTGCTGGAATGGTAATTACTGAGATCAAATTATAAGATACAAATAAGGTTTCCAGATCACTTTTCGTATCAGAATTCTTTAACAAATCTACACTGTAGTCACCACAGACTATTAACTGCTTGCTGCTGCATGACAGATAGCATAGTATGGAATGCACATTAACCATAAAAAGCTCAAAATTTCCCAGTGGGGATCTGTATACAGGCACAATTAAAAGTGAACTGTTTTTCAGTATTTGTTCGCAAGCACACATGTATGTGCTGAACACTAGAAAATCTACTGGTCTCAATGTTTCTGAACTTGTGGTCTCTCTCAATATACGTAACAACTCCAGCTTTTCCTATATTTGTTCTACAGGAGTAAGCTGCTAAAGTGTAATTTTGTATACATAACTTATGCAGCCTTGTGTGGTTATATGGTGCTCACATAGCACAGGATGTGTATCTTTTCAGTGCTCTCTAAATTTTCCAAACAGAGGAGAAGCTCTTCTACCTTACTACTCAGTCCTCTAATATTTTGATGAAATAAGGTAACGTTACTTTTTTGTAGGGCTCTTCTGTTATTTTAACTTCTTTGGAGGGGTCTGAATAGCACAGAGGAGCAAGAAAAGTCGCTTGCTAAGTAGAGAAGCATCCAGGGAAGCCGTGAAACGAAAAATTCCACACGAAAAATGGGATCTTGAGGCAACCAAAGAGACCTGAATAGCACAGAAGAGCAAGGAACGTCGCTTGCTAAGTCGGGAAGCAAACAGGGAAGCTATGAAACGAAATATTCCGCACGACAAATGTGTTCTTGAGGCAACCAAAGAAGGCCAAAGTAGCGAAGCCGTGAAACAAAAAATTCCGCACAAAAATCTGCTCACAGGGAAGCCATGAAACGAAAACCTCCGCTCGAAAAATGGGCTCTTGGGGCAACTATATAAGCCGGGAAGTAAACAGGGAAGTCGTGAAACGAAAACTTCCGCACGAAAAATGGGCTCTTGAGGCAACTAAAGAGGCCAGTATAGCACAGAGGAGCGAGAAATGGAAGAGAGAAGGAGCACAAAAACCAAGAATATTATGCAACTGGAGTATTTTAAGAAGAACAGAGGTGAGTAACAGATGAAATGTACCTTTAATTTGAATTCCCAAGAATCAAATTTTCTGATATGTTTATTTTACGCAAAACATTTGAGTTAGAGGCCTGAAATTTTTTTCATATTTCAGGCTACCATTAGAAGAATAGTAGACTACAGACACCAGCTTACTATCACCAGGAGGAAAAATATGACCTTATTAATTATAAAAATTACCTTAATTTAGATTGTCTAATTTATGTATTTATAGTATAAAAACTATTGATTGAAATCATTTGATTGCAGTGTACTTTTTAGAAACAATGTCATAAATATGTGCACAAAGTTTTAAGCATCTAGGAAAAGTAGTTAATAAGTCTATAGACTTCAAACATAGACTAGCAGGAAAAATTTTAAATTACTGACCGACATACATGTTTATATAACAAACTTTATATTTAAGCTATTCTGATTATTCTATTACCAAAATCTTCATACTCAAAACACTTTCATTGCCCTAAAATTTCTTTGTATTCGGAGTTCACATTATGTAGTTAGAACCTCATACTCTTTTTCCAGCCGATCACTAGCAGGTTACCTTACGCTTCCAACATGGCACTGCATTGTTTTTGCCCAGAGTGAAGATGACAACACTGTTACCCAGAGTGAAGGTCGCAACACTGACTCACTGATTCAGCAATCCTCTGCAGTTGGCTTCAAATGGCTCTGAGCACTATGGGACTTAACATCTATGGTCATCAGTCCCCTAGAACTTAGAACTACTTAAACCAAACTAAACTAAGGACATCATACACATTCATGTCCGAGGCAGGATTCGAACCTGCGACAATAGCGGTCGCGCGGTTACAGCGCCTAGAAACGCACGGCCGCACCAGTCGGCCCTCTGCCCTCTGATCAGATCATCCATATTATGTTGTTTGTGAGCAGGGTAAAGATGTAAGATTATTTAAAGCGTTTCTTTGTTGTTTGTGAAGATAAAATATCAGCTCCAACATACATATGAAGCCGTGGACCTGCGTCCTGGACCACAAAATGGGCTCCAAGAGACATCCACTAGAGCTACAGATTTGGGAGTCCCCTAGAACTTAGAAGTACTTAAACCTAACTAACCTAAGGACAGCACACACATCCATGCCCGAGGCAGGATTCGAACCTGCGACTGTAGCGGTCACGCAGCTCCAAACTAAAGCGCTTAGAACCGCACGGCCACACAGGTCGGCTCTACAGATTTTACTAGGGCTGTTCACACAAACTGACCACAACATGAACTCTGGAAAAAAAAACTTTCAACGTCACAACTGCTATAGAAGAAAACGAATAAAGAGCAAATCAACTGAACAGTCACTTAGAGTAGTGTAATAACAAATATTTTGATTTTTTCTATAAAATGCTATAACTGAGGCATTCATACATTTATGTTGGCAATAACCAGATTATTATGTCACTCTTCAGTTAATTAAATCTAAACTTCCATAGTGAGGAAATGTGTTGTTCCACACGTTTTCAATATCGTAATGACTTCACTTGACTGCTGAACTGTACTGATAATCAATGTTATACACAAGGTGTAGCAAAAAAATACCGACAAGCCTAAGGCCAGGTTTCTTACGCCAAAACAAGAAAAAAAGTCTATTGAACATGGGCTCTAAAACGCGTATCTTAAGAACTATCAGCCGGCCGGAGTGGACGTGCGGTTCTAGGCGCTACAGTCTGGAACCGAGCGACCGCTACGGTCGCAGGTTCAAATCCTGGCTCGGGCATGGATGTGTGTGATGTCCTTAGGTTAGTTAGGTTTAATTAGTTCTAAGTTCTAGGCGACTGATGACCTCAGAAGTTAAGTCTCATAGTGCTCAGAGCCATTTGAACCATTTAAGAACTAAGAGCTCTTGATTATCTTCGATAGTGGGTAACACATCTGTTCAACTGAACAAGTGCACTTAGCTCTTAAGGTATGCGTTTTAGAGCCCTCGTTTAATAGACATATTTTTCTTGATTTGGTGTAAAGAATTTGTCCCTAAGGCTTGTCGGCGTGTTTTTGGGACATATACAGGATGTCTCACCTAGAAATTGTCAGGTTCGGTTTCTCTGCTGTTTCAGTACATATTTACAATTTTGTTTTTGCAACGTGTGAGTGGTGTCAGCCCAAAAAAGCGTTGCTCACCACGTGTTTCATATGACAACCAGTGTCGATGGAAAGCGTCGGTTTGTTACCCGTTACTTATAAAGTGATTTTTAAATCGGAATTTTACGTGCCTCTTCGATACAGCGCTCCAAAATTAGTCAAGTCCGATATTCGTTTTATCGACATGTATCAACAGGAACAGTAAAACACGAAGAATAATTAGCTATCCAGCAGCAAATGAGTAGCGCTGCAAGCTTGGCGGTAGCAGTTAGCGTGGGCCAGGGCGGTCTGTCGCTGCTGCAGTACTGGATGTTCTTCGTGTTATACTGTCCCTGTCTGTTAATATGTAACGGTAGAACGAATATCGGACTAGACTAATCAGGGAGCGCTGTATCGAATGGACCGTAAAATTACGATTTAAAAATCACTTTATAGGTAATGGGTAATAAACCGACGGTTTCCGTCCATACAGGGCGTCGCATGAAAGACGTGAGGAGCAGTATTTGTCTGGTATGACTCCAGCTATACAATGCAAAAACGATATTGCAAATGTCTGTCGAAGTACCAGAGAAAACACACCTGACGATTCTTAGGAGAGAGACCCTGTATGTGTATCATAAATAGAAAAGGCAGACTCTAAAACACTGAATGAAACCGAACGGAAACGGTATAAGATAGTTGCTCTGCGGACGTTGCTAAATGGGAATGAGTCATAGTTTTTGAATACGAGAGGAAAAAGACATACTGAAACCCGAAGAAGTGAAATTTTTAAAGCTCCAAAGGTCATAAAAAGGACAGGCAGAATACAGGAAATTAGCGAAGAAGCAGTGTAAAAGAAGAGTTGGGAGAAAATATCACAGGGAATGGACACTTGATCACAAAGTGTCATGAAAGTTTAAAAAATTCAAGTCAAATGGGAATAGAATACATTTACTGCCTGACAAAAAAGTTAGACACTCAGAAAGGGTGGAGGAAACGAAATGAAACGTCACAGATTGAGAGAGCATCTTATTTTGTTGATTACACAATCGAGTTAACTTTACAAATAACTTCGCAGTGTGAGTCCACTTATCCGTATGACGTCTCTGGCTTGGATGCATGCACAGTTACGGTTGGTAATGTTGTCATGAAGCCCTTCTAGCCTCTCCTGAGGGTACCTGGCTCACAACTGTTGTAGCTGGTCCTTTTACCTCTGAAATTTAGTTTTTCTTCATCAGCTATTCCTAAACTTTTCCTCAGACGGAACACTATGAGAATCCAAGTACGGGGTGATTATAATTAAAGGTAAACTTTTAAAACCTTGTAGAAATAGCACCACTGGTCAGAATGCCGTCATATTGCTACGGAATATTATAAGAGAAGGGGGAAAACGTACGGCAGAAGAAAAAAATGGTGTGAAAATTGATCAATCGATGGCGCTGAATGTCTCAGAATATGTAAATAAAAACACCTGTCATGCGCACGATCCACTGAAGTTGGTATAAACACGCCGGGTACACGGCTTTTCCTCCTTTCGCGTCTGCGACGTTCGCCATGGCTGTCTCAATGCCAGGATCGCGCTCTGCTTGTAAAGCTTTATGGCAAGAATGATGACTGTGCACACGTCGCTCTGCAGACGTTCCGGACACTGAAGGGTTTGAGAAAAGGCGTTGGTCCGATGACTGCCGTGGGTCTGGAGAAGATGATTCGGAAATTCGAAAAGACGGGTTCTTTTGGTGTGCAACCTGGTAGAGGGAGGAAACGAATTGATTCCACGTCAGTGGAAGCAGTGGCCACAGCAGTAGCCACAGCAGTGCACGAGGTGACGAGTGGTGGTGTGCAAACGTCTAGTGCATCGAGAATTGCCTGAACGTTGCACATACACGTGAGCACATTGCGTAAAATCCTGCGAAACATCCTTCTTTGCGATCCATTCAAAATTATCCATGTGCACGAATTGCTTCCCGTTGACCAACCAGCAAGAGAGACCTTTGCTTCAGAATTTCTTGCTCGCATTGAAGTGGACATTGATTGGCCGTGAAAGATTTTGTGGACAGACGAAGCCCACTGGCAGGATATGTCAATACACAGAATTGTCGAATACGGGTAACTAAACATTCACACGCAAATCAACCAGTACCACCTCATCATGAAAAGGTCACTGTGTGGCGCGGGTTTACGGCATCGTTTACCATAGGGCCATATTTTGTCGAAGAGGCAGGTGTTTTTGATCCTGTTACCTGTACCGTCACTGGTAAGCGCAATGAGTGTCTTTTGCGCAACCACGTCATTCCAGCTCTCCAGCAGCTTGGGTGTGTGGATGGTATCATTTTTATGCAAGATGGTACACCTCCGCACATTGCAAATCCAGTTAAGCAGCTGCTGAAGCGCCATTTCGGAAATGCTAGAATTCTCAGCCACCATTTCCCTACAGCCTGGCCGTCGCGAACACCAGATCTTATTCCGTGTGACTTCTGTCGGTGGGGCTATCTGAAAGATGTGTTCAGTGCTACGATTGCTAACTTAGCTGCATTGAATGCTCGCATTGGGCAACACATTCTGAACGTGACCCCGGAAACACTTCGATCAGTTGTGGAAAATGCTGTTACTCGTTTTCAACTTGTTGCAGAAAACGGTGGACAGCATATTGAACATGTTTTTGTGCCAGACACACGGAAAATAATAAACGGATTTGATTTTGATTGATGCTTTTTATGCGGTTTTTGGCCTCAGGACAATTAAAAACCGATTTTTCCCATTCGATGTGGTAAGACCTTCGTGTGGTGGATGGGCTTACGTAACTAGCAGTATCACACCTGTACACCCATGCACACTGAGTAGTAGAGCTTGTTTAAAGTCAAACGAACGATTTAGGCATTGTTGTTTGATTCATTTGTCATTTGTAGTCGACCACTATTAAATTATGATGCTAACAGCACCATCTATTGCTACATTATGTATCTAATTATTTTTCTTCTGCCATACATTTTCCCCCTTCTCCGATAATATTCCGTTGCAATTTGACGTCATTCTGAACAGCGGTGTTACTTCTACAGCGGTTTGAAAGTTTAACTTTATTATAGTATACACACATCAAAAATAGTTTTGCATCACCCTTGTTCCCAGAAGATAGACGTTGACTGTGGATATTGTATCACAGACACAGTCCTTTTGACTGTTCACTGATGTCACTAAACTTGCCCAAAGATGTAAACAGCCATGCATGAGCAGCGCTTATTAGACGGAGGGAGTCCGACAGCCGATCAGTTCCAGTCATTCTACCAGAAAGGAGGTACACAGCTTGTGTTGTCTGTAGGTCAACCATGCCTAGACTTTTAATACCGCGGTTCGCTCGCGTTCGCATTGTTGCTTTGTGCCAGGAAGGGCTCTCAACAAGGAAAGTGTCCAGGCGTCTCGGTGTGAACCAAAGCGATGTTGTTCGGACATGGAGGAGATACAGAGAGACACGAACAGTCGATGACATGCTACGCTCAGGCCGCCCATGAGCTAATACTGCAGTGGATGACCGCTACCTACAGTTTATGGCTCGGAAGAATCCTGACGGCAATGCCACCATGTTGAGTAATGCTTTTTGGGCAGCCACAGGACGTCTTGTTACGACTCAAACTGTGCGCAATAGGCTGCATGATGCGCAACTTCACTCCCGACGTCCATGGCGAGGTCCATCTTTGCAACCACGAAACCATGCGGCGCGGGACAGATGGGCCCAACAACACGCCGAATGGGCCGCTTGGGAATGGCATAACGTTCTCTTCAGCGATGAGTGTCACATATGCTTCCAACCTGACAATCGTTGGAGACGGTTTTGGAGGCAACCCGATCAGGCTGAACGCCTTAGACACACTGTCCAGCGAGTGCAGCAAGATGGAGGTTCCCTGCTGTTTTGCGGTGGCATTATGTGGGGCCGACGTACGCAGCTGGTGGTCATGGAAGGCGCCGTAACGGCTGTACGACACGTGAATGCCATCCTCCTTCCGATAGCGCAACTATACCGGCAGCATATTGGCGAGGCATTCGTCATCATGGACGACAATTCGCTCCCCCATCGTGCATGTCTTGTGAATGACTTCCTTCAGGACAACGACATCGCCTTACTAGAGCGGCCATCGTGTTCTCCAGACATGAACCATATCGAACATGCCTGGGATAGACTGAAAGGGCTGTTTATGGACGATGTGACCTACCAACCACTCTGAGGGATCTACTACAAGTCTCCGTTGAGGAGTGGGACAGTCTGGATCAACAGAGCCTTGGTGAACTTGTGGTTAGTATGCCACAACGAATACAGGCATGCATCAATGCAAGAGGACGTGCTGCTGGATATTGGAGGTACCGGTGTGTACAGCAATCTGGACCACCACCTCTGAAGGTCACTCTGTATGGTGGTACAATATGAAAGGCGCAGTTTTCATAAGCAAAAGAAGGGTGGGAAGATGTTTTTGTTGATCTCTATTCCAGTTTTTTGTACAGATTCCGGATTTCTGGGAACCGAGGTGATGCAAACCTTTTTTTGATGTGTGTACTTTGATGGGCCACGATTATTCTTTTTATGACTAACTCAACTTTTAAAAAATGAAGAAAGCTTGTGTTATTCAGTGATAATTTCAATTTGAAATCATAATTAAAACACAAATATCATAACATAATTTTTTTTAAATAATTAGTATCTTCAACATGTTACTAATAGTTTTTCGCGAAGCATTTATTCACTCCTTGCAGAAGAACACCAGCGCTCTGCCAAGCTTTTTTTGAGAAACCCTGCTATACACGCAGATAGGAACTGTAGTGCCATCTGCCGAATGTGATGACTTGATGTAGAGGACAACATGGTGGTGGCACCAATTTGATTGTTAATAATTTCACATGTATCGGCTTCAGTGACAAACGGTAGTGGTATCATTGCAGTCTATATTGCGCCTATAAATTAGAGATCCTTTTGTATCATGAGTGCAACAGCAAATTATTTTTGAAGATAATTCCGCCAGAGGTGACCATTTACTGATATACAGGTACACTTAAGCTCCGAAGAGACTTGTGTTGGCACGTGTATTCAAATAAAGACATATGTATACGGGCGGAATACGGAGCTGCGGTTGGCAACGCTTATGTAAGACAAGTGTCCGACGCAGTTGTTTGATCGGTTACTGCTGCTACAACGGCAGGTTATCAAGATGTAAGTGAGTTTGAACGTGGTGTCATAGTCGGCGCATGAGCGACGGGACGCAGCATCTCCTAGGTAGCGATGAAGAGGAGATTTTCCAGTACAATCGTTTCAGGAGTGTATCGTGAATATCAGGAATCCGGTAAAACATCAAATCTCCGACATCGCTGAGGCCGGAAAAAGATCCTGCAAGAATGGGACCAACGACGATTGAAGAGAATCGTTCAACGTGACAGAAATGCAATCCTTCCGCAAATTGCTCCATGCTGGGCCGTCCTCAAGCGTCAGCGTGCGAACCATTCAACGAAACAGCATCCATATGGGTTTTTGGAGCCCAGGGCCTACTTGTGTACCCTTGATGACTGCAAGACATATAGCTTTAAATCTCGCCTGGGCCCATCAGCACCAACATTGGCAGTTGATGACTGGAAACATGTTCCCTGGTCAGACGAGTCTCGTTTCACATTGTGTCGAGCGGACGGACGTGTAGGGGTATGGAGACTACCTCATGAATCCATGGACCGCGCATGCCAGCAGGGAACTGTTAAAGCTGGTGGAGGCTCTATAATGGTGAGGGGCGTGCGTAGCTGGAATGATACGCGCCTCCTGATGCATCTACATACAACTGACAGGTAACACGTACGTAAACATCCTGTCTGATCACCTGCATCCATTCATGTCCATTTTGAATTCCGACAGACTTTGGCATTTCCACTAGGACAATGCGACACCCCACACATCCAGAATTCTACAGACTGGTTCCAGGAACACTCTTCCGAGCTTAAACACTTCCATTGTCCACCAAACTTCCCAGACAGGAACTTTATTGAGCATATCTAGGATGCCTTGGAAAGTGCTGTTCTGAAGAGATCTGCAATCCCTCGTACTCTTTCGGATTTATGGATAGCCCTGTAAGATTCATGATGTCAGTTGGTTCCAGCACTACTTCATAAATTAGTTGTGTACATGCCACGTCATGTTGCGGCACTTCTGCGGGCTCACGGCGGCCCTACACGATATTAGCCAGGTGTACCGGTTTCTTTGGCTCTTCAATGTACTACTACTACACGTGAAAAGATTGTGTGTGTGTGTGAAACTGGTGATGAAATGTGATACTGTATTTCATGCCAGAATCCAAGCAGTTGAGCATGGTGTGGAAATATCCGGGTTCGCCTGTGACGAAAAAGTTCCATTCACCACCAGCTGTTCTGAAAGTGATGTTAACAGACTTCCGCAACAGCCGTGCACCGCTTCTGCTGGATTTCATGCCACAAGGTGCAACCAATGCCTACAGTTACTGTTCCACACTGTCACATCTGAGGACTGCCACCAAGCGAAGGCATCGAGGGATTTTCGACGTGGGAAAGGTGATTCTGCTCCACTGAAATGCGAGACCACGTGTTGCAATCAGAACTGCCGAAAAGCTCCGGGAATTTCACTGGGAGATTCTGGACCCTGCACCGTGCGGTGCAGACATTGCCCTAGTGACTTCCAAGTTTTCGGGCCGCTCTGTACAAATTATGGACATGTGGGATGTCGCATTGTCCTGCTGTAATTGCCCAAGTCCGTCGGAATGCACAATGGATATGAATGGATGCAGGTGATCAGACAGGATGCTTACGCACGTGTCACCTGTCAGAGTCGTATCTAGGCGTGTCAGGCAACATGCTTCCAGTCATCACAGTCCAACGTCGTTGTTGAGGGGCTCAGGAAAAGCGTAAAGATTTGTGTCTTGCAGTCATCAAGGGTACACGAGTGGTCTTTGGCTCTGAAAGCACATATCGATGATGTATTGTTAAATGGTTCGCACGCCGATACTTGTTTATGACCCTGCATTGAAATCTGCATCTATTTGCGGAAGGGTTGCACTTCTGTTACGTTGAACGAATCTCCTGAGTTGTCGTTTGTTCCATTTTTGCAGCATCTTTCTCCAGCCGCAGAGATGTCGGAGACTTGATGTTTTACCGAATTCCTGATATTCACCGTACACTACACTCGTGAAATGGTCGTACGGGAAAATCCCCACTTCATCGCTACCTCAGAGATTCTGTGTGCCATCACTCGTGCGCCGACTATGACACCACTTTCAGGCTCACTTAAATCTTGATAACCTGCCATTGTATTCGCAGTAAGCGATCTAACAACTGCACCAGACACTTATTGTCTTATAGAGGCGTTACTGGCTGCAGCGCTGTATTCTGCCTGTTTACATATCTCTGTATTTGAATATGCATGCCTATACCAGTTTCTTTGGCGCCTCAGTGTATAATGTAAACCACAACAATCTAACATATGTAGTCGTAAATTCGATGTAAATTACTTTTCTTTATTAAGTTGTTTGTGGTTACAGATACCGTATAGAAAAGGAGAACAGCTATAATAGAAAGTACAGAAAGCCACAGAAGCCAACGCATCCGTTAAAAATTAATATAAAAAGTTGCTGTTTAAAGTTCCTGAATACTTTGCTTAAAAACTGAAATTCTGTGTGTACAGTCATTAAAATGAAAGTTTTTTCTACTTCCTAAGAGAAAACGATTAAAAACATCTCATTGATAAAACTGAGACTTCAGCGGACCATGTATGGGTAGAAAAGAAAAAAAACTGGGTTTTCTCAAGGCATAACTTATCCAAAAGCCAATTTAATTGTAAACAAATATTGCCACAGAAGTGAACTTCTACCAAACGATGAAAAGATTCTATAGGCAAGCTAATAAGACGGAAGAAATAAAATTGCCAGACAACAGAGGAGGGAAAAAAATTAAAGAATTAAAAATGGCGGTGAAATTGGAAGTTTAAACAGTTAAGGAAAGTCAGGGAAAACAAAGTCTGAGCTTCGAGGAAATGTTCGGAACAAGGGAAATAGGAGTAATGAGGAAACAAAATCGGGAGAAAAACACATCAGAAAACTAATGATTAAATAAAATCCTTGATAGTGAAGCAAGAAACGGTAATATAGGAAATCAGAGGGAAAAAAGTAAAACAATACGAAACGATACTGAAGACAGCAGACAATGTAGAGGCCCAGAGGAGGAAAATGCGCAGAAGCAAATGAAGGTCACATCATGCCTAGCGCAGATAGAATAGAAAGAAGACACCGTTAGCCAAGTAGTGGGAAAAATACAGCAGACGGTAGCAGAAGCAAAAGGAGGCCACAACCCTCGTAGGAGACACAGCTAGCAAAGTAGTACAAGAAGTGTGATAGACGATAGAAAAAGACGTAGAACGAGCAGTAAATAATAAGTTATGTCTGGAAGGAGGTTGGGTTGGCAGGTAAATACGTAGAAGCAAATCAAGGTCACGCGCGTAGATAGAACAGAAAGCAGACGCCACTAGCCAAGTAGTGCGAGAAATACAGCAGGCGGTAGCAGAAGAAAAGGAGGTCACAACATGCGTAGAGCAGTTGGAACAGAAAGTAGACACTGTTAGCAAAGTAGTACAAGAAGTACGACAGACGATGGGAAAATGCGTGGAACGAGCAGTAAACAATAAATTACGTCTAGAAGGAGGTTCGGCTGGCAGACATCCGGCAGAACTTCTCAAATGAGATATACACAAAAGAATTTTGCAAAGTTATTATTAAAACTACGGGACGACAGGACAAAAACTGCTTTATCGTCAACAAAATATACAACAGGAGTACAGTTTTGGAAAAAGATCGTTTGACATACTCTGAGCCCGCCGCTGTGGCCGAGCGGTTCTAGACGCTTCAGTCTGGAATCACGAGGCTGCTGCGTTCGCCGGTTCGAATCCTACCTCGGGCATGGATGTGTGTGATGTGCTTTGGTTAGTTAGGTTTTAGTAGTTCTAAGTCTATGGGACTGATGACCTCAGATGTTACGTCCCGCAGTGCTTAGAACCAGTTGAAACATATTTTTTGACATATTCTGAGTTTGAAAACCTGCTTTTCGATAAATATTGGTCTAGAAGCAAACAGGAAGATTTATTATTCTCTATATGTAGCTTCCACTATATTAATCGAAAGCGTAATGGGATGTATAGCGAGTTGTCAGAGAAAAATCGCGAAAGAAATTAATATAAAGACTTGCAGAATGACGAGTAAAATGTAGTGCACTGGGTAGTGCAAAGAGATCTTCGCAACGTACTGTATGTAGCCACATGATCGACACAAACAGAAACAGCTAGACGTGCACGAATAATATTCGCGCTGCTAGAACACGAAGAGCGGTATCCGGACGTGCAAAGAAGAAAGGACGAATAACGTCGGTTCACTACATATGATATTTTACAGTGACGAGAGTGAATTAGCAAGGCAATGGTTGACCTGAGTGGAATTGTGGAATCGTGTGAATTGTCATGTACTCTAGACATTGTGGAGAGGTTTTCTGTGAATTTAATGTATAATCGATACTGTGTCTAGTACGAACTGTTTTGTTTCCAAGAGACATTACTAATGATTTTTGTTACTGAATTAATTGTGTGACACGCAGTTATGAACTGCAGTACAATGATTCGTGTACTTTGGGAGTAAAACTAACCGACAATGCTGCTGAGATAAGTCCGATGCCAATCCGACAGCAAACTAAAAAAAAGTCTGTATTCAAGAACGAACATTAATCAAAAACTGGTGTGTGACCTTACAACATCTTCTTTAGTTTGTCGAGCGTAGCGTTTGTCATGGTTCTGAAACATTATACCTCAAAAGCTCCTATTCCATCCTTGCCTGTGCTGCTTGCCGTGCGTGTTTCAATCCCGTATAAGGATAAATTCCAGACAAATACTTTAAGAAAAGACTTGAAGAGATATATTTTATGTTAACGTATTTAACATTTTGGAAATCAATTTCTTGCCACTACGAGTATGCATTTTATATTCTCTCTTATGTCGGTCACCGTCAGTTATTTTCTTGCCCAAATAGCAAAACGTATCCAGAAAGTTCAGTGCCCTATTTACTACTCTAATTGCCTCAGCAAGACCTGATTTAATTCAACTACACTCCATTACTCCATTACCCCTCCCCTTTTTTTCTCTTCTCGATTCTCATCTTTAACCTATTTTCAAGACATTCTCCGTTCCGGTAAGTGATGGAAAATTACTACAATGCGCTGCGTATCGCCCCGCAGGGATCACAAAGACAAGGTTAGACTAGATTAAAGCTCACACTGGCGTTTAAGCAGTCCTTTCCGTGCTGTGTACGAGAAGGTAACGGAAAGAATCGGTAACAACTTGTATCGCGGGAAGTATCCTCTGCTATGCACTTCAGTGTTTTGCAGAGTGTGCATGTAAATGTACACTGAATAACATATGAGGTACAATGAAACCCTGTATAATTCACTTCTCGCTTTTCACCTCCTTTTCCTGATCATCATTCTTATAACTACAGTCAGGATTTTGTCCAAATTATGAGAGGGCTTTTGCTCCTTCTATTTTGTCCATGTTAACTTCTGTATCTGAGTGAATTCCAGTCAATATTCTCAGAAACGTTTTCTAAATATGCAAGTGGTATCAGTGTAGGTTTTTAAGGTTTTCCTTTCTTCGATCTGTCTCCTAAGATATGTCGTAATGGTTAGTTCTGCTTCGCATATTCTTGTGTTACACTGGAACCTAAGCTTCCATCTTTCCGTAGATAGCTCGTGTTAGTGTTTTGCAATCATACTTGTTGATCTGACAATGCGCTAATAGTAAATAACTTGCGGAAATGCACCGATTCCGACAGGTGCGCACCCTGTCATATTTTAAGGTAAAACGCAGCAAGAAAGTGTTGTGCAAGAGAATTTAAAACCTCGGTTTGCAGATCAGTTGCGGAAAATAACACACCCACACAGACACACTCACACGCACACATACACACACACACACACACACACACACACACACACACTGCGAACACTAGCACCACCACAAAATCAAAGATAAACGGCGTCAGGAATTATTGATGAAAATTAGTAACCGACCGATTAGGTTGCATCGAATCAGTCCCTCTGTTTTTAACAAGGGAGAGATCTAAACTCCAAGCAGAATTTAAGCAAAAACCTCTATTTATGAAGTTACTCGCTAATTTAGTTTCTCGTGTTTCCTTAACAACACTGTCCCAGTAGCTGGAAGTGCATGCCAGAATCTCCATAGCAGATTCCATACGGTGCCCAGTGCCAAGACAATGTTCTTCAGTAGCAGATTTTCTTGGCTGTCGTAAGCGTGTGACGCTTATGGTCAGCACACTGATCCTCCACGATCCTGATAATCTGACCAGTATATGACACGCCACAAGTGCAAGGAATACAGTAGCCACCCTCCTCAGTCGAACCAAGATCACCCTTTACGGAACCTAAAAGGAACCTAATCTTAGATACAGGATGTGAAATCAAACACCTTTTAGCCGTCTAATTTCCTAACTTATTTTATTTGGAGACAAGTTTCGGCGATTTACTACGCCATCTTCAGGCCCGTGATCGACGTGTAAGAAGATTCCAACCTCGGTTCCGGTCAAAATACTGGTTTCTGTAAATTTATACTTCCTACAGACACCAGTATTTGAATGCTGACCCCTATTTTGATGCCATGGGTGCTATCAAAATTGTCACATTTCTTCATTCACTGGGGGAGGATTTTGGAATTTAACTCAGATCATTTTGCGCAATCTGGTAATTGCGAAAAGTATATTTCCATCTTCCCTCTTCCTTCTTGCAAAATATTTTTTTCCTTACACCAGGATTCGAACTAACATTTCCACAATTTAGTAATTGGGAACATCGTGACCGTTTACCGTCGGGCGTGCCACCTCTCCAAATGTCCATGAATTTCGTAGACGTAAGTATAATTTTAAGCAAAATGTTTCATTTGTATGTACAGTAATTCTTGTGTCATTGTTTGCTCAGGGTGGGCCGTATTGCTATCGCTGGTGAAACATTCACAGCGATATTTATGATCGTAAACATAGCGATTGTGCCTTTTATAATGAGTCACGAATAAATGAAATTTTTACTGACGCCTTGAATATTAATACTAATGAATTTGCCATTATCCAGTGTTAACGAAGGGTGTGCAATGGGCGTATTCCGGCTTCCACAGTGGCATCGAACGCACAGTCGATTAATCCACGCCGAACACCTGCGCACGTGTGAGGTCTGTAATTCCTGCGGGCGTGTCGGAGCGCATTGTACTCGCTGGCAGCTGAGACATTGCTGACGACGCACCTTGGACACAATGAAATCACTCCTAATAAACAACACATTAGATGCAACTTCTTTAAGGAAACTCTCACATTAAATAACCCCTATAAGGGAAGCAAATACCCAGCAATAAGGGATGGAAAAAAAAAGCTTGAGAGAGCTGATGACCCTGCGAGATGTCTCAGTCAACGCACTTAGCTAATTCACTTTGATATGACAAATCCGTCAAGCGATGATAAATAGTCAGTAAACAATGTTTCGTATACTAAAAGAGAACAACATTATACAAAGGAAGGCTGGTATGGCAAAGAAGAAAGGAACAGCTGTACCAGCGGTAAAGGTGCAAGAAAATTAAAGGGAGTAGGTCACGGAATGTAAGAAATAAAACTCAAGTTAACATTCCCTCAGGCAGCCTTTCTTTGGGCTCTTGGGAAGATCATTCAAAATAAATCTAAATCTAAAATAAGTACTCTTTTAAAATAAGTACTACATAGACAATCCTTTGTAACAGAAATAATTTCTTTCTTATTCCAGTGCTAAATATTAAAAGGAGAAACAATTAATTTGGAATTAAGGTAATTTCTGAGATCTTTAAAAGCTTTTTGTGAAAGCAGAAGGAGCTAGACCTACTGTAGTGTTCTAGGTACAATAATAACGTGCTGTTTGTTAAACTGGATGGAAGAAATGAAATTATAAAATTTCTGATTGTTTTGTAGTTTAATAATGGAAACTTCTAGTGCTATAATTTACAAAATATTTCACTTCACAATGGAAGAGTTTGACAGAAGTTTAAGAAAAATATCATCCAATTTTCTTCTGACGTGTTAAACGTAAGACACTATTCGTATAACCTGGAATCGTCTATTGAAGGAAATACGACGATCTATATGTTTTTTTTTTTAATTTTAAAAGTATTGATCGCAAGAAAAAATAAAATTTTAGCTTGCTAATTTCTGGTTTCTGCTGACTAACAGTCATCCTCACATAATGCTTACTAAATAATCCGTGCCTATATATAAAATTTTGACCCAAAACCATGGTTACTAAGTGTAACACAGGTCGCTATTACTAAGCAATCGAAACCTAACTACAGTTTTGGCTACACCATTGTTATAAACTGTAACAGGTCAGTAGTAAAAAGAGAGTGTTTAACTGTGTAAGTTGTACGTTACAAGAGAAGAAAACTCACCAGTAAGTAGTGATGTTTTAGAAAGTTTGACTTGGAAGTGGTTGAAAATTGACTAATATTATTAAACTTCATGAATACGCCTGAAAACGAAAACGCAAATTTGTGTCAACATGAGTTAGAACCATCACAACTATGTCAATGGACATTTATTACGTCACGGCCGGTTTAGTTCAATTAACATTAGGTGACTCTGCCAACAAGGTGTGTAACTAATCTTCATAGAACACTTTTAGCTGTGGCACCTGATGATATTCACTGAAAAAAAAAAACAGCCGCAACGAAAGAATTGTACGTTGATAAATTGTGGTTGTTCTAATTCATCTTAACGTGAATCAGCTATGGAGCTTAAGGTGATCAAGATTACAGATTTAATTGTGATACGAAAGAAATATGTTCTGTTAATAAAGTCATGCATAATTCGTACAGTTGTTCATTATATGCACTACCGTTGGAACGGCTTAAGAACTGGAGCAGTTAATTATAGTCGTACAGTCTTGTCAAGATTTACGAGGTGACGCGCTGCTGTTTCAATTTGATGGACTTCGTAACTCGGTGCACAGACGAAATGCAGTTTTGTCTCCAAATGTGAAACAGACAAGTCGAAAATCACCTTTAGCAAGTACGTGTGTACAGTAAATTATAACATGTGATGTGCTGTAGCAGTATTGTATTTGTTGTTAAGGTAGACCTTGGGTGAAATTTGAGCGCAATTAGATGGAGATTGAATCCCAAAAGTTCGTAACACCAAAGTAGGAACAGCCTTCCACACTGACAACACGTTAGGTCTGTTCATACGTCACAGTATCCAACACAATGAACCTTACACACAAACAGGAATTCATAAAATCACATGCGGAGGATGCGATAATTCCTTATGTAGGCCAAACTGGTAGAAGTTTTAACATCCGTTTTAGAGAACACATTCACATCAGTGATAATTGTAAATCATCCTTTGTATCATCCTGTGCGAACCATATTGGCGCGACACACAAATTAGATAACGTTGAAAGTTCTTTAGACGTTCTTCATATAGTAGGAAAAGAAAGAGAACTTGACTATCGAAAAGAGATCGAAAATTATAGGACATTTCGAGACCAGTCAGAATACGTTTTGGAATGAACAGACTGACCCTAAAAATACGAAATTCCTGGCCTGCTTCAGACACATCTTATAATCTAGTGTTAAGCATGGTAAATATTGTAGACCCTGCTACGCTTATTACTAATTGACAAGTTTCCCATATTTATGTGTTTCTTGCGCTCGTTTTACGTATACGCACCGCTAAGTTGTATTCTTCTGTATTTATATTTTTGGACGTTTGACCTGATACTCCCTTAATCTTTTTTAGCTACTTTTATTCTGTATTAACAGTCTCATTTGTAAATTTTGTTCTTATTGCACACATATTTCCGTCAATTTTCTCTTTTCTACATAAATATTTCACAAATCGCATGATATCGACTCCATATATATCTTTGGACTCCATAGCTCATCTCCTTGTATATCTACATCTTTGCGCCTTTGTGACCCAGCTACCGTACCTACTACATGTAATTTAAACTTCAGTGTTTGCATCATTATTTCACCAACCCCATACGGAACAGCAGATAAATTCACAATATCTCATGCAACTGCATGTCACAGCTTTATATTATTGAGTGTATTACAACATACCATGTAAATAGATTTAAAATTTTCGCTTTCAGCGTTTGTCAGTTTCATAATTACGTGTATTATATTTGACAACTGATTGTTTTTAGTATGATTAAAAATGACCACATGTCAAAATTGAAGTGGCAATAAATATAGTTTCATCAGCCAAAAGCGGAACGATTTCATTTCAAAGTTTCACGAGGGCTGTGGACCCAGTTATCATCAATTTTACATATCAGATACGTTTATACTATCCACATCTAACGTTTGGTGCTGAAGTCCATATTCCCATTCATCTCGCTTCTGTAATCGTATACGTTGTCCCATTTTCATTTTATCTACCTATTATGATACACCATGGGCAAAAATTTTGCATTTGGGCTCCTGTGTTGGCCCTGTCAGCTTGGTGTCGCATGCGGCCTTGTGTCGCTCTGACATCGTAAGTGTGCCCTGGGCAGAATCATGGAGCGTTACGACAGTCTAACTGGAACGCTCTGCTACTGTTGACGGTCTACGGTAATGATGCAACAGTTAGCCTCCGTCTTGTCTCTGTGTGCCATGGATCCCTGTATTAACCATGATTTAAACTGAAGAAGTCTCGACCGCAAAACACCACTATTTTTGTGTTTACAAGTTTCGGTCACTTACTAACCATCTTCAGACCCCATACCATGTTGACAGGCGGTGGCGGTGAACGGAACAGGCGTTGCGAACTCCACGATCGTCAACTGTCCGTTCACAGTCACCGCCTGCCAACACGGTATGACGCCTGAAGGCGATCAGTACTGTCCGAAACCGATAACCGCAAAAATTATGGTTTCTTACCGTCGAGACTATTTGTGTTCATTTAAAGTACTAAAAAAACCGCTATTCTCTTCGAGAAATGTTATCAAAAATTACTAACCATAATTTACTGCGAAACGCTTGTAGCGAGAGTACCCACAACTACATCCAAATCCACCAAAGTAAACGCAAAATATATTTATTTTAAAAAGCACATAAAAATTCCATTGACGCCTCCCTAAGAGACAGTCTCCATTCCTTCTCAATCATGTAAGTGTAGATGAGATATGACTTAAGTTAAACGAAAAGCATCTGAGGCAGTTGAGAGATTTATCCAAAATAAATTAATAAAAGATGGAGCTGATGCCACACAGTACGCAAAACAGATGAGAACATTATTGCAGAAGCAACGAGAAAAGCATATTATGTTCAAAAGAACACATAATCTCCAGGACTTATTGCGGACTTCAATGTGCGATGCTTTTAATAGTTTCCACAATGAACCCCTTTCTCTAAATCTGACAAAAAATCCAAGGAGATCCTGGTCATGTGTAAAGTACACCAGCGGCAAGGCACAATAAATACCTTCAGTCCGTGATACCAATGCTAATATTACCGATGAGAGCGCCACTAAAGCAAAGTCGTTGAAGACGGTTTTCACAAATTCCTTCACCAACGAACCGAAGCAAATATTCCAAAATTCGAATCGAGAACAACTGCTAACGTGAGCAGTTTAAAAATGCATATCCTCGGTGTAGCGAAGCAGCTTAAAGCCTTTAAGAAAGGCAAGTCTTTCAGGCAAAATAGCATGCAGAGCATGCTGATACAGTAGCCCCATACTTAGCAGTGATATACAACCGCTCGCTCGACGGAAAATCCGTACCAAAACACTGGAAAGTTGCACAAGTCACACAATACGCAAGAAAGGAGATAGGAGTAATGCGCTGAATTACAGACCCATACCGCTAATGTTGATTTGCAGTAGAATTGTGGAACGTATACTGATATACTGTGTTCGAACATCATGAATTACGTCGAAGGCAACGGCCGGTTGACACACAGTCAGCTCGGATTCAGGAAATACTGTTTTCGTGGAACACAGCAAGCTGTTTATTCGCACGAAGTGATGAGTGTCATCGGCAGGAGACCTCAAATTGATTCAATATTCCTAGATTCCCAGAAGGCTTTTGACACCGTTCCTCACAAGAGACTTACAATCAAACTGCGTGCGTATGGAATATCGTCTCAGTTATATAACTGGATTCTTAATTTCCTGTCAGAGAGGTCACAGTTCGTAGTAAATGACGGAAAGTCATCGAGTAAAACAGAAGTGATAAACGGCGTTCCCCAAGGAAGCGTTATAGGCCCTCTGCTGTTCCTAATCTACGTAAGCCATTTAGAAGATAACCTGAGCAACCCTCTTAGATTGTTTGCGGATTATGCTCTCACTTACCGGCTAGTAAAGACCAAAGATCAAAACCAGTTGCAAAATGACTTATACACGATACGTGAGTAGTGTGAAAAGTGGCAATTGTCTCTTAATAACGAATAGTGTGAGGTCATTCACATGAGTACAAAAATAAATCCCTTAAATTTCGATTATATGATACATCACACAAATCTAAAGGCTCTCAATTCGACTTGATACCTAGGAATCAGAATTACAACCAATTAAGTTGGAACAGTCACATAGTGTCGTGGGAAGGGCAAAGCAAAGGCTACGTCTTATTTATCGAACACTCAGATGCAGCAGGTCTACTTATGAGACTGCCTACACTACACTTGTTCGTCCTCTGCTAGAGTACTGCTGTTGTGTACGAGATCCTTACCTGATAGGGTTGACGGAGGACACTGAAACAGTTCAAAGAAGGGCAGCACATTTTGTATCTTCGCGAAATAGGGGAGTGTGTGTCACAGATACACTATATGATCCAAAGTACCAGGACACCTGACTAAAAATGACTTACAAGTTCGTCGCACACTCCATCGCCAGTGCTGGAATTCAATATTGTGTTGGCCCACCCTTAGCCTTGATGACAGCTTCCACTCTCGCAGGCGTACGTTCAATCAGGTGGGGGAAGATTTCTTGGGGAATGGCAGCCCATTCTCCACAGAGTGCCGCACTGAGGAGAGGTATCGATATCGGTCGGTGAAGCCTGGCACGAAGTCGGCGTTCCAAAAAGTCCCAAAGGTGTTCTGTAGGATTCAGGTCAGGACTCTGTGCAGACCAGTCCATTACAGCGATGTTATTGTCGTGTAACTATTGTGCTATAGGCCGTGCATTGCGAACAGGTGCTCGGTCGTGTTGAAAGATGCAATCGCCATCCCAGAATTTCTCTTCAACAGTGGGAGCAAGAGGATGCTTAAAACATCAATGTAGCAGGCCTGTGCTGTGATAGTGCGCAGAACAGCAAGGGGTGCCAGCCCCCTCCATGAAAAACACGACCACGCCACAACACCACCGCCTCCGAATTTTAATGTTGGCACTACACACCCTGGAAGATGATGATCACCTGGCAATCGTCATACCCACACCCTGCCATCGGATCGCCACATTGTATACCGTGATTCGTCACTCCACACAACTTTTTCCACTGTTCAATCGTTCAATGTTTACGCTCCTTACACCAAGCGAGGCGTCGTTCAGCATTTACCGGCTTGATGTGCGGCTTACGAGCAGGTGCTCGAAAATGAAATCCAAGTTTTCTCATCTCCCGCCTAACTGTCATAGTACTTGCAGTGGATCGTGATGCAGTTTAGAATTCCTGTGAGATGGTCTGGATAAATGTCTGCCTATTACACATTAAGACCCTCTTCAACTGTCGGTCAACAGACGAGGTCGGCCTGTACGTGTCCCTTCACGTTTCCACTTCACTATCACATCGGAAAGAGTGGACCTAGGGATGTTTAGGAGTGTGGAAATCTCTCTTACAGACGTATGACACAAGTGACACGCAATCATCTGACCACGTTCGAAGTCCGTGAGTTCCATGGAGCGCTCCATTCTGCTCTCTCACGATGTCTAATGACTACTAAGGTCACTGATATGGAGTACCTGGCAGTAGGTGGCAGAACAATGCACCTAATATGAAAAACGTATGTTTTTGGGGGTGTCCGGATACTTTTGATCACGTAGTGTATGATAAGCGAGTTGGAATGGCAGTCGTTAAAACAAAGGCGTTTTTTTATGGCGAGATCTTTAAACGAAATTTCAGTGACCAACTTCCCCCTCTGAATGTGAAAACATTTTACTGTCGCCAAACTACACAGGGAGAAATGATCATAATAGTAAAATAAGTGAAATCACAGCTTACACAGAAAAATTTAAGTCTTCATTTTTCCCAAGCGCTGTTTTAGGCGGTAGACAAATAGTCTGAAGCTGGTTTGAAGAACCCTCTTCCAGCACTTAAAGTGTGAACTTCAGAGTAGTCATGTGGATGTAGAACAACAGTATACAGTGATTGGAAGAAAGTACAGGTCATACTCATCTACGAGAAAGGTAGCAGAAGTGACTCATAAAGGTAATGGCTAATATAAGTGATATCCATTCTTCGAAGAATCTTAAAACATATTCTGAACTCAAATATCGTATGGTATCATGGACAGAATAACATCATCCTTGCTAAGCAGCACAAATATCGATAACATCGGCCATGCGAGAACCCGATTCGTGCTTTTGTCACAAAACTTCCTGAAAGCTGTGTGTCAATAAAGTCGGTAACGACAGTATTTCTCCCTTTCCGAAAAGTATAATCCCAAGGATTATTAATTTAAGTTCCATGAGGCGGGTTATCAAACAAAATTTGTGAATCGACAGTGGGTTGCTAGGTAGAGGCAGCAGATGGAAAGTGACCGACAGAAGTCGAGGTAACTTCAGGCGTGCCCGAAACAAGTATGGTCGGACCTTTGCTATTCATGTTGTGTGTTAATGACCTTCCAGATAATATTAATAGTACTGGAGACTTGTGTAGATGTTGCAGCGTCGCTAATTAAATACTATAAGAAAAAAGGCAGCACATATATGCAGTGAAATTTTGATCAGCTTTTAAAAGAGTCCAACAGTGAAACTTGCTTCAGTGGCGTAGCTAGGGACGTGTGGTTCGCACAGTGTTCCAGCTCCGTGGGTGCGACGAAACTTGATAGATTCTGGGGCAGGAGTTGAAAATTTTTTTTGAAAACCTTATGGTATGCAGATAACAATATGGCGTGCATGATGGTACGACAGTGCTTCTACAAAGGCTGGAGTGCATTCATGGAATTCAAGCAAGAATTTTTGAACTTAAACCTAAGCAATTATTTGTACTCTATGCAAACCACTCTTTGAATCTGTGTAGAGTACAGGCTTGTACAACGTCTTAATTAAGTATAACTTTTTTGGGACCTTAGAAATGTTGTACGCTTTACTTAGCTTCTACCAACGGATGGACGATTTTCCTCGAAACTGTTGGCATTACGTTTAAGAGACTTTCGGATACATGGTGTAGTGCTCACTACAAAGTTGTTAAGCCTGTGTTTCAGTGATTCAGAAAGAGTATTAATGCCACTAAGGAATTTTTTGATTCTTTGGAATCTGTAGACACCAAGAAGCTGCTCAAACTCTGCTGCCTAGAGTATGTGGTTTCTCGTTTTCGTGTTTTTCCGTGTTTATGGAGTACTGCCTTAGAAGAAGTCTGCCATGCTCTTAATTATCTGCAAATTCTTGGAGTCAGTTCCGGAATATTTGTTACTATGGTGAGAGGTCTAAAGCTCATCTTCAAAGGCAAGAGAAATGGTCCTCTTGTCGAAGCACTTCGAATTTGCGAAGGACATAAGATTGGCGTTCCTCTGGAAATTAGTAGAACTACCAACAACAACAAACCAGGAAGAGGGAAATGGTACCTGGAGAAAGGCTGCAGACAAGACTGATTTTACTCCAGGAACTGAGAAGATCAGTGTTAGAGAGCATGGACTGGTCTGTACAGTAAATACCATGGGAGGTAAATCAATCATTTTGTTATTCTAGAGCCAAGCAATCTGATTAAATTCTAGAAACGGAACTTCCGAAGATAGTAAAAAGTTTAGTTGACAATTATGACGAAGAACTTTGAAGATATATCCTTGCATAAATTCTAAAGATTTCTGAAAGCTACCAAAATTCCATAAGAAGAGTCTTTTGTGTGGACATTTTTAAGATTGTTTTTCCGAATCTGTTAAAAATCTCACTTTGGCCTAAAGATTTTTCTTAACCTTGTGTGTGTGTGTGTTTTGGTAGCGTTATGTGAGAGGAGTTTGTCTAAAGTAAAAAAATTATCTTAGATCCACTTTGAATCAAACACGACTCTCTAGTATGACAGTTTTGCCAATCGAAAATATCTTCGCTAAAGGTGCCGATTTTGATGACGCAGTTTAAAAACTTGGTGCATGAAAAGAAAGAAGAGATTCTAAGCTACCTGTTAAAGTCACCTATCAATAAGAAAGTCTTTGATTATTTGTACTCCTTCATTAATAGTCAATTAAATTGTGTCAATTAGAAAAAGGCATTTTACTTATTTGTTTCCATTTATAAAAATTCTTTTCAAAATTGTTAACAGTATACGCTGCTTACTTAACCACTATTACCGAAAAACTGCTTCTAAAACAAGAATTTCAAATTTTTGCCGCGTTGATGGGGATGGGGTTGGATGAGGGAGTGGGGTGACGGTTTAAAATCACGCGCCGGATGCTAAACTACCAAGCCACGCCACAGATTTTCTTTAAATGTTCGGAAATGTAAGTGCAGAAAAATTATGTTCCATAACTACAAAATCTATGAGTCACTACGGGAATCAGTGAACTCATACAAATACTTGGATGTAACAGTTGATGGGAATGTAAAATGATATGTTCACATCAGCAGATTGAAGATTTCGGACCAGTGACAGAACGCTGGGGAAAAAATGTCAAACTTTAAAGGAAAGTGTTTAAAATACATTGTGCGTCCTTTCCTAGAATATTTCACAGAATTGTGGAACCTATACTCAATAAGACTAAAACGTGATATTGAACGTATACGGAGGAGGTCACACGATTGCTCACAAGATTGTTTTATCCGCGAGATAGCATCACGGAAATGCTGAAGAACCTGAAATAGCAGACGCTAAAACCCACGGATGTCTTTTTACAAATTTTCAAGAACCAGTCTTAGCTGACTAACCTATCCCTTTAGGGAGCTACAGCACCCTAAGTGTCTCTCCCACAGCGACTGAGAAAACGGGATTAGATTAATTGCACTAGGCAAGGAGGTGTTTAAATAGTCATCCTTCCTGCGCTTCATACGTAAATGCAACGAGAAGAGATCCTATCTGACTTCCGCACTGACTTAACGGTGGTTGCATTGGGGTAAATTTCATTCCACAATCAATGACCACGTAAGTACAGAACCGGAAACCTTATGTCAAGACACTGTTCACATAATGATGAATTAGAACAAATATAGTTAAACGAAAATACTGAGGTTAAAGAAATTAAAAAAAAAAAACTGCTCTCCCATATAATCCGAACTAGAATTCGTTCTGCCTCATTCCCAGCCTGCAGGGACAGGATATTTCCGTTTCTGTTGTAAGTAGGCTGTTTAGGTTTTTTTATTGGTAACGCCGCCGCCACGTAGCGCTCTGTATAAAAATCACTGGCTGTGCCGTGTGCAGTCTGTGGCTGGTTTGCATTGTTGTCTGCCATTGTAGTGTTGGGCAGCGGCAGCTGGATGCGAACAGCGCGTAGCGTTGCGCAGTTGGAGGTGAGCCGCCAGCAGTGGTGGACGTGGGGAGAGAGATGGCGGAGTTTTGAAATTTGTAAGAATTAGTGTCATGAACTGCTATATATATTATGACTAGTGAGGTAAATACATTGTTTGTTCTCTATTAAAATCTTTCATTTGCTAACTATGCCTATCAGTAGTTAGTGCCTTCAGTAGTTTGAATCTTTTATTTAGCTGGCAGTAGTGGCGCTCGCTGTATTGCAGTAGCTTGAGTAACGAAGATTTTTGTGAGGTAAGTGATTTGTGAAACGTAAAGGTTATTGTTAGTCAGGGCCATTCTTTCGTAGGGATTTTTGAAAGTCAGATTGCGTTGCGCTAAAAATATTGTGTGTCAGTTTAAGCACATTCGTGTATAATTGTTCAAAGAGGACGTTTCACATAGACCAGTCTTGTATAAATTTTTCTAAGGGGACGTTTCACTGTGGGTCTTTTGCGGCTCGTATCTCAAACAGGCTGCTCTACTCTTGGAAGTTGTGAATGGAAAGTCCAAAAAATGAGTAAATGTACAGGATGTTTCAAAATTCCGTCGGCAAACCTCGAGGGGCTATACAAGGTGTCTTGAGGAACAAAATGAGGATAGGAACTCACGTCTGGAAACATCATCCAACGACGCTACAGAACATTGAAGTTATAAGTGCCGGTGCCTGCTTGTGTGTGCATATGGAGGATGATTCCGTGCTGATGTTACAAACTTTTAGAGATGATGGAGAAGGATGTATGTATCAGTTTGAAGTAAGGGACCCTGGTCCAGAGAAGGACGAGTCGGATGTTACAAGCGGAAATCTCTCAGATACTTCTGACAGTGGAATACATGTACCGGTACTGTTGTTGATAACAAAATGGGACACGCAATTTCCAGAGGCGATTGTTTGGATCAGAACAAGGGGGAAAAAAGTCCAGTTAACGGGGGCTCTAAAATTCACGCTTGAGAAGCTATGAGTACTTGGTCATATTCCCTTCTCTGAAACAAATATCACCTGTTTGGCAAGTACGTTTTGACCTTCAAGACATCTTCTAATCCCCTCAAAGTGTAATTTTGAAATTTTGAGACACGAGCGTTGTAACTTAAAAAGTGGCAACTATTTATTCACAACTGACGCAAAAGAGTTATATGTTTGCGCCTGTTACTGTTCTTCAAAGTGGTCACCAGCGTTGTGTAGAACCTGTTGTCAGCGATGTGGAAGGCGTAGTATACTGTTAGGAGAGTCTGTTCTGTTGATGGCGCGAATGGAGCGGTCTATTGCCTGTCGAATTTCTGGAACGGATCTGAAGCGAATGCCACGAAGTGGTTCCTTCATCTTCGGAATCAAATCAAAGTCACAAGGACATAAATCGTATCACCTGCGACCAGCTTTGCGAAACAAGCTGCGACACTTTTTGCGCGACCCACCCATCATTTTGCACGACACTGCGCGGGCGCATACAGCGCAAGCTGTGGCTGCTCTGTTCGGTTGTTGGGACTGGGAAGTACTGTAGCATCCACCATACTCCCGGGACTTAAGTCCCTGTGACTTTGATTTGATTCCGAAGATGAAGGAACCACTTCGTGGCATTCGCTTCAGAACCGTTCCAGAGATTCGACAGGCGGTAGACCGGTCCATTCGCGCCATCAACAGAACAGGCTCTGCTAACGGTATACTACGCCTTCCACATCGCTGGCAACGGGTTCTACACAATGCTGTTGACTACTTTGAACGACAGTAATAGGTGCAAACATGTAACTCTTTTGTATCGGCTGTGAATAAATAGTTGCCACTATTTCAGTTCCTACCCTCGTATATTTGAAGAGAAAACTTAAATAAATCCAAATTTGCCCAACATGTAGCAGAAGAAGAACATGAAGTCACAGACATATCCCATAACTTACAAGTTCTCCAGCTAGCCAACAAAGGAAAAAGAATGAACGTTCTAAAAGAAATTGAAATTTATTCACATAAACTTGCACCCCTACTTACGTACTTTACGACCAAACAGAGTTACGAAACCGAATATTTCTGAAAAACTTTCACACTCTACTTATAAACCACTTACTAAGCAAAATCAAGAAATAACATAATGTGATATAAACCCAACAAATGCATGTAATAATATACAACATAAAAATCTTAATTCTATCTTTGTTATATTGTAAATGTATGAATTACTGCTTTATATAAATGTGTTATGTTAGTTTATTATCTTCAATACTGCCTAAGTAACAAAAAAACTTTGTATACAACGTACTTTGAATACTTCTATCACCGAAGTCAATGTTAAGTAAATAGTAGCTTAGTTAGAACCTCAAAACTGTCGTAAAATATAACTCTGTCCATAGATATATTGCTTCTATGTAAACAAAACTGTCAGTCGACGACATGGCGGATAACGCAGGGCGCCTGTGTAAAATACGTGACAAAAAGTGATTGTGGTGCTACAAAAAAGAAGAAAAACCAAGAAAAAACAAGGAGAGGAGAATGTAAGTAAAATGAACAACTGTTAGTGCGTAACTTTAAACTCGCGAAATTGAAGTAAATGATTGGAATCATTGCTTTTGCACAGGCCAGCTGCAGCATCCAAACTGCTGTCGATATTGTACCACTGTAGAAACTGAAGATACATGTAATTTTCCAGCTGAAGATGAGTGCAAGCCCGAAATGCATATTGGCATAAAGAAAACGAATAAAAAAAGTGGCTGGTCGCTCTATTTATATAGTAAAATAGGATACACTCTCATTTTTAGTCTCATGCAGCGATAAAGTGTCGCAAAATGGATTCCTGATTGGTAATCTGGATATGTATTACAAGTAGTTGGTTTGGAGCAGAAAGTTGCCGGTGTAAAGTAAGCTTAACAATATGTCTCCTGAAGATGAATTATAAAGTCTGAAACGGACGATGGTAATATAAACGAGAGCGTAAACATTGACCGGATTTGATTTGATGCACTCCATCTTTGTCAGAATTTAAATTCCGAGTGTGAACTAAGGAGCTACTAGAAACTTAAGTTTTGTTACACCTGTGACACGCGGCGTTGTTAGTAAGCCGCAGGTGCCGTTAGTGTGTGTGTGGGCCGTACCTCAAGTAGGCGATCATGGTGCCGGTGCTACTGCAGCCGCCTGCCGTGCGCCGTGGCGAGCGCTGAACTGCGGTGGGGAGAGCCGCCGGGTTCGTTCACTCCGCAGCCTGCCAGCTGCCCGCGCGCGCACAGGCTTCCCGTACGACTAGTCCCGTGGCCCACAATCCGCCAGCCAGGGGCCGCGCTGCTGCGTCGCGCCTCCAAGGTCACCCCGCAACCTGAAGCGCCACTTCTCGCGCAGCAAGCCTCGCGCCTACTTTCCGGCTGAGCAGCCGAGTATCCAGGGTTCGTTTCCGGAAAAGTAGAGAGCGGTCAAAGATTCTAACAATGTCTCCTTCTACCAAGGAGTGAAACTGTACGGTAAACTGCCCGAGGAGATTAAAACAGATTACTAAAACGACCTTAGTTAAAAAGGCGGTTCAGAATCAGTGCATTCCACACACACTACTTAGATAACTCAGATTAGAGGTTTAGTGACAAAATGTAAAAACTATAAATAATAATAACTACCCCCATGAACCCTGGACCTGTTTATTGTGATTGATGTCACACCATGAACCATGGACCTAGCACTTGGTGAGGAGGCTTGTGTGCATCAGCGATACAGATGGCCGTACCGTAGTTGCAACCACAATGGAGGGGTATCTGTTGAGAGGCCAAACGAGTGGTTCCTGAAGAGGGGCAGCAGCCTTTTCAGTAGTTGCAGGGGCAATCGTCTGGATGATCTGGCCTTGCAGCACTAACCAAAACGGCCTTGCTGTGCTGGTACTGCGAATGGCTGAAAGCAAGGGGAAGCTACAGCCGTAATTTTTCCCGAGGGCATGCAGCTTTAGTGTATGGTTAAATGATGATGGCGTTCTCTTGGGTAAAATATTCCGGAGGTAAGATAGTCCCCCATTCGGATCTCCGGGCGGGGACTACTCAGGAGGACGTCGTTATCAGGAGAATGAAATCTGGCGTTCTACGGATCGGAGCGAGGAATGTCAGATACCTTAAACGGGCAGGTAGGTTAGAAAATTTAAAGAGGAAATGGATAGGTTAAAGTTAGATATAATGGGAATTAGTGAAGTTCGGTGGCAGGAGGAACAAGACTTTTGCTGGGTAAATACAGCGTTATACACTCCTGGAAACTGAAATAAGAACACCGTGAATTCATTGTCCCAGGAAGGGGAAACTTTATTGACACATTCCTGGGGTCAGATACATCACATGATCACACTGACAGAACCACAGGCACATAGACACAAGCAATAGAGCATGCACAATGTCGGCACTAGTACAGTGTATATCCACCTTTCGCAGCAATGCAGGCTGCTATTCTCCCATGGAGACGATCGTTGAGATGCTGGATGTAGTCCTGTGGAACGACTTGCCATGCCATTTCCACCTGGCGTCTCAGTTGGACCAGCGTTCGTACTGGACGTGCAGACCGCGTGAGACGACGCTTCATCCAGTCCCAAACATGCTCAATGGGGGACAGATCCGGAGATCTTGCTGGTCAGGGTAGTTGACTTACACCTTCTAGAGCACGTTGGGTGGCACGGGATACATGCGGACGTGCATTGTCCTGTTGGAACAGCAAGTTCCCTTGCCGGTCTAGGAATGGTAGAACGATGGGTTCGATGACGGTTTGGATGTACCGTGCACTATTCAGTGTCCCCTCGACGATCATCAGAGGTGTATGGCCAGTGTAGGAGATCGCTCCTCACACCATGATGCCGGGTGTTGGCCCTGTGTGCCTCGGTCGTATGCAGTCCTGATTGTGGCGCTCACCTGCACGGCGCCAAACACGCATACGACCATCATTGGCACCAAGGCAGAAGCGACTCTCATCGCTGAAGACGACACGTCTCCATTCGTCCCTCCATTCACGCCTATCGCGACACCACTGGAGGCGGGCTGCACGATGTTGGGGCGTGAGCGGAAGACGGCCTAACGGTGTGCGGGACCGTAGCCCAGCTTCATGGAGACGGTTGCGAATGGTCCTCGCCGATACCCCAGGAGCAACAGTGTCCCTAATTTGCTGGGAAGTGGCGGTGCGGTCCCCTACGGCACTGCGTAGGATCCTACGGTCTTGGGGTGCATCCGTGCGTCGCTGCGGTCCGGTCCCAGGTCGACGGGCACGTGCACCTTCCGTCGACCACTGGCGACAACATCGATGTACTGTGGAGACCTCACGCCCCACGTGTTGAGCAATTCGGCGGTACGTCCACCCGGCCTCCCGCATGCCCACTATACGCCCTCGCTCAAAGTCCGTCAACTGCACATACGGTTCACGTCCACGCTGTCGCGCCATGCTACCAGTGTTAAAGACTGCGGTGGAGCTCCGTATGCCACGGCAAACTGGCTGACACTGACGGCGGCGGTGCACAAATGCTGCGCAGCTAGCGCCATTCGACGGGCAACACCGCGGTTCCTGGTGTGTCCGCTGTGCCGTGCGTGTGATAATTGCTTGTACAGCCCTCTCGCAGTGTCCGGAGCAAGTATGGTGGGTCTGACACACCGGTGTCAATGTGTTCTTTTTTCCATTTCCCGGAGTGTAAATACAAAATCAAATAGGGGTAATGCAGGATTAGGTTTAATAATGAATAAAAAGAATAGGAGTGCGGGTAAGCTACTACCAACAGCATAGTGAACGCATTATTGTGGCCAAGATAGACACGAAGCCCACGTCTACTACAGAAGTACAAGTTTATATGCCAACTAGCTCTGCAGATGATGAAGAAATTGATGAAATATATGATGAGATAAAAGAAATTATTCAGATAGTGAAGGGAGACGAAAATTTAATAGTCATGGGTGACTGGAATTCGAGATTAGGAAAAGGGAGAGAAGGAAACATAGTAGGTGAATTTGAATTGGGGCTCAGAAATGAAAGAGGAAGCCGCCTGGTAGAGTTTTGCACAGAGCATAACTTAATCATAGCTAACACTTAGTTCAAGAATCATGAAAGAAGGTTGTATAGGTGGAAGAATCCTGGAAATACTAGAATGTATCAGATAGATTACATAATGGTAAGACAGAGATTTAGGAACCAGGTTTTAAATTGTAAGACATTTCCAGGGGCAGATGTGGACTCTGACCACAATCTATTGGTTATGAACTGTCGATTAAAACTGAAGAAACTGCAAAAAGGTGGGAATTTAAGGAGACGGGACCTAGGTAAACTGACTAAACCAGAGGTTGTACAGAGTTTCACGAAGAGCCATAAGGGAAAAATTGACAGGAATCGGGGAAAGAAATACAGTAGAAGAATAATGGGTAGCTCTGAGGGATGAAGTAGTAAAAGCAACAGCGGATCAGGTAGGTAAAAAGACGAGGGCTAGTAGAAATCCTTGGATAACAGAAGAAATATTGAATTTAATTGATGAAAGGAGAAAATATAAAAACGCAGTAAATGAAGCAGGCAAAAGGGAATACAAACGTCTCAAAAATGAGATCGACAGGAAGTGCAAAATGGCGAAGCAGTGATGGCTAGAGGACAAATGTAAGGATGTACAGGCTTATCTGACTAGGGATAAGATAGATACTGCCTACAAGAAAATTAGAGAGACCTTTGGAGAAAAGAGAGCCACTTGTATGAATATCAAGAGCTCAGATGGAAACCCAGTTCTAAGCAAAGAAGGGAAAGTAGAAAGGTGGAAGGAGTATATAGGGGGTCTATACAAGGGCGATGTACTTGAGGACAATATCATGGAAATGGACGAGGATGGACCGCGTGAAGTGTTTGACAGAGCACTGAAAGACCTGAGTCGAAACAAGGCCCCGGGAGTAGACAACATTTCATTGGAACTCCTGACGGCCTTGGGAGAGCCAGTCCTGACAAAACTCTACCATCTGGTGAGCAAGATGTATGAGACAGGCGAAATTTCGTCAGACTTCAAGAAGAATATAATAATTCCAAGCCGGCCGCGGTGGTCTAGTGGTTCTAGGCTCTCAGTCCGGAACCGCGTGGCTGCTACCGTCGTAGATGCGAATCCTGCCTCGGGCAAGGATGTTTGTGATGTCCTTAGGTTAGTTAGGTTTACGTAGTTCTAAGTTCTAGGGGACTGATGACCACAGATGTTAAGTCCCATAGTGCTCAGAGCCATTTGAATAATTCCAATCCCAAAGAAAGCAGGTGTTGACAGATGTGAAAATTACCGAACTATTAGTTTAATAAGCTACGGCTGCAAAATACTAACACGAATTCTTTACAGACGAATGGAAAAACTGGTAGAAGCTTACCTCTGCTAAGAGCAGTTTGGATTCCGCAGAAATTTTCGAACACTTGAGGCAATACTGACCCTACGACTTAACTTAGAAAATAGATTAAGAAAAGGCAAACCTACATTTCTAGCATTTGTAGACTTAGAGAAAGCTTTTGACAATGTTGACTGGAATACTCTCTTTCAAATTCTGAAGGTGGCAGGGGTGAAATACAGGGAGCGAAAGGCTATTTACAATTTGTACATAAACCAGATGGCAGTTATAAGAGTCGAGGGGCATGAAAGGGAAGCAGCGGTTGGGAAGGGAGTGAGACAGGGTTGTAGCCTGTCCCCGTTGTTATTCAATCTGTATGTTGAGCAAGCAGTGAATGAAACAAAAGAAAAATTCGGAGTAGGTATTAAAGTCCATGGAGAAGAAATAAAAATTGAGGTTCGCCGATGACATTGTAATTCTGTCAGAGACAGCAAAAGATTTGGAAGAGCAGTTGAACGGAATGGATAGTGTCTGGAAAGGAGGATATAAGATGAACATCAACAAAAGCAAAACGAGGATAATGGAATGTCGTCGAATTAATTCGGGTGATGCTGAGGGAATTAGATTAGGAAATGAGACACTTGAAGTAGTAAAGGAGTTTTGCTATTTGGGGAGCAAAGTAACTGATGATGGTCGAAGTAGAGAGGATATAAAATGTAGACTGGCAATGGCAAGGAAAGCTTTTCTGAAGAAGAGAAATTTGTTAACATCGTGTATAGACTTAAGTGTCAAGAAGTCGTTTCTGAAAGTATTTGTATGGAGTGTAGCCATGTATGGAAGTGAAACATAGGCGATAAATATTTTGGACAAGAAGAGAATAGAAGCTTTCGATATGTGGTGCTAAGAAGAATGCTGAAGATTAGATGGGTAGATCACATAACTAATGAGGAGCTATTGAATAGAATTGGGGAGAAGAGGAGTTTGTGGCACAACTTTACAAGAAGAAGGGACCGGTTGGTAGGACATGTCCTGAGACATCAAGGGATCACAAATTTAGCATTGGAGGGCAGCGTGGAGGGTAAAAATCGTGGAGGGAGACCAAGAGATGAATACACTAAGCAAATTCAGAAGGATGTAGGTTTCAGTAGGTACTGGGAGATGAAGAAGCTTGCACAGGATCGAGTAGCATGAAGAGCTGCATCAAACCAGTCTCAGGACTGAAGACAACAACAACAACATAGTAAAACATGCGTCTAAGACAAAAACGACGCACAAGGATGGAATTATCCGAAAGGGATGGAAATCGGTACATGTGATGTACATGTACAGCCATATGAGTGATTATAATTTCAGGCAAAGTGGATGATTTCAAAATGTTCAAATGTGTGTGAAATCTTATGGGACGTAACTTGTAAGGTCATCAGTACCTAAGCTTACACACTACTTAACCTAAGTTATCCTAAGGACAAACACACACACCTATGTCCGAGGGAGGACTCGAACCTCCGCCGGGACCAGTGGATGGTTTATTCAAGAGAAAAATATTCAGCAACTGAGGATGTCAATAACGCCTTGGTCCACCTCTGGCCATTATGCAGGCAGTTTTTCGGATTGGCATCGTTTGAGACTTATTGGGTCTTCTCCGGACTGATACCGTGGCACGTTCTGTCCAATTAGCGCGTTAGACGTCAAAATTCCGAACTGCTTATAGGGCCATGTCTATAACGCTCCAAGCTTTTCCAGTTGGGGAGACATCCGGCGGTCTTGCTGGTCAAGGTAGAGTTTATCAAGCACGAACACAAGCAGCAGAAATTCTCGCAGTATGCGGGCGGGAATTGTCTTGCTGAAATGTAAGGCCAGGATGGCTTGCCACGTAGGCCAACATGACGGGCCGTACAGTATCGTTGACGTCTCGCTGTGCTGTAAGGGTGCCGCGGATGACCACCAAAGTGAAATGATGGACACCATAGCTGCATACCGGCGTTGATATACTTCATTGGAGTCATGTTGGAAATGTGTGCCCCAACTGGGACTCGAACCAGGGATCTCCTGCTTTCGTGGTCCCGGTCGGGGCACTCATTTTCAACATGCCCCAATGAAATATATCAACGCCGGTATGCAGCTATCATTTCATTTCTAGCAAAGCTGCATGATCATCAACGGTAACTGTTCTTTCGGTAACAGATACTACCATCATATATAGTTAAAATATGGCTTCCGGCCATAGACCTCCTTGTGCGAAACCACACGCTATGCCCGAACTCGTACGGGACTGGGTAGATTAATCTACCACGAGTAAAGAGTGTTGTTGTGGTCCTCAGTCCTGGGACTGGTTTGATGCAGCTCTCCATGCTACCCTATTCTGTGCAAGTTTCTTCACCTCCCACTACCTACTGCAACCTACATCCTTCTGAATCTGCTTAGCGTATTCATCTCTTGGTCTCCCTCTACGATTTTTACCCTCCGCGCTGCCCTCCAATGCAAAATTTGTGATCCCTTCATGTGTCAGAATATGTCCTGCCAACCGGTCCCTTCTTCTCGTCAGATGGTGCCACAAACTCCTCTTCCCCCCAATTCTATTCAATACCTCCTCATTAGATATGTGATCTACCCATCTAATTTTCAACATTCTTCTGTAGCACCACATTTCGAAAGCTTCTATTCTCTTCCTGTCCAAACTATTTATCGTCCACGTTTCACTTCCATACATGGCTACACCATACGAATGCTTTCAGAAACGACTTCCTGACACTTAAATCTATACTCGATGTTAACAAATTTCTCTTGTTCAGAAACGCTTTCCTTGCCATTGCCAGTCTACATTTTATATCTTCTCTACTTCGACCATCATACGTTACTTCGAAAATAGACTAGACGTTTGACAGCAAAATGTAAAAAATATAAATAATAATAAATAATAATAACAAAACATGCGTCTAAGGCAAAAAACGACGCACAACTAACGAATTAACAGAACGGGATGGAAATAGGGACATGTGATGTACGTGTACAGACAAACAAATGATTGTAATTTCAGAAAAAAATGGATGATTTGTTCAAGAGAAAAAGCTTCAGGAATTGAGGAAGTCAGTTGGTTGACCTGTGGCCCTTGTGCAGACTATTATTCGTCTTGGCTTCGATTGGCAGAGTTGTTGGGTGTCCTCCTAAAGAATATCGTGCCAGATTCTGTCCAACTGGAATGTTACACGGTCAAAATGAAAATGCAAATCGTTCAAATGGCTATAACCACTATGGGACTTAACATCTGAGGTTCAAATGTTCAAATGTGTGAGAAATCTGGGACTTAACTGGTAAGGTCATCAGTCGCTAAGCTTACACACTACTTAACCTAAATTATCCTAAGGACAAACACAAGCACCCATGCCCGAGGGAGGACTCGAACCTCCGCCGTGAATAGCCGCGCAGTCCATGACTGCAGCGCTTCAGACCGCTCGCCTAATCCCGCGCGGCTAACATCTGAGGTCATTAGACCCCTAGATGTAGAACTACTTAAAGCTAACTAACCTAAGAACATCACACACATCCACGCCCGAGGCAGGATTCGAACCTTCGACTGTAGCAGCAGCGCGGTTCCGGACTAAAGTGCCTATAACCGCTCGTCCACATCGGCCGGCCGTAAAACTCCCGAGCTGGTTGGAGGGACATGTCCATAACGCTCCAGACTCTCTCAGATGGGGAGACCTCCGGCGGTCTTGCTGGTCAAGGTAGAGTTTGGCAAGCACGAAGACAAGCAGCAGAAATTCGCGCCGTATGCGGACGGGCATTGTCTTGCTGAAATGTAGAATATCGTTGACGTACCATTGTACTGTGAGGGTACCGCCGTCGACAACCTAATGGTCCTGTTATTCAGTGAAAGGTACCCCAGACCATCACTCCTGCTTGCCGGGCTGTATGGTGCCCGATAATGATAATATGGCTGTATCGCACTGCAATCCGAAGTGTCTCCACATACGTCTCCGCCGGTCATCGGCGTTCAGTTCGAAGCGGGACTAATCACAGAAGATAATTCTACTCCACACAACTGGGTCCCAGGCCGAATGTGCCCGGCACCACTTACAGACGGTCTTTCGGGTGAACAAAGGTCAACCATACTGGGTGCAACGTGAGCAGTGATCTCGTCGCAGTTTCTGAGAGCCGCCTATGAATGCTCCTTGTGGTCACTGAAGCACAAGACGCACGTCGGATCGATGATAATGAATCTGGGGCTATGAGATTTCTCTCCGAGGATTGGTCGGTCCTCGCGTTCTGTCGTCTCTCTGGGTCGACCGCTACCTTCTTGACGCTGCGATTGGCCACAGTCCACTCATTCCTGCAAATACCGTCGAATTGTGGCACCGTTCCTAGTCACGTATCCAACGGGCTTCTTTGAGCCCAACTACGCCTCCTAACTCAAATGCTGACATGTGCATATACTGTTCGCGCTCCTCTGTACGAGGCATAGTGACTGTCCAACTGAGTGCACGGGATGAAATTTGCAAAGGCTTTATGCCCTAGTATCGATGTGTCCCCTGTTTACTATCCTTGCCAGCTGCACGGTGAAATGGCGCTGCAGAGTCACACATTCATCCATCGGCCGCCAAAGTTTACAATTTTACATTTTCCATCGATAAATGTATGAACATCAATTTGTGACCAATTTGTACAACTTTTTCCTTGAGCTCAAAATCTCACTCATATGGGGATTCTGACGCAGCTTTTCCATACGAGCAAATGGGAAGTTGCAGTACACAATATGGAAACAGACGTCGTCAATATGAACCTGACATCAGGTGATAGCCATCATCAACGTCTGTGTTCTGCCGAGAGGCAGGTTTCCACGCGGGAACTCTCCATGCTCTCCTGTCTTCTGCCACCCTCTCCAGGACTGCGTAATTTCTGCTTCCCTTTTTGCCATCTGTCATCTTGTATCTCCTCCTTCCTCTCAGTCTGCATCCACCAAGTAGTCCTTCCACACCGTCTGCTAGCAAGTCCTCACGTGCCGCTGAGTGTCTCATCCCGTTCTTCTTCCCGTCTCTCAAAACCTGCAGCAGTCTTCTTCTTTCCCAACGCTCTTCTGTTTCTCGCTCTTTCCATCCAGCTTATTATCTTCTATTGTCCTCCTCAACAACATCCCAAAGGCTTCTAGCCTTTTTCATCCTCTCGTCTCATTGTTCATGTTCCTGCCACACTCCATACGAAACACTTTCCAAGTCTTTCTCTTACTTTTATCTAGTTTACCATACAGTTATCACGAAGTATCTTATATTCTGGGCATCCTCAGCCCTTGAAAGGCACGACGTTAAGGGGAATTCCACTGGCAACTAGTAAAATCTGTTTTACAGATACACAACTGGTTTCGCGGCCTAAAACCACATCATCAGTTGCAACCTACATGGTATACAGTAATATACAGTGTCTTAACTTTGTGGATATTAAAATTAAGAAAGGTGATAATGTTAAAATGTTCCATGCCATTGCTGCTAGTGAAGGTACATTATTCAGTGAATATTGCCTGCCTTTATAGTGGCGAAAGAAAGGTGTCAAAGATTTGATCCATTAATTTCATAAAAACTCCTGGTGACTGGATCATGTAGTCATTTGTTTTAAAATTTTTGACGTCTAAAAGCAGAAAAAAATTGTATTCTGAGAGGATGCTGATTTTTGAAAAAAAAAAGCCAAATTGATAATAAAAAATAATCGCTACAAACGTGAATAGTCGGGGTATAATCTAAATTACTGTTTGGAATTGTATAAGGTGGCATATTCTTACAGGTGTGACGGCAGGACGACCCGGTGTTACAAGAGTACAACCGTCACGCAGAAGCAACTAAGACGGAAACTATCTTGTGGACGGAGGCCCACGAGAAAGACAGTCCATGGCACGTACGTCAGAGCACGTGACATTGCAGGTCTTACGAGTGCGAGCAGCTGTCTCCGACGGGGAGCGAGTAACTACGTCAGACGAGTTCGATAAGTATTGACTGCATGTTTAAGTGCATGCAGGTACTCGACAGTTCACGACAAACTTAACGCTTTTAGGGTATATAATTTCAATTAAATATTTGTTTCCTGATGGCCTGCTCGAAGCCGAGGGTTCACGAATCGTAGCGGACATGCCGTCTAGTGTGACGTCACAAGTTCATTCCAGGGTCTGTATATCTTGTTGACCCCTTTGTGGACGATTTGACGTCATATACTAATACCTAGGAGTGATGAGTGGTATCAGAGCTGTCTAGCGGCCACGTCCTCTGGCTAGGAACCTGGACCCACTGTGAGGCTGATGCAGACAGACTTACCAGAGCGGCTGGGGCTGGGAAGACTGTCCACATCAGAGGAGCAAGCCATATGAAGTGGACCTGAGAGGACACCAAACATCGTAAGAAAAGTGTTGTCCTTGATTGGCTGATAGTGGTCCGAGAGCATCATGTAAATGTGCAGAGAACGCCCAAAGGACGGAGACTGGTGTGTGTAGCTCACTGGAAAGAACATGGTAAAAGTACACGCGAAAGATAGAAAAACTGTGTGTGGAGGCGTGTATGTGAGAGAAAGAACCTGAGAAGTACAATTATTCTGCCCGGAAGGCGAGGACGGCTGATGGAACACTGGGAATGTAAAATGATTGTGCCCAGAGGTCATACATGGATGTGGAAAAGTAGTGCCCACGATCACAGCGCCGCCGTCGTGGAGGTGCGCTGTGCTGGCAGACGACAGCACCTCTCTTGGAGGCTGCCTGTGACTCCCAAGGACAACAAGTTGGCGTTTTGTTGTTGTCGTTGTTGTCGTCCGGGACGTTTCCGACATGCGAGATGACCGCAGATCGGTGTTTGGGAGCGAAGGCGCTTGTGCCTGTTGCGGCAAACGACGCCTGCAGTGTGGCCAGCCACGGGACGAAAATGTGGTGCAGGTTGCTGTCTTGCAGGAACAGAGCAGCTTGCGTGGAACGTTGTACAGGGTGTTACAAAAAGGTACGGCCAAACTTTCAGGAAACATTCCTCACACACAAAGATAATATGTTATGTGGACATGTGTCCGGAAACGCTTACTTTCCATGTTAGAACTCATTTTATTACTTCTCTTCAAATCATATTAATCATGGAATGGAAACACACAGCAACAGAACGTACCAGCTTGACTTCAAACACATTGTTACAGGAAATGTTCAAAATGTCCTCCGTTAGCGAGGATACACGCATCCACCCTCCGTCGCATGGAATCCCTGATGCAGCCCTGGAGAATGGCGTATTGTATCACAGCCGTCCACAATACGAGCACGAAGAGTCTCTACATTTGGTACCGGGGTTGCGTAGACAAGAGCTTTCAAATGCCTCCATAAATGAAAGTCAAGAGGGTTGAGGTCAGGAGAGCGTGGAGGCCATGGAATTGGTCCGCCTCTACCAATCCATCGGTCACCGAATCTGTTGTTGAGAAGCGTACGAACAATTCGACTGAAATGTGCAGGAGCTCCATCATGCATGAACCACATGTTGTGTCGTACTTGTAAAGGCACATGTTCTAGCAGCACAGGTAGAGTGTCCCGTATGAAATCATGATAACGTGCTCCATTGAGCGTAGGTGGAAGAACATGCGGCCCAATCAAGACATCACCAACAATGCCTGCCCAAACGTTTACAGACAATCTGTGTTGATGACGTGATCGCACAATTGCGTGCAGATTCTCGTCAGCCCACACATGCTGATTGTGAAAATTTACAATTTGATCACGTTGGAATGAAGCCTCATCCGTAAAGAGAACATTTGCACTGAAATGAGGATTGACACATTGTTGGATGAACCATTCGCAGAAGTGTACCCGTGGAGGCCAATCATCTGCTGATAGTGCCTGCACACGCTGTACATGGTACGGAAACAACTGGTTCTCCCGTAGCACGATACAAACGTACTGCGCCACGGCTATTGCCCCGTGGTAATCCATACATCAAATGGACATCTGCCAACTCCGCATTTGTAAACACTGCACTGACTGCAAAACCACGTTCGTGATGAACACTAACCTGCTGATGCTACGTACCGATGTGCTTGATGCTAGTACTGTAGAGCAATGAGTCGCTTGTCAACACAAGCACCGAAGTCAACATAACCTTCCTTCAATTGGGTCAACTGGCGGTGAATCGAGGAAGTACAGTACATACTGACGAAACTAAAATGAGCTCTAACATGGAAATTAAGCGTTTCCGAACACATGTCCACATAGCATCTTTTCTTTATTGGTGTGTGAGGAATGTTTCCTTAAAGTTTGGCCGTACCTTTTTGTAACACCCTGTATAGTTACAAAGGGTGTTTCCGTAAGAGCTTGCAAAAATATAACAGGGCGTAGAGAACGCTCCGCCGAACAGTTTGAGGTAGGAAACCTGAGACAGGAGAAGCCATCTTAAGGAGAAGTGAACGTAAACTAGTCTACCGATTTGTCCAGCGTTACTGTTTACTAGCTTATTTACTACTAACATGTGTACAAGTTTACACGTAGTGTACTGTTGATTTACATGTACATTCCTTACTTCGTGTAAGGATACAAAGAGGACGAGCCTGGTTACTAGGAAGTCATGAGGTGGCTCTGTTGTATCGTATTTATTTTCTCCCATGACAGAACGTGCTATGAATAAACGACAGACCCATTCATTACCCCGTGCTATTCAGAGACGTACTGTACAATACGAAAGATCAGTAACGGTATAGTTTCGCAGATCCCACTGACATGCGTCTTGTGTGTGGGGACGTACGTTGCAGTGTTCTCGCTGCTGAGAGGCTGTACAGGGAACGGTTTGCTAACAGGCATAATCCAGCGAAGAATGCTGGACATTGGTTCGTTGGAAAGAAGAAACGAGGGCCCTCGCGACGTGGGGCCCACTCCCACAACCGATTTTGAAGAGGAGGCCGGCGAGGTGACCTGACCTGAATCTCCATGGTTATGTGCTATGGGGACATCTAAAGTCACTTCTGTATGAGAACCTATTGGATACGGAGATGGGGTTAGTCGCCAGAGCTGTAGCTGTGTGTGATGTGAATCGAAACACACCAGGGATATTTGTCAGGGTGTGTCAGAATCTTTTTCGCGAATGTCATGCTTGCACTGAGGGTGATGGCCGTCAGTTTCAGCACATTCTGTAAGATACAGAACAAATGGTGCGTTCATTATGTCAGTTATGGTATTTGCAGTTAACTGTAATTGATGTAAATAAAAAAGTACACAGTAATGCCATTTTATTACTATTATCTCCTTAAGCTGGGTTCTCCGACCCCAGGTTCATTACCCCAAATTTTTCTGTGAAGCATTCTCTAAGCCCTGTTAAATTTTTGCTCGCTATTTCGGAAAACTCTGTATAGTACTTCTAAATGGCATCTCAGTGTGCCACATTTACATATCGTGTAACTAACTACGTCATAAAATATTGAACCAAGGTACCACATCTGAATGACATACGATTTCATTACTATAAAAAATTTCCATTTACATGTAACTGCAGTATATCTCAGGCATCTGGCTCTAAAAAAACACGAGTTATCCACTAATCTTCAGTATTAACGATAAAAAGCTTTTCATAACCATCATTCTCATTGAAAGCACAGTCTACAGTAATACCTAAATAGTGTTTTCTCCAATAAGTTTTAAATATGTAAGTTCACTCAGTCCACGTGTCAGATCAGTAACACGAGCCATTCCTCACTAACCAAGAACACATGAGAAAATACAGTGCACTAAGCCTGAAATATTTGCTGCTCCATTATCATAAGTCAGTGAATGTAACAGTACAATCCTAGTAAGTTCTCTGCCTGTTTCATAATAACGTACTGAGCTTTATAGTGATTAACAGTGTTACCAATCTTGCCTATTAACTCAGTTGTCTTCTTTTCAATTTTATTGTCACAGTCGGTCTTTCATTAACTGGAATTTCGCTTACCTGCAATCAGTGTCTCCAGTGTTCCCAATACTGCTTTAAAATTCAGTAAATAGTGGTAATAATAATAACAATAACAATAATAAACTCACAAATTTTGAAAAAATTGTTTTTTATATGCTTCTTATTTATTTAACCTGATCTGACTACGGCATCAGGCCCTCTCTTATATCGGACCGGGGCTTCACACATACAGCACCTTTTTTACACCGTAGTAACCTAAGAAATAAATTAGGAATGAAAAGGACTAATAGTATTACAACAATCTGAGTTCAATATTGACAATGTAAGTAACAGTGAGTATTATAACACCCCAAATATAAAGCCCCTAATGCCATCCCTTTTGACGGTAGAAGATATAAAAATTAGTTATCCTGACCTTGACATTAGCTACTGGCAACAAAATATTAACATTATAGAAAGTTTGACCAACAGAAATACTAGGGAGCTAAGAACATCTATTCCACGGAAAGAACTAAATGAAAGACTAGCAGATGATCACTTAGCCTACGAAGCATGAAACTCTAAATAAAGAATTCAAAATACATGCTTTACGAAGATTAAAACCCAGACGAGATAAAATGATCAGAGAGAACATTTATCCAAGAAAAGAGCTGTAGCCGCATCGAGTTGTAAGTTCTCTGCGACTACAATGAAAAACTTCAATGGAGACGTTGATTCACTCTCTTGGAGATGTCACGATAGAAGCACGCTTATTGAACGACACTAGATTGTTTCAGACCGATCTGGAATTTTAAGGTTTTTCAAGTACTGCCTTCACGTATTAGTCAAAGTTCTGAAGAAAAGTGACAGAACATTTACCGTTTAGTCAGACAGCGGAGCAGGTATTAAACGCAAGGAAAAGGTAACTCGTTTGGTACTAAATCAATTCTGGGACTTAGTCGTCGTGATCTGTGATTGTCACGAACATTGAAGGACACAGCAATATACCAAACGCCGACATAAACTCTACGAATAGACTTCAGAAGGAAACATGTACACGCAATTACGAAGAATTCACAGGTACGCCGTGGTGTCGGAAGCTGTAGTCAATGTCAGAATTGCTGATGTAAATCGTAGCTTCAGTTCACTGAATGACAGATCGGCGTGCTTTGCAGTGCAGTGGTTAGATAATTCAGAAGTTCAATAAACTCAGTTATAACCTTAGTACTTCGTCTACATCATTTAACTGAACTTCGTTGTGTAACAGTGAAATAATTATTTTCTTGATAGAAGGCCGAAGCTAAAGGTGATTGAGTGACAGTAATTGAACAGTTTATTACGACGCTTTCTGTACATTATTTAGAGAATACATTATCTCTGGATTAATGAAGTAGAAGCCAGACTGATCAGCCAATACTACTTGGGTTTTTTGTGGGTTGAGTCCATTTTTGATAGTGCACACAGGTCGGTACTGAGATTCTCGATAGCTCTCTTCAGGTTTCTTGGTTTTACACCTAGACATAACAGGAAGTCATCGGCGTACATGTGGTATTTGTAGTAGTACAAAACTGATGATACGTCACTGACATACAATGAAAAGAGTATAGGACCTAATACCGAACCCTGAGGGATGGCTGGTACCACCTGTCTCCATTATGACTTTATAGTGCCGGACATTGCTGGCAAGAAATCAGGCATGGGCGAAACCACTGCACTGCTCTTGGCGAGAAATTTAGGCTGCCAAGTAAGGCGAGTAAAATGTCGAGGTCGACATTGTCAAATACTTTGATAAAGTCTAAGCAGCTCACGATAGTCGCCTCTCGTGCATCTGTGGCAAGCTTCATGTCATCTGTAACCTTTATTAAGGCAGAAGTCGTGCTGCAATGTTTACCGAAAACCTGATTGGTATTCGTCTAGTAGATCGTTTGTAGTTAGGTAGTTTGTTAGCTCATATGGGCTTCATATTCCAAAGCCTTAGACATTGCTGAAAGAATGCAATAAGTTGATAATCAGAGGTTGCTGTCGCAACGTCCTGTTTAGGTAGTGGCTCGACTAGTCACTTTTCTCAGGCTAAGGAAAACACTTTTCGTTAAGAAATGGTTGAAGGTCTCTGTTGTAGTGGGAAGTAGTGGCTCAATAATAACTTAATCATTTGGACTACGATGCCGTCGTGTTCATTAGATGCTGATAAGATACGCATGTTGGCTTTTTTTGACAGTATTGCAAGTAACATGCTTTAGGCAGAATTTTTCGTCGTTGTAGTCGTTTACCCCCTTGAGTAATCAATGAGACTCTGTTTCGTTCGTGCCTCAGTTGTGATCTTTTTTTAATTTTCGGTCTTTATAATTATCCTGCCATCATTTGTCCATATCTACATTTTGTAACCCAAGTCTAGAAATCGCGTTGTTCAGAATGCTTAAGCTTTCAGTGGTGAGATGCTCTAGTATTGTCGGAGCTGACTTCGTGAGTTTATCCTTCGCCCTGAAGGTTTCAGATCTCTTTCTGTACGAAAAGAATTTCACTGTTATTGATCTGTGTTTTGCAGATCCTGGTGTCCTACGTGACACACTATGACATGGCATTCAGCGTCTCCTGCAGGTCTAGCTTCTCTCGGATGATTCGACACTAACTTGTATATTTCTCTCTGTCGTTCTCTGGAATCCCGAACAGTCTGAGATTAATGTGTCTCTGATATTGTTCAAGTTCGTCAGACCCCTCGACCAGTTTCTCTTCGAGCAATCGTGCCCCATCGTTTGTTTCTTTAGTGCCTTGTTCAGAGCTCGCAGTCGTTTCCAGAGTTTGCTGTATTTTGTCCGTCCCTACTGCATGGCAGCATCCATGATGGACAGGAGAACTAGCCCGAGCATGTCCTGTGTTTGAGCAATGACACTAACCTCAGCCTTGAAGAGTGTGGGAGAGTGTGGTGTCGTCAGCGATGTCAAACCCAGATCCCGCGAGATATGAAGGTCGTGACGCGTACGTCACAGCACATTACACTGCAAGTTGTGATATTCCTGGCTGTGGCAACCAGTATTTCATTGTGCTAGGAGCTCGCCTTGATGCAGTTTGATTCACGTGAAGTAGCGAATGGTACAAAAGTGGAGTGAGGTACAAGTGCCAGATGGTACAGTATGTACCAGTCCAGTGGGAGAGTCCACCAATTGTACTGAACTTGCTTCTGATTGGTCGGCACATTCGAGTGCTAATCGTCAAAACGCCTGACTTCTCTTATTAATTATTTATATACTTTTCATTGTATGCAGCCCAGTTTTCAGCATGACGATCTCTCATGATTACCCTACGAATTTATCGTTTTTGTTTATTAAATTTCACTGGTTATGACAAACATAAGAATAACAATATTGCAACCGAAGTGCTTCGACACCTTCGGGTCGCTTTGGCACCCCTAAGAGGCGAAGTACTTTGGCTAAACTAGTCAGACTGTCTCGGGCATTCTTCAGAGTCAGACGCGTAAACTGTTTCGGGCGTTCTTGAGGGATGGACGTCTAACTATGTTTCGGTCGCTCGGAAGGAACGGACATGTTGTGGGTAGAAAAGTTATCGTGAAATTAAGAAAGCTTTGTCGAGTGTTTTAAAATACAGTGTAAAATGTGTTGATATTTAAATAATAAGAAAACAGGACACATTAATGAGAATTGTCGCCTACCATCATTGTCAGTACTACTGATCTTGCCCTCTGTAGATACAGAGACTAACCTGGGCAAGTGGCATCCCATAATAAGCACAATCACAGGTTCTGTCTCGGGCATTCTTCAGAGTCAGACGCGTAAACTGTTTCGGGCGTTCTTGAGGGATGGACGTCTAACTATGTTTCGGTCGCTCGGAAGGAACGGACATGTTGTGGGTAGAAAAGTTATCGTGAAATTAAGAAAGCTTTGTCGAGTGTTTTAAAATACAGTGTAAAATGTGTTGATATTTAAATAATAAGAAAACAGGATACATTAATGAGAATTGTCGCCTACCATCATTGTCAGTACTACTGATCTTGCCCTCTGTAGATACAGAGACTAACCTGGGCAAGTGGCATCCCATAATAAGCACAATCACAGGTTCCAGATGACGGCATAGCAGCCTCCGCCGAAGAAGATCCCACGACCGACGAGCTGTCTTCTGCGCTGGGGACACAACTTTAGAAGAGGACAGGTCTGTGGAAAGAACAGTTAGGGACTCTTGTTCGTTCTCTACAGGTCCCTCTACTTTCGAGATATGACTTCCAAAGAACACGTATAATTTATAAAGTCTTAAAAGTGCCAGCAACCATCTCCAGCAGGGAGCGTGTAACTATTTCAGACGAGTTTAATAATTCTGGACTATGTGTTGAAATGCACGCAAGCCCTCGATAAACCACGACAAAGTTAAGACCTTTAGTGGATACCTTTTCAATTAAGTATTGATTTCCCATGGGCCCTGCACGGAGCTGAGTAGTCGTGAGGTGTAAAGGACAAGGCGACTAGTGTGACGTCACAAGTACGTTCCAGGGCCCGTATTTCTCATGGGCTCCGCGCCTGGCAACGTGGCCACAAGTGCCTGACTGTTGGCAGCGCTGCACGTTACTCTATGGTTTTTCATTTTGAGAGCAGATTCACGTAAATATACTAAAAAGTGAACTGATAATGTGACACTAGGCACTCGTCATATCAAGCCTGAGTATTCAGAACAGCTTGACCGCTTAAGAAGATCCACCGATTTCAGGCAAAGTTGGGACCCAAACTAGTGCATGTCACTCACTCGCCGCCATATTGCGATGAGTTTGTCAGTCGAATTCTTGAACTAAGTCGCGATATTCCATCATAAACTCCAATATTTACTCGGCAATAATAAGTTGGACTATATCACACACAAGTAGCAGGGCACATCATGCAGAGAGGGATTGAATAACTGGACTTCTACGTTGTCCACTTCTACCTGATTTAATAAGATAAGCGCTACTTTGCACTCACACAAACAAACACATAAATTTTAATAGCCTCATAACCTGGGGTAGTATTGGCCTGGGCTATTATAGCGAAAGATTTCATCATGTACTTAGTGTGTTTTCGTGGGCGAACAGAGACTCCTTCCCTACTAAAAAGTTTTTCCATTCACATTTTACTGTGATAATTCTAGAAAGAATAAGTTGGAAAGAAGTTTCTGCTTCTAGCAATCTAAGTTTCTTCTTCTGTCACTGCGTACAGACAATATGCTATTTGTTAAAAAAGTTCATAACCGATTGTTAGTTACTCTTGATTCTATTACAGAGTATTATCAGTGTCCTTTTTACTTTCCAATGTCTTACGCATTTATTTGATACATCTCCACATCTTCGGTTCATCGCGTTTCTTATGTGTATAACGATTATAGTGAAAAGTCTATTCTGATAACGCTGGTGGCAGTGTTACATGAAGCGTCTGAAATATGCAGTTGCGCCTAGTACCTGTAGGTGTACCCAGCTTACAGAGTGCGTTCTATTACTTCAGTGTTTTAACACAATTTGCCATGTATGTCTACCTGTGACTCGTGATCTCCTTTCTATACAAATATGCACCACTTAAATCCATTAACAATTTTAAGATTTCATATTTTATTAAGCTGTGTTATCACAATTTGTTTAAGATTGAGCTCTATCGTGTTTGTTTGCTCTGAAGCTCTAATAATGACCGTGTGTGCAGACTAAATTATGAGATCCCAAGTCTCCTATTATGCAAACAAACTGACAATTTTTTTAATGCAATAAAGTTTCGGTGGTTGGTACTCTTATTCATTCTAAAAATTTTGGCTCCCAAAGTATAATAGCTCACATAGCATTTTTTCTGGCCACTTAGTAAACCCACAACGAAAATTAATACATACTTAAAAATACTAATACCTAGCCACAGACTGTATAAAAAATGCACCAAAGGGAAAACATCCAAGGTCGGAACGCAGCAGCACAACTCACACAAACACACACACACACACACACACACACACACACACACACACACACACTCAAATACAGAGCGTGAAAGAGTGAGGACCTAAACAAAATTCAAATGGAGCGCCAGAACGAGCACAAAAACAGGTACACATAGAAAGACACCTAGCAACAACAAGGATGTAAATACCATGGTTTGTGAAGTTGTACCTTCGGGTGGTGTGTATTAAATACATATCTAGTTAGTATACATATTTCAGCAAGAGATGAGTAGTCAGATAACAGATACCAAGAAAACACCGGTAAGTACGTCCACAATACAGGTGAAACGTCCCCTTAGAAAAATTATACATGTCTGTGCTTAAACTGATACACAATATTTTTAGCGCAACGCAATCTAACTTTCAAAAATCCCTACAAAAGAATGGCCCTAACTAACATTAACCTATACCTTTCACAAATCACTTACCTCACAAAAATCTTCGTTACTCGAACTACTGCAATACAGCGAGCGCCGCTACTGACAGCTAAATAAAAGATTCAAACTACTGAAGGCACTAACTACTGATTGGCATAGTTAGCAAATGAAAGATTCTAATAGAGAAGAAACAATGTATTTACCTTAATAGTGTTCAAACGTTATAATACATATAGCAGTTCATGACATCCATTCTTACAAATGTACTGTTTCTGATGGACACACGTCCAGATCATCCGCCCTCAAAAATCCCGCATCTCACTTCCCCACATCCACCACTGCTGGCGGCTCACCACCAACTGCCCAACACTACAATGGCGAGTATTACAACAATGTAAACCAGCCACAGACTGCACGCAGCACAGCCAGTGATTTTCATACACAGCGCTACGTGGCGGTGGCGTTATCAATATAAAAACCTAAACAGCCTACTTAGACAGGCACGAAATAGTTTCGCGGTACGAAATTTCGTTCGATGATAAAGTAATTTGTTGACTCACTAAACAATCTTATAAAACATTTTTTAATTACAAATGACAAGCCATATAATAATGTACCGATGGTCCTCCAAAATGTTACGTGCTAAAGAATAAGGAAAAAAAATCACAATGAACAGAATACGTTTGAATGCCTAATTTTCGATTCTTTAATTATTATTTGAAACATTTATTTATTTTAGAGACCAGAATAAAATTACTCACTGATGATGGAACCGAGACATTTCTGGACTGTAAAAAGATGTGTTGTTTGCATAAAAGACAGATCTATATTTCCATGATTTTATTTTGTAATTTATTTTCTATTTTTCATAAATTTGAAATCATGTAGATCAACTATGTTTGTTTTTATTCCCTGCAGGCGGATTTTATTCCTTTCCCTACCTAACATAAGATTCGGATAAATAAGTAACAGAGCATCGCCATGTAATATCGTCATCGTCATCGTCATCATCATCATCATCATCATCGTCATCATGTTCTTCTTCTTCTTCTTCTTCTGCACTTTCCGTATTAGGGCATTTGTGGCCTGTTACGTTTCCCATCTTTTCCTTGGACTCCCAGTATCTCTTTTCCCTTTTGGTTTAAAGTTCTCGATCTGGAATGGTAGTCTCTCTCTGGATCCATTCTTTGTAGAAGTTCGTTGCATTTTTCTGGTTTCATCGAGTTTTTTCTTTCACACTACAAATTTTCAACTCCTTTCGAATATCTTCATTTCTAGCGAAATCTATACTTTTATATCCCTTGACCACTCTAAGTAATCTCATTACTATATCTTGTATTTGTTTCTCTTATCTTTTATTCAATACCCACGATTTACTTTCATGTAATAAGACTGGCAATGCGACTGCTTTATAAAATTTCAGTCATGCTTCTTTCGATGTTTTATGCTCTAAACTTATATGAACTGTTACACAGATACTCCCAAATATTCGACATCAAAGGGGATGAATTACAGCCCCATCTGACTCCTTTATTTAATTGTATTGGTTGTGTATAATGTAATTATGCCTTCTGTATCCAAGATTCCTGAGATTTCTATCTACAGGCTTTTGATAGCTGACCTAAGACTTAAGGGTAACTTCTGTGCTCCACAATTCCCCATAACTTTTCTATAACCACATTATCGAATGCCTTCTCAAAATCTATAACAGCAATAACTGTCTGTTTTAAGGACTCTCTCTGATATTCAATAAGTTGTTGTAAAATAAAAAATTGCACCAGTCGTCGATCGTCCCTGTTTAAATCCGACCTGTTCTTCCAAAACTAAACACTCTTCTATTGTTTCAGTCTTGTGTTTAATATTCTTGCATAAAGTTTTTATTCTAGTCAAGTAATCATACCGCTCAGTAGTTTCAAACATATTTCCTCTTCTTTCTTATACATCAGTATTAGCTTTGCTTTCTTCCAGTGTCGTGGACATATTTAGCAAACGTAATAATTAAGGATGTAATCCCACATATTTTATTGTTCAAATGTTGAAATGTGTGTGAAATCTTATGGGACTCAACTGCTAAGGTCATCAGTCGCTAAGCGTACACACTACTTAGCCTAAATTATCCTAAGGACGAACACGCACACCCATGCTCGAGGGAGAACTCGAACCTCCGCCGGGACGAGCTGCACAGTCTACGATTGCAGCACCTTAGACCGCTCGGCATATTTTATTAACTCTGCATTAATTCCATCTAAACCTATTGCTTTTCGATTTTTTAAAGCTGCTGCGAATTCTTTTATTCTTATGTCATGCAGCCCTTTTATTTCTTTTCTCTTCCACGTCAGCATCGTTCCAATAATTTTTTATAATATTCATTGCACTTTCCTCTCTTAATTTATTCAGACGCATTGTCTCCTTTTTTTATCTGGATTTAACGTCGCAAGTTTGCCCAGAACTTTTTATCCAAGGCCTTCGGGCGTGAAAGACATCGAAGCAACTGTATCCTTCTCCGTTTTAGTAAATATTTTCAAAGCTTTACACGCTCTCTGCTGATGGCCATGGATATAACGTTCTAAAGTATCCGTCCCAGGCTATTCCTTTGGTGTAATTCCGTTTCGATCACAGGCTTGTTTATTTTCTGAGGCAGGCTTTCAAAGATATTATTTATATGCAGTTTGTTTTTCTTATATCGCATTCGTAATTTAGGTTGTCCAAGTTTTTAATTCTCAACAACGGCAATATTTCTTTTTCCTTCCTAAAGCTTCGTTTGCTGATTTTTACATGTTTTCTTTTTCGATATTTTTCCATTTTGTTCAGTTGTGTACAGGGTAGCTAATTCTTCTAGTTCTTACCTTAATCTGATATAGGCCCTTCATACATTTTTAGACCTTTTGCTCCAGTATCATGAATCAGAAAGCGAGGTGAACTAAATAGAAATAAGATACAACAGGACTGCCAGAGTGCAGTGTGGATTGAGTATAAGGTCTCCTACGAAGGCAGCGAGGTGAGCAAATCAATACTGGACTCACGTCCCCTGCGGCCTTTGGATCCACGACACAGAGTCGTCCCGTATGCCAGACGTTGGTTCCAAAGATCACGCACAAACGTGAGACATTAAGTCAGTTCGTGTGAGGAACGTTGTCTTGCGCTCTGTTGCTGCCGCTGACGGTAGCAGAGAATTTTCGTGAAGCAAAGCATCGAACCACACCGTGAGCTTTCGGCATTCTTCTACCTATTTCAAAATGAACAGAGCGCCGGAAAAGAACTATAAATGGTTTACACAACACGTAGGCTTCTCCTTGTAGAATAAAGTCATCTTGAGGAAGTCAACAGAAGAAAATTTATTTTATTTTCGCTTGGAGCTCTCTTTACAATAATTAATAAATTTGCAAAGATAACAGAGCATATAATCAGAATTAATTGGAAATAGGGCCTTCTACAGAATTTACGGCGTATGTTGTCAGAAGCAAAGTCAGTGATTTCTTATTTTTCAAGCTGTCATTGAAATAAAAGCCTGATATAGTTAGTGTTTCATATTTACAGGCACCTTGAGCATCCACGAATCAAAGTGTAGGAAGTTCAAACGTGAAATTATTAAAGCGTGAATTAGAGCGTCGTCCAGGAGGAAGGTTACGGTCCAGTGTGAGAAACAGATAGTTTAAAGAGCAACCAGAGTGGGAGTTATCGTAACTGACAGTAAACATGGACCTTTTTTCCACATGAAAATTGGTTGCATTGTTTAATCAGTTATTATTACTATCGTACAAATTTAACATTTATGAAGGTAACTAACGCAAGACACCTTTTTTAATCTTTTCATCTTGGAAGGGCAAGAATGATGGTTGCGTAACGTGTCTTCTGCCTGATACCTACACCAACCTTTCGCACCACTTCCTTACTCAGTTTGGCTGATCTCTCTTCGTTTGTCAGTGTGAAGATTCTCAGGTCTCAAACCACCTGTTCCAGTCAACCGTATCTTACAAATTATGCTGATTGCATAAGTTTCACTCATTTGATGCTGAAGGTCTATTGGTGTCATGTTTAACTAATTTACTGGCCGATTCACAGTTTAAATGTCCGTATGTGGTGGCCCATTTTATTCTGTTCATCTTTATAAACACAAATTAATTCACGTACAGAATTGTTACACAAAACGCGTACACGTTCAGTAACTACTGCAACATATATTTTTTTCTCGGCCAATTTGGTTTGAAAAAAATGAGGATTTTGTTGTGGGATATCGTGCAATATTCAATTTCAGTCTCTATATTTCATGAAGTTTCCTTATGTGGAGGCAGTTTACGTTGTTTTCAGAATGGCTTCTCTTCTGTCCGGCCTTGTCGTCAATCTTGTAGTGTCTAGGAATCCTACATAATTGGTTCGCTAGACAAACAAACAACTCGTATTAATGAGCTTTATTACAATTAATCAAGTATAGTACTAAGTTTGGGAATTTCATAAATGTGTCGCAAGCAAAGGGTGACGTTCGAAATAATCAGTCTTTGCAAATGGTTCAAATGGCTCTGAGCACTATGCGACTTAACTTCTCAGGTCATCAGTCGCCTAGAACTTAGAACTACTTAAACCTAACTACCTAAGGACATTACACATATCCATGCCCGACGCAGGATTCGAACCGTATCGCTCACCCGGCACCACACTGTAGCCCCTAGAACCGCAGGGCCACTCCGGCCAGCTCAGTCTTTGCAGTAACTGCTGATCTCTAATTGACAAAAGTCTTTCCTGAACTGCTATCGGAGAGCAAATCGTTGGCGCTGCTACCCAACTCGCAAATGTTGAAGCTGCTATCGAACTGGGCGCTACGTGTCGGTCGCGGTGCTTATGTCCTCTTCACACAGGGGCCACTGCTGTCGCGTTGTCGTCCTGGAAGAAAGGTCGGTCAGCGTGTGTCACCCATAATAAAATTCTTTTCCTTGCGGTACGAGAGTCTAGAGTGGCGACAAGGATGTTACTGTGGCAACGAGGATACTACAGTGGCGAACGAAGATAATTCAGTGAGGATCGAAGATAGTCATCTTGGCAGAAGATTTTGCTTGCTTTTCCTGTGGTTTCGCTTGCAGAGGTGATCGTGTTTCTATTTGCTGACTTCTTGTTGTGTTCTTCCGTGTATTCGAGGAGAGGAGATGCAGAACTAACAAATTTCTCTTTTCACAGGATTTACTTGCTTTTTGATATAACGTATTTGTATGAATCATGAATTCCCCGCCCCCTCTACCCCATGCCTTAACACCTCAGCTGTAGACGGCCAATGTGATGGATCTAACACAAGCTTTTCCGTTTGAGAACCAACAAACTGCTGCCTTACTAATGACGGTGCAACAACTATTGGTTGAACAAGCTGCATCGGCCGCACAACCACAACCGAGCGACCAACCAACTACCCCAACAAGTGCCGCCAACCAGTATACCACCTTTCCGGCAATTTAAGGAATCAGAAGAAGAATGTCTCGAATACCTGGCTCAGCTCCAAGCACAATGCCAAATGCATCGTGTTCAAGGTACTGTAACGTTACAATACTTCTTTTCGTTGAGGATAACGCAAAAACTATTCCCAACTGCGTCTCCCGACGAACTCAGCTATGACCTAATAATCGATGCATTAACTCAACACTATGACCAGCAAGCCCAAGTTGTTGAAGCTGGATATCAGTTCTTTTGCTTGCAGAAAAAACCCAACAGACCTACCACCAGTCTTCTTTTTCTTCATGTTCTTCAGTCAGGAACTAGGCTTTTCCTCAGCCTGTTGCAGCTACCCCTGGTCCTTCCATCGTTTTGCAGGTCTTCCAATGCATCTTTCACCTTGCGGATGAAACCTTCCCGTCTCCTCTATATATCTCTCGTTTGTTATGCAACCTTCCCTTTTACAATAACGTATGAAACCTTCCCTTAGGATTTCTACCTCTTGCTTAATAATAACAAATGAATCTTCCCTTTGAAATTAATCCTCTTTCTCAATCTTCGCAAACAAATTTAAATGTTACTTATTAAAAGTTATTTTTTGATTATTTCAACGAAACATAAAATGTGTCGTCGTCGTGGCCCTCAGTCGTTATCTGCAATAACCCAAAACTGTTCCTTACTTTTTTACTGTTACTGGATCGCCACCTGACTGCTACATCGAACTGCGGCATGAATACACTTATTCTGTTTCACTAGACTTTATTAGCTACTGGTAAGCTGTCATAATACGTGGCTGTATTTATTACCAAAGCTGTCGTTATTTTTCAATAGCAAAGCTGACGTTATTCTTTAATGAATTTGATTGAAGTTACGTAATTCATAGTTACACTTTTTCTTGACAACAATAAAATTTTTGCAAAGTTTTACATAGATGGTTTTTGGAATGGATTATAATTAGAAATGCAATATTGCTTGCAAAAGTTATTTATATTCTGAATGAAATGATTTTACATACGTTCAAATGGGACTTACTTTTTACAATAATCTTACAACTAGCAATGCGCAAACATACCTTCAGTAGTCTTGATTTTTTTTGTCAAAAAATTAAATCAACAATATTAGCTCCTCTTATTATAATAGTTAGCTGATGTCTGTGTACATCCGTTTATAATCTCTTGTAAATCAAAGCTGGTAGCTGGCAGGCACACCGCTCCTCTCAACCTCTCGCTTCAGACCTGCTACCGACTCGCTTCACATCTCGCTTGCTACTGACTTCCTACGAACACTAAAGTGCGGTCTCTCCTGCTAACAATGCTTTCTGGTGCAGACAATCCCTGTTGCCATTACAAAGTGTATTAATGCGCGGTCTTTCCCGCTCTTTTCTTAAAATGTACCCATACGCTGTCTCTCCCGCCCTTTATAAAATTATATCAATGTGCGGTCTCTCTTGCCAACAATACTTTGTTGCAGACATTCCCTTCTACCACAATTATTTCAAATATGACAAATATTAATTATTGCTACTTAATCCTATTGGTAAATATAAACATGTTTCATAAATTGTGGTTTGACAATAGACAATAGAAATATACACGTCTTACACGGAGTTTATCACCAAAAATGTAGTGGTTTACAGATATCAGGAAGGAATTAAATATCTTCGATATAAATAGTAAGTTTGACGTCTACCGACAAAAATGGATATCCAATCTGTTACGAATGGACAAATAAAGACATACCACCAATAGTACACAGAATTAATGGCATAACTAGGAAGTGTAAATTTAAGTGTAGTCCTGACAAATTTTACAGTGATTTAATGATCCACATTGCAATAACATTCAATGTTCCAGATAGTAGAATACGGGAACAGATCTCAAAGTATAACCTGCCGGCATGGTAGCTCAGCGTGTTCGGTCAGAGGGTTAGCTGCCCTCTGTAATAAAAAAACTGAGTTAATTGATCAACGATGAACTTGAACGGGTGTCTTACAACGTTCACTCCGAGCAGATGCAACGAACTAAAACGAGCAAAATGAGTTTTGAAAAAAAAGTACACCCTTGCTCGCGACCGCCCGAAGCAGCCACAACAACGAGCGCTTACACAGCAGTGCGGACAGCCACGTAGAGCCGGCCGCTGTGGCCGAGCGGTTCTAGGCACTTCAGCTCGGAACAGCGCTTCTGCTACGGTCGCAGCTTCGAATCCTATGCCTCGGCCATGGATGTGTGTGATGTCCTTAGGTTAGTTAGGTTTACGTAGTTCTAAGTTATAGGGCATTGATGACCTCAGATGTTAAGTCCCATACTGCTCAAAGCCATTTGAACCATTTGAACAGCCACGTAGACAGGTAAACAGACCTATGAACTTAGTGAGCTCTTGGCCTAGATATTTTTCTCGCCATAAAAGACATGAGTGCCTATTACGTAACGCCGGCCGATGTGGCCCGTGCGGTTCTACGCGCTTCAGTCTGGAACCGTGTTATGAAACGTCCCCTTTTAACAATTGTACAAGACTGTGCTTAAACTGACACACAATATTTTTTTAGCGCAACGCAATCTGACTTTCAGTAATCCCTACACGAGAATGGCTCTGACTAACATTAACCTATATGTTTCACAAATCACTTACCTCACTAAAATCTTCGTTACTCGAACTACTGCAATACAGCAAGCGCCACTACTGCCAGTTAACTAAAAGATTCAAACTACGGAAGTCACTAACTACTGATAGGTATAGTTAGCAAATGAAAGATTTTAATAGAGAACAAACAATGTATTTACCTTAATAATCATAATACATATATATATCAGTTCATGACATCAATTCTTACAAATTTCAAAACTCCGCCATCTCTCTCCCCACGTCCAGCACTGCTGGCGGCTCACCTCCAACTGCGCAACGCTACGCGCTGTTCACATCCAGCTGCCGCTGCTCAACACTACAATGGAAGACAACAATGCCAACCAGCCACTGACTGCACACAGCACAGCCAGTGATTTTTCATACAGAGCGCTACGTGGCGGCGGCGTTACCAATAATAAAACCTAAACAGCCTACTTACAGTGTGACCGCTACGGTCGCAGGTTCGAATCCTGCCTCGGGCATGGATGTGTGTGATGTCCTTAGGTTAGTTAGGTTTAAGTAGTTCTAAGTTGTAGGGGACTGATGACCTCAGATGTTAAGTCCCACAGTGATCAGAGCCATTTTTATTACATAACGCCATGTGTTACACGTTTGGAAAAAAGGCGCCCGCATCTCGTGGTCGTGCGGTAGTGTTCTCGCTTCCCACGCCCGGGTTCCCGGGTTCGATTCCCGGCGGGGTCAGGGATTTTCTGTGCCTCGTGATGGCTGGGTGTTGTGTGATGTCCTTAGGTTAGTTAGGTTTAAGTAGTTATATGTTCTAGGGGACTGATGACCATAGATGTTAAGTCTCATAGTGCTCAGAGCCATTTGAACCATGTTTTGGAAAAAAGGCCATGTCTAAGTAGTTTGTTTGCAACGGCACAAAAACACCAAATTTGCGCTCTCCCAGATAAAACAGGCTCGTGCACAAGCAGTAATAGTGGAAATGCCGTGTGGCTAGGGCCTCCCGTCTGGTAGACCGTTCACCCGATGCAAGTCTTTTGAGTTAACGCCACTTCCGCGACTTGCGTGTTGATGGGGATGAAATGATGATGAGAAGGACAGCACAACACTCAGTCACTGAGCGAAGAAAATGTCCGACCCAAGCGGGACTCGACCCCTGGCCGTTAGGTATGACATTCCGTAGAGCTGACTACTTAGCTACCAGGGGCGCACTGCACATGCAGTGAACGCCGTGTTTTCAAAACCTGCGAGAAGTTCAGACAAAATTAGGATGAACGATTCCGTTAAAGATGATTTGGTGCGTCGGAAGCCTGGGATTTACAAGATTCCTTGTGAGTGTGATTGTTCATACGTCGGACAGAAGACGCGTACAGTCCGTGGGAGATGCACAGAGCACCGCCGGTCCACCCGGATCTTACAGCCTAATAAACTGGAGGTTGGAGAGCACTATATTGACACTGGGAGCTCCATGGTGTACGATAACTTCGAAATTTTAGCCTCAGCTGTCCTTTCCGGGACTCAGTAGTGAAAGAAGCAATTGCAATTCGACTGGCTACGAATTTAATTAATACGGATAGCGGTTTCAGCTTGGACAGTTCGCAAGAGTGCAGCGCGCAGTGACACATCGATGTCACTGTGTGGATCGACCGTGCAGCCACAGATCTAATTTCATGCAAATATTGTACATCTCTTCGGTCGATCAACGTCTCTGGCGCCTCGTGTATCTGTGGCCGCATGCGCAGTGGCGCAGTAAGTGGGTTTAAAAGGACAGAACAGGTGCTGGAGTCTCAGCTACAATACCCACCAACACAGACATCACAGACAAGTCAAATTATACATCTATCTATTAACGGCGAAGGCGTAGACGCAAGGTTTGAACTTCTTTGTTAAACATTCAACGAAATGATGCCCACATATTTACTGCACGGCAACGGCATTTGAACGACAGTCACCAGGCTCCCTCTGAAGATGCTTGGACGGTATAGAGCCGAAATATCAGAAGAAGAAGTTAAACTTACGCGGCTGCACACTCGAAATTTTATGGAACAATCCCTGCTGAGGCCACTATACAGGGCCTGGCAGTTCTCATGTTATCAAACAACGTACGAACTATTCAACGATATGTAGTAACCAATTATAACAATATTTAATTATTCCTAGTAGTTTTATCATCACTTCGTTGCGTTTTAGTAACAACTTAAAGTTTCTGAATTGGTATTTTGGTGACTTCTTGTTGTAACAGGTAAACAAAGATTTCCTGACTTAAATTTGCTCTTAGTTAAAATATTCCAGTTTTGATTTATCGACCTTGTCAAATGTAGCAAACTAGCACGGGGACTTCACAGAAGGGATGGGATGAGGATTAAACAAAAAACATGGCTGGGGGGGGGGGGGGTGCAGGGGGATGGGGGTGGTAAGAAGTCGGAGCCACGTAGGAACGAACGCCATGCAGGGATGCTTGGACATATGTTTCCGAAGTTGAGGTGATAAGGTTATTTACCTGGTAATTGCAACAGCTTCTCGATGTTTGTGTAGATAAAATCGTGGACTGCTTCCTTAAACTGTAAGTGTTTCCTATTATCAATTTGCTCTTCCTCGATTCAAATTTTTAAGGTCACCTTCTCGATAGGATTTTTTAGCCAGAAACAGAAGTCCAGAACTTGTACAAGGGAAAAATATATAAAAAAGGTTAGGGGTATGGTAATGTCTGGGATGAAAAGGCCGTTAAAACTTTTAAAAATACAATAAAAATATCAGAGTGAAGGGGGACTTACTTTAGGAACTATGGGCAACGCAAGAGTCATAAGTAGTGAAAACTTTTGGTGTATACATAAAATGCAAAAGTAAAGGAAGTTTTTAAAAAAGTTGCCATAGATTAACAATGAAGAACCAGATTGGTAGTGGAACCGTGAAAGAGGCGACGATCCATAACTTCAGCGAAGGTATACAGCTGTGCTCAGATAGAGACACACTTCAAATCTTGGCGCAGATAATTGGTGTACATGTTGCAGTGGACGCAAATACAAGACCACATGTGCGCACGTCACGTGAGACTGGATGATAGGACAGACAGAAACTGCGCTAGTTGGTGTTTACATCTTGGAAAGTGCAGTAAATAAGAATAAAATAGAACATATAGTGATAGGTAAAGTCAATGCAAGTGAAAAATACATTTAAAACAGGTGGCGAAAGAAAGACACGTGTAAAAGCAATCAAAGAAGAGATAAAATATTTAACACATGGCGCCATCTGTTGCCATGAGAAGCAAGGACAAAAAGGCCTTAAGAAATACGTGGACATTACAACTTGTTTACAGAGCAGACATAAAATACATAAAAAATGTTTATTAGTGAAATGTGAAATTTAGGATATAGGATTGAATTAAGATCTTTGTGGGAAAAATTGTTATTATTGAATCATAAAATATCTGATTCTTGGTAAACAGTTGGTCATTGAGAGTTCAGTTAGAGAGTGTGTCACAGTACTTAATTATCCCAGCAAAGTTAATATTTTTTCCCTTGAGAGCTCGTGCAAAATCTGGAGCGGATTTAGTACAGGTTCTGCGTGTCTGCTAGCTTTTAACTGTTCGGCGAATAAAGAGTTGTTTTTAGCTGCACTTTTCTCAGCCACCATATGCTCCTGAAATATTGTTCATAACATACGGACAGTCTGCCCAAAGGCAGGAATCACCTGCATGTTAATTTACAAACGCCATAATGAGCGAGTTTACCTTCACATGGCTGATCATGGTGTATAAAGTCATACTGGATCTTGTCATGAGTGGTGTAAGCTACATTACAGCTCCTAAACAGCCTAGCGAGTTGATGGGAAAGGCAACCGGAGAACACTACGGCAACAAGCTTTCCTTTTGGAATTGCACAATTAGCACCAGCTAAACTATCACTTTACTGTACTTTTTACTTGTACTACTTACCGACAACGTTCTGGTTATATCTATTACCACTAGCAGCGGACTGTACATCGGCCAGTCGACTATGAACAGCGGCTGGCGTTAAAGGAATTTCGCATAGGTGGTCTATTATAGCTCTGAAGAATTTCATTTTTGGCTGATATGGATGACATGATGACGCGTGAACACAAATTCTCCCATTCCGGTGTTTGTAAATTGACATACGTTTAATGTCTTATGTCTTACACTGGACAGGCTGGCCGGATGTTCAAAATAAGATTTCAGGAGCATGTGCTCACTAAGAAAGCTAAAGTTACAAACAGTTCTTCATTCGCTGAGGATTTATAAGCTAGTGGACACGCAGAACCTGTAGTAAATCCGCCCCAGATTCTGCACGTGCGCCCAAGAGAAAAAAAGAAAAAAATACTTTGCTGGAGGAATCGGAGACTGACACACTCTCTCTAGCTAAAAATGTAAGTCTTAATGACCACCTGATTACCAAGAATCAGTCATTTTCAAATTCAATGATGACAATTTTTCCAAAGAGTATAACTATGTAATGGCATAATTCTCCGCACAAAGATGTCAGTCTATTTATGTATTCTAAATTTTACATTTGGCTTACAGAATTTTTTTGCACACTTTATGGCTGTTCTGTAAATGAGCCGTAATGCCCTTGTATCTATTACGAACTTCTTGTCCCCGTTTTTGACGCCAAAATATGGCGCCATATGGTAGATATTTTATCTCTTCATTCGTTGTTTTTACATCTGTTTTTCTTCTGGCTCCTGTGTCGAATGTGTTTTTCATTTCCACTGACTTTAGCACTAGCTATGCGTTTGACTTTAACCTTATTTTCTGCCCTTTCAGACATGTAAACGCCACCTAGCTGAACTTTCGTCTGCTCCGTCGACAGCGACAGCGACTGAGTCTCACGTAGCGCGGGCACATGTGGTCACGTATACGCGGGCGCTACGACATGTATACCAAGGATTTGTGTCAAGATTAGAACTATGTCCGTTTCTGAGCACAGTTGCATACCTTCGCTGAAGTTAAGGATAGTCAACTCTTTCACGCTTCCACTACCAGTTTGGTTCTTTCTTGTTAATCTATGACAACTTTTTCAAAAATTCCTTTACTTTTGAATTTTAGGTGCACACCAAAAGTTTTCACTACTTATGATAATATGTTACCTTCATTTCCTAAACGTGGGTCCCCCTTCACTCTGATGTTTTTTGTAGTATTTTAAAAAAGATTTCACCCCCTTCTTCTGCCAGATAGGACCGTAGCCTTAATCTTTCTTTATGTATTTTTCCCAAGTAGAAATCCTGTAGATGCCTAAAAAAGGGGAGACGCCTCAATAAAGCTTCTGCCGTCTTTGCAATATTGACTGTTTTTTTTTCCTGCTGACAGTATATCACGTTTGCTGCACTATGGCTATAGAGTGGGAGGATTTACATTTTCGATAGAATCATTTCAAGATGTAACAACTTGTGTTTGTTGGACCGTATTGAAAATTTATTGTTCGTTTCTTTCACTGCATAAGATCTCCACATTTGTTTTTATGTTTTTTGATTCGAAGTACATCTCTTTCGACTTACAGCTGTACTTTCTGTGTACGTCACATTTGCCTCTTAGCGGAAGTGCGTCACCCTTCTTAGAATTCGTGACACCTCTTGGTGTGACGTTAGCCTAGGTCATGGCCGAGGAGTAATTCTGCGCACGCTCCTAGTCTACGGCCGCCGGCTTTCACAGACAGCGTACTAACGATGCTCCGCGCTAGGAGACAACGCGGTCTTCAGTCCTACCTTTCTCTGGAGTCACGTCGGTCTCCGCAGTGTACAGTTTTTCTTCTACTTTTGTAGTGTCTTCGAGTCTCGACTTGATGAAGTAGTGGCTAAATTCCGCCACTAGTAATAAATATGCGGCATAGTTTAGACACAGAAATCTAACAATGCGGTATTGTTTAGACACAGAAATCTAACACAAATTCCTCTAGCACGCTCTAGGCAAGAATTTCTGCTCTAGTAGCCTGATGGCACTGAAAAATAAACTTTTTTTTACGTGTATTTTTTTTCTATGTGCAAGATAGAGTTTACATACAAATATTAGTGAAAATAATATGGCGTATGTCCGCCCTTCATATGTAGGCTTCAATTCTACAGGGGAAAATTCCGATGAGGAATCTGATGGTCTTTTGAGAGATCGCAGATCCTTCTTTTCTCAAGAGAAAAAAAAAGTGATACTGGGCGCTGGGTTCTGGAGCGAAGACTACGTTCTAGTGCGTCCCAGAGGCGTTCTACTGGGTTCAGGTCGGGGCTCTGGGCAGGCCGGCACATTCCAGGAATGTTGTTAACCACAAACCACTGCCTCACAGACGGTGCTTAATGACAGCCGTGCCGTCGTGCTGATAAAATCATCCTCTCCGAACTGTTTCTGTAATACACAATGCTCTAAAAAGTTTCACAAGCTCCGACATGGTCGCGAATAAAACAGTGTCCTGTTTTTATATAACATATCTGAAGATGGTCATTATAGACCGAAACTGGTAGTCTGATGACAAAAAATCATGACCGTAGACGTGAAGCAAAGGAAATTTTTCTTCTAAAATGTGTTCATATTCTTCTGCATTTAGCATTTCCTTAAGTGCAGTGAGAGCACCACGCCCATCCTCACCATGAAGGACATTCTCATACTCTAACACCACCTCCTCTGGACTTCAGCATTAGCGTTTCACATGAGGCAGGTAATATTCTCCAGGCTCTCGCAAAAACCAAACAGTCCCATCGGATTGCAACAGGGTACAGCGTGAATCATCACGCCAAGATATTCTTTTCAAGTCATCGACTGTAGAGTGGCGTCAGTCTCTATATCATTTCAAGCGTAGTTTATCACTGACTTCAGAAATGAGGAACTGCTCGACCTTTGCACCTGATTCTTTTCAACTCTTCACGCTCGTCGTTATGGTAATTGGACTGTTTTTTGCATCCTTTGGAGCTGGCAACTGAAGCCTTTAATTGATTTCATGCGATATTTTAACAAACACCTTCCGCAGTACTCCATGGTCTCTCTTCGACACTATATGAGGACTGCCCGGTCTTGATTTTTGTGTGGTCGTTCCTTCACGTTTCCCCTTCACAGTCACATCATCAACACTCGACTTGGATAGCTTTAGAAGGATTGATGTGTCCCTGACGGATTCGCTACTAAGGTGACATCCAGCGACTGGTTCGAAGGCACTGAGCCGTCCATACCGATCCATTCTGATGTTACCATTTCTTTACTTACAATACACCCAGCCTCCTGTTATACTGGCGGCTCCGCCTCTAAAAAATGGCTCTGAGCACTATGGGACTCAACTGCTGAGGTCATAAGTCTCCTAGAACTTAGAACTACTTAAACCTAACCTAAGGACATCACACACATCCATACCCGAGGTAGGATTCGAACCTGCGACCGTAGCCGTAGCGTGGTTCCGGACTGTAGCGCCTAGAACCGCTTGGCCACTCCGGCCGGCGGCTCCACCTCTTATGACACCTAGTGGCCAGTGCAACATTTCATAGGGTTGTCCGGATAGTTTTGATCAAGTAGTGTATGTCTAAAATAGATGTTCAGAGCACAAGATACGAAAAATATTTTCCAGAGAACAAACTGTTTTCAGGCAAAGAATTTGTGGCTAAGGTAGGGTACGTTTGAAACGTACAAAGATGCTGTGTAGTTACGGCACAAGCAACGCCAACATAAGCTGCGATAACTCAGGAACACTTCAGCACGACAACGTGGTGTGGTGCTGTATATGGCAATGCGTGATATACATAGGATGTAAGCAGCAGTCTCCTTATAAATAACCTAAGCCTGCAACTAGGTCCTAGGGAGGAGGTTTTATGAGTTGTAACATATCTGCTAAGTGTCCTAATTATCACTACTTGATGGTCGTGCAGAGCTCTGAATTACGCACTGTTGAAAATATTCCACCACGAGACAAAGTCTCATCAAACACGCTTTTTGTAGGATGAGATTACAGCCTCGACACGTGTCTAAGCTTCTATGTCTGTGCAGCAGTCATGAGCTCTTATGCAAGCAGAGCGAAGTACAAGCTTACATCAAGGGCGTAATTTCTCTCGACCTGCACACTTAAGCAACAGCATGCATGTCTGTAATTTATGTAACTTGGCAGCTCCACGAATCCCACTCAGAGGTTTGTTTGAGAAGGTTCTGGGTGATGTACGATTGATCCTACCGCAGAAAGGTGCCTAGTATTTCTGCGAACACGCCCTGGTAAATACCTGCTGGTAGAGAACTGAAATTTCGAGACACCTCTTATCAACTGAAATTGGGACTCATTTGAACAGGCCACGGTTTTCCAGTCGTCCATGGTCCAACCAATATGGTCACGAGCCCAGGAGAGGCACGAAGGCGCTGTCGTGCTGTTAGCAAAGGCACTCGCATCTGCCGTCTGCTGCCAGAGCCGATTAAGGCTATATTTCAGCGAACTGTCCTATCGAATAATTTCGTCATTCGCCCCACATTGATTTCGGCGGTTATTTCACACAGTGTTGGTTGCCTGTTAGTACAGACAACTCTACGCAAACGCCACTGCTCTCGATCGTTACGCGTAGGCCGTCGATCACTGTGTGTTCGTGGTGAGAGGTAGTGCCTGATATTTGGTTTTCTCGTCACGCTCTTGACGCTGTGTACCTCGGCACATAGGATTCCCTAACGATTTCCGAAGTGAAACGTCCTATGCGTCTATCTCTAACTACCATTTCGCGTTCAACGTCTGTTAATTCTCATCGCACGGCCATAATCACTTGGAACACTGTTTCACATGAATCACCTTGAGTACAAACAACAGCTCCGCCAATGCACTTACCTTTTACACCTTGTGCATGTGATATTACCGCCATCTGTATATGTGCATATAGCTATCCCGTGACTTTTGTCGGATTAGTGTGTAACTCTCTGATTTTTTTTTTTTTTTTTTTTAAAGTTATCAATCTTCTGAATGGCTTGATGCGGTCCGCCACGAATTCCTCTCCTGTGCCAACCTCTGTATCTCAGAATAGCACGTGCAACCTACGTCCTCAATTATGTGCTGGATGCTCTCAAATTTTTGCCTCCTACAGCTCCGCCTAGTACTGTGGAAGTCAGTCCCTGACGTCTTAACAGAAGTCTTATCACTATGTCCCTTCTCCTTAACAGTGTTTTCCACATATTCCTTTCCTCTCCGATTCTGTGCAAAACCTCCCCATTCCTTATCCTATCAGTCCACATAATTTTCAGCATTCGTCTGTAGCACCACATCTCAAATGCTTCGATTCTCTTCTGTTCCGGTTTTCCCACAGTCCATGTTTCCGTGCTCTAAACGTACATTCTCAGAAATTGCTTCTTGAAATTAAAGCATATGTTTGATACTAGCATACTTCTTTTGGCCAGGAATGCCCTTTTCGCCAGTGCTAATCTGCTTTTGATGTTCTCCTTGCTCAGTCCGTCATTGGTTATTTTGTTGCCCAGGTAGCAGAATTCCTTAACTTCATCTACTTCGTGACCATCAATTCTGATGTTAAGTTTCTCGTTGTTCTCATTACTACTACTTTTCATTACTTTCGTCTTTCTTCGATTTAATCTCTGTCCATATTCTGTACTCATTACTCTGTTCATTTCATTCAGTAGATCATGCAGTTCTTCTTCACTTTCACTCAGGATAGCAATGTCATCAGCGAATCATATAATTGACATCCTTTCTGCTTCAATTTTAATTTCACTCCTGAACCTTCCTTTATTTCCGCGAGTGCTTCTTCGATGTACAGATTGTACAGTAGGGATTAAAGTCTACGTCCTTGTCTTACGTGCTTTTTAATACGAGCACTTCGTTCTTGACACTTCCTGGCAGATTAAAACTGTGTGCCGGACCGAGACTCGAACTCGGGACTTTTGCCTTCGCAGGAGAGCTTCTGTCAAGCTTGGAAGGTAGAGACGAGATACTGGCATACGTAAAGCTGTGAGGACGGGGCGTGAGTCATGCTTGGGTAGCTCAGATGTTAGAGCACTTACCCGCGGAAAGATAAAGTTCCGGAGTTCGAGTCTCGGTCGGGCCACAGTTTTAATCTGGCAGGAAGTTTAATATCAGCGCACACTCCGCTGCAGAGTGAAAATCTCATTCTGTCCTTCGTTCTTGCTCGTCCAGTCTTATATCTTGGCTCTTTTACATATTGTATATTACCAGTCTCTCCCTATAGCTTATTCCTATTTTCCTCAGAATTTCTAACATCTTGCACCATTTTACGTTGTCTTGATTTTTCTGTGGTCGTGCTTCCATTATCAGAGCCACGCCAGAATTTCCTCTCTGGTTCCTTTAACTTTTCTAAAGCAAACTGGTCGTCATCTAACAAATCATCAATTACCTTTTCCGTTCCTCTGTATATTATTCTTGTCTCCAACTTGGATGCATGACGTGTTAAACTGTTTATGCGATAATTCTCGCACTTGTCAGCTCTTGCAATCTTCGGAATTGTGTGGATGATATTTTCCCGAAAGTCAGATGGTATGTCTTCAGACTTATGCATTCTACACACCCACGTGAACAGTTGTTTTGTTGCCACTCCTCCCGATGATTTTAGAAAGTTTCATGAAATGTTGTTAACTATCGCTTCTGCCTTATCTGATCTTAAGTCGTACAACGCTCTCTTAAATTCTGATTCTAATACTGGATCTCTCACCTCTCCTAAATTGATTCCTGTTTCTTCTATCAGACAAATCTTCCCCCTCATAGAGGCCTTCGGAGCACACTGTATGTTAGTACTGTTTGATAGCCTAGTGACCGAGCGAGGTGGCGCAGTGGTTAGACACTGGACTCGCATTCGGGAGGATGTCAGTTCAATCCCGCGCCCGGCCCTGATTTAGGTTTTTCGTGATTTCCCTAAATCACTCCAGGCAAATGCCGGGATGGTTCCTCTGAAAGGGCACGGCCGACTTCCTTCCCCATCCTTCCCTAATCCGATGAGACCGATGACCACGCTGACTGGTCTCCGTCCCCAAACCAACCATAGCCTCGTGCTACGAAGATGTATTGTCCTTGCTGAAGTCATCTGTACCAATGTTGATAAGTCTGTAAGTACACAGATTCTGGGGGCAAAGCTCTCCGAGCAGCAGCTTAACAAGAAGCGCCGGCCAATCAGAGTCGCTCGCAGTTAAGTAATGTGACTTTAGCGTTCTCCGATGGTATGAATGCGTGGCGCCACCTGACGGAGAACAGCGAGTGATGGAAGAGCGACGCTCGCCTAGCGGTGCGGTGGCGTGATGTACGCTGAAGCGCCTAAGAAACTGGTATAGGGATGCGTATTCAAATACAGAGATATGTAAACAGACAGAATACGACGATGCGGTCGGCAACGCCTATGTAAGACAACAAAGGTCTGGCGCAGTTGTTAGACCGGTTGCTGCTGCTACAATGGCAGGTTGTCAAGACTGAAGTGAGTTGAACACAGCATCTCCGAGGTAGAGATGAAGTGTGGATTTTCGGGTACGACCATTCCACGAGTCTACCCTGAATATTAGGAATCCGTTAAAACATCAAATCTCCAACATTTCTGCGTCCGGAAAAAGGTCCTGAAAGAACGGGTTCAAAGACGACTGAAGAGAATCGTTCAAAGTGACAGAAGTGCAAACTGCTGCAGATGCAGATGCTTGGCTATCAACAAGTGTCAGCGTGCGAACCATTCAACGAAAAATCATAGATATGGGATTACGGAGCCGAAGGCCCACTCGTGTACCCTTGATGACTGCTCAACAAAAAGCTTTACGCCTCGCCTGGGCCTGTCAGCACCAACATTGGCAGTTGATGACTGGAAACAAGTTGCCTAGTCAGACAAGTCTCGTTTCAAATTGTATCGAGCGGACGGACGTATGGAGACAACCTCATGAATCCATGAACCCTGCATGTCAGCACGGACTGTTCGAGCTGGTTGAGGCTCTGTAATGTGTGGGGCGTGTGCATTTGGAGTCATATGGGCTCCCTGATACGTCCAGATACTACTGTGACAGGTAACACGTACATAAGCATCCTGTCTGAACACCAGCACCCATTCATGTCCATTGTACATTCCGACTGACTTGGGGAATTCCAGAAACACTCTTCCGAGTCTGAACATTTCTGCTGGCCACTAAATTCCCCTGACATGATCATTGAGGATATCTGGAATGCCTTGCAACGTGCTGTACAGAAGAGATCTCCACCTCTCGTGGACTTACGGATGTATGGACAGACCTGTAGGATTCATGGTGTCGATTTCCTCCAGCACTACTTCAGACATTAGTCGAGTCCATGCCACATCGCGGTGCGGCAGTTCTGCTTGTTCTCGAGGGCCCTACACGATATCAAGCAGCTGTACCAGTGTACGTATAACTGCTGTTTCTCGTTTAGCTAGGAAACGGCGGTCGAAGCACTGTATGCGGTCACCGAAGATGCTGTCGCTACCCCACATTTCATCATGTGCAGTATGTGTTGACTGAATGTTGAGTCTAGGTGCGGCATATGGCACGAGTGTAAACACGACATCTGAGGAACCTGGTAATGATGGGTGCGTAGTGAACACGGCAGTACGTCACGGGTTAACTGGATTCGAAAGTGATTTGCTAGTAGGTGCAAGTCGTGTGCGTCGGAGAATATACACTAGACCTGTGTAAACCGCTCCACAGGACGACGCCAAGTGTTCGATGAGCTGTCGTCAGAGCGCCTTTACAGAGCCATACGGGACGATCGACGTCCTGCTGCGAATCGGATCATTCGAATGTACGACGCCAGGAACCCATTTCTAGCAGGATTGTACAGAGGCATAATCATCACTAAGGTGTCAGCACCCAACCACCGACAGGTCACACCAATACTCAAGAAAGGTAGAAGCAGTAATCTACTAAATTACCGGCCCATATCAATAACGTCGATATGCAGCACGATTTTGGAACATATGTTCTGTTCGAACATTCTGAGTTACCTCAAAGGAAACGTTCTATTGACACACAGTCAACACGGATATAGGAAACATCGTTCTTGTGAAACACAGCTAGCTCTTTACTCGCACGAAGTGCTGAGTGCTATTGATAACGGATTTCTAATGGAATCCGTATTTCTACATTTCCAAAAGACTTAATGACAACGTACCACACAAGTGACTTGTAGTGAAATTGCGTGCCCTTGGAATATCGGCTCAGTTATGTGGCTGGATTCGTTTTCCCTGTCAGAGAAGTAATAGTTCGTAGTAACTGACGGAAAGTCGTTGAGTAAGACACAAGTGATTTCTGGTGTTCCCCAAGGTGTGTTATAGGTCCTTTGCTGTTCCTTATCTATATAAAGAATTTGAAAGACAATCTGAGAAGCCATCCTAGGTTGTTCGCAGATGACGCTGTCGTCTATCGACTAGTACGTCATCAGAAGATCAAAACAAACTGCAAAACAGATTTAGAACAGATATCTGTATGGTGCTAAAAGGAGTCAGCTAAACGTCCAGTAAACGATTAATCAGTCAAATATAAATGACGTAAATTTTACTAAATACCTAGAAATTAGAATTACGAACAACTTAAATTGGAAAGAAGACAATGAACATGTTGTGGAGACGGCAAACCAAAGACTGCGTTTTATTGGCGGAACATTTAGAAAATCTAACAGATCTACTAAAGACGCTGCCTACATCATGCTTATCCGCCCTCTTTTATAATACTGCTGTGCGGTGTGGGATCGTTGCCAGACAGGATTGAGTGACTAAATCGAGAAAGTTGAAAGAAGGGCAGCACTTATCGTACTATCCCGAAATAGGGGAGAGAATGTCACTGAAATGATACAGGACTTGCGGTGGACATCATTAAAACAAAGGCGTTTTTCATTGCGACGGAGTCTTCTCACAAAATGTGAATCACCAACTTTCAATATTTTGCTGACGCCTACCTACATAGGGAGAAATGATCATCATTATAAAATGAGGGAAATCAGAGCTAGCACGGAAAGATACAGGTGTGCGTTTTTTCCACGCGCTGTTAGAGATTGGAATAGCAGAGAATTATTGTGAAGATGTTTCTATAAACCCTCTTCCAGCCACTCAATTATGATTTGCATAGTATTCCTGTAGATGAAGATGTAGATCACATCAGTTGCCTTCCCATGACTTTCGGTCATTCAGTGTACATGTTGAACTATTTCCTTCATGAAGCGAATGAGGTAGCGGACTAGAAAAGACGTTACTTGTTAATAAACTGGAATACCTGTAGTGTTGTTATGCACCAGTTCCCGGCAACGATACCTCCACATTTGCATGTGTTTATGAACAGTATCTCAGTCATAATGGTGTTTCACAGAAATTAGTCAAGAGTTCTAATACATGATGTACACGTTGGCCACGGAACGCGCCCACTTGATGAGGATACGTGGCTTCGAGCTGTTGGCGTACGTTTGCCTCTAAATGAGCTGAAGTTCCAGATGTAGCAGATGATGGAAAATACCCTCTGTAGTTGGTTTCCTTAATTATATGTATCTGTACGTGTGTGTTTAAATTTCTCACTCGTCACAGTAGTTCACGGGAAGTGCTCAGAAGTTGTAAGATATGGTGACCACTACGGCCGCGGAACAGGTCTGCCTCTAGAACTTCAGAGTGGGTACGTGTGGCCCAGGTTTTGGCACACATATGCTTCAAAGCGGGTTAAAGCTCCCCCTTTCTGTAGGCATATTACATTACCAATACTTAGTGCCAGATCGTGGCTACGATGTCAGGTCACTTTGGGATTCCTTCAATACAACAAAACCAAAATTTCTTATAATGGACAAACATTCAACCAGGACAAAGAAATACATACCAAAAAATAAACGAGACCCTGGAATACCGAGGAAAGATGGGATCGCTGACAGTCAGTAAATAACGTAAAACTGAAAGGGAAGAATACGGCGGATGAACACGTCGAAGACGTCTCAAAGTTATGGAACGTAAAGTTCGTACCATCAGTCTTACGAGCGTGTTAGTCAGAGAAATATTTGTTACGAGTGAATAGGAGGGTTTTCAAAATAATAATGAGAATTCGTGGATGTATGTACTGTCTACTCAACTAATGGAAGGCAGTTTGTTTATTGCCATACGCGATTCGCTTCTATTGTGAAGCATCTTCAGTGGTCTGTAAAACATGTTTCTTTTTATACATGCAATAAAATTCTTATATGGTAGTTACAATATGATATTATGCTACATTTTTTCGTGTATTCCTCTTGTTTTTTTAGGTTACAATCAACTTTTGTAGCACAGATATCGTGATGTGAAATTATCGTGCGGTCTTACGATTTCTAGCGCTGTGAGCCGATATGTGTGCCTCTGGAGATGCGTTCGTTAGCCTCCATGCGCCAGTTGGTCGATTTCCGGCGTTCTTTCACCAAACAGACAAAAAAGATAAATACGAAGGAGCATTCCAGTTAGATATAGCCAAGAATATAAATCAGTATATCTGGGGACAATGAGAAAATTCAAAACTAGATGTAAAGAACATACATGAAGTTATAAATATGAACATAGCCATTTTACCTTTGCTGAACACCTGACAAAAAAGGACACGAGCCATCCAGCATGGAACGTGATATGACAGTCATTAGAGTGGATAATGACAAGAAAGAGCTCCTGCTATTGCAAGAAGACTTCCAAACTGAAAGAGTCATTGCAGTCAAAAAGAAGGTAGTCAATGACCAAATCCATATAAACTCTCTGATCATGTTGGCTACTAAAACGGTAACAACCAGAGATCCGAAAATAACAAGAAAAAATAATTAATGGATCTTCCTCTCCCTTCCCTCCCCCCCCCCCTCTCTCTCTCTCTCTCTCTCTCTCTCTCTCACACACACACACACACACACACACACACACACACACACACACACACACACACAACAAATGAAAATATTAAACCACACACACAACACAAAGACGGATGATAAACACGCACTGACAGTTGGAAACACAACACAACACAACTAAAACATAACACAAAATGTAAAGTGCAAGTGATGTACGTGATGTGTAGAATCAAATGTGTGTGAAAGAACGCCGGAAATCAGCCAACTGGAGCATGGAGACTAAAGAAACACACCTCCAGGGCCACACATATGGGCTAACACCGCTGGAAATCGTAACACCGCACGATAATTTCACATCACGGAATTTGTGCTATAAAAGTTGATTCTAACCTAAAAAAAAGGAAAACACGACAAAATGTAAAACAGTAACATATTGTAACTATACGTAATACGTTTGTTGTGTGTATAAAAAGAAACATGTATAACTTGCCACTGAAGATGCTTCACAAATAAACAAACTGCCTTCAATTAGTTGCATGGATGGAACATACCTCCACGAATCTTGAAGCAACTAAGGAACGACGAAAAAACAGACAGTAATGAGAATGTTTGGTTTTTGAGCAGAATTTTATTTATTCGTCTACATCAGTGTTATGATATTTAAAGTGGCTCCATTACATATTACATATTTATTCCAGTGCTCTTTTCAATGCGCGAAAGACGTGTGAAAATTGATGTCTGGGATATTTTTTGCTTCCTCAGCGATGCGTCTGTAATCTCATCTATGCACGTAAAACGACGGCATTTCAGCTATTCCTCATGTGCTCTCCAAGTGCACCATTCTTGGCAGTCAGTTATCGATAGTACGTGCCCCGTGTATGTGTATATCCCATTCCGTTGCTGGGATATTTGAGGACGCCGGCCCGCAAGAGGGCATGTGAGCATTGGTGGGTGGAAATATGGGGGTGTGTCCGGCAAGCAGAAGTGGTGACTTGCTGGCAGCAGTGTGGAGAGATGGAGATCCGGTTTCACCCAGGACGCGTGAGTGCTCTCTTGGGCCGAAAATAGCTGGAAGGGGACCTGTGCTATGGAGAGTCATTGGAACCATACGTTGGTTGGAGTTTACCTGTCACCCGCTCGACCGCTGGTGGGAGCCAGCGTGCTCAGGGACTCTTTGCACGCCTAAAATGTGGACTTTGTAGTGAGCCTGAAGGGTCTCTACACGAGCCTCTGCACGATTTTGGTTAACATTTAACTTAATGAACTTACCTCTGGCACGTCAATTCTTCGCGCAAATTCTAAATTACATTAAAAAAAAAAAAAGACTGAGCAGCTGAGTGTGTCTGCAGTGGCCACAAGGTATATTATCTTTATTTCACCCCTTCTTTACTAAGCCTTTTGGTCATTATCGGAGCCCCTCCCACATATTCAATACATCTATGCGCAATATGTCAGTATAAATATCATTTCTTCCTATCACTTGATAAATGTAAAGCATGATGGCTGTACAATAGAAATTTCAATATCTAGATCTGGATGGGGGAAAAGGTAATTTGCTACCTTGGAAGAGCAGCCAATCCTAGAAATCACGTTCCAGGTACTAAAGAGGTTTCTGTTCGCCTTGGACGAAGCTCTTGTATAGGTTGGCATCACTCAGCAGGTAGCTCTCTGAGCACATCGGAAGAACGGGACACGTGTGTTCCAGAAGGGTTTGCTCGGGTGTTTCAGTAGACACAACACGGGCGACACCGACTAAGTGTAGGTGTGCTTATTCCTAGTTAAATCATTATCTCATTTTTGTAGATTTCAGCTCCAGTCAAAATTAACGTCTTCCTCTCTTCGCTCATTGCTCCTTGAGTGGTATACGGAATTTTTCTTGTTAATTTCGAAACATTATAACTAGTTGCACTCAGCCATGCATGCAAGCCATTGTTCTGCTCTACCTCTGTTCAGACATGTCGTCTCGTGATGTATCTTCTCCGTCTGTTTAACATTTTGTTCGTTGCTGATCTCACGAGTATAAATATAATTGAATATACATCTGAAACGTCGCTAATTTCGATTTCAATTGGCAATCTAGTTTCCACACGTCTCTGTTGCCTCAGCATGTGCTAAGTACGGATCTGAGAGCCTTAAGTTCGCAGATCGTCTCTATTATGAATTTTACTGCTCATTTTATGCAGAATCTTTTTTTGTGACGATCACGTGTTCGCGGTTTGGGAGAACCGTTACATGTCACAAGTTATTTATTCTTGGGGTACAACTTCCAAATTGGTTACAGAATTTCTTCTATGGTGTATCTATTGACATTTTATTCTTATCGATAATTTCTTGTCCATTGGCTTCGTGCCCTCAAGCCAAGGGAATGACCGTTTGCCAACCAAGTGCATACTGGTGAAATTTTTCTTTTTTTCTTATCTTTGACCTGAATCTCTATTATATGTGTATGTGTGCGTGAATGTCACCATTGAAAGATTCCTCTAACCCTTCCATAATTAATAATTAATGATAAATTGTACTGGGGTCTCCAAGACACAGCTGTAAATTTTGTAGCTCAGCCGGGAGTTTTATGAAGAACAGCAACTATAACCCATTTATTAGTTGTTTAGTTTATTAATTTGTTCAGTTGAGTCTTCAACGAACGTGACATATTTACCAGAGCCTGTGCTCACGTATTCCCTCGCAAACTTACGTTTTTGCGTCCCACTGCTATTTGTTGTGCAACAGATAAATATGACCAAGTCGTTTATTTAACATTTATTGAACCATCATAAATGCGCAAATCCGGCAACTCAGTTCATTTAAACATCAAAGGGTTTTATTTCGTGTATATCCAGATACCGTCTTCCAACTTGTCATGTCAATAGACCCCTCATTTTTATGGACACCTTAATTACGAGTACCGATCCCCAACCAGATCCTTCACACACAAATACCCTTCAAGCCTTTTTCTGTAACGAGAAGTAATTTTACTCTTAACAGACGTGCGACCCACTACACAGTGGTTCCATTCGGAGCTAGTTGATATTTGTGGTCGTCCCTCCGACATTGTGGAAAAGGCATTTACAAGGACTATTCGGAAAGGAAGGTCAGATCTGGCGTGAAATGGAAACCATAGTGAGAAATCGGATGACGTTTTGCACAGATGTGTGGGGTAGTGTCTCTAGTATGCCCGTCGATCCCATCACATCGCCATTTTCAGTTCTGAGGGCACAGTGAGCACATAAAGATGCTTAGAAAGTAGTGTCTCCTGCCAAGTATGGGTGCCAGCAACGAAGAAGCCCTTGCAGCGTTTTCTATGGAAAGTGTTTGTCAACTACTATACAGCCCGGACTTGGCTTGCTCTGATGTTCATTTCTGCGCACATGAACCGCTGCTGTTAAGACAGAAATTTGGCACAGGCAACGAACTGCAGACAAGCGCAGACAATTGACGGAAAGCACAAGTTGTCTTCTATGACGAGTATATTGGAAAGTTGGTACAACGCTGTGACAAGTGTCGGAGCGGCGACTATGCAGAGAGGTAGCTGGAAGATGTAGTTAACTGCGAATAAAACATTTTTGATTTTCACTGTTGTTTCACTTCTCGACCGATCGGACCTTACTTTCCGAGTAGTCCTCGTATTTTGGTGAGACTGGTGGGCAGCGGATTCTAGTAAATGTACATTACTTGTTGTTAGCTGGTTGCCAACCTAGCCACCTGAGTAAGAATAATATTGCGATTTGCCTTCTAATTCTTTCTGTTTATTCGATCGGCCACTGCCGTTGTTTGCTTGCTTATAATTCCCTGAGATTAAGAGTTTGCTACATATGGGGTCTGTATTTCAGTTATACGTGACACCTACAGGGGGCCATTATAAGTTCAATAACTTTCTATTATAATTTAATACGAATAATTCCTTCTAAACCTCACTTAAATAACTGTGTTTATAACCCTGATAGTCTGCGTGCCCGCGGAGGCGTGTCTGGACGTAAGTATAAGTTCCCTTGAAATAATTAGTGATAAGCATTTCATTGTTAATCAATTTGGTGTAAATCCTAAAGCACCTTTGACCACTAAAGATCTTGCTTGTATGGTTGCCAGCCGTTGGCTCTGTTGTCCAGTAACTGTCTCAGATGTTACTTGAAGTTTCTTGAGTCCTGAAAATTTGTTCACTTAAGACTGGTCAGTGTAGCCGTTACCTGGTATTCAGCGGCGAGGGATCTTGTTCCTTAATAAAATTTTGGTGATAAATTTATTTGTGAAAGCGTTTCGCTGTGGTAGGCGTTTATCTACATCTACATTCATACTGCGCAAGCCACCCAACGATGTGTGGCGGAGGGCACTTTACGTGCACTGTCATTACTTCCCTTTTCTGTTTCAGTCGCGTACGGTTCGCGGGAAGAACGACTGTCTGAAAGCCTCCGTGCGCGTTCGAATTTCTCTAATTTTACATTCGTGATCTCCACGGGAGGTATAAGTAGGGGGAAGCAGTACATTCGATACCTCATCCAGAAACGCACCCTCTCGAAACCTGGCGATCAAGCTACACCGCGGTGCAGAGCGCCTCTCTTGCAGAGTCTGCCACTTGAGTTTGCTAAACATCTCCGTAACGCTATCACGGTTACCAAATAACCCTGAGACGAAACGCGCCGCTCTTCTTTGGATCTTCTCTATCTCCTCCGTCAACCCGATCTGGTACGGATCCCACACTGATGAGCAATACTCAAATATAGGTCGAACAAGTGTTTTGTAAGCCACCTCCTTTGTTGATGGACTACATTTTCTAAGGACTCTCCCAATGAATCTCAACCTGGCACCCGCCTTACCAACAATTAATATTACATGATCATTCCATTTCAAATCGTTCCACACGCATACTCCCAGATATTTAACAGAAGTAACTGCTACCAGTGTTTGTTCCGCTATCATATAATCATACAATAAAGGATCCTTCTGTCTATGTATTTGCAATACATTACATTTGTCTATGTTAAGGGTCAGTTGCCACTCCCTACACCAAGTGCCTATCCGTTGCAGATCTTCCTGCATTTCGCTACAATTTTCTAATGCTGTAACTTCTCTGTATACTACAGCATCATCCGCGAAAAGCCGCAAGGAACTTCCGACATTATCTAAATAAAACATTTTTGATTTTCACTGTTGTTTCACTTCTCGGCCGATCGGACCTTACTTTCCGAGTAGTCCTCTTATTTTGGTGAGACTGGTGGGCAGCGGATTCTAGTAAATGTACATTACTTGTTGTTAGCTGGTTGCCAACCTAGCCATTTATATATATTGTGAAAAGCAATCGCCCCATAACACTCCCCTGTGGCACGCACGTCAGAGGTTACTTTAACGTCTGTAGCCGTCTCTCCATTGATAACAACATGCTGTGTTCTGTTTGCTAAAAACTCTTCAATCCAGCCACACAGCTGGTCTGATATTCCGTAGGCTCTTACTTTGTTTATCAGGCAAGAGTGCGGAACTGTATCGAACGCCTTCCGGAAGTCTAGGAAAATAGCATCTACCTGGGAGCCTGTATCTAATAATTTCTGGGTCTCATGAACAAATAAAGCGAGTTGGATCTCACACGATCGCTGTTTCCGGAATCCATGTTGATTCCTACAGAGTAGATTCTGGTTTATCATTGGGCCTTGAGTCGTTTGTGCATTTGCTGAGATTTATTATTTGTTTGATGTATTGGAAGTTTTCGTCTGTTAACGAGAAAAGCCATATGGCAATCAATAATTCTTGTTGCAATTACTTAGTACTACAAGTTACTTTGGTAAGGACAGGAAGGCGATTTTATTTTGGATCCGCCAACATTACATGACATTGGAATGTATCACTTTGACAACACTTTTTCTTGTCACAATATAATTTTTTTCACAGTTACTATTTCATATCTAAAAGGCTGCAACCTGTCTCCACTGTTGTTCATATTATTTATGGATCATATGTAGAAAACAATAGACTGGCTGGGTGAGATGAAGATATGTGAAGACAAAGTAAGCAGTCTTACACATGCGGATGACTTAGTTGTGATGGCAGATTCGATTGAAAGTATGCAAAGTAATATTTCAGAGCTAGGTCAGAAATGTAAGGACTATGGTATGAAGATTAGCATCCCCAAAACGAAAGTAATGTCAGTGGGAAAGAGATATAAACGGAGTAAGTGCCAAATAGGAGGAACAAAGTTAGAACAGTTGGACGGTTTCATGTACTTAGGATTCTCAAGTGTTTATATTTGCTGACTTCTTGTTGTGTTCTTCCGTGTATTCGAGGAGAGGAGATGCAGAACTAACAAATTTCTTTTTTCACAGGATTTACTTGCTTTTTGATATAACGTATTTGTATGATTCATGAATTCCCCGCCCCCTCTACCCCATGTCTCAACACCTCAGCTGTAGACGGCCAATGTGATGGATCTAACACAAGCTTTTCCGTTTGAGAACCAACAAACTGCTACCTTACTAATGACGGTGCAACAACTATTGGTTGAACAAGCTGCATCGGCCGCACAACCACAACCGAGCGACCAACCAACTACCCCAACAAGTGCCGCCAACCAGTATACCACCTTTCCGGCAATTTAAGGAATCAGAAGAAGAATGTCTCGAATACCTGGCTCAACTCCAAGCACAATGCCAAATGCATCGTGTTCAAGGTACTGTAACGTTACAATACTTCTTTTCGTCGAGGATAACACAAAAACTATTCCCAACTGCGTCTCCCGACGAACTCAGCTAGGACCAAGTAATCGCTGCATTAACTCAACACTATGACCAACAAGCCCAAGTTGTTGAAGCTGGATATCAGTTCTTTTGCTTGCAGAAAAACCCAACAGACCTACCACCAGTCTTCTTCTCCTTCATGTTCTTCCGTCAGGCACTAGGCTTTTCCTCAGCCTGTTGCAGCTACACCTGGTCCTTCCATCGTTTTGCAGGTCTTCCAATGCATCTTTCACCTTGCGGATGAAACCTTCCCTCCTCCTCTATATATCTCTTTTGTTATGCAACCTTACCTTTTACAAGAACCTATGAAACCTTCCCTTAGGATTTCTACCTCTTGCTTAATAATAGCAAATGAAATCTTCCCTTTGAAATTCATTCTCTTTCTCAATCTTCACAAACAAATTTAAATGTTACTTATTATAAGTTATTTTTTGATTATTTCAACGAAACATAAAATGTGTCGTCGTCGTGGCCCTCAGTCGTTATCTACAATAACCCGAAACTATTCTTTACTTTTTTACTGTTACTGGATCGCCATCTGACTGCTACATCGAACTGCGACATGAATACACTTATTCTGTTTTACTATACTTTATTAGCTGCTGGTGGGCTGTCATAATACGTGGCTGTATTTATAACCAAAGCTGACGTTATTTTTTAATAGCAAAGCTGACGTTATTCTTTAATGAATTTGATGGAAGTTACGTAATTCATAGTTACACTTTTTCTTGACAACAATAAAATTTTTGCAAAGTTTTACGTTGATGGTTTTTGGAATGGATTATAATTAGAATTGCAATATTACTGGCAAAAGTTAATTATATTCTGAATGAAATGATTTTACATACGTTCAAATGGGACTTACTTTTTACAATAATCTTACAACTAGCAATGCGCAAACATACCTTCAGTAGCCTTGATTTTTTCTCAAAAAATTAAATCAATTATATTAGCTCCTCTTATGATAATAGTTAGCTGATATCTGAGTACATCCGTTTATAATCTCTTGCAAATCATAGCTGGTGGCTGGCAGGCACACCGATTCTCTCAACCTTTCGCTTCAGACCTGCTACCGACTTGCTTCACATCTCGCTTGCTACTGACTTGCTACGAACTCTAAGTGCGGTCTCTCCTGCCAACAATGCTTTATGGTGCAGACAATTCCTGTTGCCATTACAAAGTGTATCAATGCGCGGTCTTTCCCGCTCTTTTCTTAAAATGTATCCATACGCTGTCTGTCCCGCCCTTTTTAAAATTATATCAATGTGCGGTCTCTCTTGCCAACAATACTTTGTTGCAGACATTCCCCCCTTCTACCACAATTATTTCCAATATGACAAATATTAATTATTGCTACTTAATCCTATTGGTAAATATAAACATGTTTTATAAATTGTGGTTTGACAATAGACAATAGAAATATACACGTCTTACACGGAGTTTATCGCCAAAAATGTAGTGGTTTACAGATATCATGAACGAATTAAATATCTTCGATATAAACAGTAAGGTTGACGTCTACCGACAAAAATGGATGCTCTATCTGTTACGAATGGACAAATAAAGACGTACCACCAATAGTACACAGAATTAATGGCATGCCTAGGAAGTGTAAATTTAAGTTTAGTCCTGACAAATTTTACTGTGATTTAATGATCCACGTTGCAATAACATTCAATGTTCCAGATAGTAGAATACGGGAACAGATCTCAAAGTACTTTGATTCATCAGTTCCTCAAGTATTGCAAGTCTTAGAGCAATGTTAATCGGGTGCCATAGATGCCGCTGAGTTTGACTAGGCCCTGATTTGTCGGGTCAAGTATAAGCTGCCGGCATGGTAGCTCAGCGTGTTCGGTCAGAGGGTTAGCTGCCCTCTGTAATAAAAAAAACTGAGTTAATTGATCAACGATGAACTTGAACGGGTGTCTTATGACGTCCACCCTGAGCAGATGGAACGAACGAAAACGAACAAAATGAGTTTTGAAGAAAAAGTATACCCTTGCTCGCGACCGCTCGAAGCAGCCACAACAACGAGCGCTTACACAGCAGCGCGGACAGACACGTAGAGCCGGCCGCTGTGGCCGAGCGGTTCTAGGCACTTCAGCTCGGAACCGCGCTGCTGCTACGGTCGCAGGTTCGAATCCTGCCTCGGTCATGGATGTGTGTGATGTCCTTAGGTTAGTTAAGTTTAAGTAGTTCTAAGTTCTAGGTGACTGATGACCTTAGATGATAAGTCCCACAGTGCTCAGAGCCATTTTTATTACGTAACGCCATGTGTTACACGTTCGGAAAAAAGGCCATGTCTAAGTAGTTTGTTTGCAACGGCACAAAAACACCAAATTTGCGCTCTCCCACATAAAACAGGCTCGTGCACAAGCAGTAATAGTGGAGATGCAGTGTGGCTAGGGCCTCCCGTCTGGTAGACCGTTCACCCGTTGCAAGTCTTTTGAGTTAACGCCACTTCCGCGACTTGCGTGTTGATGGGGATGAAATGATGATGGGAAGGACAGCACAACACTCAGTCCCTGAGCGAAGAATATCTCCGACCCAGCCGGGGATCGTACTGTGGCCATTAGGTATGACATTCCGTCGAGCTGACTACTTAGCTACCAGGGGCGCACATTCAGTGAACGCCGTGTTTTCAAAACCTGTGAGAAGCCTGGGATTTACAAGATTCCTTGTGAGTGTGACTGTTCATACGTCGGACAGAAGACGCGTACAGTCGGTGGGAGATGCACAGAGCACCGCCGGTCTACCCGGATCTTACAGCCTAATAAATCGGAGGTTGGAGAGCACTATATTGACACTGGGAGCTCTATGGTGTACGATAACTTCGAAATTTTAGCCTCAACTTTCCTTTCCGGGACTCGGTAGTGAAAGAAGCAATTGGAATTCGATTGGCTACGAATTTAATTAATACGCATAGCGGTTTCAGCTTGGACAGTTCACGGAATCCGGTACTTTTTGTAATAAACTCAAGCAAACTTCGCAAGAGTGCAGCGCGCAGTGATACATCGATGTCACTGTGTGGAACGGCCGTGCAGCCACAGATCTAATTTCACGTAAATATTGTACCTCTCTGCGGTCGATCAAGGTCTCTGGCGCCTCGTGTATCTGTGGGCGCATGCGCAGTGGCGTGGTAAGCGGGTTTAATAGGACGGAGCAGGTGCTGGACCCTCAGCTACAATACCCACCAACACAGACATCACAGACAAGTCCAATTATACATCCATCTGTTAACGGCGAAGGCGCAGCCGCAAGGTTTGAACTTCTTTGTTACACATTCAACGAAATGATGCCCACATATTTACTGCACGGCAACGGCGTTTGAACGTCAGTTACCAGGCTCCCTCTGAAGATGCTTGGACGGTATAGACCCGAAAATCAGAAGAAGAAGTTAAACTTATGCGGCTGCACACTCGAAATTTTATGGAACAATTCCTGCTGAGGCCACCATACAGGGCCTGGCAGTTCTTATGTCATCAAAGAACGTAAGGACTAATAAACGATATATTATTTTTCCTAGTAGTTTTATCATCACCTCTTTGCGTTTTAGTAACAACTTAAAGTTTCTGAATTGGAATTTTGGTGACTTCTCGTTGTAACAGGTAAACAAAGATTTCCTGACTCAAAACTGCTCTTAGTTACAATATTCCAGTTTTGATTTATCGACGTTGTCAAATGTAGCAAACTAGCACGGGGACTTCACAGAAGGGATGGGATGAGGATTAAACAAAAAACGTGGCTTGGGGGGGGGGGGGGGGGGTGCAGTGGGATAGGGGTGGTAAGACGTCGGAGCCACGTAGGAACGAACGCCATGCAGGGATGCTTGGACATATGTTTCCGAAGTTGAGGTGATAAGGTTATTTACCTGGTAATTGCAACAGCTTCTCGATGTTTGTGTAGATAAAATCGTGGACTGCTTCCTTAAACTGTAAGTGTTTCCTATTATCGTTTTGCTCTTTCTCGATTCAAATTTTTAAGGTCACCTTCTCGATAGGATTTTTTAGCCAGAAACAGAAGTCTAGGTGTGGAAGACACCAGAAGCTTTATTGTCGCGCTTTGCTCATTTGAGGTATCTTCAGAACTTGTACAAGGGAAAAATACATAAAAAAGGTTAGGGGTATGGTAATGTCTGGGATGAAAAGGCCGTTAAAACTTTTAAAAATACAATAAAAATATCAGAGTGAAGGGGGACTTACTTTTAGGAACTATGGGCAACGCAAGAGTCATAAGAAGTGAAAACGTTTGGTGTATACCTAAAATGCAAAAGTAAAGGAAGTTTTTAAAAAAGTTGCCATAGATTAACAATGAAGAACCAGATTGGTAGTGGAACCGTGAAAGAGGCGACGATCCATAACTTCAGCGAAGGTATACAGCTGTGCTCAGATAGAGACACACTTCAAATCTTGACGCAGATAATTGGTGTACATGTTGCAGTGGACGCAAATACAAGACCACTCACGTGAGACTGGATGATAGGACAGACAGAAACTGCGCTAGTTCGTGTTTACATCTTGGAAAGTGCAGTAAATAAGAATAAAATAGAACATATAGTGATAGGTAAAGTCAATGCAAGTGAAAAATACATTTAAAACAGGTGGCGAAAGAAAGACACGTGTAAAAGCAATCAAAGAAGAGATAAAATATTTAACACATGGCGCCATCTGTTGCCATGAGAAGCAAGGACAAAAAGGCCTTAAGAAATACGTGGACATTACAACTTGTTTACAGAGCAGACATAAAATACATAAAAAATGTTTATTAGTGAAATGTGAAATTTAGGATATAGGATTGAATTAAGATCTTTGTGGGAAAAATTGTTATTATTGAATCATAAAATATCTGATTCTTGGTAAACAGTTGGTCATTGAGAGTTACATCTTCAGTTAGAGAGTGTGTCACAGTATTTAATTATTCCAGCAAAGTTAATATTTTTTCCCTTGAGAGCTCGTGCAAAATCTGGAGCGGATTTAGTACAGGTTCTGCGTGTCTGCTAGCTTTTAACTGTTCGGCGAATAAAGAGTTGTTTTTAGCTGCACTTTTCTCAGCCACCATATGCTCCTGAAATTTTGTTCTAAACATACGGCCAGTCTGCCCAAAGGCAGGAATCACCTGCATGTTAATTTACAAACGCCAGAATGAGCGAGTTTACCTTCACACGGCTGATCATGGTGTATAAAGTCATACTGGATCTTGTCATGAGTGGTGTAAGCTACGGTACAGCTCCTAAACAGCCTAGCGAGTTGATGGGGAAGGCAACCGAAGAACACTACGGCAACAAGCTTTGCTTTTGGAATTGCACAGTTAGCACCAGCTAAACTATCACTTTACTGTACTTTTTACTTGTACTACTTACCGACAACGTTCGGGTTATATCTATTACCACTAGCAGCGAACTGTACATCGGCCAGTCGACTATGAACAGCGGCTGGCGTTAATGGAATTTCGCATAGGTGGTCTATTATAGCTCTGAAGAATTTCATTTTTTGCTGATATGGATGACATGACGACGCGTGAACACAAATTCTCCCATTCCGGTGTTTGTAAATTGACATACGTTCAATGTCTTATGTCTTACACTGGACAGGCTGGCCGGATGTTCAAAATAAGATTTCAGGAGCATGTGCTCACTAAGAAAGGTAAAGTTACAAGCAGTTCTTCATTTGCTGAGGATTTATAAGCTAGTGGACACGCAGAACCTGTAGTAAATCCGCCCCAGATTCTGCACGTGCACCCAAGAGAAAAAAAGAAAAAAAAGTCTTTGCTGGAGGAATCGGAGACTGACACACTCTATCTAGCTAAAAATGTAAGTCTTAATGACCAACTGATTACCAAGAATCAGACATTTTCAAATTCAATGATGACAATTTTTCCAAAGAGTATAACTATGTAATGTCATAATTCTCCGCACAAAGATGTCAATCTATTTATGTATTCTAAATTTTACATTTGGCTTACAGAATTTTTTTGCACACTTTATGGCTGTTCTGTAAATGAGCCGTAATGCCCTTGTATGTATTACGAACTTCTTGTCCTCGTTTTTGACGCCAAAATATGGCGCCATATGGTAGATATTTTATATCTTCATTCGTTGTTTTTACATCCGTTTTTCTTCTAGCTCCTGTGTCGAATGTGCTTTTCATTTCCACTGACTTTAGCACTAGCTATGCGTTTGACTTTAACCTTATTTTCTGCCCTTTCAGACTTGTAAACGCCACCTAGCTGAACTTTCGACTGCTCCGTCGACAGCGTCCCATCACTGAGTCTCACGTAGCGCGGGCACATGTGGTCACGTATACGCGGGCGCTACGACATGTATACCAAGGATTTGTGTCAAGATTAGAACTATGTCAATTTCTGAGCACAGTTGCATACCATCGCTGAAGTTAAGGATAGTCAACTCTTTCACACTTCCACTACCAGTTTGGTTCTTTCTTGTTAATCTATGACAACTTTTTCAAAAATTCCTTTACTTTTGAATTTTAGGTGCACACCAAAAGTTTTCACTACTTATGATAATGTGTTACCTTCATTTCCTAAACGTAGGTCCCCCTTCACTCTGATGTTTTTTGTAGTATTTTAAAAAAGATTTCACCCCCTTCTTCTGCCAGATAGGACCGTAGCCTTAATCTTTCTTTATGTATTTTTCCCAAGTAGAAATCCTGTAGATGCCTAAAAAGGGGAAACGCCTCAATAAAGCTTCTGCCGTCTTTGCAATATTGACTGTTTTTTTTCCTGCTGACAATATATCACGTTTGCTGCACTATGGCTATAGAGTGGGAGGATTTACATTTTCGATAGAATCATTTCAAGATAACAACTTATGTTTGTTGGACTGTATTGAAAATTTATTGTTCGTTTCTTTCACTGCATAAGATCTCCACATTTGTTTTTATGTTTTTTGATTCGAAGTACATCTCTTTCGACTTACAGCTGTACTTTCTGAGTACGTCACATTTGCCTCTTAGCGGAAGTGCGTCACCCTTCTTAGAATTCGTGACACCTCTTGGTGTGACGTTAGCCTAGGTCATGGCCGAGGAGTAATTCTGCGCACGCGCCTTGTCTACGGCCGCCGGCTTTCACAGACAGCGTACTAACGGCGCTCCGCGCTAGGAGACAACGCGGTCTTCAGTCCTACCTTTCTCTGGAGTCACGTCGGTCTCCGCAGTGTACAGTTTTTCTTCTACTTTTGTAGTGTCTTCGAGTCTCGAATTGATGAAGTAGTGGCTAAATTCCGCCACTAGTAATAAATATGCGGCATAGTTTAGACACAGAAATCTAACAATGCGGTATTGTTTAGACACAGAAATCTAACACAAATTCCTCTAGCACGCTCTAGGCAAGAATTTCTGCTCTAATAGCCTGATGGCACTGAAAAATAAACTTTTTTTTTACGTGTATTTTTTTTGTATGTGCAAGATAGAGTTTACATACAAATATTAGTGAAAATAATATGGCGTATGTCCGCCCTTCATATGTAGGCTTCAATTCTACAGGGGAAAATTCCGATGAGGAATCTGATGGTCTTTTGAGAGATCGCAGATCCTTTTTTTCTCAAGAGAAAGAGCGAAGACTAGTTCTAGTGCGTCCCAGAGGCGTTCTACTGGGTTCAGGTCGGGGCTCTGGGCAGGCCGGCACATTCCAGGAATGTTGTTATCCACAAACCACTGCCTCACAGACGGTGCTTAATGACAGCCGTGCCGTCGTGCTGATAAAATCATCCTCTCCGAACTGTTTCTGTAATACACAATGCTCTAAAAAGTTTCACAAGCTCCGACATGGTCGCGAATAAAACAGTGTCCTGTTTTTATATAACATATCTGAAGATGGTCATTATAGACCGAAACTGGTAGTCTGATGACAAAAAATCATGACCGTAGACGTGAAGCAAAGGAAATTTTTCTTCTAAAATGTGTTCATATTCTTCTGCATTTAGCATTTCCTTAAGTGCAGTGAGAGCACCACGCCCATCCTCACCATGAAGGACATTCTCATACTCTAACACCACCTCCTCTGGACTTCAGCATTAGCGTTACACATGAGGCTGGTAATATTCTCCAGGCTCTCGCAAAAACCAAACAGTCCCATCGGATTGCAACAGGGTACAGCGTGAATCATCACGCCAAGATATTATTTTCAAGTCATCGACTGTAGAGTGGCGTCAGTCTCTACATCATTTCAAGCGTAGTTTATCACTGACTTCAGAAATGAGGAACTGCTCGACCTTTGCACCTGATTCTTTTCAACTCCTCACGCACGTCGTTATGGTAACTGGACTGTTTTTTGCATCCTTTGGAGCTGGCAACTGAAGCCTTTCATTGATTTCATGCGATATTTTAACAAACACCTTCCGCAGTACTCCATGGTCTCTCTTCGACACTATATGAGGACTGCCCGGTCTTGATTTTTGTGTGGTCGTTCCTTCACGTTTCCCCTTCACAGTCACATCATCAACACTCGACTTGGATAGCTTTAGAAGGATTGATGTGTCCCTGACGGATTCGCTACTAAGGTGACATACAGCGACTGGTTCGAAGGCACTGAGCCGTCCATACCGATCCATTCTGATGTTACCATTTCTTTACTTACAATACACCCAGCCTCCTGTTATACTGGCGGCTCCGCCTCTAAAAAATGGCTCTGAGCACTATGGGACTCAACTGCTGAGGTCATAAGTCTCCTAGAACTTAGAACTACTTAAACCTAACCTAAGGACATCACACACATCCATGCCCGTGGTAGGATTCGAACCTGCGACCGCAGCCGTGGCGTGGTTCCGGATTGTAGCGCCTAGAACCGCTTGGCCACTCCGGCCGGCGGCTCCGCCTCTTATGACACCTAGTGGCCAGTGCAGCATTTCATAGGGTTGTCCGGATAGTTTTGATCAAGTAGTGTATGTCTAAAATAGATCTTCAGATCACTAGATACGAAAAATATTTTCGAGAGAACAAAGTGTTTTCAGGCAAAGAATTTGTGGCTAAGGTAGTGTACGTTTGAAACGTACAAAGATGCTGTGTAGTTACGGCACAAGCAACGCCAACATAAGCTGCGATAACTCAGGAACACTTCAGCACGACAACGTGGTGTGGTGCTGTATATGGCAATGCGTGATATACATAGGATGTAAGCAGCAGTCTCCTTACAAATAACCTAAGCCTGCAACTAGGACCTAGGGAGGAGGTTTTGTGAGTTGTAACAAATCTGCTAAGTGTCCTAATTATCACTACTTGATGGTCGTGCAGAGCTTTGAATTACGCACTGTTGAAAATATTCCACCACGAGACAAAGTCTCATCAAACACGCTTTTTGTAGGATGAGATTACAGCATCGACACGTGTCTAAGCTTCTATGTCTGTGCAGCAGTCATGAGCTCTTATGCAAGCAGAGCGAAGTACAAGCTCACATCAAGGGCGTAATTTTTCTCAACCTGCACACTTAAGCAACAGCATGCATGTCTGTAATTTATGTAACTTGGCAGCTCCACGAATCCCACTCAGAGGTTTGTTTTAGAAGGTTCTGGGTGATGTACGATTGATCCTACCGCAGAAAGGTGCCTAGTATTTCTGCGAACACGTCCTGGTAAATACCTGCTGGTAGAGAACTGAAATTTCTAGACACCTCTTATCAACTGAAATTGGGACTCATTTGAACAGGCCACGGTTTTCCAGTCGTCCGTGGTCCAACCAATATGACCACGAGCCCAGGAGAGGCACGAAGGCGATGTCGTGCTGTTAGCAAAGGCACTCGCATCTGCCGTCTGCTGCCAGAGCCGATTAAGGCTATATTTCAGCGAACTGTCCTATCGAATAATTTCGTCATTCGCCCCACATTGATTTCGGCGGTTATTTCACACAGTGTTGGTTGCCTGTTAGTACAGACAACTCTACGCAAACGCCACTGCTCTCGATCGTTACGCGTAGGCCGTCGATCACTGTGTTGTTCGTGGTGAGAGGTAGTGCCTGATATTTGGTTTTCTCGTCACGCTCTGGACGCTGTGTACCTCGGCACATAGGATTCCCTAACGATTTCCGAAGTGAAATGTCCCATGCGTCTATCTCTAACTACCATTTCGCGTTCAACGTCTGTTAATTCTCATCGCACGGCCATAATCACTTGGAACACTGTTTCACATGAATCACCTTGAGTACAAACAACAGCTCCGCCAATGCACTTACCTTTTACACCTTGTGCATGTGATATTACCGCCATCTGTATATGTGCATATAGCTATCCCGTGACTTTTGTCGGATTAGTGTGTAACTCTCTGATTTTTTTTTTAAGTAATCAGTCTTCTGAATGGCTTGATGCGGCCCGCCACGAATTCCTCTCCTGTGCCAACCTCTGTATCTCAGAATAGCACGTGCAACCTACGTCCTCAATTATTTGCTGAATGCTCTCAAATTTTTGCCCTCTACAGCTCCGTCTAGTACTGTGGAAGTCAGTCCCTGACGTCTTAACAGAAGTCTTATCACTATGTCCCTTCTCCTTAACAGTGTTTTCCACATATTCCTTTCCTCTCCGATTCTGTGCAAAACCTCCCCATTCCTTATCTTATCAGTCCACATAATTTTCAACATTCGTCTGTAGCACCACATCTCAAATGTTTCGATTCTCTTCTGTTCCTGTTTTCCCACAGTCCATGTTTCCGTACCATACAACACTGTGCTCTAAACGTACATTCTCAGAAATTGCTTCTTGAAATTAAAGCGTATGTTTGATACTAGCATAGTTCTTTTGACCAGGAATGCCCTTTTCGCCAGTGCTAATCTGCTTCCGTCATTGGTTATTTTGTTGCCCAGGTAGCAGAATTCCTTAACTTCATCTACTTCGTGACCATCAATCCTGATGTTAAGTTTCTCGTTGTTCTCATTACTGCTACTTTTCATTACTTTCGTCTTTCTTCGATTTAATCTCTGTCCATATTCTGTACTCATTTCTCTGTTCATTTCATTCAGTAGATCATGCAATTCTTCTTCACTTTCACTCAGGATAGCAATGTCATCAGCGAATCATATAATTGGTATCCTTACTGCTTCAATTTTAATTTCACTCCTGAACCTTCCTTTATTTCCGCGAGTGCTTCTTCGATGTACAGATTGTACAGTAGGGGTTAAAGTCTACGTCCTTGTCTTACGTGCTTTTTAATACGAGCACTTCGTTCTTGACAGATTAAAACTGTGTGCCGGACCGAGACTCGAACTCGGGACCTTTGCTTTCGCAGGAGAGCTTCTGTAAAGCTTGGAAGGTAGAGACGAGATACTGGCAGACGTAAAGCTGTGAGGACGGGGCGTGAGTCGTGCTTGGGTAGCTCGGATGTTAGAGCACTTACCCGCGGAAAGATAAAGTTCCGGAGTTCGAGTCTCGGTCCGGCCACAGTTTTAATCATGCAGGAAGTTTAATATCAGCGCACACTCTGCTGCAGAGTGAAAATCTCATTCTGTACTTCGTTCTTGCTCGTCCAGTCTTATATCTTGGCTCTTTTACATATTGTATATTACCCTTCTCTCCCTATAGCTTATTCCTATTTTCCTCAGAATTTCTAACATCTTGCACCATTTTACATTGTCTTGATTTTTCTGTGGTCGTGCTTCCATTATCAGAGCCACGCCAGAATTTCCTCTCTGGTTCCTTTAACTTTTCTAAAGCAAACTGGTCGTCATCTAACAAATCATCAATTACCTTTTCCGTTCCTCTGTATATTATTCTTGTCTCCAACTTGGATGCATGACGTGTTAAGCTGTTTATGCGATAATTCTCCCACTTGTCAGCTCTTGCAATCTTTGGAATTGTGTGGATGATATTTTCCCGAAAGTCAGATGGTATGTCATCAGACTTATGCATTCTACACACCCACGTGAACAGTTGTTTTGTTGCCACTCCTCCCAAAGATTTTACAAAGTTTCATGAAATGTTAGCTATCGCTTCTGCCTTATCTGATCTTAAGTCGTACAACGATCTCTTAAATTCTGATTCTAATACTGGATCTCTCACCTCTCCTAAATTGATTCCTGTTTCTTCTATCAGACAAATCTTCCCCCTCATAGAGACCTTCAGAGCACACTGAATGTTAGTACTGTTTGATAGCCTAGTGACCGAGCGAGGTGGCGCAGTGGTTAGATACTGGACTCGCATTCGGGAGGATGACGGTTCAATCCCGCATCCGGCCTTGATTTAGGTTTTTCGTGATTTCCCTAAATCACTCCAGGCAAATGCCGGGATGGTTCCTCTGAAAGGGCACGGCCGACTTCCTTCCCCATCCTTCCCTAATCCGATGAGACCGATGACCACGCTGTCTGGTCTCCGTCCCCAAACCAACCAACCACTCATAGCCTCGTGCTACGACGATGTATTGTCCTTGGCTGAAGTCATCTGCACCAATGTTGATAAGTCTGTAAGTACACAGATTCTGGGGGCAAAGCTCTCCGAGCAGCAGCTTAAAAAGAAGCGCCGGCCAATCAGAGTCGCTCGTAGTTAAGTAATGTGACTTTAGCGTTCTCCGATGGTATGAATGCGTGGCGCCACCTGACGGAGAACAGCGAGTGATGGAAGAGCGACGCTAGCCTGGCGGTGCGGTGGAGTGATGTACGCTGAAGCGCCTAAGAAACTGGTATAGGGATGCGTATTCAAATACAGAGATATGTAAACAGACAGAATACGACGATGCGGTCGGCAACGCCTATGTAAGACAACAAAGGTCTGGCGCAGTTGTTAGATCGGTTGCTGCTGCTACAATGGCAGGCTGTCAAGACTGAAGTGAGTTGAACACAGCATCTCCGAGGTAGAGATGAAGTGTGGATTTTCGGGTACGACCATTCCACGAGTGTACCCTGAATATTAGGAATCCGTTAAAACATCAAATCTCCGACATTGCTGCGTCCGGAAAAAGGTCCTGAAAGAACGGGTTCAAAGACGACTGAAGAGAATCGTTCAAAGTGACAGAAGTGCAAACTGCTGCAGATTTCAATGCTTGGCCATCAACAAGTGTCAGCGTGCGAACCATTCAACGAAAAATCATTGATATGGGATTACGGAGCCGAAGGCCCACTCGTGTACCCTTGATGACTGCTCAACAAAAAGCTTTACGCCTCGCCTGGGCCTGTCAGCACCAACATTGGCAGTTGATGACTGGAAACGTGTTGCCTAGTCAGACAAGTCTCGTTTCAAATTGTATCGAGCGGACGGACGTATGGAGACAACCTCATGAATCCATGAAACCTGCATGTCAGTACGGACTGTTCGAGCTGGTTGAGGCTCTGTAATGTGTGGATCATGTGCATTTGGAGTCATATGGGCTCCCTGATACGTCCAGATACTACTGTGACAGGTAACACGTACATAAGCATCCTGTCTGATCACCAGCACCCATTCATGCCCATTGTACATTCCGACTGACTTGGGGAATTCCAGCACGACAGTGCGACACCCCATGCGCCCAGAATTGCCACAGAGTGGTTCCAGAAACACTCTTCCGAGTCTGAACATTTCTGCTGGCCACCAAATTCCCCTGACATGATCATGGAGCATATCTGGGATGCCTTGCAACGTGCTGCACAGAAGAGATCTCCACCTCTCGTGGTCTTACGGATTTATGGACAAACCTGTAGGATTCATGGTGTCGATTTCCTCCAGCACTACTTCAGACATTAGTCGAGTCCATGCCACATCGCGGTGCGGCAGTTCTGCTTGTTCTCTAGGGCCCTACACGATATCAAGCAGCTGTACCAGTGTACGTATAACTGCTGTTTCTCGTTTAGCTACGAAACGGCGGTCGAAGCACTGTATGCGGTCACCGAAGATGCTGTCGCTACCCCACATTTCATCATGTGCAGTATGTTTTGACTGAATGTTGAGTCTAGGTGCGGCATATGGCACGAGTGTAAACACGACATCTGAGGAACCTGGTAATGATGGGTGCGTAGTGAACATGGCAGTACGTCACGGGTTAACTGGATTCGAAAGTGATTTGCTAGTAGGTGCAAGTCGTGTGCGTCGGAGAATATACACTAGACCTGTGTAAACCGCCCCACAGGACGACGCCAAGTGTTCGATGAGCTGTCGTCAGAGCGCCTTTACAGAGCCATACGGGACGATCGACGTCCTGCTGCGAATCGGATCATTCGAATGTACGACGTCAGGAACCCATTTCTAGCAGGATTGTGCAGAGGCATAATCATCACTAAGGTTTCAGCACCCAACCACCGACAGGACACACCAATACTCAAGAAAGGTAGAAGCAGTAATCTACTAAATTACCGGCCCATATCAATAACGTCGATATGCAGCAGGATTTTGGAACATATGTTCTGTTCGAACATTCTGAGTTACCTCAAAGGAAACGTTCTATTGACACACAGTCAACACGGATATAGGAAACATCGTTCTTGTGAAACACAGCTAGCTCTTTACTCGCACGAAGTGCTGAGAGCTATTGATAACGGATTTCTAATGGAATCCGTATTTCTACATTTCCAAAAGACTTAATGACAACGTACCACACAAGTGATTTGTTGTGAAATTGCGTGCCCTTGGAATATCGGCTCAGTTATGTGGCTGGATTCGTTGTTTCCTGTCAGAGAAGTAATAGTTTGTAGTAACTGACGGAAAGTCGTTGAGTAAGACACAAGTGATTTCTGGTGTTCCCCAAGGTGTGTTATAGGTCCTTTGCTGTTCCTTATCTATATAAACAATTTGGGAGACAATCTGAGAAGCCGTCTTAGGTTGTTCGCAGAAGAAGCTGTCGTCTATCGACTAGTACGTCATCAGAAGATCAAAACAAACTGCAAAACAGATTTAGAACAGATATCTGTATAGTGCTAAAAGGAATCAGCTAAACTTCCAGTAAACGATAAATCAGTCAAATATAAATGACGTAAATTTTACTAAATATCTAGAAATTAGAATTACGAACAACTTAAATTGGAAAGAAGACAATGAACATGTTGTGGAGACGGCAAACCAAAGACTGCGTTTTATTGGCGGAACATTTAGAAAATCTAACAGATCTACTAAAGACGCTGCCTACATCATGCTTATCCGTCCTCTTTTATAATACTGCTGTGCCGTGTGGGATCCTTGCCAGACAGGATTGAGTGAGTAAATCGAGAAAGTTGAAAGAAGGGCAGCACTTATCGTACTATCCCGAAATAGGGGAGAGAATGTCACTGAAATGATACAGGACTTGCGGTGGACATCATTAAAAGAAAGACGTTTTTCATTGCGACGGAGTCTTCTCACAAAATGTGAATCACCAACTTTCAATATTTTCTTGACACCTACCTACATAGGGAGAAATGATCATCATTATAAAATGAGGGAAATCAGAGCTAGCACGGAAAGATACAGGTGTGCGTTTTTTTCACGCGCTGTTAGAGATTGGAATAGCAGAGAATTATTGTGAAGATGTTTCTATAAACCCTCTTCCAGCCACTCAATTATGATTTGCATAGTATTCAGTGTACATGTTGAACTATTTCCTTCATGAAGCGAATGAGGTAGCGGACTAGAAAAGACGTTCCTTGTTAATAAACTGGAATACCTGTAGTGTTGTTATGCACCAGTTCCCGGCAACGACACCTCCAGAACTGCATGTGTTTATGTACAGTATCTCAGTCATAATGGCGTTTCACAGAAATTAGTCAAGAGTTCTAATACATGATGTACACGTTGGCCACGGAACACGCCAACTTGTAACAGTTCATTGATGAGGATACGTGGCTTCGAGCTGTTGGCGAACGTTTGCCTCTAAATGAGCTGAAGTTCCAGACGTAGCAGATGATGGAAAATACCCTCGGTAGTTGGTGTCCTTAATTATATGTATCTGTACGTGTGTGTTTAAATTTCTCACTCGTCACAGTAGTTCACGGGAAGTGCTCAGAAGTTGTAAGATATGGTGACCACCACGGTCGCGGAACAGGTCTGCCTCTAGAACTTCAGAGTGGGTACGTGTGGCCCAGGTTTTGGCACACATATGCTTCAAAGAGGGTACGTGTGGCCCAGGTTTTGGCACACATATGCCTCAAAGCGGGTACGTGTGGCCCAGGTTTTGGCACACATATGCCTCAAAGCGGGTACGTGTGGCCCAGGTTTTGGCACACATATGCCTCAAAGCGGGTTAAAGCTCCCCCTTTCTGTAGGCATATTACATTACCAATACTTAGTGCCAGATCGTGGCTACGATGTCAGGTCACTTTGGGATTCCTTCAATACAACAAAACGAAAATTTCTTATAATGGACAAACATTGAACCAGGACAAAGAAATACATACCAAAAAAATAAACGAGACCCTGGAATACCGAGGAAAGATGGGATCGCTGACAGTCAGTAAATAACGTAAAACCGAAAGGGAAGAAGACGGCGGATGAACACGACGAAGACGTCTCAAAGTTATGGAACGTAAAGTTAGTACCATCAGTCTTACGAGCGTGTTAGTCAGAGGAATATTTGTTACGAGTGAATAGGAGGGTTTTCAAAATAATAATGAGAATTCGTGGATGTATGTTCTGTCTATTCAACTAATGGAAGGCAGTTTGTTTATTGCCATACGCGATTCGCTTTTTTTGTGAAGCATCTTCAGTGGCCTGTAATACATGTTTCTTTTTATACATGCAATAAAATTCTTATATGGTAGTTACAATATGTTATTATGCTACATTTTTTCGTGTATTTCTCTTGTTTTTTTAGGTTACAATCACCTTTTGTAGCACAGATATCGTGATGTGAAATTATCGTGCGGTCTTACGATTTCTAGCGCTGTGAGCCGATATGTGTGCCTCTGGAGATGCGTTCGTTAGCCTCCATGCGCCAGTTGGTCGATTTCCATCGTTATTTCACCCAACAGACAAACCAGATAAATACGAAGGAGCATTCCAGTTAGATATAGCCAAGAATATAAATCAGTATATCTGGGGATCACAATGAGAAAATTCAAAACTAGATGTAAAGAACATACCTGAAGTTAGAAATATGAACATAGCCATTTTACCTTTGCTGAACACCTGACAAAAAAGGACACGAACCATCCAGCATGGAACATGATACGACAGTCATTAGAGTGGATAATGACAAGAAAGGGCTGCTGCCATTGCAAGAAGACATTCACACTGAAAGAGTCATTGCAGTCAAAAAGAAGGTAGTCAATGACCAAATCCATATAAACTCTCTGATCATGTTGGCTACTAAAACGGTAACAACCAGAGATTCGAAGATAACAAGAAAAAATAATTAATGGATCTTCCTCTCCCCTCCCTCTTCCCTCTCTCTCTCTCTCTCTCTCTCTCTCTTTCTCTCTCTCTCTCTCTCTCTCTCTCTCTCTCTCTCTCTCACACACACACACACACACACACACACACACACACACAACAAATGAAAATATTAAACCACACACACAACACAAAGACGGATGGTAAACACGCACTGACAGTTGGGAACACAACACAACTAAAACATAACACAAAATGTAAAGTGCAAGTGAAGTATGCGATGTGTAGCATCAAATGTGGCTGAAAGAACGCCGGAAATCGGCCAATTGGAGCATGGAGACTAATGAACACACCTCCAGGGCCACACATATCGGCTAACACCGCTGGAAATCGTAACACCGCACGATAATTTCACATCACGGAATTTGTGCTATAAAAGTTGATTCCAACCTATAAAAAAGGAAAACACGACAAAATGTAAAACAGTAACATATTGTAACTATACGTAATACGTTTGTTGTGTGTATAAAAAGAAACATGTATAACTTGCCACTGAAGATGCTTCACAAATAAACAAACTGCCTTCAATTAGTTGCATGGATGGAACATACCTCCACGAATCTATACTATATATTTATTCCAGTGCTCTTTTCAATGCGCGAAAGACGTGTGAAACTCGATGTCTGGGATATTTTTTGCTTCCTCAGCGATGCGTCTGTAATCTCATCTATGCACGTAAAACGACGGCATTTCAGCTATTCCTCATGTGCTCTCCAAGTGCACCATTCTTGGCAGGCAGTTATCGATAGTACGTGCCCCGTGTATGTGTATATCCCATTCCGTTGCTGGGATATTTGAGGACGCCGGCCCGCAAGAGGGCATGTGAGCATTGGTGGGTGGGAATATGGGGGTGTGTCCGGCAAGCAGAAGTGGTGACTTGCTGGCAGCAGTGTGGAGAGATGGAGATCCGGTTTCACCCAGGACGCGTGAGTGCTCTCTTGGGCCGAAAATAGCTGGAAGGGGACCTGTGCTATGGAGCGTCATTGGAACCATCACGTTGGTTGGAGTTTACCTGTCACCCGCTCGACCGTTCGTGGGAGCGAACCTGCTCAGGGACTCTTTGCACGCCTAAAATGTGGACTTTATAGTGAGCCTGAAGGGTCTCTACAGAGCCTCTGCACGATTTTGGTTAACATTTAACTTAATGAACTTACCTCTGGCACGTCAATTCTTCGCGCAAATTCTAAATTACATTAAAAAAAAAAGACTGAGCAGCTGAGTGTGTCTGCAGTGGCTACAAGGTCCAACTGAGGTGCCAGGTGGAAATGGCATGGCAAGCCGTTCCACAGGACTACATCCAGGATCTCTACGATCGTCTCCATGGGAGAATAGCAGCCTGCATTGCTGCGAAAGGTGGATATACACTGTACTAGTGCCGACATTGTGCATGCTCTGTTGCCTGTGTCTATGTGCCTGTCGTTCTGTCAGTGTGATCATGTGATGTATCTGACCCCAGGAATGTGTCAATAAAGTTTCCCCTTCCTGGTACAATGAATTCACGGTGTTCTTATTTCAATTTCCAGGAGTGTACATCTGAAACGTCGCTAATTTCGATTTCAATTGGCAATCTAGTTTCCACACGTCTCTGTTGCCTCAGCACGTGCTAAGTACGGATCTGAGAGCCTTAAGTTCGCAGATCGTCTCTATTATGAATTTTACTGCTCATTTTATGCAGAATCTTTGTTTGTGACGATCACGTGTTCGCGGTTTTGGAGAACCGTTACATGTCACAAGTTATTCATTCTTGGGGTACAACTTCCAAATTGGTTCCAGAATTTCTTCTATGGTGTATCTATTGACATTTTATTCTTATCGATAATTTCTTGTCCATTGGCTTCGTGCCCTCAAGCCAAGGGAATGGCCGTTTGCCAACCACGTGCATACTGGTGAAATTTTTCTTTTTTTTCTTATATTTGTCCTGAATCTCTATTATATGTGTGTGTGTGCGTGATTGTCACCTTTGAAAGATTCCTCTGACCCTTCTATAATTAATAATTAATGATAAATCGTACTGGGGTCTCCAAGACACAGCTGTAAATTTTGTAGCTCAGCCGGGAGTTTTATGAAGAACAGCAACTATAACCCATTTATTAGTTGTTTAGTTTATTAGTTTGTTCAGTTGAGTCTTCAACGAACGTGACATATTTACCAGAGCCTGTGCTCACGTATTCCCTCGCAAACTTACATTTTTGCGTCCCACTGCTATTTGTTGTGCAAAAGATAAATATGAGCAAGTCGTTTATTTACCTTTTGTTGAACTATCATAAATGCGCAAATCCGGCAACTCAGTTCATTTAAACATCAAAGGTTTTTATTTCGTGTATATCCAGATACCAACTTGTCATGTCAATAGATCCCTCATTTTTATGGACACGTTAATTACGAGTACCGATCCCCAACCAGATCCTTCACACACAAATACCCTTCAAGCCTTTTTCTGTAACGAGAAGTAATTTTATTCTTAACAGACGTGCGACCCACTACACAGTGGTTCCATTCGGAGCTAGCTGATATTTGTGGTCGTCCCTCCGACATTGTATTGTGAGGGAAGGCGTTCGTTTGTATTTTTCTACCAGGCTGTGTTCAGGCGATTTCGCGATTTGTGGCGAACGTGGATTGTAATTTGGAGTTTGATTCCTAATTTCCGTGTTACGGGGTAGCGTGGCTTGTCTGATTGTGTACCGAAGCCCGTGCAAATTGTTAATTTTGTTTGGTACTTTACTTGTTTGTTGTGTAGCCTATTTAGATCTTGCCAGACTTGATTTATTTATTGGTGTTTAGTATTTTATTACAGTAGTGTTTAATTCTACTTATGTATATGTGTTACAGGACAGATTAGCCATTATTTAATACCTTTTTTTAGTAAATTCATGAACGAACTCAGAAAGCACGTTTTAGTTGGTCTTGTGGCTTTCGTCAGATGACTTTTGGTAACGTACATTCACTGTACTATTGTGGAAAAGGCATTTACAAGGACTATTCGGAAAGGAAGGTGAGATCGGGCGTGAAATTGAAACCATAGTGAGAAATCGGATGACGTTTTGCATAGATGTGTGGGGTAGTGTCTCTAGTATGCCCGTCGATCCCATCACATCGCCATTTTCAGTTCTGAGCGCACAGTGAGCACATAAAGATGCTTAGAAAGTAGTGTCTCCTGCCAAGTATGGGTGCCAGCAACGAAGAAGCCCTTGCAGCGTTTTCTATGGAAAGTGTTTGTCAACCACTATACAGCCCGGACTTGGCTTGCTCTGATGTTCATTTCTGCGCACATGAACCGCTGCTGTTAAGACAGAAATTTGGCACAGGCAACGAACTGCAGACAAGCGCAGACAATTGACGGAAAGCACAAGTTGTCTTCTATGACGAGTATATTGGAAAGTTGGTACAACGCTGTGACAAGTGTCTAAGTCGGAGCGGCGACTATGCAGAGAGGTAGCTGGAACCTGTAGTTAACTGCGAATAAAACAGTTTTGATTTTCACTGTTGTTTCACTTCTCGACCGATCGGATCTTACTTTCCGAGTAGTCCTCGTATTTTGGTGAGACTGGTGGGCAGCGGTTTCTAGTAAATGTACATTACTTGTTGTTAGCTGGTTGCCAACCTAGCCACCTGAGTAATAATAATATTGCGATTTGCCTTCTAATTCTTTCTGTTTATTCGATCGGCCACTGCCATTGTTTGCTTGCTTATAATTCCTTGAGATTAAGACCCCACATATGGGGTCTGTATTTCAGTTATACGTGACACCTACAGGGGGCCATCATATGTTCAATAACTTTCTATTATAATTTAATACGAATAATTCCTTCTAAACCTCACTTAAATAACTGTGTTTATAACCCTGATAGTCTGCCTGCCCTCAGAGGCGTGTCTGGACGTAAGTTTAAGTTCCCTTGAAATAATTAGTGATGAGCATTTCATTGTTAATCAATTTAGTGTAAATCCTAAAGCACCTTTGACCACTAAAGATCTTGCTTGTATGGCTGCCAGCCGTTGACTCTGTTGTCCAGTAACTGTCTCAGATGTTACGTGAAGTTTCTTGAGTATTCAGCGGCGAGGGATCTTGTTCCTTAATAAAATTTTGGTGATAAATTTATTTGTGAAAGCGTTTCGCTGTGGTAGGCGTTTATCTACATCTACATTCATACAGCGCAAGCCACCCAACGGTGTGTGGCGGAGGGCACTTTACGTGCACTGTCATTACTTCCCTTTTCTGTTCCAGTCGCGTATGGTTCACGGGAAGAACGACTGTCTGAAAGCCTCCGTGCGCGTTCGAATTTCTCTAATTTTACATTCGTGATCTCCACGGGAGGTATAAGTAGGGGGAAGCAGTACATTCGATACCTCATCCAGAAACACACCCTCTCGAAACCTGGCGACCAAGCTACACCGCGATGCAGAGCGCCTCTCTTGCAGATTCTGCCACTTGAGTTTGCTAAACATCTCCGTAACGCTATCACGGTTACCAAATAACCCTGAGACGAAACGCGCCGCTCTTCTTTGGATCTTCTCTATCTCCTCCGTCAACCCGATCTGGTACGGATCCCACACTGATGAGCAATACTCAAATACAGGTCGAACAAGTGTTTTGTAAGCCACCTCCTTTGTTGATGGACTACATTTTCTAAGGACCTTCCCAATGAATCTCAACCTGGCACCCGCCTTACCAACAATTAATTTTACATGATCATTCCATTTCAAATCGTTCTGCACGCATACTCCCAGATATTTAACAGATGTAACTGCTACCAGTGTTTGTTCCGCTATCATATAATCATACAATAAAGGATCCTTCTGTCTATGTATTCGCAATACATTACATTTGTCTATGTTAAGGGTCAGTTGCCTCTCCCTGCACCAAGTGCCTATCCGCTGCAGATCTTCCTGCATTTCGTTACAATTCTCTAATGCTGTAACTTCTCTGTATACTACAGCATCATCTGCGAAAAGCCGCATGGAACTTCCGACACTATCTACTAGGTCATTTACATATATTGTGAAAAGCAATGGTCCCATAACACTCCCCTGTGGCACGCAAGAGGCTACTTTAACGTCTGTAGCCGTCTCTCCATTGATAACAACATGCTGTGTTCTGTTTGCTAAAAACTCTTCAATCCAGCCACACAGCTGGTCTGATATTCCGTAGGCTCTTACTTTGTTTATCAGGCAACAGTGCGGAACTGTATCGAACGCCTTCCGGAAGTCTAGTAAAATAGCATCTAGCTGGGAGCCTGTATCTAATAATTTCTGGGTCTCATGAACAAATAAAGCGAGTTGGATTTCACACGATCGGTGTTTCCGGAATCCATGTTGATTCCTACAGAGTAGATTCTGGTTTATCATTGGGCCTTGAGTCGTTTGTGCATTTACTGAGATTTATTATTTGTTTGATGTATTGGAAGTTTTTGTCTGTTAACGAGAAAAGCCATATGGCAATCAATAATTCTTGTTGCAATTACTCAGTACTACAAGTTACTTTGGTAAGGACAGGAAGGTGATTTTATTTTGGATCCGCCAACATTACATGACATTGGAATGTATCACTTTGACAACACTTTTTCTTGACACAATATAATTTTTTTCACAGTTTTTTCACAGTATTTCATATCTAAAAGGCTGCAACCTGTCTCCACTGTTGTTCATATTATTTATGGATCATATGTAGAAAACAATAGACTTTCTGGGTGAGATTAAGATATGTGAACACAAAGTAAGCAGTCTTGCACATGCGGATGACTTAGTTGTGATGGCAGATTCGATTGAAAGTTTGCAAAGTAATATTTCAGAGCTAGGTCAGAAACGTAAGGACTATGGTATGAAGATTAGCATCCCCAAAACGAAAGTAATGTCAGTGGGAAAGAGATATAAACGGAATGAGTGCCAAATAGGAGGAACAAAGTTAGAACAGTTGGGCGGTTTCAAGTACTTAGGATTCTCAAGTGTTTCTATTTGCTGACTTCTAGTTGTGTTCTTCCGTGTATTCGAGGAGAGGAGATGCAGAACTAACAAATTTCTTTTTTCACAGGATTTACTTGCTTTTTGATATAACGTATTTGTATGAATCATGAAATGTCCGCCCCCTCTACCCCATGTCTCAACACCTCAGCTGTAGACGGTCAATGTGATGGATCTAACACAAGCTTTTCCGTTTGAGAACCAACAAACTGCTGCCTTACTAATGACGGTGCAACAACTATTGGTTGAACAAGCTGCATCGACCGCACAACCACAACCGAGCGACCAACCAACAACCCCAACAAGTGCCGCCAACCAGTATACCACCTTTCCGGCAATTTAAGGAATCAGAAGAAGAATGTCTCGAATACCTGGCTCAGCTCCAAGCACAATACCAAATGCATCGTGTTCAAGGTACTGTAACGTTACAATACTTCTTTTCGTCGAGGATAACACAAAAACTATTCCCAACTGCGTCTCCCGACGAACTCAGCTAGGACCAAATAATCGCTGCATTAACTCAACACTATGACCAGCAAGCCCAAGTTGTTGAAGCTGGATATCAGTTCTTTTGCTTGCAGAAAAAGCCGAACAGACGTACCACCAGTCTTCTTCTTCTTCATGTTCTTCCGTCAGGCACTAGGCTTTTCCTCAGCGTGTTGCAGCTACACCTGGTCCTTCCATCGTTTTGCAGGTCTTCCAATGCATCTTTCACCTTGCGGATGAAACCTTCCCGTCTCCTCTATATATCTCTTTTGTTATGCAACCTTCCCTTTTACAATAACCTTTGAAACCTTCCCTTCGGATTTCTACCTCTTGATTAATAATAACAAATGAAATCTTCCCTTTCAAATTAATTCTCTTTCTCAATCTTCGCAAACAAATTTAAATGTTACTTATTATAAGTTATTTTTTGATTATTTCAACGAAACATAAAATGTGTCGTCGTCGTGGCCCTCAGTCGTTATCTACAATAACCCGAAACTATTCCTTACTTTTTTACTGTTACTGGATCGCCATCTGACTGCTACATCGAACTGCGACATGAATACACTTATTCTGTTTTACTATACTTTATTAGCTGCTGGTGGACTGTCATAATACGTGGCTGTATTTATAACCAAAGCTGACGTTATTTTTTAATAGCAAAGCTGACGTTATTCTTTAATGAATTTGATTGAAGTTACGTAATTCATAGTTACACTTTTTCTTGACAACAATAAAATTTTTGCAAAGTTTTACGTTGATGGTTTTTGGAATGGATTATAATTAGAAATGCAATATTGCTTGCAAAAGTTATTTATATTCTGAATGAAATGATGTTACATACGTTTAAATGGGACCAACTTTTTACAATAATCTTACAACTAGCAATGCGCAAACATACCTTCAGTAGTCTTGATTTTTTCTCAAAAAATTAAATCAATTATATTAGCTCCTCTTATGATAATAGTTAGCTGATGTCTGTGTACATCCGTTTATAATCTCTTGCAAATCATAGCTGGTGGCTGGCAGGCACACCGCTCCTCTCAACCTTTCGCTTCAGACCTGCTACCGACTTGCTTCACATCTCGCTTGCTACTAACTTGTTACGAACTCTAAAGTGCGGTCTCTCCTGCCAACAATGCTTTATGGTGCAGACAATCCCTGTTGCCATTACAAAGTGTATCAATGCGCGGTCTTTCCCGCTATTTTCTTAAAATGTATCCATACGCTCTCTGTCTCGCCCTTTTTAAAATTATATCAATGTGCGGTCTCTCTTGCCAACTTTGTTGCAGACATTCCCTTCTACCACAATTATTTCCAATATGACAAATATCAATTATTGCTACTTAATCCTATTGGTAAATATAAACATGTTTCATAAATTGTGGTTTGACAATAGACAATAGAAATATACACGTCTTACACGGAGTTTATCGCAAAAAATGTGGTGGTTTACAGATATCAGGAAGGAATTAAATATCTTCGATATAAACAGTAAGGTTGACGTCTACCGACAAAAATGGATATCCTATCTGTTACGAATGGACAAATAAAGACGTACCACCAATAGTACACAGAATTAATGGCATGCCTAGGAAGTGTAAATTTAAGTTTAGTCCTGACAAATTTTACTGTGATTTAATGATCCACGTTGCAATAACATTCAATGTTCCAGATAGTAGAATACGGGAACAGATCTCAAAGTACTTTGATTCATCACTTCCTCAAGTATTGCAAGTCTTAGAGCAATGTTAATCGGGTGCCATAGATGCCGCTGAGTTTGACTAGGCCCTGATTTGTCGGGTCAAGTATAAGCTGCCGGCATGGTAGCTCAGCGTGTTCGGTCAGAGGGTTAGCTGCCCTCTGTAATAAAAAAAAAAACTGAGTTAATTGATCAACGATGAACTTGAACGGGTGTCTTACGACGTCCACCCCGAGCAGATGGAACGAACGAAAACGAACAAAATGAGTTTTGAAAAAAAAGTATGCCCTTGCTAGCGACCGCTCGAAGCAGCCACAACAACGAGCGCTTACACAGCAGCGCGGACAGACACGTATAGCCGGCCGCTGTGGCCGAGCGGTTCTAGGCACTTCAGCTCGGAACCGCACTGGTGCTACGGTCGCAGGTTCGAATCCTGCCTCGGGCATGGATGTGTGTGATGTCCTTAGGTTAGTTATGTTTAAGTAGTTCTAAGTTCTAGGGGACTGATGACCTTAGATGTTAAGTCCCACAGTGCTCAGAGCCATTTTTATTACGTAACGCCATGTGTTACACGTTTGGAAAAAAGGCCATGTCTAAGTAGTTTGTTTGGAACGGCACAAAAACACCAAATTTGCGCTCTCCCAGATAAAACAGGCTCCTGCACAAGCAGTAATAGTGGAGATGCCGTGTGGCTATGGCCTCCCGTCTGGTAGACCGTTAACCCGATGCAAGTCTTTTGAGTTAACGCCACTTCCGCGACTTGCGTGTTGATGGGGATGAAATGATGATGAGAAGGACAGCACAACACTCAGTCACTGAGCGAAGAAAATCTCCGACCCAGCCGGGGATCGAACCCTGGCCGTTAGGTATGACATTCCGTCGAGCTGACTACTCAGCTACCAGGGGCGCACTGCACATGCAGTGAACGCCGTGTTTTCAAAACCTGCGAGAGGTTCAGACAAACGTAGGATGAACGATTCCATTAAAGATGATTTAGTGCGTCGGAAGCCTGGGATTTACAAGATTCCTTGTGAGTGTGACTGTTCATACGTCGGACAGAAGACGCGTACAGTCCGTGGGAGATGCACAGAGCACCGCCGGTCCACCCGGATCTTACAGCCTAATAAATCGGAGGTTGGAGAGCACTATATTGACACTGGGAGCTCTATGGTGTACGATAACTTCGAAATTTTAGCCTCAACTTTCCTTTCTGGGACTCAGTAGTGAAAGAAGCATTTGCAATTCGATTGGCTACGAATTTAATTAATACGGATAGCGGTTTCAGCTTGGACAGTTCACGGAATCCGGTAATTTTTGTAATAAACTCACGCAAACTTCGCAAGAGTGCAGCGCGCAGTGATACATCGATGTCACTGTGTGGAACGGCCGTGCAGCCACAGATCTAATTTCATGTAAATATTGTACCTCTCTGCGGTCGATCAAGGTCTCTGGCGCCTCGTGTATCTGTGGCCGCATACTCAGTGGCGCGGTAAGCGGGTTTAAAAGTGGTGGTGGTTAGTGTTTAACATCCCGTCGACAACGAGGTCATTAGAGACGGAGCGCAAGCTCGCGTTAGCGAAGGATTGGGAAGGAAATCGGCCGTGGCCTTTCAAAGGAACCATCCCGGCATTTGCCTGAAACGATTTAGGGAAATCACGGAAAACCTAAATCAGGATGGCCGGAGACGGGATTGAACCGTCGTCCTCCAGAATCGGTGGGGGGGTTTAAAAGGACGGAGCAGGTGCTGGACCCTCAGCTACAATACCCACCAACGCAGACATCACAGACAAGTCCAATTATACATCCATCTATTAACGGTGAAGGCGCAGCCGCAAGGTTTGAACTTCTTTGTTACACATTCAACGAAATGATGGCCACATATTTACTGCACGGCAACGGCGTTTGAACGTCAGTCACCAGGCTCCCTCTGAAGATTCTTGGACGGTATAGAGCCGAAATATCAGAAGAAGAAGTTAAACTTACTCGGCTGCACACTCGAAATTTTATGGAACAATCCTTGCTGAGGCCACTATACAGGGCCTGGCACTTCTCATGTTATCAAAGAACGTAAGAACAATTCAACGATATGTAGTAACCAATTATAACAATATTTAATTATTCCTAGTAGTTTTTTTTATCATCACCTCGTTGCGTTTTAGTAACAACTTAAAGTTTCTGAATTGGTATTTTGGTAACTTCTTGTTGTAACAGATAAACAAAGATTTCCTGACTTAAAACTGCTCTTAGTTAAAATACTCCAGTTTTGATTTATAGACGTTGTCAAATGTAGCAAACTAGCACGGGCACTTCACAGAAGGGATGGGATGAGGATTAAACAAAGTCGGAGCCACGGAGGAACGAACGCCATGCAGGGATGCTTGGACATACGTTTCCGAAGTTGAGGTGATAAGGTTACTTACCTGGTAATTGCCACAGCTTCTCGATGTTTGTGTAGATAAAATCGTGGACTGCTTCCTTAAACTGTAAGTGTTTCCTATTATCGATTTGCTCTTCCTCGATTCAAATTTTTAAGGTCACCTTCTCGGTAGGAAATAGAAGTCTAGGTGTGGAAGACACCAGAAGCTTTATTGTCGCGCTTTGCTCTTTTGAGGTATCTTCAGAACTTGTACAAGGGAAAAATACATAAAAAAGGTTACGGGTATGGTAATGTCTGGGATGAAAAGGTCGTTAAAACTTTTTAAAATACTATAAAAATATCAGAGTGAAGGGGGACTTACTTTTAGGAACTATGGGCAACGCAAGAGTCATAAGAAGTGAAAACGTTTGGTGTATACCTAAAATGCAAAAGTAAAGGAAGTTTTTAAAAAAGTTGCCATAGATTAACAATGAAGAACCAGATTGGTAGTGGAACCGTGAAAGAGGCGACGATCCATAACTTCAGGGAAGGTATACAGTTGTGCTCAGATAGGGACACACTTCAAATCTTGACGCAGATAATTGGTGTACATGTTGCAGTGGACGCAAATACAAGACCACATGTTCGCACGTCACGTGAGACTGGATGATAGGACAGACAACGTTCGGGTTATATCTATTACCACTAGCAACGAATTGTACATCTGCCAGTCGACTATGAACAGCGGCTGACGTTAAAGGAATTTCGCATAGGTGGTCTATTATAGCTTTGAAGAATTTCATTTTTTGCTGATATGGATGACATGACGACGCGTGAACACAACTTCTCCCATTCCGGTGTTTGTAAATTGACATGCGTTCAATGTCTTATGTCTTACACTGGACAGGCTGGCCGGATGTTCAAAATAAGATTTCAGGAGCATGTACTCACTAAGAAAGGTAAAGTTACAAACAGTTCTTCATTCGCTGAGGATTTATAAGGTAGTGGACACGCAGAACCTGTAGTAAATCCGCCCCAGATTCTGCACGTGCACCCAAGAGAAAAAAAGTAAAAAAGACTTTGTTGGAGGAATCGGAGACTGACACACTCTCTCTAGCTAAAAATGTAAGTCTTAATGACCAACTGATTACCAAGAATCAGACATTTTCAAAATCAATGATGACAATTTTTCCAAAGAGTATAACTATGTAATGGCATAATTCTCCGCACAAAGATGTCAATCTATTTATGTATTCTAAATTTTACATTTGGCTTACAGAATTTTTTTGCACACTTTATGGCTGTTCTGTAAATGAGCCGTAATGCCCTTGTATGTATTACGAACTTCTTGTCCTCGTTTTTGACGCCAAAATATGGCGCCATATGGTAGATATTTTATCTCTTCATTCGTTGTTTTTACATCTGTTTTTCTTCTGGTTCCTGTGTCGAATGTGTTTTTCATTTCCACTGACTTTAGCACTAACTATGCGTTTGACTTTAACCTTATTTTCTGCCCTTTCAGACATGTAAACGCCACCTAGCTGAACTTTCGTCTGCTCCGTCGACAGCGTCCTATCACTGAGTCTCACGTAGCGCGGGCACATGTGGTCACGTATACGCGGGCGCTACGACATGTATACCAAGGATTTGTGTCAAGATTAGAACTATGTCCGTTTCTGAGCACAGTTGCATACCATCGCTGAAGTTAAGGATAGTCAACTCTTTCACGCTTCCACTACCAGTTTGGTTCTTTCTTGTTAATCTATGACAACTTTTTCAAAAATTCCTTTACTTTTGAATTTTAGGTGCACACCAAAAGTTTTCACTACTTATGATAATGTGTTACCTTCATTTCCTAAACGTAGGTCCCCCTTCACTCTGATGTTTTTTGTAGTATTTTAAAAAAGATTTCACCCCCTTCTTCTGCCAGATAGGACCGTAGCCTTAATTTTTCTTTATGTATTTTTCCCAAGGAGAAATTCTGTAGATGCCTAAAAAGGGGAAACGCCTCAATAAAGCTTCTGCCGTCTTTGCAATACTGACTGTTTTTTTTCCTGCTGACAATATATCACGTTTGCTGCACTATGGCTATAGAGTGGGAGGATTTACATTTTCGATAGAATCATTTCAAGATGTAACAACTTATGTTTGTTCTACTGTATTGAAAATTTATTGTTCGTTTCTTTCACTGCATAAGATCTCCACATTTGTTTTTATGTTTTTTGATTCGAAGTACATCTCTTTCGACTTACAGCTGTACTTTCTGAGTACGTCACATTTGCCTCTCAGCGGAAGTGCGTCACCCTTCTTAGAATTCGTGACACCTCTTGGTGTGACGTTAGCCTAGGTCATGGCCGAGGAGTAATTCTGCGCGCGCGCCTTGTCTACGGCCGCCGTCTTTCACAGACAGCGTACTAACGATGCTCCGCGCTAGGAGACAACGCGGTCGTCACCTTTCTCTGGAGTCACGTCGGTCTCCGCAGTGTACAGTTTTTCTTCTACTTTTGTAGTGTCTTCGAGTCTCGAATTGATGAAGTAGTGGCTAAATTCCGCCACTAGTAATAAATATGCGGCATAGTTTAGACACAGAAGTCTAACAATGCGGTATTGTTTAGACACAGAAATCTAACACAAATTCCTCTAGCAGGCTCTAGGCAAGAATTTCTGCTCTAATAGCCTGATGGCTAGTCTGATGACAAAAAGTCATGACCGTAGACGTGAAGCAAAGGAAATTTTTTCTTCTAAAATGTGTTCATATTCTTCTGCATTTAGCATTTCCTTAAGTGCAGTGAGAGCACCACGCCCATCCTCACCATGAAGGACATTCTCATACTCTAACACCACCTCCTCTGGACTTCAGCATTAGCGTTTCACATGAGGCAGGTAATATTCTCCAGGCCCTCACCAAAACCAAACACTCCTATCGGATTGCAACAGGGTACAGCGTGAATCATCACGCCAAGATATTATTTTCAAGTCATCGACTGTAGAGTGGCGTCAGTCTCTATATCATTTCAAGCGTAGTTTATCACTGACTTCAGAAATGAGGAACTGCTCGACCTTTGCACCTGATTCTTTTCAATTCCTCACGCACGTCGTTATGGTAACTAGACTGTTTTTTGCATCCTTTGGAGCTGGCAACTGAAGCCTTTCATTGATTTCATGCGATATTTTAACAAACACCCTCCGCAGTACTCCATGGTCTCTCTTCGACACTACATGAGTACTGCCCGGTCTTGATTTTTGTGTGGTCGTTCCTTCACGTTTCCCCTTCACAGTCACATCATCAACACTCGACTTGGATAGCTTTAGAAGGATTGATGTGTCCCTGACGGATTCGCTACTAAGGTGACATCCAGCGACTGGTTCGAAGGCACTGAGCCGTCCATACCGATCCATTCTGATGTTACCATTTCTGTACTTACAATACACCCAGCCTCCTGTTATACTGGCGGCTCCGACTCTAAAAAATGGCTCTGAGCACTATGGGACTCAATTGCTGAGGTCATAAGTCTCCTAGAACTTAGAACTACTTAAACCTAACCTAAGGACATCACACACATCCATACCCGAGGTAGGATTCGCACCTGCGACCGTAGCGGTGGCGTGGTTCCGGACTGTAGCGCCTAGAACCGCTTGGCCACTCCGGCCGGCGGCTCCACCTCTTATGACACCTAGTGGCCAGTGCAGCATTTCATAGGGTTGTCCGGATAGTTTTGATCAAGTAGTGTATGTCTAAAATAGATCTTCAGAGCACAAGATACGAAAAATATTTTCCAGAGAACAAACTGTCTTCAGGCAAAGAATTTGTGGCTAAGGTAGGGTACGTTTGAAACGTACAAAGATGCTGTGTAGTTACGGCACAAGCAACGCCACCATAAGCTGCGATAACTCAGGAACACTTCAGCACGACAACGTGGTGTGGTGCTGTATATGGCAATGCGTGGTATACATAGGATGTAAGCAGCAGTCTCCTTACAAATAACCTAAGCCTGCAACTAGGACCTAGGGAGGAGGTTTTATGAGTTGTAACAAATCTGCTAAGTATCCTAATTATCACTACTTGATGGTCGTGCAGAGCTTTGAATTACGCGCTGTTGAATATATTCCACCACGAGACAAAGTCTCATCAAACACGCTTTTTGTAGGATGAGATTAGAGCCTCGACACGTGTCTAAGCTTCTATGTCTGTGCAGCAGTCATGAGCTCTTATGCAAGCAGAGCGAAGTACAAGCTCACATCAAGGGCGTAATTTCTCTCGACCTGCACACTTAAGCAACAGCATGCATGTCTGTAATTTATGTAACTTGGCACCTCCACGAATCCCACTCAGAGGTTTGTTTTAGAAGGTTCTGGGTGATGTACGATTGATCCTACCGCAGAAAGGTGCGTAGTATTTCTGCGAACACGCCCTGGTAAATACCTGCTGGTAGAGAACTGACATTTCGAGACACCTCTTATCAACTGAAATTGGGACTCATTTGAACAGGCCACGGTTTTCCAGTCGTCCATGGTCCAACCAATATGACCACGAGCCCAGGAGAGGCACGAAGGCGCTGTCATGCTGTTAGCAAAATCACTCGCATCAGCCGTCTGCTGCCAGAGCCGATTAAGGCTATATTTCACCGAACTGTCCTAACGAATAATTTCGTCATTCGCCCCACATTGATTTCGGCGGTTATTTCACACAGTGTTGGTTGCCTGTTAGTACAGACAACTCTACGCAAACGCCACTGCTCTCGATCGTTACGCGTAGGCCGTCGATCACTGTGTTGTTCGTGGTGAGAGGTAGTGCCTGATATTTGGTTTTCTCGTCACGCTCTGGACGCTGTGTACCTCGGCACATAGGATTCCCTAACGATTTCCGAAGTGAAATATCCCATGCGTCTATCTCTAACTACCATTTCGCGTTCAACGTCTGTTAATTCTCATCGCACGGCCATAATCACCTGGAACACTGTTTCACATGAATCACCTTGAGTACAAACAACAGCTCCGCCAATGCACTTACCGTTTCCACCTTGTGCATGTGATATTACTGCCATCTGTATATGTGCATATAGCTATCCCGTGACTTTTGTCGGATTTGTGTGTAACTCTCTGATTTTTTTTTAAGTAGTCAGTCTTCTGAATGGCTTGATGCGGCCCGCCACGAATTCCTCTCCTGTGCCAACATCTGTATCTCAGAATAGCACGTGCAACCTACGTCCTCAATTATTTGCTGGATGCTCTCAAATGTTTGCCCTCTACAGCTCCGTCTAGTACTGTGGAAGTCAGTCCCTGACGTCTTAACAGAAGTCTTATCACTATGTCCCTTCTCCTTAACAGTGTTTTTCACATATTCCTTTCCTCTCCGATTCTGTGCAGAACCTCCCCATTCCTTATCTTATCAGTCCACATAATTTTCAACATTCGTCTGTAGCACCACATCTCAAATGCTTCGATTCTCTTCTGTTCCGGTTTTCCCACAGTCCATGTTTCCGTACCCTACAACACTGTGCTCTAAACGTACATTCTCAGAAATTGCTTCTTGAAATTAAAGCGTATGTTTGATACTAGCATACTTCTTTTGACCAGGAATGCCCTTTTCGCCAGTGCTAAGGTGCTTCCGTCATTGGTTATTTTGTTGCCCAGGTAGCAGAATTCCTTAACTTCATCTACTTCGTGACCATCAATCCTGATGTTAAGTTTCTCGTTGTTCTCATTACTGCTACTTTTCATTACTTTCGTCTTTCTTCGATTTAATCTCTGTCCAAATTCTGTACTCATTTCTCTGTTCATTTCATTCAGTAGAACATGCAATTCTTCTTCACTTTCACTCAGGATAGCAATGTCATCAGCGAATCATATAATTGGTATCCTTTCTGCTTCAATTTTAATTTCACTCCTGAACCTTCCTTTATTTCCGCGAGTGCTTCTTCGATGTACAGATTGTACAGTAGGGGTTAAAGTCTACGTCCTTGTCTTACGTGCTTTTTAATACGAGCACTTCGTTCTTGACACTTCCTGGCAGATTAAAACTGTGTGCCGGACCGAGACTCGAACTCGGGACCTTTGCCTTCGCAGGAGAGCTTCTGTCAAGCTTGGAAGGTAGAGACGAGATACTGGCAGACGTAAAGCTGTGAGGACGGGGCATGAGTCGTGCTTGGGTAGCTCAGATGTTAGAGCACTTACCCGCGAAAGATAAAGTTCCGGAGTTCGAGTCTCGGTCCGGCCACAGTTTTAATCATGCAGGAAGTTTAATATCAGCGCACACTCCGCTGCAGAGTGAAAATCTCATTCTGTACTTCGTTCTTGCTCGTCCAGTCTTATATCTTGGCTCTTTTACATATTGTATATTACCAGTCTCTCCCTATAGCTTATTCTTATTTTCCTCAGAATTTCTTACATCTTGCACCATTTTAGATTGTCTTGATTTTTCTGTGGTCGTGCTTCCATTATCAGAGCCACGCCAGAATTTCCTCTCTGGTTCCTTTAACTTTTCTAAAGCAAACTGGTCGTCATCTAACAAATCATCAATTACCTTTTCCGTTCCTCTGTATATTATTCTTGTCACCAACTTGGATGCATGACGTGTTAAGCTGTTTATGCGATAATTCTCGCACTTGTCAGCTCTTGCAATCTTCGGAATTGTGTGGATGATATTTTCCCGAAAGTCAGATGGTATATCGTCAGACTTATGCATTCTACACACCCACGTGAACAGTTGTTTTGTTGCCACTCCTCCCAATGATTTTAGAAAGTTTCATGAAATGTTAACTATCGCTTCTGCCTTATCTGATCTTAAGTCGTACAACGATCTCTTAAATTCTGATTCTAATACTGGATCTCTCACCTCTCCTAAATTGATTCCTGTTTCTTCTATCAGACAAATCTTCCCCCTCATAGAGGCCTTCGGAGCACACTGTATGTTAGTACTGTTTGATAGCCTAGTGACCGAGCGAGGTGGCGCAGTGGTTAGACACTGGACTCGCTTTCGGGAGGATGTCAGTTCAATCCCGCGCCCGGCCCTGATTTAGGTTTTTCGTGATTTCCCTAAATCACTCCAGGCAAATGCCGGGATGGTTCCTCTGAAAGGGCACGGCCGACTTCCTTCCCCATCCTTCCCTAATCCGATGAGACCGATGACCACGCTGACTGGTCTCCGTCCCCAAACCAACCAACCAATCATAGCCTCGTGCTACGACGATGTATTGTCCTTGCTGAAGTCATCTGTACCAATGTTGATAAGTCTGTAAGTACACAGATTCTGGGGGCAAAGCTCTTCGAGCAGCAGCTTAAAAAGAAGCGCCGGCCAATCAGAGTCGCTCGCAGTTAAGTAATGTGACTTTAGCGTTCTCCGATGGTATGCATGCGTGGCGCCACCTGACGTAGAACAGCGAGTGATGGAAGAGCGACGCTCGCCTGGCGGTGCGATGGCGTGATGTACGCTGAAGCACCTAAGAAACTGGTATAAGGATGCGTATTCAAATACAGAGATATGTAAACAGACAGAATACGACGCCTGGCGGTGCGGTGGCGTGATGTACGCTGAAGCGCCTAAGAAACTGGTATAGGGATGCGTATTCAAATACAAAGATATGTAAACAGACAGAATACGACGATGCGGTCGGCAACGCCTATGTAAGACAACATAGGTCTGGCGCAGTTGTTAGATCGGTTGCTACTGCTACAATGGCAGGTTGTCAAGAATGATGTGAGTTGAACACAGCATCTCCGAGGTAGAGATGAAATGTGGATTTTCGGGTACGACCGTTCCACGAGTGTACCCTGAATATTAGGAATCCGTTAAAACATCAAATCTCCAACATTGCTGCGCCCGGAAAAAGGTCCTGAAAGAACGGGTTCAAAGACGACTGAAGAGAATCGTTCAAAGTGACAGAGTGCAAACTGCTGCAGATTTCAATGCTTAGCCATCAACTAGTGTCAGCGTGCGAACCATTCAACGAAAAATCATTGATATGGGATTACGGAGGCGAAGGCCCACTCGTGTACCCTTGATGACTGCTCAACAAAAAGCTTTACGCCTCGCCTGGGGCTGTCAGCACCAACATTGGCAGTTGATGACTGGAAACATGTTGCCTAGTCAGACAAGTCTCGTTTCAAATTGTATCGAGCGGACGGACATATGGAGACAACCTCATGAATCCATGAACCCTGCATGTCAGCACGGACTTTTCGAGCTGGTTGAGGCTCTGTAATGTGTGGGGCGTGTGCATTTGGAGTCATATGAGCTCCCTGATACGTCTAGATACTACTGTGACAGGTAACACGTACATAAGCATGCTGTCTGATCACCAGCACCCATTCATGTCCATTGTACATTCCGACTGACTTGTGGAATTCCAGCACGACAGTGCGACACCTCACGCGCCCAGAATTGCCACAGAGTGGTTCCAGAAACACTCTTCCGAGTCTGAACATTTCTGCTGGCCACCGAATTCCCCTGACATGATCATTGAGCATATCTGGGATGCCTCGCAACGTGCTGCACAGAAGAGATCTCCACCTCTCGTGGACTTACGGATGTATGGACAGACCTGTTGGATTCATGGTGTCGATTTCCTCCAGCACTACTTCAGACATTAGTCGAGTCCATGCCACATCGCGGTGCGGCAGTTCTTCTTGTTCTCGAGGGCCCTACACGATATCAAGCAGCTGTACCAGTGTACGTATAACTGCTGTTTCTCGTTTAGCTACGAAACGGCGGTCGAAGCACTGTATGCGGTCACCGAAGATGCTGTCGCTACCCCACATTTCATCATGTGCAGTATGTGTTGACTGAATGTTGAGTCTAGGTGCGGCATATGGCACGAGTGTAAACACGACATCTGAGGAACCTGGTAATGATGGGTGCGTAGTGAACATGGAAGTACGTCACGGGTTAACTGGATTCTAAAGTGATTTGCTAGTAGGTGCAAGTCGTGTGCGTCGGAGAATATACACTAGACCTGTGTAAACCGCCCCACAGGACGACGCCAAGTGTTCGATGAGCTGTCGTCAGAGCGCCTTTATAGAGCCATACGGGACGATCGACGTTCTGCTGCGAATCGGATCATTCGAATGTACGACGTCAGGAACCCATTTCTAGCAGGATTGTACAGAGGCATAATCATCACTAAGGTTTCAGCACCCAACCACCAACAGGTCACACCAATACTCAAGAAACATAGAAGCAGTAATTTACTAAATTACCGGCCCATATCAATAACGTCGATATGGAGCAGGATTTTGGAACATATGTTCTGTTCGAACATTCTGAGTTACCTCAAAGGAAACGTTCTATTGACACACAGTCAACACGGATATGGGAAACATCGTTCTTTGTGAAACACAGCTAGCTCTTTACTCGCACGAAGTGCTGAGTGCTATTGATAACGGATTTCTAATGGAATCCGTATTTCTACATTTCCAAAACACTTAATGACAACGTACCACACAAGTGACTTGTAGTGAAATTGCGTGCCCTTGGAATATCGGCTCAGTTATGTGGCTGGATTCGTTTTCCCTGTCAGAGAAGTAATAGTTCGTAGTAACTGACGGAAAGTCGTTGAGTAAGACACAAGTGATTTCTGGTGTTCCCCAAGGTGTGTTATAGGTCCTTTGCTGTTCCTTATCTATATAAAGAATTTGAAAGACAATCTGAGAAGCCATCCTAGGTTGTTCGCAGATGACGCTGTCGTCTATCGACTAGTACGTCATCAGAAGATCAAAACAAACTGCAAAACAGATTTAGAACAGATATCTGTATGGTGGTAAAAGGAATCAGCTAAACTTCCAGTAAACGATAAATCAGTCAAATATAAATGACGTAAATTTTACTAAATACCTAGAAATTAGAATTACCAACAACTTAAATTGGAAAGAAGACAATGAACATGTTGTGGAGACGGCAAATCAAAGACTGCGTTTTATTGGCGGACCATTTAGAAAATCTAACAGATCTACTAAAAACGCTGCCTACATCATGCTTATCCGTCCTCTTTTATAATACTGCTGTGCGGTGTGGGATCCTTGCCAGACAGGATTGAGTGAGTAAATCGAGAAAGTTGAAAGAAGAGCAGCACTTATCGTACTATCCCGAAATGGGGGAGAGAATGTCACTGAAATGATACAGGACTTGCGGTGGACATCATTAAAAGAAAGACGTTTTTCATTGCGACGGAGTCTTCTCACAAAATGTGAATCACCAACTTTCAATATTTTGCTGACACCTACCTGCATAGGGAGAAATGATCATCATTATAAAATGAGGGAAATCAGAGCTAGCACGGAAAGATACAGGTGTGCGTTTTTTCCACGCCCTGTTAGAGATTGGAATAGCAAAGAATTATTGTGAAGATGTTTATATAAACCCTCTTCCAGCCACTCAATTATGATTTGCATAGTATTCCTGTAGATGAAGATATAGATCACATCAGTTGCCTTCCCATTACTTTCGGTCATTCAGTGTACATGTTGAACTATTTCCTTCATGAAGCGAATGAGGTAGCGGACTAGAAAAGACGTTCCTTGTTAATAAACTGGAATACCTGTAGTGTTGTTATGCACCAGTTCCCGGCAACGATACCTCCACAATTGCATATGTTTGTGTACAGTAGCTCAGTCATAATGGTGTTTCACAGAAATTAGTCAAGAGTTCTAATACATGTTGTACACGTTGGCCACAGAACACGCCAACTTGTAACAGTTCATTGATGAGGATACGTGGCTTCGAGCTGTTGGCGTACGTTTGCCTCTAAATGAGCCGAAGTTCCAGATGTAGCAGATGATGGAAAATACCCTCGGTAGTTGGTGTCCTTAATTATATGTATCTGTACGTGTGTGTTTAAATTTCTCACTCATCACAGTGGTTCACGGGAAGTGCGCAGAAGTTGTAAGATATGCTGACCACCACGGCCGCGGAACAGGTCTGCCTCTAGAACTTCAGAGTGGGTACGTGTGGCCCAGGTTTTGGCACACATATGCTTCAAAGTGGGTACGTGTGGCCCAGGTTTTGGCACACATATGCCTCAAAGCGGGTTAAAGCTCCCCCTTTCTGTAGGCATATTACATTACCAATACTTAGTGCCAGATCGTGGCTACGATGTCAGGTCACTTTGGGATTCCTTCAATACAACAAAACCAAAATTTCTTATAATGGACAAACATTCAACCAGGACAAAGAAATGCATACCAAAAAAATAAACGAGACCCTGGAATAACGAGGAAAGATGGAATCGCTGACAGTCAGTAAATAAAGTAAAACCGAAAGGGAAGAAGACGGCGGATGAACACGACGAAGACGTCTCAAAGTTATGGAACGTAAAGTTCGTACTATCAGTCTTACGAGCGTGTTAGTCAGAGGAATATTTGTTACGAGTGAATAGGAGAGTTTTCAAAATAATAATGAGAATTCGTGGATATATGTTCTGTCTATTCAACTAATGGAAGGCAGTTTGTTTATTGCCATACGCGATTCGCTTTTTTTGTGAAGCATCTTCAGTGGCCTGTAATACATGTTTCTTTTTATACATGCAATAAAATTCTTATATGGTAGTTACAATATGATATTATGCTACATTTTTTCGTGTATTTCTCTTGTTTTTTTTTAGATTACAATCAACTTTTGTAGCACAGATATCGTGATGTGAAATTATCGTGCGGTCTTACGATTTCTAGCGCTGTGAGCCGATATGTCTGCCTCTGGAGATGCGTTCGTTAGCCTCCATGCGCCAGTTGGTCGATTTCCGGTGTTCTTTCACCCAACAGACAAACCAGGTAAATACGAAGGAGCATTCCAGTTAGATATAGCCAAGAATATAAATCAGTATATCTGGGGATCACAATGAGAAAATTCAAAACTAGATGTAACGAACATATCTGAAGTTAGAAATATGAACATAGCCATTTTACCTTTGCTGAACACCTGACAAAAAAGGACCAGAGCCATCCAGCATGGAACATGATACGACAGTCATTAGAGTGGATAATGACAAGAAAGAGCTGCTGCCATTGCAAGAAGACATTCACACTGAAAGAGTCATTGCAGTCAAAAAGAAGGTAGTCAATGACCAAATCCATATAAACTCTCTGATCATGTTGGCTACTAAAACGGTAACAACCAGAGATCCGAAAATAACAAGAAAAAATAATTAATGGATCTTCCTCTCCCCTCCCTCTTCCCTCTCCATCTCTCTCTCTCTCTCTCTCTCTCTCTCTCTCTCTCTCTGTCTCTCTCTCACACACACACACACACACACACACACACACACACACACACACACACACACAACAAATGAAAATATTAAACCACACACACAACACAAAGACGGATGATAAACACGCACTGACAGTTGGAAACACAACACAACACAACTAAAACATAACACAAAATGTAAAGTGCAAGTGATGTACGTGATGTGTAGAATCAAATGTGTGTGAAAGAACGCCGGAAATCAGCCAACTGGAGCGTGGAGATTAAAGAAACACACCTCCAGGGCCACACATATGGGCTAACACCGCTGGAAATTGTAACACCGCACGATAATTTCACATCACGGAATTTGTGCTATAAAAGTTGATTCAACCAAAAAAAAAAGGAAAACACGACAAAATGTAAAACAGTAACATATTGTAACTATACGTAATACGTTTTTTGTGTGTATAAAAAGAAACATGTATAACTTGCCACTGAAGATGCTTCACAAATAAACAAACTGCCTTCAATTAGTTGCATGGATGGAACATAACTCCACGAATCTTGAAGCAACTAAGGAACAACGAAAAAACAGACAGTAATGAGAATGTTTGGTTTTTGAGCAGAATTTTATTTATCGTCTACATCAGTGTTATGATATTTAAAGTGGCTCCATTACATATTACATATTTATTCCAGTGCTCTTTTCAATGCGCGAAAGACGTGTGAAACTCGATGTCTGGGATATTTTTTGCTTCCTCAGCGATGCGTCTGTAATCTCATCTATGCACGTAAAACGACGGCATTTCAGCTATTCCTCATGTGCTCTCCAAGTGCACCATTCTTGGCAGTCAGTTATCGATAGTACGTGCCCCGTGTATGTGTATATCCCATTCCGTTGCTGGGATATTTGAGGACGCCGGCCCGCAAGAGGGCATGTAAGCATTGGTGGGTGGAAATATGGGGGTGTGTCCGGCAAGCAGAAGTGGTGACTTGCTGGCAGCAGTGTGGAGAGATGGAGATCCGGTTTCACCCAGGACGCGTGAGTGCTCTCTTGGGCCGAAAATAGCTGGAAGGGGACCTGTGCTATGGAGCGTCATTGGAACCATCACGTTGGTTGGAGTTTACCTGTCACCCGCTCGACCGTTGGTGGGAGCGAGCCTGCTCAGGGACTCTTTGCACGCCTAAAATGTGGACTTTATAGTGAGCCTGAAGGGTCTCTACACGAGCCTCTGCACGATTTTGGTTAACATTTAACTTAATGAACTTACCTCTGGCACGTCAATTCTTCGCGCAAATTCTAAATTATATTTAAAAAAAGACTGAGCAGCTGAGCAGTGGCCACAAGGTATATTATCTTTATTTCACCCCTTTTTTACTAAGCCTTTTGGTCATTATCGGAGCCCATCCCACATATTCAATACATCTATGCGCAATATGTCAGTATAAATATCATTTCTTCCTATCACTTGATAAATGTAAAGCATGATGGATGTACAATAGAAATTTCAATATCTAGATCTGGATGGGGGAAAAGGTAATTTGCTACCTTGGAAGAGCAGCCAATCCTAGAAATCACGTTCCAGGTACTAAAGAGGTTTCTGTTCGCCTTGGACGAAGCTCTTGTATAGGTTGGCATCACTCAGCAGGTAGCTCTCTGAGCACTTCGGAAGAACGGGACACGTGTGTTCCAGAAGGGTTTGCTCGGATGTTCCAGGAGACACAACACGGGCGACACCGACTAAGTGTAAGTGTGCTTATTCCTAGTTAACTCATTATCTCATTTTTGTAGATTTCAGCTCCAGTCAAAATTAACGTCTTCCTCTCTTCGCTCATTGCTCCTTGAGTGGTATACGGAATTTTTCTTGTTAATTTCGAAACATTATAACTAGTTGCACTCAGCCATGCATGCAAGCCATTGTTCTGCTCTACCTCTGTTCAGACATGTCGTCTCGTGATGTATCTTATCCGTCTGTTTAACATTTTGTTCGTTGCTGATCTCACGAGTATAAATATAATTGAATATACATCTGAAACGTCGCAAATTTCGATTTCAACGTCTCTGTTGCCTCAGCACGTGCTAAGTACGGATCTGAGAGCCTTAAGTTCGCAGATCGTCTCTATTATGAATTTTACTGCTCATTTTATGCAGAATCTTTGTTTGTGACGATCACGTGTTCGCGGTTTGGGAGAACCGTTACATGTCACAAGTTATTCATTCTTGGGGTACAACTTCCAAATTGGTTCCAGAATTTCTTCTATGGTGTATCTATTGACATTTTATTCTTATCGATAATTTCTTGTCCATTGGCTTCGTGCCCTCAAGCCAAGGGAATGACCGTTTGCCAACCACGTGCATACTGGTGTCATTTTTCTTTTTTTCTTATATTTGTCCTGAATCTCTATTATATGTGTATGTGTGCGTGAATATCACCTTTGAAAGATTCGTCTGACCCTTCCATAATTAATAATTAATGATAAATCGTACTGGGGTCTCCAGGACACAGATGTAAATTTTGTAGCTCAGCCGGGAGTTTTATGAAGAACAGCAACTATAACCCATTTATTAGTTGTTTAGTTTATTAGTTTGTTCAGTTGAGTCTTCAACGAACGTGACATATTTACCAGAGCCTGTGCTCACGTATTCCCTCGCAAACTTACATTTTTGCGTCCCACTGCTATTTGTTGTGCAACAGATAATATGACCAAGTCGTTTATTTAACATTTATTGAACTATCATAAATGCGCAAATCCGGCAACTCAGTTCATTTAAACATCAAAGGGTTTTATTTCGTGTATATCCAGATACCGTCTTCCAACTTGTCATGTCAACAGACCCCTCATTTTTATGGACACCTTAATTACGAGTACCGATCCCCAACCAGATCCTTCACACACAAATACCCTTCAAGCCTCATTCTGTAACGAGAAGTAATTTTACTCTTAACAGACGTGCGACCCACTACACAGTGGTTCCATTCGCAGCTAGCTGATATTTGTGGTCGTCCCTCCGACATTGTGGAAAAGACATTTACAAGGACTATTCGGAAAGGAAGGTCAGATCGGGCGTGAAATGGAAACCATAGTGAGAAATCGGATGACGTTTTGCACAGATGTGTGGGGTAGTGTCTCTAGTATGCCCGTCGATCCCATCACATCGCCATTTTCAGTTCTGAGCGCACAGTGAGCACATAAAGATGCGTAGAAAGTAGTGTCTCCTGCCAAGTATGGGTGCCAGCAACGAAGAAGCCCTTGCAGCGTTTTCTATGGAAAGTGTTTGTCAACCACTATACAGCCCGGACTTGGCTTGCTCTGATGTTCATTTCTGCGCACATGAACCGCTGCTGTTAAGACAAAAATTTGGCACAGGCAACGAACTGCAGACAAGCGCAGACAATTGACGGAAAGCACAAGTTGTCTTCTATGACGAGTATATTGGAAAGTTGGTACAACGCTGTGACAAGTGTCTAAGTCGGAGCGGCGACTATGCAGAGAGGTAGCTGGAACCTGTAGTTAACTGCGAATAAAACAGTTTTGATTTTCACTGTTGTTTCACTTCTCGACCGATCGGATCTTACTTTCCGAGTAGTCCTCGTAAATGTACATTACTTGTTGTTAGCTGGTTGCCAACCTAGCCACCTGAGTAATAATAATATTGAGATTTGCCTTCTAATTCTTTCTGTTTATATGATCGGCCACTGCCGTTGATTGCTTGCTTATAATTCCCTGAGATTAAGAGTTTGCTACATATGGGGTCTGTATTTCAGTTATACGTGACACCTACAGGGGGCCATCATAAGTTCAATAACTTTCTATTATAATTTAATACGAATAATTCCTTCTAAACCTCACTTAAATAACTGTGTTTATAACCCTGATAGTCTGCCTGCCCGCAGAGGCGTGTCTGGACGTAAGTTTAAGTTCCCTTGAAATAATTAGTGATGAGCATTTCATTGTTAATCAATTTAGTGTAAATCCTAAAGCACCTTTGACCACTAAAGATCTTGCTTGTATGGCTGCCAGCCGTTGGCTCTGTTGTCCAGTAACTGTCTCAGATGTTACTTGAAGTTTCTTGAGTCCTGAAAATTTGTTCACTTAAGACTGGTCAGTGTAGCCGTTACCTGGTATTCAGCGGCGAGGGATCTTGTTCCTTAATAAAATTTTGGTGATAAATTTATTTGTGAAAGCGTTTCGCTGTGGTAGGCGTTTATCTACATCTACATTCATACTGCGCAAGCCACCCAACGGTGTGTGGCGGAGGGCACTTTACGTGCACTGTCATTACTTCCCTTTTCTGTTTCAGTCGCGTATGGTTCGCGGGAAGAACGACTGTCTGAAAGCCTCCGTGCGCGTTCGAATTTCTCTAATTTTACATTCGTGATCTCCACGGGAGGTATAAGTAGGGGAAAGCAGTACATTCGATACCTCATCCAGAAACGCACCCTCTCGAAACCTGGCGATCAAGCTACATCGCGATGCAGAGCGCCTCTCTTGCAGAGTCTGCCACTTGAGTTTGCTAAACATCTCCGTAACGCTATCACGGTTACCAAATAACCCTGAGACGAAACGCGCCGCTCTTCTTTGGATCTTCTCTATCTCCTCCGTCAACCCGATCTGGTACGGATCCCACACTGATGAGCAATACTCAAATATAGGTCGAAAAAGTGTTTTGTAAGCCACCTCCTTTGTTGATGGACTACATTTTCTAAGGACTCTCCCAATGAATCTCAACCTGGCACCCGCCTTACCAACAATTAATATTACATGATCATTCCATTTCAAATCGTTCCGCACGCATACTCCCAGATATTTAACAGAAGTAACTGCTACCAGTGTTTGTTCCGCTATCATAAATCATACAATAAAGGATCCTTCTGTCTATGTATTCGCAATACATTACATTTGTCTATGTTAAGGGTCAGTTGCCACTCCCTACACCAAGTGCCTATCCGTTGCAGATCTTCCTCATTTCGCTACAATTTTCTAATGCTGTAACTTCTCTGTATACTACAGCATCATCCGCGAAAAGCCGCATGGAACTTCCGACATTATCTACCAGGTCATTTATATATATTGTGAAAAGCAATCGCCCCATAACAGTCCCCTGTGGCACGCACGTCAGAGGTTACTTTAACGTCTGTAGCCGTCTCTCCATTGATAACAACATGCTGTGTTCTGTTTGCTAAAAACTCTTCAATCCAGCCACACAGCTGGTCTGATATTCCGTAGGCTCTTACTTTGTTTATCAGGCAACAGTGCGGAACTGTATCGAACGCCTTCCGGAAGTCTAGGAAAATAGCATCTACCTGGGAGCCTGTATCTAATAATTTCTGGGTCTCATGAACAAATAAAGCTAGTTGGATCTCACACGATCGCTGTTTCCGGAATCCATGTTGATTCCTACAGAGTAGATTCTGGTTTATCATTGGGCCTTGAGTCGTTTGTGCATTTGCTGAGATTTATTATTTGTTTGATAAATTGGAAGTTTTCGTCTGTTAACGAGAAAAGCCATATGGCAATCAATAATTCTTGTTGCAATTACATAGTACTACAAGTTACTTTGGTAAGGACAGGAAGGTGATTTTATTTTGGATCCGCCAACATTACATGACATTGGAATGTATCACTTTAACAACACTTTTTCTTGACACAATATAATTTTTTTCACAGTTACTATTTCATATCTAAAAGGCTGAAACCTGTCTCCACTGTTGTTCATATTATTTATGGATCATATGTAGAAAACAATAGACTGGCTGGGTGAGATGAAGATATGTGAACACAAAGTAAGCAGTCTTGCACATGCGGATGACTTAGTTGTGATGGCAGATTCGATTGAAAGTATGCAAAGTAATATTTCAGAGCTAGGTCAGAAATGTAAGGACTATGGTATGAAGATTAGCATCCCCAAAACGAAAGTAATGTCAGTGGGAAAGAGATATAAACGGAGTAAGTGCCAAATAGGAGGAACAAAGTTAGAACAGTTGGACGGTTTCATGTACTTAGGATTCTCAAGTGTTTATATTTGCTGACTTCTTGTTGTGTTCTTCCGTGTATTCGAGGAGAGGAGATGCAGAACTAACAAATTTCTTTTTTCTCAGGATTTACTTGCTTTTTGATATAACGTATTTGTATGAATCATGAATTCCCCGCCCCGTCTACCCCATGTCTCAACACCTCAGCTGTAGACGGCCAATGTGATGGATCTAACACAAGCTTTTCCGTTTGAGAACCAACAAACTGCTGCCTTACTAATGACGGTGCAACAACTATTGGTTGAACAAGCTGCATCGGCCGCACAACCACAACCGAGCGACCAACCAACTACCCCAACAAGTGCCGCCAACCAGTATACCACCTTTCCGGCAATTTAAGGAATCAGAAGAAGAATGTCTCGAATACCTGGCTCAACTCCAAACACAATGCCAAATGCATCGTGTTCAAGGTACTGTAACGTTACATTACTTCTTTTCGTCGAGGATAACACAAAAACTATTCCCAACTGCGTCTCCCGACGAACTCAGCTAGGACCAAATAATCGCTGCATTAACTCAACACTATGACCAGCAAGCCCAAGTTGTTGAAGCTGGATATCAGTTCTTTGCTTGCAGAAAAAGCCGAACAGACGTACCACCAGTCTTCTTCTCCTTCATGTTCTTCCGTCAGGCACTAGGCTTTTCCTCAGCCTGTTGCAGCTACACCTGGTCCTTCCATCGTTTTGCAGGTCTTCCAATGCATCTTTCACCTTGCGGATGAAACCTTCCCGTCTCCTCTATATATCTCTTTTGTTATGCAACCTTACCTTTTACAAGAACCTATGAAACCTTCCCTTAGGATTTCTACCTCTTGCTTAATAATAGCAAATGAAATCTTCCCTTTGAAATTAATTCTCTTTCTCAATCTTCGCAAACAAATTTAAATGTTACTTATTATAAGTTATTTTTTGATTATTTCAACGAAACATAAAATGGGTGGTCGTCGTGGCCCTCAGTCGTTATCTACAATAAACCGAAACTATTCTTTACTTTTTTACTGTTACTGGATCGCCATCTGACTGCTACATCGAACTGCGACATGAATACACTTATTCTGCTTTACTATACTTTATTAGCTGCTGGTGGGCTGTCATAATACGTGGCTGTATTTATAACCAAAGCTGACGTTATTTTTTAATAGCAAAGCTGACGTTATTCTTTAATGAATTTGATTGAAGTTACGTAATTCATGGTTACACTTTTTCTTGACAACAATAAAATTTTTGCAAAGTTTTACGTTGATGGTTTTTGAAATGGATTATAATTAGAACTGCAATATTACTGGCAAAAGTTAATTATATTCTGAATGAAATGATTTTACATACGTTCAAATGGGACTTACTTTTTACAATAATCTTACAACTAGCAATGTGCAAACATACCTTCAGTAGTCTTGATTTTTTCTCAAAAAATTAAATCAATTATATTAGCTCCTCTTATGATAATAGTTAGCTGATGTCTGTGTACATCCGTTTATAATCTCTTGCAAATCATAGCTGGTGGCTGGCAGGCACACCGCTCCTCTCAACCTTTCGCTTCAGACCTGCTACCGACTTGCTTCCCATCTCGCTTGCTACTGACTTGCTACGAACTCTAAAGTGCGGTCTCTCCTGCCAACAATGCTTTATGGTGCAGACAATCCCTGTTGCCATTACAAAGTCTATCAATGCGCGGTCTTTCCCGCTCTTTTCTTAAAATGTATCCATATGCTGTCTGTCCCGCCCTTTTTAAAATTATATCAATGTGCGGTCTCTCTTGCCAACAATACTTTGTTGCAGACATTCCCTTCTACCACAATTATTTCCAATATGACAAATATTAATTATTGCTACTTAATCCTATTGGTAAATATAAACATGTTTCATAAATTGTGGTTTGACAATAGACAATAGAAATATACACGTCTTACACGGAGTTTATCGCCAAAAATGTAGTGGTTTACAGATATCAGGAAGGAATTAAATATCTTCGATATAAGCAGTAAGGTTGACGTCTACCGACAAAAATGGATGTCCTATCTGTTACAAATGGACAAATAAAGACGTACCACCAATAGTACACAGAATTAATGGCATGCCTAGGAAGTGTAAATTTAAGTTTAGTGCTGACAAATTTTACTGTGATTTAATGATCCACGTTGCAATAACATTCAATGTTCCAGATAGTAGAATACGGGAACAGATCTCAAAGTACTTTGATTCATCACTTCCTCAAGTATTGCAAGTCTTAGAGCAATGTTAATCGGGTGCCATAGATGCCGCTGAGTTTGACTAGGCCCTGATTTGTCGGGTCAAGTATAAGCTGCCGGCATGGTAGCTCAGCGTGTTCGGTCAGATGGTTAGCTGCCCTCTGTAATAAAAAAAACTGAGTTAATTGATCAACGATGAACTTGAACGGGTGTCTTATGACGTCCACCCCGAGCAGATGGAACGAACGAAAACGAACAAAATGAGTTTTGAAGAAAAAGTATACCCTTGCTCGCGACCGCTCGAAGCAGCCACAACAACGAGCGCTTACACAGCAGCGCGGACAGACACGTAGAGCCGGCCGCTGTGGCCGAGCGGTTCTAGGCACTTCAGCTCGGAACCGCGCTGCTGCTACGGTCGCAGGTTCGAATCCTGCCTCGAGCATGGATGTGTGTGATGTCCTTAGGTTAGTTAAGTTTAAGTAGTTCTAAGTTCTAGGTGACTGATGACCTTAGATGATAAGTCCCACAGTGCTCAGAGCCATTTTTATTACGTAACGCCATGTGTTACACGTTTGGAAAAAAGGCCATGTCTAAGTAGTTTGTTTGCAACCGCACAAAAACACCAAATTTGCGCTCTCCCACATAAAACAGGCTCGTGCACAAGCAGTAATAGTGGAGATGCAGTGTGGCTAGGGCCTCCCGTCTGGTAGACCGTTCTCCCGTTGCAAGTCTTTTGAGTTAACGCCACTTCCGCGACTTGCGTGTTGATGGGGATGAAATGATGATGGGAAGGACAGCACAACACTCAGTCCCTGAGCGAAGAATATCTCCGACCCAGCCGGGGATCGTACTGTGGCCATTAGGTATGACATTCCGTCGAGCTGACTACTTAGCTACCAGGGGCGCACATTCAGTGAACGCCGTGTTTTCAAAACCTGTGAGAAGCCTGGGATTTACAAGATTCCTTGTGAGTGTGACTGTTCATACGTCGGACAGAAGACGCGTACAGTCGGTGGGAGATGCACAGAGCACCGCCGGTCCACCCGGATCTTACAGCCTAATAAATCGGAGGTTGGAGAGCACTATATTGACACTGGGAGCTCTATGGTGTACGATAACTTCGAAATTTTAGCCTCAACTTTCCTTTCCGGGACTCGGTAGTGAAAGAAGCAATTGGAATTCGATTGACTACGAATTTAATTAATACGCATAGCGGTTTCAGCTTGGACAGTTCACGGAATCCGGTACTTTTTGTAATAAACTCAAGCAAACTTCGCAAGAGTGCAGCGCGCAGTGATACATCGATGTCACTGTGTGGAACGGCCGTGCAGCCACAGATCTAATTTCATGTAAATATTGTACCTCTCTGCGGTCGATCAAAGTCTCTGGCGCCTCGTGTATCTGTGGCAGCATGCGCAGTGGCGCGGTAAGCGGGTTTAATAGGACGGAGCAGGTGCTGGACCCTCAGCTACAATACCCACCAACACAGACATCACAGACAAGTCCAATTATACATCCATCTATTAACGGCGAAGGCGCAGCCGCAAGGTTTGAACTTCTTTGTTACACATTCAACGAAATGATGCCCACATATTTACTGCACGGCAACGGCGTTTGAACGTCAGTCACCAGGCTCCCTCTGAAGATGCTTGGACGGTATAGAGCCGAAAATCAGAAGACGAAGTTAAACTTATGCGGCTGCACACTCGAAATTTTATGGAACAATTCCTGCTGAGGCCACCATACAGGGCCTGGCAGTTCTCATGTTATCAAAGAACGTAAGAACTAATCAACGATATATGGTAACCAATTATAAGATTATTTAATTATTCCTAGTAGTTTTATCATCACCTCGTTGCGTTTTAGTAACAACTTACAGCTTCTGAATTGGAATTTTGGTGACTTCTCGTTGTAACAGGTAAACAAAGATTTCCTGACTTAAAACTGCTCTTAGTTAAAATATTCCAGTTTTGATTTATCGACGTTGTCAAATGTAGCAAACTAGCACGGGGACTTCACAGAAGGGATGGGACGAGGATTAAACAAAAAACATGGCTGGCAGGGGGGGGGGGGGTGCAGGGGGATAGGGGTGGTAAGAAGTCGGAGCCACGTAGGAACGAACGCCATGCAGGGATGCTTGGACATATGTTTCCGAAGTTGTGGTGATAAGGTTATTTACCTGGTAATTGCAACAGCTTCACGATGCTCGTGTAGATAAAATCGTGGACTGCTTCCTTAAACTGTAAGTGTTTCCTATTATCGATTTGCTCTTCCTCGATTCAAATTTTTAAGGTCACCTTCTCGATAGGATTTTTTTGCCACAAATAGAAGTCTACGTGTGGAAGACACCAGAAGCTTTATTGTCGCGCTTTGCTCATTTGAGGTATCTTCAGAACTTGTACAAGGGAAAAATATATAAAAAAGGTTAGGGGTATGGTAATGTCTGGGATGAAAAGGTCGTTAAAACTTTTAAAATACAATAAAAATATCAGAGTGAAGGGGGACTTACTTTTAGGAACTATGGGCAACGCAAGAGTCATAAGTAGTGAAAACTTTTGGTGTATACATAAAATGCAAAAGTAAAGGAAGTTTTTAAAAAAGTTGCCATAGATTGACAATGAAGAACCAGATTGGTAGTGGAACCGTGAAAGAGGCGACGATCCATAACTTCAGCGAAGGTATACAGTTGTGCTCAGATCGGAACACACTTCAAATCTTGACGCAGATAATTGCAGTGGACGCAAATACAAGACCACATGTGCGCACGTCACGTGAGACTGGATGATAGGACAGACAGAAACTGCGCTAGTTGGCGTTTAAATATTGGAAAGTGCAGTAAATAAGAATAAAATAGAACATATATTGATAGGTAAGGTCAACGCAAGTGATAAATACATTTAAAACAGGTGGCGAAAGAAAGACACCTGTAAAAGCAGTCAAAGAAGAGATAAAATATTTAACACATGGCGCCATCTGTTGCCATGAGAAGCAAGGACAAAAAGGCCTTAAGAAATACGTGGACATTACAACTTGTTTACAGAGCAGACATAAAATACATAAAAAAATTCTATTAGTGAAATGTGAAATTTAGGATATAGGATTGAATTAAGATCTTTGTGGGAAAAATTGTTATTACTGAATCATAAAATACCTGATTCTTGGTAAACAGTTGGTCATTGAGAGTTACATCTTCAGTTAGAGAGTGAGTCACAGTCTTTAATTATTCCAGCAAAATTAATATTTTTTCAATCTGGAGCGGATTGAGTACAGGTTCTGCGTGTCTGCTAGCTTTTAACTGTTCGGCGAATAAAGAGTTGTTTTTAGCTGCACTTTTCTCAGCCACCATATGCTCCTGAAATCTTGTTCCAAACATATGGCCAGTCTGCCCAAAGGCAGGAATCACCTACATGTGAATTTACAAACGCCAGAATGAGCGAGTTTACCTTCACATGGCTGATCATGGTGTAAAAGTCATACTGGATCTTGTCGTGAGTGGTGTAAGCTACGTTACAGCTCCTAAACAGCCTAGCGAGTTGATGGGAAAGGCAACCGAAGAACACTACGGCAACAAGCTTTGCTTTTGGAATTGCACAATTAGCACCAGCTAAACTATCACTTTACTGTACTTTTTACTTGTACTACTTACCGACAACGTTCAGGTTATATCTATTACCACTAGCAACGAACTGTAATCGGCCAGTCGACTATGAACAGCGGCTGGCGTTAAAGGAATTTCGCATAGGTGGTCTATTATAGCTCTGAAGAATTTCATTTTTTGCTGATATGGATGACATGATGACGCGTGAACACAAATTCTCCCATTCCGGTGTTTGTAAATTGACATACGTTCAATGTCTTACACTGGACAGGCTGGCCGGATGTTCAAAATAAGATTTCAGGAGCATGTGCTCACTAAGAAAGCTAAAGTTACAAACAGTTCTTCATTCGCTGAGGATTTATAAGCTAGTGGACACGCAGAACCTGTAGTAAATCCGCCCCAGATTCTGCACGTTCGCCCAAGAGAAAAAAAGAAAAAAAGACTTTGTTGGAGGAATCAGAGACTGACACACTCTCTCTAGCTAAAAATGTAAGTCTTAATGGCCAACTGATTACCAAGAATCAGACATTTTCAAATTCAATGATGACAATTTTTCCAAAGAGTATAACTATGTAATGGCATAATTATCCGCACAAAGATGTCAGTCTATTTATGTATTCTAAATTTTACATTTGGCTTACAGAATTTTTTTGCACACTTTATGGCTGTTCTGTAAATGATCCGTAATGCCCTTGTATGTATTACGAACTTCTTGTCCTCGTTTTTGACGCCAAAATATGGCGCCATATGGTAGATATTTTATCTCTTCATTCGTTGTTTTTACATCTGTTTTTCTTCTGGCTCCTGTGTCGAATGTGTTTTTCATTTCCACTGACTTTAGCACTAGCTATGCGTTTGACTTTAACTTTATTTTCTGCCCTTTCAGACATGTAAACGCCACCTAGCTGAACTTTCGTCTGCTCCGTCGGCAGCGTCATATCAGCGCGGGCACATGTGGTCACGTATACGCGGGCGCTACGACATGTATACCAAGGATTTGTGTCAAGATTAGAACTATGTCCGTTTCTGAGCACAGTTGCATACCATCGCTGAAGTTAAGGATAGTCAACTCTTTCACGCTTCCACTACCAGTTTGGTTCTTTCTTGTTAATCTATGACAACTTTTTCAAAAATTCCTTTACTTTTGAATTTTAGGTGCACACCAAAAGTTTTCACTACTTATGATAATGTGTTACCTTCATTTCCTAAACGTAGGTCCCCCTTCACTCTGATGTTTTTTGTAGTATTTTAAAAAAGATTTCACCCCCTTCTTCTGCCAGATAGGACCGTAGCCTTAATCTTTCTTTATGTATTTTTCCCAAGTAGAAATCCTGTAGATGCCTAAAAAAGGGGAGACGGCTCAATAAAGCTTCTGCCGTCTTTGCAATATTGACTGTTTTTTTCCTGCTGACAATATATCACGTTTGCTGCACTATGGCTATAGAGTGGGAGGATTTACATTTTCGATAGAATCATTTCAAGATGTAACAACTTATGTTTGTTCTACTGTATTGAAAATTTATTGTTCGTTTCTTTCACTGCATAAGATCTCAACATTTGTTTTTATGTTTTTTGATTCGAAGTACATCTCTTTCGACTTACAGCTGTACTTTCTGTGTACGTCACATTTGCCTCTTAGCGGAAGTGCGTCACCCTTCTTAGAATTCGTGACACCTCTTGGTGTGACGTTAGCCTAGGTCATGGCCGAGGAGTAATTCTGCGCACGCGCCTTGTCTACGGCCGCCGGCTTTCACAGACAGCGTACTAACGGCGCTCCGCGCTAGGAGACAACGCGGTCTTCAGTCCTACCTTTCTCTGGAGTCACTTCGGTCTCCGCAGTGTACAGTTTTTCTTCTACTTTTGTAGTGTCTTCGAGTCTCGAATTGATGAAGTAGTGGCTAAATTCCGCCACTAGTAATAAATATGCGGCATAGTTTAGACACAGAAATCTAACAATGCGGTATTGTTTAGACACAGAAATCTAACACAAATTCCTCTAGCACGCTCTAGGCAAGAATTTCTGCTCTAGTAGCCTGATGGCACTGAAAAATAAACTTTTTTTTACGTGTATTTTTTTTCTATGTGCAAGATAGAGTTTACATACAAATATTAGTGAAAATAATATGGCGTATGTCCGCCCTTCATATGTAGGCTTCAATTCTACAGGGGAAAATTCCGATGAGGAATCTGATGGTCTTTTGAGAGATCGCAGATCCTTCTTTTCTCAAGAGAAAAAAAAAGTGATACTGGGCGCTGGATTCTGGAGCGAAGACTACGTTCTAGTGCGTCCCAGAGGCGTTCTACTGGGTTCAGGTCGGGGCTCTGGGCAGGCCGGCACATTCCAGGAATGTTGTTATCCACAAACCACTGCCTCACAGACGGTGCTTAATGACAGCCGTGCCGTCGTGCTGATAAAATCATCCTCTCCGAACTGTTTCTGTAATACACGCGGTACACAATGCTCTAAAAAGTTTCACAAGCTCCGACATGGTCGCGAATAAAACAGTGTCCTGTTTTTATAGAACATACCTGAAGATGGTCATTATAGACCGAAACTGGTAGTCTGATGACAAAAAATCATGACCGTAGACGAGAAGCAAAGGAAATTTTTCCTTCTAAAATGTGTTCATATTGTTCTGCATTTAGCATTTCCTTAAGTGCAGTGAGAGCACCGCGCCCATCCTCACCATGAAGGACATTCTCATACTCTAACACCACCTCCTCTGCACTTCAGCATTAGCGTTACACATGAGGCAGGTAATATTCTCCAGGCTCTCGCAAAAACCAAACAGTCCCATCGGATTGCAACAGGGTACAGCGTGAATCATCACGCCAAGATATTATTTTCAAGTCATCGACTGTAGAGTGGCGTCAGTCTCTATATCATTTCAAGCGTAGTTTATCACTGACTTCAGAAATGAGGAACTGCTCGACCTTTGCACCTGATTCTTTTCAACTCCTCACGCACGTCGTTATGGTAACTAGACTGTTTTTTGCATCCTTTGGAGCTGGCAACTGAAGCCTTTCATTGATTTCATGCGATATTTTAACAAACACCTTCCGCAGTACTCCATGGTCTCTCTTCGACACTATATGAGGACTGCCCGGTCTTGATTTTTGTGTGGTCGTTCCTTCACGTTTCCCCTTCACAGTCACATCATCAACACTCGACTTGGATAGCTTTAGAAGGATTGATGTGTCCCTGACGGATTCGCTACTAAGGTGACATACAGCGACTGGTTCGAAGGCACTGAGCCGTCCATACCGATCCATTCTGATGTTACCATTTCTTTACTTACAATACACCCAGCCTCCTGTTATACTGGCGGCTCCGCCTCTAAAAAATTGCTCTGAGCACTATGGGACTCAACGGCTGAGGTCATAAGTCTCCTAGAACTTAGAACTAATTAAACCTAACCTAATGACATCACACACATCCATACCCGAGGTAGGATTCGAACCTGCGACCGTAGCGGTGGCGTGGTTCCGGACTGTAGCGCCTAGAACCGCTTGGCCACTCCGGCCGGCGGCTCCACCTCTTATGACACCTAGTGGCCAGTGCAGCATTTCATAGGGTTGTCCGGATAGTTTTGATCAAGTAGTGTATGTCTAAAATAGATCTTCAGATCACTAGATACGAAAAATATTTTCGAGAGAACAAAGTGTTTTCAGGCAAAGAATTTGTGGCTAAGGTAGTGTACGTTTGAAACGTACAAAGATGCTGTGTAGTTACGGCACAAGCAACGCCAACATAAGCTGCGATAACTCAGGAACACTTCAGCACGACAACGTAGTGTGGTGCTGTATATGGCAATGCGTGATATACATAGGATGTAAGCAGCAGTCTCCTTACAAATAACCTAAGCCTGCAACTAGGACCTAGGGAGGAGGTTTTGTGAGTTGTAACAAATCTGCTAAGTGTCCTAATTATCACTACTTGATGGTCGTGCAGAGCTTTGAATTACGCACTGTTGAAAATATTCCACCACGAGACAAAGTCTCATCAAACACGCTTTTTGTAGGATGAGATTACAGCATCGACACGTGTCTAAGCTTCTATGTCTGTGCAGCAGTCATGAGCTCTTATGCAAGCAGAGCGAAGTACAAGCTCACATCAAGGGCGTAATTTTTCTCAACCTGCACACTTAAGCAACAGCATGCATGTCTGTAATTTATGTAACTTGGCAGCTCCACGAATCCCACTCAGAGGTTTGTTTTAGAAGGTTCTGGGTGATGTACGATTGATCCTACTGCAGAAAGGTGCCTAGTATTTCTGCGAACACGTCCTGGTAAATACCTGCTGGTAGAGAACTGAAATTTCTAGACACCTCTTATCAACTGAAATTGGGACTCATTTGAACAGGCCACGGTTTTCCAGTCGTCCATGGTCCAACCAATATGACCACGAGCCCAGGAGAGGCACGAAGGCGATGTCGTGCTGTTAGCAAAGGCACTCGCATCTGCCGTCTGCTGCCAGAGCCGATTAAGGCTATATTTCAGCGAACTGTCCTATCGAATAATTTCGTCATTCGCCCCACATTGATTTCGGCGGTTATTTCACACAGTGTTGGTTGCCTGTTAGTACAGACAACTCTACGCAAACGCCACTGCTCTCGATCGTTACGCGTAGGCCGTCGATCACTGTGTTGTTCGTGGTGAGAGGTAGTGCCTGATATTTGGTTTTCTCGTCACGCTCTGGACGCTGTGTACCTCGGCACATAGGATTCCCTAACGATTTCCGAAGTGAAATGTCCCATGCGTCTATCTCTACCATTTCGCGTTCAACGTCTGTTAATTCTCATCGCACGGCCATAATCACTTGGAACACTGTTTCACATGAATCATCTTGAGTACAAACAACAGCTCCGCCAATGCACTTACCTTTTACACCTTGTGCATGTGATATTACCGCCATCTGTATTTGTGCATATAGCTATCCCGTGACTTTTGTCGGATTAGTGTGTAACTCTCTGATTTTTTTTTAAGTAGTCAGTCTTCTGAATGGCTTGATGCGGCCCGCCACGAATTCCTCTCCTGTGCCAACATCTGTATCTCAGAATAGCACGTGCAACCTACGTCCTCAATTATTTGCTGGATGCTCTCAAATGTTTGCCCTCTACAGCTCCGTCTAGTACTGTGGAAGTCAGTCCCTGACGTCTTAACAGAAGTCTTATCACTATGTCCCTTCTCCTTAACAGTGTTTTCCACATATTCCTTTCCTCTCCGATTCTGTGCAAAACCTCCCCATTCCTTATCTTATCAGTCCACATAATTTTCAACATTCGTCTGTAGCACCACATCTCAAATGCTTCGATTCCCTTCTGTTCCGGTTTTCCCACAGTCCATGTTTCCGTACCATACAACACTGTGCTCTAAACGTACATTCTCAGAAATTGCTTCTTGAAATTAAAGCGTATGTTTGATACTAGCATACTTCTTTTGGCCAGGAATGCCCTTTTCGCCAGTGCTAATCTGCTTTTGATGTTCTCCTTGCTCAGTCCGTCATTGGTTATTTTGTAGCCCAGGTAGCAGAATTCCTTAACTTCATCTACTTCGTGACCATCAACGCTGATGTTAAGTTTCTCGTTGTTCTCATTACTGCTACTTTTCATTACTTTCGTCTTTCTTCGATTTAATCTCTGTCCATATTCTGTACTCATTACTCTGTTCATTTCATTCAGTAGATCATACAATTCTTCTTCACTTTCACTCAGGATAGCAATGTCATCAGCGAATCATATAATTGACATCCTTTCTGCTTCAATTTTAATTTCACTCCTGAACCTTCCTTTATTTCCGCGAGTGCTTCTTCGATGTACAGATTGTACAGTAGGGATTAAAGTCTACGTCCTTGTCTTACGTGCTTTTTAATACGAGCACTTCGTTCTTGACACTTCCTGGCAGATTAAAACTGTGTGCCGGACCGAGACTCGAACTCGGGACTTTTGCCTTCGCAGGAGAGCTTCTGTCAAGCTTGGAAGGTAGAGACGAGATACTGGCATACGTAAAGCTGTGAGGACGGGGCGTGAGTCATGCTTGGGTAGCTCAGATGTTAGAGCACTTACCCGCGGAAAGATAAAGTTCCGGAGTTCGAGTCTCGGTCGGGCCACAGTTTTAATCTGGCAGGAAGTTTAATATCAGCGCACACTCCGCTGCAGAGTGAAAATCTCATTCTGTCCTTCGTTCTTGCTCGTCCAGTCTTATATCTTGGCTCTTTTACATATTGTATATTACCAGTCTCTCCCTATAGCTTATTCCTATTTTCCTCAGAATTTCTAACATCTTGCACCATTTTACGTTGTCTTGATTTTTCTGTGGTCGTGCTTCCATTATCAGAGCCACGCCAGAATTTCCTCTCTGGTTCCTTTAACTTTTCTAAAGCAAACTGGTCGTCATCTAACAAATCATCAATTACCTTTTCCGTTCCTCTGTATATTATTCTTGTCACCAACTTGGATGCATGACGTGTTAAGCTGTTTATGCGATAATTCTCGCACTTGTCAGCTCTTGCAATCTTCGGAATTGTGTGGATGATATTTTCCCGAAAGTCAGATGGTATATCGTCAGACTTATGCATTCTACACACCCACGTGAACAGTTGTTTTGTTGCCACTCCTCCCAATGATTTTAGAAAGTTTCATGAAATGTTAACTATCGCTTCTGCCTTATCTGATCTTAAGTCGTACAACGATCTCTTAAATTCTGATTCTAATACTGGATCTCTCACCTCTCCTAAATTGATTCCTGTTTCTTCTATCAGACAAATCTTCCCCCTCATAGAGGCCTTCGGAGCACACTGTATGTTAGTACTGTTTGATAGCCTAGTGACCGAGCGAGGTGGCGCAGTGGTTAGACACTGGACTCGCTTTCGGGAGGATGTCAGTTCAATCCCGCGCCCGACCCTGATTTAGGTTTTTCGTGATTTCCCTAAATCACTCCAGGCAAATGCCGGGATGGTTCCTCTGAAAGGGCACGGCCGACTTCCTTCCCCATCCTTCCCTAATCCGATGAGACCGATGACCACGCTGACTGGTCTCCGTCCCCAAACCAACCATAGCCTCGTGCTACGAAGATGTATTGTCCTTGCTGAAGTCATCTGTACCAATGTTGATAAGTCTGTAAGTACACAGATTCTGGGGGCAAAGCTCTCCGAGCAGCAGCTTAACAAGAAGCGCCGGCCAATCAGAGTCGCTCGCAGTTAAGTAATGTGACTTTAGCGTTCTCCGATGGTATGCATGCGTGGCGCCACCTGACGGAGAACAGCGAGTGATGGAAGAGCGACGCTCGCCTAGCGGTGCGGTGGCGTGATGTACGCTGAAGCGCCTAAGAAACTGGTATAGGGATGCGTATTCAAATACAGAGATATGTAAACAGACAGAATACGACGATGCGGTCGGCAACGCCTATGTAAGACAACAAAGGTCTGGCGCAGTTGTTAGACCGGTTGCTGCTGCTACAATGGCAGGTTGTCAAGACTGAAGTGAGTTGAACACAGCATCTCCGAGGTAGAGATGAAGTGTGGATTTTCGGGTACGACCATTCCACGAGTCTACCCTGAATATTAGGAATCCGTTAAAACATCAAATCTCCAACATTTCTGCGTTCGGAAAAAGGTCCTGAAAGAACGGGTTCAAAGACGACTGAAGAGAATCGTTCAAAGTGACAGAAGTGCAAACTGCTGCAGATGCAGATGCTTGGCTATCAACAAGTGTCAGCGTGCGAACCATTCAACGAAAAATCATAGATATGGGATTACGGAGCCGAAGGCCCACTCGTGTACCCTTGATGACTGCTCAACAAAAAGCTTTACGCCTCGCCTGGGCCTGTCAGCACCAACATTGGCAGTTGATGACTGGAAACAAGTTGCCTAGTCAGACAAGTCTCGTTTCAAATTGTATCGAGCGGACGGACGTATGGAGACAACCTCATGAATCCATGAACCCTGCATGTCAGCACGGACTGTTCGAGCTGGTTGAGGCTCTGTAATGTGTGGGGCGTGTGCATTTGGAGTCATATGGGCTCCCTGATATGTCCAGATACTACTGTGACAGGTAACACGTACATAAGCATCCTGTCTGAACACCAGCACCCATTCATGTCCATTGTACATTCCGACTGACTTGGGGAATTCCAGAAACACTCTTCCGAGTCTGAACATTTCTGCTGGCCACTAAATTCCCCTGACATGATCATTGAGGATATCTGGAATGCCTTGCAACGTGCTGTACAGAAGAGATCTCCACCTCTCGTGGACTTACGGATGTATGGACAGACCTGTAGGATTCATGGTGTCGATTTCCTCCAGCACTACTTCAGACATTAGTCGAGTCCATGCCACATCGCGGTGCGGCAGTTCTGCTTGTTCTCGAGGGCCCTACACGATATCAAGCAGCTGTACCAGTGTACGTATAACTGCTGTTTCTCGTTTAGCTAGGAAACGGCGGTCGAAGCACTGTATGCGGTCACCGAAGATGCTGTCGCTACCCCACATTTCATCATGTGCAGTATGTGTTGACTGAATGTTGAGTCTAGGTGCGGCATATGGCACGAGTGTAAACACGACATCTGAGGAACCTGGTAATGATGGGTGCGTAGTGAACACGGCAGTACGTCACGGGTTAACTGGATTCGAAAGTGATTTGCTAGTAGGTGCAAGTCGTGTGCGTCGGAGAATATACACTAGACCTGTGTAAACCGCTCCACAGGACGACGCCAAGTGTTCGATGAGCTGTCGTCAGAGCGCCTTTACAGAGCCATACGGGACGATCGACGTCCTGCTGCGAATCGGATCATTCGAATGTACGACGCCAGGAACCCATTTCTAGCAGGATTGTACAGAGGCATAATCATCACTAAGGTTTCAGCACCCAACCACCGACAGGTCACACCAATACTCAAGAAAGGTAGAAGCAGTAATCTACTAAATTACCGGCCCATATCAATAACGTCGATATGCAGCACGATTTTGGAACATATGTTCTGTTCGAACATTCTGAGTTACCTCAAAGGAAACGTTCTATTGACACACAGTCAACACGGATATAGGAAACATCGTTCTTGTGAAACACAGCTAGCTCTTTACTCGCACGAAGTGCTGAGTGCTATTGATAACGGATTTCTAATGGAATCCGTATTTCTACATTTCCAAAAGACTTAATGACAACGTACCACACAAGTGACTTGTAGTGAAATTGCGTGCCCTTGGAATATCGGCTCAGTTATGTGGCTGGATTCGTTTTCCCTGTCAGAGAAGTAATAGTTCGTAGTAACTGACGGAAAGTCGTTGAGTAAGACACAAGTGATTTCTGGTGTTCCCCAAGGTGTGTTATAGGTCCTTTGCTGTTCCTTATCTATATAAAGAATTTGAAAGACAATCTGAGAAGCCATCCTAGGTTGTTCGCAGATGACGCTGTCGTCTATCGACTAGTACGTCATCAGAAGATCAAAACAAACTGCAAAACAGATTTAGAACAGATATCTGTATGGTGCTAAAAGGAGTCAGCTAAACGTCCAGTAAACGATTAATCAGTCAAATATAAATGACGTAAATTTTACTAAATACCTAGAAATTAGAATTACGAACAACTTAAATTGGAAAGAAGACAATGAACATGTTGTGGAGACGGCAAACCAAAGACTGCGTTTTATTGGCGCAACATTTAGAAAATCTAACAGATCTACTAAAGACGCTGCCTACATCATGCTTATCCGCCCTCTTTTATAATACTGCTGTGCGGTGTGGGATCGTTGCCAGACAGGATTGAGTGAATAAATCGAGAAAGTTGAAAGAAGGGCAGCACTTATCGTACTATCCCGAAATAGGGGAGAGAATGTCACTGAAATGATACAGGACTTGCGGTGGACATCATTAAAACAAAGGCGTTTTTCATTGCGACGGAGTCTTCTCACAAAATGTGAATCACCAACTTTCAATATTTTGCTGACGCGTACCTACATAGGGAGAAATGATCATCATTATAAAATGAGGGAAATCAGAGCTAGCACGGAAAGATACAGGTGTGCGTTTTTTCCACGCGCTGTTAGAGATTGGAATAGCAGAGAATTATTGTGAAGATGTTTCTATAAACCCTCTTCCAGCCACTCAATTATGATTTGCATAGTATTCCTGTAGATGAAGATGTAGATCACATCAGTTGCCTTCCCATGACTTTCGGTCATTCAGTGTACATGTTGAACTATTTCCTTCATGAAGCGAATGAGGTAGCGGACTAGAAAAGACGTTACTTGTTAATAAACTGGAATACCTGTAGTGTTGTTATGCACCAGTTCCCGGCAACGATACCTCCACATTTGCATGTGTTTATGAACAGTATCTCAGTCATAATGGTGTTTCACAGAAATTAGTCAAGAGTTCTAATACATGATGTACACGTTGGCCACGGAACACGCCCACTTGCAACAGTTCATTGATGAGGATACGTGGCTTCGAGCTGTTGGCGTACGTTTGCCTCTAAATGAGCTGAAGTTCCAGATGTAGCAGATGATGGAAAATACCCTCTGTAGTTGGTTTCCTTAATTATATGTATCTGTACGTGTGTGTTTAAATTTCTCACTCGTCACAGTAGTTCACGGGAAGTGCTCAGAAGTTGTAAGATATGGTGACCACTACGGCCGCGGAACAGGTCTGCCTCTAGAACTTCAGAGTGGGTACGTGTGGCCCAGGTTTTGGCACACATATGCTTCAAAGCGGGTTAAAGCTCCCCCTTTCTGTAGGCATATTACATTACCAATACTTAGTGCCAGATCGTGGCTACGATGTCAGGTCACTTTGGGATTCCTTCAATACAACAAAACCAAAATTTCTTATAATGGACAAACATTCAACCAGGACAAAGAAATACATACCAAAAAATAAACGAGACCCTGGAATACCGAGGAAAGATGGGATCGCTGACAGTCAGTAAATAACGTAAAACTGAAAGGGAAGAATACGGCGGATGAACACGTCGAAGACGTCTCAAAGTTATGGAACGTAAAGTTCGTACCATCAGTCTTACGAGCGTGTTAGTCAGAGAAATATTTGTTACGAGTGAATAGGAGGGTTTTCAAAATAATAATGAGAATTCGTGGATGTATGTACTGTCTACTCAACTAATGGAAGGCAGTTTGTTTATTGCCATACGCGATTCGCTTCTATTGTGAAGCATCTTCAGTGGTCTGTAAAACATGTTTCTTTTTATACATGCAATAAAATTCTTATATGGTAGTTACAATATGATATTATGCTACATTTTTTCGTGTATTCCTCTTGTTTTTTTAGGTTACAATCAACTTTTGTAGCACAGATATCGTGATGTGAAATTATCGTGCGGTCTTACGATTTCTAGCGCTGTGAGCCGATATGTGTGCCTCTGGAGATGCGTTCGTTAGCCTCCATGCGCCAGTTGGTCGATTTCCGGCGTTCTTTCACCAAACAGACAAAAAAGATAAATACGAAGGAGCATTCCAGTTAGATATAGCCAAGAATATAAATCAGTATATCTGGGGACAATGAGAAAATTCAAAACTAGATGTAAAGAACATACATGAAGTTATAAATATGAACATAGCCATTTTACCTTTGCTGAACACCTGACAAAAAAGGACACGAGCCATCCAGCATGGAACATGATATGACAGTCATTAGAGTGGATAATGACAAGAAAGAGCTCCTGCTATTGCAAGAAGACTTCCAAACTGAAAGAGTCATTGCAGTCAAAAAGAAGGTAGTCAATGACCAAATCCATATAAACTCTCTGATCATGTTGGCTACTAAAACGGTAACAACCAGAGATCCGAAAATAACAAGAAAAAATAATTAATGGATCTTCCTCTCCCTTCCCTCCCCCCCCCCCCCCCCCTCTCTCTCTCTCTCTCTCTCTCTCTCTCTCTCTCTCTCTCTCACACACACACACACACACACACACACACACACACACACACACACACACACGCACACAACAAATGAAAATATTAAACCACACACACAACACAAAGACGGATGATAAACACGCACTGACAGTTGGCAACACAACACAACTAAAACATAACACAAAATGTAAAGTGCAAGTGATGTACGTGATGTGTAGAATCAAATGTGTGTGAAAGAACGCCGGAAATCAGCCAACTGGAGCATGGAGATTAAAGAAACACACCTCCAGGGCCACACATATGGGCTAACACCGCTGGAAATCGTAACACCGCACGATAATTTCACATCACGGAATTTGTGCTATAAAAGTTGATTCTAATCTAAAAAAAATGAAAACACGACAAAATGTAAGACAGTAACATTTTGTAGTTATACGTAATACGTTTGTTGTGTGTACAAAAAGAAACATGTATAACTTGCCACTGAAGATGCTTCACAAATAAAAGAAGCTAAACTGGTGTGGAAATAAACAAACTGCCTTCAATTAGTTGCATGGATGGAACATACCTCCACGAATCTTGAAGACACTAAGGAACGACGAAAACACAGACAGTAATGAGAATGTTTGGTTTTTGAACAGAATTTTATTTATTCGTCTACATCAGTGTTATGATGTTTAAAGTGGCTCCATTACATACTATATATTTATTCCAGTGCTCTTTTCAATGCGCGAAAGACGTGTGAAACTCGATGTCTGGGATATTTTTTGCTTCCTCAGCGATGCGTCTGTAATCTCATCTATGCACGTAAAACGACGGCATTTCAGCTATTCCTCATGTGCTCTCCAAGTGCACCATTCTTGGCAGGCAGTTATCGATAGTACGTGCCCCGTGTATGTGTATATCCCATTCCGTTGCTGGGATATTTGAGGACGCCGGCCCGCAAGAGGGCATGTAAGCATTGGTGGGTGGAAATATGGGGGTGTGTCCGGCAAGCAGAAGTGGTGACTTGCTGGCAGCAGTGTGGAGAGATGGAGATCCGGTTTCACCCAGGACGCGTGAGTGCTCTCTTGGGCCGAAAATAGCTGGAAGGGGACCTGTGCTATGGAGCGTCATTGGAACCATCACGTTGGTTGGAGTTTACCTGTCACCCGCTCGACCGTTGGTGGGAGCCAGCCTGCTCAGGGACTCTTTGCACGCCTAAAATGTGGACTTTATAGTGAGCCTGAAGGGTCTCTACACGAGCCTCTGCACGATTTTGGTTAACATTTAACTTAATGAACTTACCTCTGGCACGTCAATTCTTCGCGCAAATTCTAAATTACATTAAAAAAAAAAGACTGAGCAGCTGAGTGTGTCTGCAGTGGCCACAAGGTACATTATCTTTATTTCACCCCTTTTTTACTAAGCCTTTTGGTCATTATCGGAGCCCCTCACGCATATTCAATACATCTATGCGCAATATGTCAGTATAAATATCATTTCTTCCTATCACTTGATAAATGTAAAGCATGATGGCTGTACAATAGAAATTTCAATATCTATATCTGGATAGGGGAAAAGGTAATTTGCTACCTTGGAAGAGCAGCCAATCCTAGAAAGCACGTTCCAGGTACTAAAGAGGTTTCTGTTCGCCTTCGACGAAGCTCTTGTATAGGTTGGCATCACTCAGCAGGTAGCTCTCTGAGCACATCGGAAGAACGGGACACGTGTGTTCCAGAAGGGTTTGCTCGGGTGTTTCAGGAGACACAACACGGGCGACACCGACTAAGTGTGAGTGTGCTTATTCCTAGTTAACTCATTATCTTATTTTTGTAGATTTCAGCTCCAGTCAAAATTAACGTCTTCCTCTCGTCGCTCATTGCTCGTTGAGTGGTATACGGAATTTTTCTTGTTAATTTCGAAACATTATAACTAGTTGCACTCAGCCATGCATGCAAGCCATTGTTCTGCTCTACCTCTGTTCACACATGTCGTCTCGTGATGTATCTTCTCCGTCTGTTTAACATTTTGTTCGTTGCTGATCTCACGAGTATAAATATAATTGAATATGCATCTGAAACGTCGCTAAGTTCGATTTCAATTGGCAATCTAGTTTCCACACGTCTCTGTTGCCTCAGCACGTGCTAAGTACGGATCTGAGAGCCTTAAGTTCGCAGATCGTCTCTATTATGAATTTTACTGCTCATTTTATGCAGAATCTTTGTTTGTGACGATCACGTGTTCGCGGTTTGAGAGAACCGTTACGTGTCACAAGTTATTCATTCTTGGGGTACAACTTCCAAATTGGTTCCAGAATTTCTTCTATGGTGTATCTATTGACATTTTATTCTTATCGATAATTTCTTGTCCATTGGCTTCGTGCCCTCAAGCCAAGGGAATGACCGTTTGTCAACCACGTGCATACTGGTGAAATTTTTCTTTTTTTCTTATATTTGTCCTGAATCTCTATTATATGTGTATGTGTGCGTGA